>NC_092051.1:101699864-102308697 GCF_003086295.3 Arachis hypogaea
TTTTTCAAAGATGTGGTGAGGAGTAAAAAATTTTAAAAGTGATAGTTGTTGTTTTTTAGGACCACAAAAGAAGAAATGAAGATAATGTCGCTACTAACTCAGTTAAGCGAAGGGGTAAGAGACACATCCACGTGTCATCCATGTAAAACGTCACCAACGTTTTGTAGCTTAACAGCGTTGACGTTTTGTTCGACTCTGACAGCGCTTTCCATAGCGGCCGTCAATCATGTCAATGGGCTCATTTTGGTGAAAAACAATAAATCAAGGGCCAATATAAAAAAAATCTTGATAATTTGGTTAATAATATATTTGTTTTTTCGTGGTAGATAATTCTATGCTCAAGAATAATATAAATCTCAAAAAATTATCATCAAAAACTTTGTTTCTAATTCTTTTATAAATACTTGGGTTACCATGAAGGGAGATATATATCTTAGAGAATATTTATAAAGTTCACTTATTCTCTCTATTTACTTTTATATCTACTTCTTTCTCTATTTATTTAGTATACATAATTAAAATATATAAATACCCATAGTATTTATAAAATAAAAAATGAATACCTTGTTTGAATTAAAAAATTTGAATACAGCATACAATATATGTAACTATTTATTGTAACGAATATATGTACTATTTACTATGTAGTACTATTTAAGTGTACAGTACTATACAAATATACAGTATTAATCTTATATTACATTATTAATGTGTGTATAATTTTATTTTTATTTTTATCATTTTATGTCCCAATAAATTCTGTAAACATACTATAATTTCTATTTACGTGTATAACAAACTATTTTGTATAGAAAATATTTCATTTTATATATGTACTGTAGAAAAGTCCAATTTTATTTCACAAATAGAAAATCATAAACTAATTCTAATTTTCTATAAGAGTTAAAATTTAGTTTCTTGAAAAGATTATTTGGATTTTAATTCAAATGCTCCAAAGAACTCTTGTTTTTGTTCCATTCATAATGCTTATAAGTTTTGAAGATATTTATTAAAACAAATATCATATGAAAAATTGAATAAGAAAAATAATAAGTTCTTTTATATTATTAGTTGTGATTTCAAATAACTAAGAAATATATACTGAAAATATATAATCTCGTATGGTATATATTACGTTTATAGTATAATTAAATCATATGTATAATAAACCACGGATTTATTTGTTCCAATAATTATCATTGGACATGATTAAATGGATATGTTAAAATAATAATTTATAAAAATTGAAAAGAAAATTTATATGATTATTTATTGAAAGTTCAAAAAAATTTTTTGTAAGACCCAGAACCTTTGAAAGTCTTTTTATGATCAAGCCTCCAAATCATATAGTTATTTACAGCCTTAATTTCAGAAATTATTTATTAAAGATAATAAGGCAAGTTTTGATTTATTGAACCTGAGAATAAATTTATGATTATATCCAATTTTATAATTATTGGATATTTTCTATATTTAAGGTATAAGGCTGATAGTACGAAATAATAGGATTTCATATATTGGATTAGATAATAATATTTTAAATATTAATACTGCTACTTAGAAAAATAAAGGGTTTAATTATATATTTCTAATTATTTTGATTTGGGCTTTTATTGAAAATAATTTGTGAAATTGATGGCAAGTAGTATTTTTATATATAATTAGTGTGGATTTAATTTGGGTTTCAATTACTACATTATTCCCAATTTCATTTGAAAATTACAAAATAACCCTAACCCTAATTTTGATACACCCATTCCCTAAAACCTATCTCCTTCACGCTGCGCAGCCTCCAGGCTTTCCTTCATCCTCCTTCTGCGCAGCACACACCCCTTGGATAATGGAAGGAAAGCTTGTCACCCGCCGCCACCCACATCCCCTCTCATACCCCCATTCTCAGTTTTTATTAGTCAGCCCACACACTGAACAAACACACGACCCACACCCACGAGGCATTGTTGGCCGAGCGCAGAAGAGAAAGCACGGCGCCGGCGGGCGTCATTGCCGCCGTGCCGCCGTGTTGCATCATGGAGGATGAGTGAGCGGGAGACAAACACGAGAGGAGAGAGGTCGCGCCGCCCACGGTCGTCCGGGAGGAAACGCCGGAGAAGTTGCTGCGCTGTTGCCCGTGCCGCCGCTGGTCCACCTTGGAGCCATCGTCGAGCTCGCAGGTGAGGGGGAAACACAGTGCCGCCGACTTCACCAGTCTTTCGCCGTCGAATCCTCCTTGTCGCCGCCATTCGAATCGCGATCCAGAGAGAGGGGAGATGCGAGCCATGGCCGGAAGGGAGAAGACGCCGTGTCTGGAAGTCGCCGTCGTCCTCTCTGCACCGCCGTCGTCCTTTCCACAGGGCAGCCGCTGTCTTGCATGGCAGAGCCAGAAGTAAGAGTTCGGGAGCAGAGCAGGCGAGAGAGAGATCTGAGGCTGGACTGGGAGTCCAACCACCGCGTCCAGCCACGTTTGTGTCGCCGGCGCGCCTCCGCCGGAGCTGTCGCCCTCAGAAAGGGTTCGGACCGCCGGGGTGGTCTGTGATTCCGGGAGCACCGTCGGAGCTCTGGCTCCTGCCGCGCCGGGTATGCGTAAGGGTTTTAAATTGCGGTTTCTGTCCTTTTTGGATTTCGGAAAGAGTATGACACTGCATGTTGTACAGCTGCTTATCAGAATCGGCCGCCGCCGTTATTCGAATTATTCGAGCCGCTGCGAGTCGATTTGGTTGCGGCTGTTTTGTTTTGTTTCTAGTGAGTATCTCTATTCGGAAGTCTCGCGGTAGTATTCTGTTGTGTTCGGTTATGAATGAGTTTTGATAACATGGGGTCGAGTCTGATATTGTATGTTGCGATTAGTGTTGCTATGGTTATTGCGAACGAGACTGAGAGCTGAGGTTTTGGTTGCCGTCAGTTCGGGTGAGGCGGAAAGGACTTGATGAGGCGTTGGATTATGGAATTGCGTTTTGAGATAGGGGCACTTTCCAAAAACTATATTTTTATATGTTGGAATTATTACATATGGATACTGATGTGAGAAAATGTGTATTTGGTGATTGTATCGGCTTTATGTATTATTTGATTGACTCGAATGTTTATAGATGTTGGTTTGGCTGAGTTGTTGTGCGGCTTTGTGAAATATAATATTTTGAAGCTGATTCTTTAAATATTTGAAATCTGAGTTTAATCCGTTGAGGATTGATTTGAATCGAGTTGATTATTTTGATGATGTGAAAGATAAAATACTCTTGAAATTCAGCCTGGGTTTTCTTAATTGATTTGGTTTTGATAAATGATTTATTGCTGAACCGATTCTTTAAAGCTTGGGAAATGAGTTAAATCGGTTGACATTGAATTGATTTTGAAATGGTTTTCTTGAGATATGCCACTGAGGCGACTGTTGGATTTAGCTTGCCTTGAATTGATTTCTGGTTTTGAGCTGTTGAAAAGGAATGAGAAACGGTTTAGTTGGGACCCGAACCGGGTGGCAAAAGTCCAAGTTTTAGGAGAGGTGCTTGACAAAAGGATTTTTGCCGGTATAGAAATTATCAAATGATCAATCGTAGTATAGTCTAAACCGACGCAAAATCCTTCATCAAACAAATCTACAATCTATATCCGAGAGTACTAGTCTCTCGAGTCGTTCTCCCTTGGAATTGCCAAAGTGTGCATCTCATTGATTAGTAAGCTTTGTTGGAATTCTTTGAAGGGTTTAGCAAAGCTATGAAAATAAACAATCAATTATCAAAAGACTTGGCTTAGGGTTGGCATTAGAAATCCTATCCTTATAGTCCATTCAATGTTGACAACAATTAGGCCTTGCTTCATTTAGTTATCCCCTAGGTATAGAGGAAGGTCAAATGAAAGTAATCAACTTGAGTCACAAGTCCTAGCCTCACCTTATGGGAGTCTAGCTTTAGTGCACTCCAAGCCAACTAGCAATCCCTAATTCCAAATCAACTATTGATACACTATTCAACTTCTTCCAAAGACCAAACCCTATGCCAAGTGTGAGAATTCTACTCCATAGCTAGTGTTGTCATTTTATCAAACATGTGATGAGCAAGAAGGAAAGGCATAGTAAAATGAGAAGAAAAGTCAAATTGAAAGTATTGCAACACAAAGATCTAACAACAAGTCTCAAAGAGTAGCAATGAAAATCCAAATAGAGATGGAATCCAAAATTACAAGTCGAATTCTAAATCTATGAGAATTGATCAATTGTATCTACTACTTGAAATTGGAGGAGAAAATCTATGACATGAACAAAGTGGAATGAGAATTGTAGTGGATCTCACCAAAAAGTCATTGAAAATTCAGAAATTAGAAGAGGATGAACCCTAGTGAAGCTTGGAATCTCCCTCTTCTTCTCCCAAAAGGTGTAACTAACTCTCTCTTCTCTCCAAAAAAGGGAAAAATATCTAGATCTAGAAGAAATGAACTAAAAGTGTCCTTAACCCTTGTTCCTTTTGTCTTCTTAAGCTTTTCCCGCCAAGGTGCTTCTCTAAGAGTGGAATCCTCAACTGCCTCCACGCCTAAGTCACGTGACTTCTTTAAAAAATCATATTCGCAAATCGGCGCGCACGCGCAAGGCACGCGCACGCGCCGTTGAGACGTCTTGCAATGTGCGCGGAGGCGTGATGTACGTGTGCGCGCCCATGAAGATCCTGGCTTAGCCGCTTCTCAAGCCGGCTCTTGGCTTCGGCTCCACGTAGCCGTATCCAGCGGGCGCGCCTATGCGAAAATTCCCAAGGCTTAATCCTCATGCTTCCTTTCTTCGTACCCGTCTTCTTTCTCTCTTTCGGTCCATTCCTACTCTATATCCTGGAACCACTTAACACACAAGTCACGGCATCGAATGGCATCAAGAGAAGATTAGAGATGTATCTATTTTAGTGCAAAACAGGCATGTTTTCATTCATGAGGCAAAACTAGGGAAGGAATGCAAAATCTTGTATTTTCATATGGAAAGTGTGTGGAATCATTGATAAAACCCCTGAAATCATCACAAGATAAATCCTCAATTGGGGTTTGTCAACCTCCCCACACTTAGATTCTAGCATGTCCTCATGCTTAGAGAAATACAAAGAAACACAGAAGATCGAGGGATCGCAGAAGTATAGGACTCATGAAGTGCAACCTACTTATATGCATGCAACTACGACTAGTGCTACTATCCACTTGGTTGGGAACAAATTAGCCTTCTTAGGACATATGCGAGCATATGGGGCACGATGGTGGTCAAAGCATGGGACTTGCCACTTTCTAAGCATCAAATGCAATATGTGCAACCTTGCATGAGGAATGCTCGCGAGAGCCGGGAATCGAAGGATTGAGCTTCGAACCCTCACCGGAGGTGTTTTCACTCTAATCACTCGGTGTTTGGGGTTTATTCTCTCAATTCTCCCCTAATCATGCTTTCCAAGATTTGTTTTTCATCTAACAATCAACAATTATTCAATGCATGCATACACTTATCATGGGGTCTTTCCTTAGGTTGTAATGGGGTTAGGGTCAAGGCAGGGTCATATATGGCTAGTGGACTTAAGATTTGAATCTTTGATTAACTTAAACTTTCCCACCTAACCTATATAATGACCTATACAATTAGGTACTAACCTAACTACCCATTCCTCACTTTTCCACATACTCATGCATTTTTCTTTTCGTTTCACAATATTTATGCATTGATTCCTCTTGAGCTGCACTTTGGGGCATTTTGTCCCCTTTTCTTTTTTCTCTCTTCTTTCTCTTTTTTTTCTGTATTATTATTTTTTTTTCTTTCCATATTATTTTCTTTTCTTTTCTTTTGTTTTCTTTTGTTCTTTTGTTTTTCTTATTATTTTTTTTCTATATACAAGAGCGTCAATGCATAAGATTTTACATTCGATCAATTCATGAATATGTACCCAATTCCCAATATTCCAATAATAATACAAAATACCCTTCTATTCACCCCATGCCCCAAGGTTCCCACACTTGAATGATACTCACACACACTAGTCTAAGCTAATCAAAGATCCAAATAAGGACTTTTATTGTTTTCCGCTTTAAGGCTTGTAATGTGCTAAATTAAGAACAAAGTGGGTTAATCGTAGGCTCAAGTTGGCTAACAACGGAGGATAGAAGGTACGGCCGTTTGGGTGAGTGAGCTAATGAAATGATGGCCTCAATCATATAAATGCATGAATACGCCAAATAATGGACATAAAGAATCAAACAAATCAAAGATCACAATCATAGAGAGAGAATAATGCACACAAGAAGGAAAAATAAGTGGTTATAAGATGTAACCACACCATTAAGCTCAAATCTCACAAGCTTGTGTTCTTAACTCAAAACCATGTTCCAAAATATAATTCTCCATGCAACTTTGGCATCAAGCATTTAAAATTTTGCAATGCCATGGTCGTCCCATAGTGTTGGTTTCCTAAGAGAGAATTTCATTGTTCCAACCAAGCGGACTTATCATGCGAATGTTGCTAACTAAAACCTAATCATGCAACCTATCCTAATTTATTCAGATTTATTTAGGTGTTACCTACGGAGATCGGTCGGTCGACCTCCCCACACTTAAAACTTAGCACGGTCCTCCGTGCTAGAGGTTAGGCGCAGTGGGAGGTGGAGCTCCGAGTGTGCCACATCTCCAATGCCATTGCTATCTCCGCTTGAAGTTGCGGTGGAGGTGGAGATATCGGGTTCCTCCATTGGTGGGGTGATCATGCTTAGAAGCCTCTTCACATGAGCATAGCGGCGTTGGTTACGCCTCTCATAACGGTCTACTTTGTTGTGAAGGTCTTCAAGGCGTTGGGCGGCCGGTTTTTGTGATGTAGATGAAGTGGTAGCGTGGCCAGTTGGTGCGGGTAGTTCAATGTCCATGGTGACTTCCGGAGGCTTGAGGCATCTCTTGGTCGGAATGATATCGCCCTCGACCGGTATTGAGGTTCGCCTATCTTTAGTCTCCCGGTTGACACCGGCTTTCGCAACTAATGCCGTCACTAAAGCGGGGAATGGTAGATTACCCTTGGCATGAATGCGCCCCATGGATTGGCGGATGGCATGCGGAACGTCGACCGGTTTCTCGGTCAAGATGCACCATATCAATAAGGCAAGCTCGGCGGTGATGGATGACCCATGTGTGCTTGGGAGCACGTAGTGAGCTAGAATTTGGGCCCATGCCGTAGCTTCTTGAGTGAGGTGGCGGACATCTAGACCCTTGGGTCTTTGCTTTATGGTTCCCCGAATCCAAAATGCGTCGGGTAAAGCAATGACGCGGAGGATCGCGCTCCAATCGAATGTGCGGTCAACGCATGCAGCCAAGACTTCTTGGTAGGCGTCATACGCATCCGTTGACGGTGCAATCCCAAGGACTTCTCGGATGGTTTCCACGGTGACCGACACTTTTTTCTGGCGCACAAATATTGATGTGAGATGGGGTGAGTGGAAGTTGGAGTAGAATTCCACCACCCATGAGAGATTGGCCTCCGTAGGTTGCCTCAATAGGAATCTCCAATGCCTCCGGTCAATGTGTGGCATCACAATCGGACTGAGGTGAGCCGGTAAGACTAGGAGGGGTTCCGGATGGTAATTCCTTTCAATAATTCTGGAGTAAACAAGTTCGCAGTAGCGGTTAGGAAACTTGTTCGAATCCTTTGGAGGGTTGTCCTTCTCTAGAACGTCAACGGGGCCCTTAGTCTTCTTTAGGAGGGGCTTGGCCGTTAGTTCTTGGCGGGCTTTATTGGAAGCTGGCTTCTTGGGGCCTTTCCCGTTGTCCTTTTTGATAACCATCCTGTGGAAGCAAGAAAGGAAAATATCAAACCAAAAGAAGCGGAGATACATGAGCGCTATGTGATGAAAAGTTATGCCATAGAATATGGGTGTCTTAGTTACATGACAGCTGCAACATGTAACTAGGACAATGTGTGAAGCGCAAGGCAAAAAATTTTCTTGTGGTGCAAGGTAGTTTAGGCATGCAAGGAAGAAGCATGAGAAGCATACACCCTTAGGGACCATAAATGGGAGGCAGCCAAGAAAATGGAAAGAATGGTTTGTGGAAAGGGGGGATGCACTCAAAAGTGGTTGGTGAGAGGCAATGTAGTCACAATGAGTCCAAAATTTAAGTATGCCTTTCATCAAACACTTGGTGTGCATCCTTCAAGTAGTATGTGATTGTGTGAAAATGAGAGCAATGAAGCTTTCCACAATCCATTATTAATGATTATAGTGCATATTGATTGGAAGAAAATTAAGCAACACCATTCATCTACTTATGTAATGAGTTTGAGACCTAAGTGCTCATGAAGAGCAAAGAAGAAAGAAGGAAGTAACTAGAGAGGGGAGGAAGAGAGAAATAAAAGAAGAAGGAAGTCTACCTAAAGGGTGGTGCAACTAAGTGAGTGAGAACTACAGGAGATTAATGGACTAAGAGGGAGCTTAGTATAATACCTTGTGAGATGGAGAAGGATGTGGAAGAAGAAGGGAGGTGGAATGAGAATGAAGGGGTAAGTGTGTCCCTTTTATTTTTTTTAAGTCGTCGATCACCGGCGCGTGCGCGCGCGCTCCGCGCTCGCGCAGGGAGCGAGGTGAGCTAGGGGCGCACGCGCGCACAGGTCGCGTGCGCGCCCATACGCTTGGGCTGGGGGCACAGGGGAGGCATAGGGGTGGCCTAACTCTCTGGGAGAAGTACCAGAGATGGCTGCAGCGTGCTTTGGCGCGCGCGCGCACAGTGCGCGCGCGCGTCCTCGTAGTTGTGCCCCAGGCATGAAAGGGGCCTGGAGGGGGCTCAACTCTCTGTGAAATGGCCCAGAGAGGAGTGCTGAGTGGAAGGGCGCGTGCGCGGCGATGGCGCGCACGCGCCTGCCGCGCTTGCTTTGGATGGACGCGTGCGCGCCAGGTGCGCGCACGCGGCAATGGTGTTGGGCTGGTGGCTTAGTGTAGGCATGAGAGAGGCTTAACTCTCTGTAGAATGTACTATGGGGGCAGCAAGGCAATCGGCGCGGACGCGCGCCATGCGCTTGCGCGTCGATTGGTGGATTTTGCTCATGTGCGCGGACGCGCCATGTGCGCGCACGCGCAGAGAGGCGGGATTTTTCTAAATTTGCAAGTGGTTACACCATTTTCAACATTTCAAAACCCCTTTTTTCCATACAGCCACTTAAGCACTATAGCAAATGAAGTCAATCAAAATGAAGGGGAGTTGTCATTAAAATCTAACTAACAAACATGAAGTCAAGTGTCTATGTACAAGTCTCAAAGGAAGATCTTACCATGGTGGGGTGTCTCCCACCTAGCACTTTTGTTTAATGTCCTTAAGTTGGACTTTCAGCAGCTTATAGTGTTTATTCAAGAGTTGCATCCCTCAAGAGGAACACTTCAAATTCCTTGGCGTTCTTTCTTTGCTCACCATGATACAATTTGAGGCGGTGCCCGTTTACCTTGAAGATGTCCGGGCTTGATGGGTGGCGCAAGTGGTAGACCCCATAAGGTTCTACTTTCTCCACTTGGTAGGGCCCATCCCACCTTGATCTAAGCTTTCCGGGTAGTAATCTCAACCTTGAATTGTAGAGAAGGACTAGGTCACCGGGTTGGAATTCTCTTCTCCTAATGTTCTTGTCATGGATGGCTTTCAACTTTTCCTTATAGAGTCGAGAGTTGTCATAAGCTTCCAATCTCATACATTCTAATTCAGCCAATTGAAGCTTTCTCTCTACTCCGGCCCCACCCAAGCTCATATTACACTCCTTTACGGCCCAATAAGCTTTATGTTCAATCTCTACCGGTAGGTGACATGCTTTGCCATATACAAGCCGGAAGGGGCTCATGCCAATGGGTGTCTTGTAAGCCGTTCGATAGGCCCACAGTGCATCGGAGAGTTTAGTGCTCCAATCTTTCCTATTCGGCTTTACAATTCTTTCCAACACATGCTTGATTTCCCGGTTAGAGACTTCGGCTTGGCCGTTTGTCTGAGGGTGGTAAGCCGTGGCGACTTTGTGGATGATGCCATATTTTCTCATGAGGCCATCTATTCTTTTGTTGCAAAAGTGGGATCCTTGGTCACTTATGATTGCTCTTGGGGCGCCAAAGCGACAAATGATATTGTTCCTCACAAAAGAATACACAACATTAGCGTCATCCGTTCGGGTGGGGATTGCCTCAACCCATTTTGACACATAATCGACGGCTAACAAGATGTAGAGAAAACCATTGGAGTTTGGAAATGGTCCCATGAAGTCGATTCCCCATACGTCAAAGATTTCGCAAAAAAGCATATTTTGTTGGGGAATTTCGTCCTTCTTGAAAATATCTCCAAACCTAATACATTGGGGACAAGATTTGCAGTAGAGAGAAGCATCTTTGAGAAGAGTTGGCCACCAAAATCCGCAATCAAGGATTTTTCTTGCCGTTCTTTGGGGCCCATAGTGACCACCTCCTTCGGAAGCATGGCAAGCGTCCAAGATTGCTTGGAATTCGGTTTGAGGTATGCACCGTCGCACTATTTGGTCCGCTCCACACCTCCACATATAGGGGTCATCCCAAATATAGTACTTGGATTCGCTTTTCAGCTTATCCTTTTGGTGTTTGTTGAGATTGGGAGGGAAAGTGCGTGAAACCAAATAGTTTGCTATTGGGGCATACCAAGGAACCACTTCCGAGATTGCATGCAAAGCATCTAAAGGAAAGGAATCATTGATAGGAGTGATGTTGCCTTTTGTGTGTTCGAGGCGACTTAAATGGTCCGCCACTAGGTTTTGGGCACCGCTCCTATCTTTGATTTCCAAGTCAAATTCTTGTAATAAGAGCACCCAACGAATTAATCTCGGTTTGGATTCCTTTTTTGCCAACAAGTACTTTAGTGCCGCGTGATCCGAGTACACTACTACCTTGGAACCAAGAAGATAGGCCCGGAACTTGTCCAAAGCAAAAACAATAGCTAGAAGTTCCTTTTCGGTAGTGGTGTAGTTGGATTGGGCTCCGTCTAATGTTTTGGAAGCATAAGCTATGACATAGGGAATCTTACCTTCGCGTTGTGGTAACGCGGCTCCTATCGCATAATTCGAAGCATCACACATGATTTCAAAGGGTTGAGTTCAATTGGGTCCTCGTACAATAGGGGCTTGTGTCAATGCTACCTTGAGTTTGTCATATGCTTCCATGCTTTCCTTGCTCATCTCAAATTCGGTGTCTTTTTGTAGTAATCGAGAGAGAGGTAAGGCTACCTTGCTAAAGTCCTTAATGAATCTCCGGTAGAATCCTGCATGTCCAAGAAAAGAGCGGACTTCCCTCTCGGAGGAGGGGTAAGGTAAACTAGATATGACATTTATCTTTGCCGGATCTACGGAGATGCCTTCCTTTGATACTATGTGTCCCAAAACAATGCCTTGTTTGACCATGAAATGACATTTTTCAAAATTTAGAACAAGGTTTGTTTTGGTGCATCTTTCTAAGACTTTTTCAAGGTTACCTAAGCAATGCTCAAATGACTCACCATACACGCTAAAATCATCCATGAAAACTTCCATCGATTGCTATAGAAAGTCCGCAAATAGGCTCATCATGCATCTTTGAAACGTTGCCGGTGCATTGCATAGGCCAAATGGCATACGCTTGTAAGCATACGTTCCAAAGGGGCAAGTAAATGTGGTTTTTTCTTGGTCTTCTAGAGCAATATGAATTTGGAAGTATCCGGAGTAGCCATCAAGAAAACAATAGTATGATTTACCGGCTAACCGATCAAGCATTTGATCGATAAATGGTAGTGGAAAGTGGTCTTTTCTTGTGGCCGCATTCAATCTTCGGTAGTCTATGCATACTCTCCAAGAATTCTGCACCCTTGTTGCTATAAGTTCACCACTTTCGTTTTTGATTGTTGTCACTCCGGACTTCTTTGGCACTACTTGGACCGGGCTTACCCATTCACTATCCGAGATAGGATAGATGATGTCCGCCTCAAGTAGCTTAGTGACTTCTTTCTTTACCACCTCAAGAATGGTTGGGTTGAGTCTCCTTTGAGGTTGTCGGACCGGTCTTGCTCCTTCTTCAAGAAATATGCGGTGCTCACATACTTGGGGCTTATTCCCACTAGATCCGCCAAACTCCACCCAATTGCCCTTTTGTTTTTCCTCAATACATTCAGCAATTTTTCTTCTTGTTGAGGAGTTAACTCTTGTGCAATTATCACGGGTAGCTTTTGGGCTTCATCAAGGTATGAATACCTTAAGTGAGGTGGTAGTGGCTTCAATTCCATCTTCTTGTCATTTCTTGAAGTTTGAGTCTCCGGATGGCTTGTATGATGTGTGGTATGTAGTTCGCTTGACTCTTCATTTGCCTCTTCGACCATGTACTTCTCATCTAATCTTGCAAGGTGTACTTCGGCTACTATGTTATCGATTGGGTCACACCGAAATAGAGAATGGTTCTCCGGTGGATGCTTCATTGCTTCCTCTAGGCTAAAGCTTACAATTCTTCCATCAATTTCAAATGAGTAGTTCCCCGAGTAAGCATCAAGTTTAAATCTAGAAGTTCTCAAGAAGGGCCTTCCAAGTAGGATAGAGGATGCTCTCTCGGTTTCGCTTGACGGCATTTCAAGGACATAGAAGTCAATCGAAAATACCAACCCTTTTATGTTCACCAATACATCTTCCGCAACACCCGCTACGATTATTATGCTTTTGTCCGCTAGGACAAATCTTGCCGTCGACCTTTTTAGTGGGGGCAAGTTCAATACCCGATAAACGGATAGCGGCATGATGCTAACACATGCTCCGAGGTCACACATGCAATCTCTAATTTGAACTCCATTGACGGTGCAAGTGACCATACAAGGGCCCGGGTCATCACACTTCTCCGGTAATGTTCCCATCAAAGCGGAAATAGAACTCCCCAATGGGATGGTTTCCAATTCAAGAATTCTATCCTTGTTTATGCATAAATCTTTAAGGAATTTAGCATATCTAGGAATTTGATGGATGGCATCAAAGAGGGGAATGGTTACCTCAACTTTCTTAAACATTTCCACCATTTTGGGGTCGAGTTCCATGCGCTTTTTAGCTTTCTTTGCAAGTGTTGGAAATGGAAGTGGTTGAGCAATTCCTTCTTCCAAGGTTCTTTTGGTCTTGGGTGTCTCCCTTGTTGGTTGGGCTTCATCCTCAACTATGGCTTGTGGTGTCTCCTCTTCCACTACCTCCTCTCCCACTACCTCTTCTATATCTATTCTCTCTTCCTCTTGGGCGGTTGTGATAGGACTTGGGTCCTTTGCTTCCTTTTCTTTTAGTTGTGTACCGGATCTAAGGGTGATGGCATTGATGCCCCCCTTTGGATTTGGTTGAGGTTGAGAGGGAATGACACTTTGGATTGGGGGTTGAGGAGTAGAGGTCGATGGTGTGTCCATACGTGCAAGAAGAGCTTGTAGTGTAGAGGTGAGGCCGGTGAGGCCGGAAGCAAGTGTGTTTTGTAATTCCTTTTGGCCTTGGATGATGGTCCAGAGTGTTTCATCTTGGTTGGAGGGGCTGGTTGCATATGTGAGTTGAGGAGTTTGTGATTGGTTGGGTGGTGGTCTTTGATGTGGTGGTTGGTATGTTTGGTAGTTTCTTTGTGAGTTTTGTTGGTTGTATGGTTGATTTTGGAAGTTGTATGGTCGGTTTTGTGAGAAATTTTGCGAGTTGTTGTTCCATCTTTGACCTCCTCCATTGTTGTTGTTATCCCTATTCCCTTGTTGATGATTGTCTTTCCAATTTTGATTATTGTGTCCACTACCTTGGTTGTAGCCTCCTCCTTGATAAGGGTGTCCTTGGTTAGGATTACCTCCTTGGTAGTATCCTTGATTAGGGCGGTCATAGAAATTATGGGTGGCCGCCAAAGTGTTGTCTTCTTGAAGGTTTGGGCACTCATCCGTGTAGTGAGAGTAGCAAGAGCAAATGCCACACACTCTTTGAGGGACCAATTGTTGTTGGTTGTGTTGTTGAGATGGTGGATATGATTGAGGTTGTTGTGGTTGTTGTTGATTCAATTGGAGTTACCTCAAAACGGATGTCATCTCATTCAAGGATTGAGTTAGAGCGGTGGCTTCACTACTAGTTGATACCTCGTTCACGGTCCTTGGACGGTTGACTCTTCACCTCATATGTTGATTGGATTCGGCTAAGTCAATAATGAGTTGCCATGCCTCCTCCACGGTTTTATATTTGGACAAAGAACCATTGCTAGAAGTGTCCAAGAGGGTTCTATCTTGCTCTCGCATCCCTTGACATATGTATCCAAGCAATACTTGAGTGTCGAGCATGTGATTAGGGCATGCATCTAGTAGCTTGCGAAACCGTTCCCAATACTCATATAGTGGTTCCGTCTCACCTTGCACAATACAAGACATTTCTTTCCTTAGCCTATCCATCTTTTCCGGGGGTAAGAATTTATCCAAGAATCCCCTTCTAAGTAGGTCCCAATCGGAGGTAACTTCGCTAGAGAGAGTGTAGAACCATTCTTTGGCCTTATCCTCAAGAGAGAAAGGGAAAGCAAACAACCATATAGCAACTTCATCGGACCCTTCCCGTCTAGTAGTTGAGCATATGCGGTGGAAGTCCTTGAGATGTCGAATAGGGTCTTGTGCGGGAAGCCCGTGAAACTTGGGTAGGAGGTTAATCAAAGCGGTCTTTAATTCAAAATTCGCATTCAAATTGGGGTGAGTTATAATGGAGGGGTTGAAGGACATAATCCGGTGCACCCGCTTCCTTGATGGTAACTCTCCTTGGAGCATCCATAGTATTAGTACCTAAAACAAAAGAAGAATTGTTAGTGAGGTTGATGGGAGTATGATTAATGCCTTCTTTGAGTGACGGTTCAATGTTCACTTCAAGTAAGGTGGTTGAGGTGGTGAAAACCTCTTCACCTTTTCCAAATCTTAGCCGCCTCCGAGCTTGTCTAATATGAAACAAAGTTCGTTCTATTTCCGGATCAAAAGGGGCTAAGATCGGATTCGATTGTGAACGCGTCATGCAATGAAGGAGAAATAGAATTCATTGTAACGATGAGAAGTTAATCAATTGAGCAATTTACAATGAAGTGCAACTATGTACATATATACATGCTTGATCCAAAACAATAACATGGCACACTAAGCAATTTCCCCGGCAACGGCGCCATTTTGACAAAAGGATTTTTGCCGGTATAGAAATTATCAAATGATCAATCGTAGTATAGTCTAAACCGACGCAAAATCCTTCATCAAACAAATCTACAATCTATATCCGAGAGTACTAGTCTCCCGAGTCGTTCTCCCTTGGAATTGCCAAAGTGTGCATCTCATTGATTTAGTAAGCTTTGTTGGAATTCTTTGAAGGGTTTAGCAAAGCTATGAAAAACAAACAATCAATTATCAAAAGACTTGGCTTAGGGTTGGCATTAGAAATCCCATCCTTATAGTCCATTCAATGTTGACAACAATTAGGCCTTGCTTCATTTAGTTATCCCCTAGGTATAGAGGAAGGTCAAATGAAAGTAATCAACTTGAGTCACAAGTCCTAGCCTCACCTTATGGGAGTCTAGCTTTAGTGCACTCCAAGCCAACTAGCAATCCCTAATTCCAAATCAACTATTGATACACTATTCAACTTCTTCCAAAGACCAAACCCTATGCCAAGTGTGAGAATTCTACTCCATAGCTAGTGTTGTCATTTTATCAAACATGTGATGAGCAAGAAGGAAAGGCATAGTAAAATGAGAAGAAAAGTCAAATTGAAAGTATTGCAACACAAAGATCTAACAACAAGTCTCAAAGAGTAGCAATGAAAATCCAAAATAGAGATGGAATCCAAAATTACAAGTCGAATTCTAAATCTATGAGAATTGATCAATTGTATCTACTACTTGAAATTGGAGGAGAAAATCTATGACATGAACAAAGTGGAATGAGAATTGTAGTGGATCTCACCAAAAAGTCATTGAAAATTCAGAAATTAGAAGAGGATGAACCCTAGTGAAGCTTGGAATCTCCCTCTTCTTCTCCCAAAAGGTGTAACTAACTCTCTCTTCTCTCCAAAAAAGGGAAAAATATCTAGATCTAGAAGAAATGAACTAAAAGTGTCCTTAACCCTTGTTCCTTTTGTCTTCTTAAGCTTTTCCCGCCAAGGTGCTTCTCTAAGAGTGGAATCCTCAACTGCCTCCACGCCTAAGTCACGTGACTTCTTTAAAAAATCATATTCGCAAATCGGCGCGCACGCGCAAGGCACGCGCACGCGCCGTTGAGACGTCTTGCAATGTGCGCGGAGGCGTGATGTACGCGTGCGCGCCCATGAAGATCCTGGCTTAGCCGCTTCTCAAGCCGGCTCTTGGCTTCGGCTCCACGTAGCCGTATCCGCGCGGGCGCGCCAGGTGCGCGCACGCGCCTATGCGAAAATTCCCAAGGCTTAATCCTCATGCTTCCTTTCTTCGTACCCGTCTTCTTTCTCTCTTTCGGTCCATTCCTACTCTATATCCTGGAACCACTTAACACACAAGTCACGGCATCGAATGGCATCAAGAGAAGATTAGAGATGTATCTATTTTAGTGCAAAACAGGCATGTTTTCATTCATGAGGCAAAACTAGGGAAGGAATGCAAAATCTTGTATTTTCATATGGAAAGTGTGTGGAATTATTGATAAAACCCCTGAAATCATCACAAGATAAATCCTCAAATTGGGGTTTGTCAGTGCTGCCGAAATTTCTACAAAACCCTAGTCTTGCTTGAAAAGTTATTTTAAAAGGGTTGGATTTGAGAAATTGTATTACTTGATTTGTTAAGACAATATTTATGTTTTCAAGCTTAATTTATTTAATGAACTTTATGCCTTGAGTTTGACTTATTTAGAAATGAACTATTTTTCACCGTTTGAACCACTGAAGGAAGGAATGATGCTCTAGTATTGATTTCAATATAAAAAGGAGCTTTTAGTGATTTTGAAAGGAATCTAGACTTTTGATTGAGTAATTAAGTTTGAGGCATTTTGGAAGAGTTAGAAAAATGAATTCCAAAAAAAGAAACCTGAAGGTGATTTGATTCAAATGAACCGGTTCCATTTCAAATGAGTTGATTTTTGGACCGGGTTGGAACTTGTGATTTTGTATGGCCGGGTTCATAATAAATTCAGTTTCATTTACTTGAACCGAGAATCATGATTTTAATAGTTTTAATGAATTTTAAGGAAATGATATAGGTTGACCTTCCCTAAAGACTTAGGACTCTGTCGAGAAGTTTTGAATATAAAATCCCATTGTTGGATGGATGATTTTAAATGATTCAAAAGGAATCTTTAACTTTCCATGGTTTTGGAAGTTTTGGAAAGAGGAAGCCGAGAGTGGCTTATTTCAAAACGGGAATTTTCCTTGAGTAAAATTGGCTTATGAGCCTGAGATAATTTGAGAAATGAGATCTTTAAAGCCAAGGCTGAAAAGAGTTGAAACTCGATTTCAAAGTGAAATGAATTGAGAAAATGATTTATGGCTTAAATGCCGATTTCATGAATTTGATGATTTTGAATGTGGAAGTGTTGTTTTATTATGAGCCGGAATGGCTATGTATGATTATGAATATTGACTGGTTCTGGATTGAACCGTGAGCCGGAATGGCTGTGTATGATTATCAATATTGGCTGGTTCTGGACTGAACCGTAAGCCGGATGGCTGAGATGGATGTTGATCCATGGATGAGAATGAATGCATGTATATGCTGAATCATTGATAATTGTAATTTTTGCACTTCTACTATTGGAGATGAGGGTTTCCCTGGGTAGTAGCAATGGCTAGCCACCATGTGCTCCAGGTTGAGACTCGAAGCTCTGTTAACCCAATGTCGTAAGTGTGGCCGGGCACTGTGAAAGGCCCGGATGAGCTCGCCCCCATAAATATTCACCAGTGATGGTGATGGATAAATATTCACCAGTGAGGGTGATGGATATGGATCATGATTATGATCAAGTTTATGATGAGTATAACTCGAGTTGGGGATGCACAACAGAGGGACAGTCCAATGGTTAGCTACCAGAACTTGTCGGGTTGGCTCTATAACCGACAGATGATATCATCAGCCACTAGGGACAGGCATGCATCATATGCATTTATGTGACATTGTTTGGGTGTGCATATTATACTTGGTTTGCCTATGTGATTAATTGCTAATTGTTCTACTTGCAATAACTGTTTGTTTGTGCTTGCATCTTTCTATTTGTGTTTGCTACTGGGACTCTGTTGGACTGTGGTGATTGGTTGCTGGTTGGATTGTTTGGGCCTAGGGCCGTGGTTGGAATGAGGTGAACCGATGGTTGATTTCGGTTTTTGTGTTTTTGGTTTGGAAAAGTATGAAATGCTAATTTGGTTCAACATAGATAAACTTTATTGAAAGGCTTTTGAGTTTTTGAGAATTGAACGGATTCCTCTTTCAGAAAAGATTTCCGACTTTACTTTTATTGTAAGCTGTTGTTTTTGAAAAGAGGCATAAGACGGTTATTAATCACTGGTACGATTTATCTCTACGTATCCTATTACAGTAATTCCCAAAAACCCTCTACTGAGAACCCTTTCGAGGATGATGTTCTCACCCCCCTACATTTTTCCCCTTTCAGGATATGGACGCAGAAGTTACGAAGAGTTCTTTTAGTTGTTGTTGAGATGCTTTGTATTGTGTTAGTTATGGTTTATTGTACCCTCGTCTTTATCTTGATATAATCTGTAAGAGGGACAGGAATTGTATTGGAAAATGACTGTAATATTATGTATATATATATATGGATATATATGGATGTACTCTTTATGAGTTTTGTAAGTTGTATGGTATTTATGGATGTATGATATCGGATGAAAGTATTTTTGGATCGGTATTGCGGTTTAAAGTTTTTAAACAGGCTCATATTTTAGTATTAAATAGTGTAAGTGTCGTCGTAATGTCCGAGCTATCAGAGTCGCGCAGCCGGAAGTGTGAACTTTGGTAGTTAGGGTGTTACATTTTTACTATAATAAATTTTTGTGTGCAGTATGTTCTCAATATTTTGTGGCCATCACCAATAAAGGTTTGGATTTAAATAATCTAAATTTTCAAAAAGAATCTATGATAATGCATCTGTATAGATCATTCCGCCATAGACATTCTTATTAGACAACTTGTGTTCTTATATATATATATATAGAAGGAAATAGCCAGACAGGAACCTTTCCAGGGTACCCAATGGTCACATGCCTGCTTGTGGCCTCCCCGTATTCGTTACGCCTTTGATGTGAGGAATAAAACATAATGGATTAAGTCAGGACACGATCGATTGAGAAGCTGCTTTATCGGGTAATATACCCGATAGATCTCTATTCTATAAAGAAGAGACCTTATTTATTTCCTTATGATAGGCCCTCCTTAAGATAGAAATAGAAGGGCAATCCCCAAAAGAAGCGGCCAGAGGAAAGATTCATTAATAACGGATCTTGACCCCATATCATACGTAGGCGAATTGGTGCGAATGGAGAAGAAAAAAAAAGATTGAATTACAAATATTTTCAACCGAGATCCAATGAGAATTAGCGCATAGCTTCTGGTCTTTGACATCAAAAAAGAAGGTTGTAATAACGAAAGGGACATCTGAGAAAGATGCTCATCTGCTCTGGTTAGCTCGGTAGAGTGGCAGGCGAAATCCGTCTCTCTTTATAGATATAGAGTAGGCGGCTAGTAACTTCTTACTCGTGTAGTGAGAAAAACCTTCTTTATGGCCTCCTTTATTTAGATTTAGTTCAATCACCTCCCTCGTTCAATTTATCGTTTATATCTATCGGTCATTTCTTGAATCTCTTTATCGAAGTATTCATTTACGGCTTGGTTCTTTCTATCTATCTAACATGGCCATAAATTCTGCTCGAGTGACCAGACCTACTTCATCATCTGCTGGTACTTCCTGATTCGAAGACAGACTCTGGGGATTTCCAGTTAGAGGGCCTGATCCCCCAAAAAAAACTTATATATATATATATATATATATATATATATATATATATATATATAAGACTAGCATATATGTATGTTTGTTATTGACTTGCAACCTGAAGTTTATGAGATTACTTACTCAAGTAAATAATTAATCTAAGAACATAAAATATTATAATCCAATCAAAATATTTATCTTGATAGTATTGGTAAAATTATTTATGCTTGTTATATGACTATTGGTGAAAATGTTTGATAATCTAGTAGCTTATGAAAATACACAAAATTGATCTCCATTATTATTTATACAATGCCTTAAAGTTATTGCTACACTAGTTGTGAGAACAAATTCACCTAGTCATTTGTGTTTGAATACACCTTATGGTAGCATTTAAACAATTATAGTAACATCAATTCTCCATTCAATGATTAACTTTGGCTATAAGCCAAATATTTTTATTTTAAAAATTTTTATATTTCAAATTATGAATAAATATGTTGGTACGATTTTCCTATTGATAAGAAAGCATTTTTGAAATACTAATAGGATAAATCATTGGCTCATTTTGTACATTTCCGATTTGATGGGTAATGTTTCCAACAGAGGGAGAGAATATAAAATTGAAAACAAGGTAAATGAGAATACATTATAGTCATGTTAGATCCTCAAACATAACAATGCAAACCAGAAGTACACCACAAGTTTATAGATACATTTTATGATCTTGTTAATGTATGAGTACTACGTACTAATGCAAGATATATGAAAATGGAAGATAATAGATAGTGGCCATTAATGCATTAATTATATAAAGTTGGCAGGTGATATTGGGTATTGTGTGATATTAGTAGGTGATGCTTGAGGTTGTTAGTGGTATTGTGTGACATTAATAGGTAATGTTTGAGGTTGTTAGTTAGAGAGAAAGAATAATGAGGAAACAGCTAGTATGACAGGTGTATATATTATATTGGCTAGTACAGATTTTATAGTAGAGTTAGTTATGTTTGTCTTTCTTTTTGGCTATATATGGCTATACCTTCAGCCTTTGTAATGTATGTTTTTTTCCCTAATGCGAAATGTACATTTCTCTCTTTTTTAACTTGTATAGTAGAACTTCCATTTTTCACCAAGAAATCTGTAGCTCAGAACATATTTCATCATGGTGCGGTGAGTGTGGAGGTGCTGCAAATATTGCTAGCGAGAATTATGAACTTTGCCCCTTGTGGAGCATTATGCTCATGTGGACAGAAGATCATAAGAGAATATAGAGACGGAGAACATGCTGTTAGAATTTTGAAAGGGTTAACTGAGCAGTACACAATAGTAAAATCATAGATTATGTTGATGGTGCCGCTGCCCAATGCGAATTCCATCTACTTTTTTTTTTTGCAACAAGAAAGACAATTAATCAACTCAGATCAAAGTAAAGAAAGGGTGCTGGTTAATGCTGTCAATGTTGGAAAAACTGGTAATGAAAGCAATAAAGGGTTTGGTATGACCTTCAATGAAAATTCTAGTATCACAAATCAAGATGGCCAAGGCCAAGGAAAAATTAGTAGTGGAAAAGAATGATGAGAAGTTGTTTTCATTGCAGGAAGGTTGGACACACCATAGAGACCTGCTACCATAAGCATGGATTTCCTCCTCATTTGCAAAAAAGATTTGGAGTAGCAAATGTGAACAATATGATTGTTGCTTAGAAAACATGTAGAGATGAAAACATACCTGATGTGTGTTAAACTCAAGAGAAGAATAGTAAGAGCCTAGACAACTTGTTTACCGAAGATAAAAAATAAGCTTTGATTTCTCTATTCTAGCAACATAAAGGTGATCCTGCTCATAGTTCTCTTTAAACATAAATCATAAACACAATGATAGTTCCTTCAGTAGGTATACACCATATTTTATCAATTTTCTACATCCCTTTACACACACATGATCGAATAATTGACACTAGTGCCACTGCACATGTTACTTTTTTCCTTTAGACTTTTCACTCTCATCACACAATAGATCCTATTTTAGTCAGATGTTCAAATGGTACTGAGACCATAGCAACTATTAGTGGAACCATAATTTTAACCCATGATTTTTGCCTTACAGATGTGTTATATGTGCCTTCTTTCAATTTTAATATCATATTTGTGTCTAAAGTAACTAATTTTTTACCTTGTCAATTTTTATTAATAATACACACTATGAGCTACAGAACAACCTTTTCTTAAAGATGATTGATCATGCTAGATAGAGAGGTAGCTTGTATATCTTCAATACAGATGCAACTTATGACAACTTAAAAATAGCAAAGAATAGAGCAATAGTCAACACCAACAATTCAGTTAGTGTAGCTACTGTCACAGACACTATAAATCATGAAACTTGGCATTGTAGGTCAGGACATGTCTCAATTGATAGGTTACAGAAAATGAAGAAAAATTATCCTTTTATTTTATGTCCATTAATTAATGAGCCTTGTGAACCATGCCATTATGCAAAACAAAGAAGATTTTCCTTTCATTTAAGTCAAACAAAATTTTTCAATTTATTTGATTTAGTGTATATTGATATTTAGGGAGTTATTTTTACCCCATCTTTTGCTGTTCATAAGTATTTTTTTAACAATAGTGGAAGACAAAAGCAGGTTCACTTGGCTATTTTTTATGAATAATAAAAGTGAATCGCCTTCTTTTATCCAACAATTTATGCAACTAATTGAAACACAATTTCAAACAAACATAAAAAATATCTGGACTGATAATGAGGCCGAATTTATCATGAGTACCTTTTATGAAAAATAGGGAATAATTCATCAGAGTTCATGTGTTGAGACACCTCAACAAAATGAAGTTGTAAAACAAAAACATCAAGATATTTTGAATATTGCTAAAACACTCATTTTTAAGGCCCATATTTCTAAAATTTTTTGGAGATATGTTGTAGCACATGATGTACATATTCTCAATAGAGTGCCTAGTTAATCTATTAATAATAAAAGCCCTTATTAGATTTTTTTAGTAAAATGCCAAATATTCAGCACTTCAGAGTTTTTGGATGTCTTGCATTTGCTTCAACTTTAGTTATAAATAGAAAAAAATTGGATAAGAGGAAGGAAATGCATTTTCCTTTGCTTTAAAGTAGGAACAAAAGGATATCTTTTGATGGACATTAATAACAAATAGTTTTTCATATCTAGAAATGTAACATTTTATGAAAATTTCTTTCCATATAAGAATGATCAAGTTTCTCATCAATTGAACATGCTTCCAATTCTAATAAAGACACTAAGACTACATTACATAATCATGATCCTATAGATGTTTTTGATAGTAGCACATCACCTTCCCATGCCTTAGATTTACTTCCCATTCAACATACATTGTTAAACACTCTTTTAAACATAATTGATGTTCAACCAGCTAACCTTACCCATCTCTCTGAGTTTACCAGCAGCACCAGTATCACATACTACCCCATCATATAATGAAAACTAATCTAATCCCTAGTCCACTGATATTAATTCACTTCCTTCACTATGAAAATCCCTTAGAGAAAGACACAAGTCAAAATACCTTGATGATTATGAATAGATACAAACCACTATCTTTGATAGCATGGTCCAATCATCAATCACAAAATGGAATCCTATTTCCAATTACTTGAATTACAATTCCCTGTCACAATCACACAAAGCCCTTTCTATTACTATTTTCACAAATCTAGAACCAAAGAGCTATGAGTAGGCTATCCTGAGTGATTATTAGTAGAAAGTAATCAAAGTTGAGCTTGAAGTATTGGAGGAAAGCAAGACTTGGAAACTTACTACTCTACCGGAAAGGAAGCATGAAATTGGATATAAATGGGTATTTAAAGCCAAGTATAACTCTGATAGGACTATAGAGAGACACAAAGCAAGGCTTGTGGCCAAGGACTTCACTCAAACACAAGGGTATGACTATTTTGAAACCTTTAATCTTGTAAACAAAATGACTACCTTTCATGTACTCTTAGCAATTATAGCTGGTAAGAACTGGTTTATTCATCAATTAGATATGACCACTACATTTCTTCACAGTGATTTTCTTGAAGAAGTCTATTTAAAGTTGCCCCTGGTTTAAATGCATAGCTAGAAATGGTTTGCAAGCTGGAACAATTTTTATATGGCCTTAAGCATGAAACTTGTCTGTGGAAATCTAAGTTATGTTCTGTCTTGGTTGCTTCTGGTTACTCACAATCAAAGGTAGAACATTCTCTTTTCACCAAATTTTCTCCAATAGGTTTCACTTCTATTCTTTTTTATGTTGATGATTTGGTTCTGGCAGGGGATGACATAAAAGAGATCAAACATGTGAAGATAAAATTCAACACTTTGTTCAAAATCAAGGATTTAGACAAACTAAAATTCTTCTTGGGCATGAAAGTTGCAAGGAGCAAAAGAGGAATACCTTTATATCAAAGGAAGTATACTATTGATCTCTTAAAAAGTATGGTTTATTAGATTCAAAATCAGCTAGCACACCTATGAATTATTCAATTCATCTCTCAAAGTCATCAGGAACATTATCAATGATGCTAATCCATATAGAAGACTCAATGGAAGGTTGATATACCTTACTAATACCAGGCCTAACATAAGCTTTGCCGTTAGTAAGTTAAGTCAAGTTCTAGATTGTTTTACAGATGAGCACTTCATAGCAGCCTTACTTTTTGAATTTATTTATGATTTGTCCCTTTGTGGTTTCTTAGATTTCAATTAGGGTACATGCCTGAACACTCGAAGATCAATGTACGGATATTGCTTCTTTTTTGGAAGATCTTTGGTATCATGGAAAATTAAAAAATAACAAATAGTTGTTCAATCATCTTTGGAGGCAAAGTATCGAGCAATGACTCTTGCAACTTGTGAAGAAATTTGGCTTATGTACATCTTGAATGATTTCAAAACCAAGTGACTAGGTCCTACGACACTATTTTGTGACAACTGATCTGCTAGATATATTACGACTAACCCAATATTTCATGAAAGGATGAAACACATTGAGATTGATTGCCACAAAGTTAGAGAGAAAGTTCAAGACGGGTCCTTAAAGCTCATGTGATAAACTCATATTGTATGTTGATTTTTGGGTTAAAATGAGTGGATTTTATTAACTTATCTTGCACTTATTTATTGAAAATGCATAGTTTTATGAATTTCTTCTAATTGTGCTTAATGGTGAAAAACATGATTTTTATGCTTGAAAATTGCTAAATTTAATTCATTGTTATCCCATTCGATGCCTTGATGTATTTGCTTGAGTAATTGAAGGTTTGCAATGTAAGAATGGCTTGGAAAAATGGAGAAAAAGCATGCAAAAGTGCAGAATTCATGAAGAAATGAAGATTAGAGATTTTCATGGTTGTGCGTATGCATGAGTAATGCGTACGCATCATTCACAATTCACGTGTACGCATGGTAGATGCGTACGCATGACCTCCTGCCTCACTTAAAATAGCACCTGACTCGCAATTTCTAGCCCAATCCAACTCATTTCTGAAGTATTTGAAGGCAAGACTCAAAGATGATGAACCAAGTAGCAAGTAGCATTAGAGTAGTGTAGCAAGTAGAGTAGTACATAATCATGTTTTAGATCAATTTTAGAAAGAGAAGCTCCAAATTCTCTCTAGAATTTAGGTTTTTTAGTTTATTTTTTCTTAGATGTAGGTTTTAATTCTTATTTTAGTGTAGTTTTTTTATATTTTCATGTTCTAGCATCTTAGTTTGTTTAGTTTCACTTGTTAATTTCTTTATTTTGTTAATTTTAGTTTATGAACAATTGTTATTTCAATTTTTCTTTAATGCAATTTGATGTTTTTATATTTATTGATGTTCTTTTTAGTTGTTATTATTGCTTTCTTGTTTTGGTAGTTATAGATTTTGTTATTCTTGCAATTTATCATGCTTTTCCTTTTATGCATTTCAAGTGTTTGATGAAATGTCTTCTTTAATTTTAGAGTAGATTTTTGCATTCTTGACTTGAAATTGAGGACTTTGGTGACCTTGAGTCATTGATGTCCAATATTGATTGGTAATTTAGGGTTGTTAGTTGGTTTTATTTCCACTGACGCTAGTCTTTCACTAAGCTAATTAGTGAGTTAGCTAGGACTTGTAGATTAAGATCAATTATGCCTATTTGACTTTCTCCCGATGTCCGGGGATGACGAAGTGGGATTAACTCTTCTTAATTACCATATTTGTGGTCGATGACTTGGATAAGAATTCTTGACTTTCAATCCTTGCCAAGATGCCTTTTTAGCATTTGAATTTCCTTGCTTGCTCTTTATTTTCTTGTCATTCAATTTATTGTCTATTAATTTTCAAACCCATTTTTCTCATAACCAGTGATGCGCACATAGTGCATGAATCCCCACGCTTCGTACAACTAAACCAACAAGTGCACTGGGTCGTCCAAGTAATACCTTAGCGAGTCAGGGTCGATCCCACGAGGATTGTGGTTTGAAGCAAGTTATGGTTATCTTGCAGATCTTAGTTAGGTGAGTAGGAATTTATTGGATTTGGTTAAAAGCATAAAAGGAATAAAAATGGAATTACTAGGTTTGATTATAATCAGTGACAAGAAGATGGTTAAGGCTTGGAGATGCTTTGTCCTTCTGGATTAACTCTGGTCTTACTGTCTTCTTCAATTGTGAATGATTTCTTCTATGGCAGGCTGTATGTGATTGACGCTGGTTTGAGCAGCCGCCAATACTCCTCCAGATCTGAACCCCAAGGTTAGTGTGGATCCATTCTGATTGAGGGTGAAACTTATGCAGTTCATTCTCTTTGGTGATTGATAAACCCCAATTTTGTGGTTTATCTTGTGCGTAATTTAGGGAATTTTATCAACTTTTCTCACATTTATTCAATGAAATAGCATGGTTTTGTAATTTTCCTTAAAAGTTGTGCTTAAATGTAAAAACATGCTTTTTATGTTGTGAACACTCTTGTCAATTTAGATTTCCTTTAATGCAATTTGAGGTATTTCATGTTAATTTTGCTTTCTTTAGTTGTTGTTGGTGATTTTTTGTATTGGGTAGTAGTAGATTTCATTAATTCTTGCAATTTATAATGCTTTCCTTTTATGCCTTCCAAGTGTTTGACAAAATGCTTGGTTGGATGTTAGAGTAGCTTTTTGAGCATTCTTGGCTTGGAAAGAGAAATTAGGCAATCTTGAGTCATTAATACCCAATTTAGATTGGTGATCTAGAGTTGTTAGTTAATATTATTTCCATTGACTCTAATCTCTTGCTAATTCAATTAGTAGGTTGAGTAGAAATTTTGGATTGAGATTAACTAATCTTACTTGACTTTCTCTCACGTGAAGATAATTTTATACCTTCTTCCATTGTGAGAGATGACTAAATAAGATAAGCTCTTGATAAATATTGCATGATCATTAAGGACTAGGATAGAAAGCTTAACTCTCAACCCTTGCCATGAATGTCTCTCTTTATTAATTGCTTTCCTTAATTGTTGCTTGGTTTATTTTCTTGTCCTTTCATCAATCAAACCCCCTTTGATACCCTAACCAATAATACGCATACCTCACTGCAACTCCTTGAGAAGATGACCCGGGGTTTAAATACTTTGGTTATTTTTATTGGGGTTTGTACTTGTGACACCTAAATTAAACTTTGATTGAGTATTGCTTGTCGGTTGGGAACTATACTTGCGATGAGGTTAATTCTCTTTTACCGAGAAGAAATTCTTAGCCGACGGTTTTGTCCACATCAAGTTTTTGGCGCCGTTGCCGGGGAGTTGCAATGTGTGCTTGTTATTGGTTATTGTACATATGTTAATATTGTGAATAGTTTGCTCTTTTGTTGGTTTAGCTGTTTGAGATAGTAGTTAGATTTTATCCCTTTGTTTTTGTGCTTTTTGTTTTATTTCTCTACGATGAATTCTCACCCCTTTGGCTATGAGTTTCGCTTAAGTTATATTGTAGGAAATGGAAGCTACAATGACAACATGCATCAAGGATGGGACAACCAAAAATGGGAGGAGCCTCAAGGAATTGATCACTCCTCTTGGCAACAACCCTAATGCATACCAATCTAATGGATGTGGTGATCCTCATTGTGGTTGTCAACAACCACCACCATATGCCTATGAACCACTTCCTCAACCTAATTTTGAACCACCATAGTCACAAGCCCCTTACCACCAAACACTCCCATATGACCATAATTCTTATCCACCATACCAACCACTTTGTGAGCCATATGAACCATACATAGAACCACCACCATTTCAACACAATTACTCTCAAGAACCACCTCAATATACACCACCTTCTAATTATGAACCCTTTCTCCCAAACAATGAACCCTTTCTTCCTACACCACCTCCAATCTTCAAGCTAGCACAACAAAGAGATATTAGCTCTTACCTCCAAAGGCAAGAAGGGACACAAAAGGAGTTCAAGAAGATAGAAGCCGTGCTTGCCACCATGGCAGAAGCTATTCGCAACATGGTCTCCTCCCGACTAAGCCTATTGATGAGCGGATAATTTATACGCTTTTTGGCATTGTTTTTAGTATGTTTTTAGTATATTTTAGTTAGTTTTTATTATGTTTTTATTAGTTTTTAAATAAAAATTACTCTTTTGGACTTTACTATGAGTTTGTGTGTTTTTCTGTGATTTTAGGTATTTTCTGGCTGAAATTGAGGGACCTGAGCAAAAATCTGATTTAGAGGCTGAAAAAGGACTGCAGATGCTGTTGGATTCTGACCTCCCTGCACTCGAAGTGGATTTTCTGGAGCTACAGAATCCCAATTGGCGCGCTCTTAATTGCGTTGGAAAGTAGACATCCTGGGCTTTCCAGAAATATATAATTGTCCATACTTTACCCAAGATTTGATAGTCCAAACCGGCGTTTCAAGTCAGCATAGAAATTTTGGCATCAAAACGCCAGAATTGGCATAAAAGCTGGAGTTAAACGCCCAAACTGGCACAAAAGCTGGCGTTTAACTCCAAGAAAAGTCTCTACACATGGAAGCTTCAATGCTCAGCCCAAGCACACACCAAGTGGGCCCGGAAGAAGATTTCTACATTAATTACCTATTTCTGTAAACCCTAGGTTACTAGTTCTCTATAAATAGGACCTTTTGCTATTGTATTTTGATACTTTGATACACTTGATCACGTTTTGGGAGGCTGGCCTCACGGGCATGCCTGAACCTTGTTCTTATGTATTTTCAATGGTGGATTTTCTACACACCATAGATTAAGGTGTGGAGCTCTGCTGTTCTTCATGAATTAATGCAAAGTACTATTGTTTTTCTATTCAACTCAAGTCTATTTCTTCTCCAAGATATTCATTCGCACCCAAGAACATGATGAATGTGATGATTATGTGACACTCATCACCATTCTCACCTATGAACGCGTGACTGACAACCACTTCTGTTCTACATGCAAACAAGCTTGAATGTGTATCTCTTGGGTTTCTAATCTAAGATTGGAACCTTCGTGGTATAGGCTAGAATTATTGGCGGCCATTCCTGAGATCCGGAATGTCTAAACCTTGTCTGTGGTATTTTGAGTAGGATTTGGGAAGGGATGACTGTGACGAACTTCAAACTTGCGAGTGTTGGGCGTGTGACAGATGCAAAAGGATCAATGGATCCTATTCCAACATGATCGAGAACCGACAGATGATTAGCCGTGCGGTGACAGCGTGCGTAGAACATTTTCACTGAGACGACGGGAAGTAGCCATTGACAACGGTGATGCCCAACATAAAGCTTGCCATAGAAAGGAGTATGAATGATTGAAAGAAGGCAATAGGAAAGCAGAGGTTCAAGAGGAACAAAGCATCTTCATACGCTTATCTGAAATTCCTACCAATGAATTACATAAGTATCTATATCTCTATCTTTACTTTATGTTTTATTCATATTTTAATTATCCATTCTCCATAACCATTTGAATTCGCCTAACTGAGATTTACAAGATGACCATAGCTTACTTCAAGCCGACAATCTTCGTGGGATCGACCCTTACTCACGTAAGGTATTACTTGGACGACCCAGTGCACTTGCTGGTTAGTTGTGCAGAATTGTGACAAAGTGTAATTTACGTTTGAGAGCTCCAAGTCTTTGGTGCCATTGTTGATGATCACAATTTCGTGCAGCAAGTTTATGGCGCCGTTGCCGGGGATTGTTCGAGTTTGGACAACTGACGGTTCATCTTGTTGCTTAGATTAGGTAATTTTACTTTTTATTTTCGAAAAAAATTTTAAAAAAAATTTCAAAAAGTTTTTTATTTTGTTCTTCACAGTTTTTAAGAATAAATTCTAGAGTTTCATGATGATTTGTTGAAGTCTGGCTGACTCTGAAGCCATGTCTAATCTTTTGGACCGAGGTTTTAACTTATCATCACAAGAGCTTGTTGATTTCTATCAATTTTGTTGTTGTGAGCAATGATTTGTTAAAGCTTGGCTGGCCATTGGCCATGTCTGGTGTTTTGGACCGGTGCTTTCACTGAAAGCTTGGCTAGCTAGTAAGCCATGTCTAATTCCTGGACTGGAGTCTTAGACTAACATTGCAATGATTCCTGGAATTCTTATTAAAAATTTTGAATCCCTTTATTTTCTTTTCCACTCAATTTTCGAAAAACGACAAAAAAATTTATAAAATCATAAAAATAAAAAATATTTTATGTTTCTTGTTTGAGTCTAGTGTCTAATTTTAAGTTTGATGTCAATTGCATACCTCTAATTTTCGAAAATTACATGCATTATGTTCTTCATTAATCTTCAAGTTGTTCTTGATGATTTCATTGCTCTAATATTTAAATTCTCTTGTTTTGTGTGTTTTGTTGTTTCTCATATGCATTCTCAATTTGTTAGTGTCTCTTATATGAAAATTTTTAAGTTTGGTGTCCTGCATGTATTGTTTGTTTGATTTGAGTTTCCTAAGATTAGTTGTATTTTGATTGTTTCTCCTCATTGAAAAATTCAAAAAAAATTTTCAAAACTATGTCTTTTCAAGTCAATAATACAGAGAATTGAAGATTCAGAACATTCAGCAGAGGAATCAAATAGAAAAAGCTGGGCGTTCAAAATGCCCAGTGAAGAAGGAAAACTGGCGTTTAAATGCAAGCCAGGGTACCTGGCTGGGCGTTTAATGCCCAAAAAGGTAGGATTTTGGGCGTTAAACGCCAGAATGGATGCCATTCTGGGCGTTTAACGCCAGGAGGACACTAGAGGGAAGATTTTGTTTTTAATTCAAATCTTTTTCAAATTTTCATAATTTTTCAAAATCAAATCTTTTTCAAATCATATCTTTTCAATCATATCTCTTCAAAATCAATTTCTTTCCATTTTTTATTATTTTCGAAAATCCTTTCTACTATTAATGATTCACTTCAAAATTTTCAAGTTGTTACTTGCCTATTAAGAAAGGATCAAATTTTAAATTTTAAGAATCATATCTTTTAATTTCTTGTTAGTCAAGTAATCAACTTTAATTTTAAAAACTTTATTTTTTTTTAAATTGATTTTCAATCATATCTTCTCAATCATATCTTTTCAATCACATCTTTTTCAAAATTAAGTTTCAATCATATTTTTTTAATTTCTAATTTCAAAATCTTTTTCAAAATCACTTAATTTCTTTCCCAATCTTAATTTTTGAAAATCTCAATCAAATTTTCAAATTTCTTTTTATTATTTCAAAATCTTTTTAATTTATTTTTGAAAATTCTTCCCCTCTTCCCACATCCTTCTATTTAAGGGACTAACACTCCTCCTCAAGGTGCAATTCGAACTCTATCCCTCTTAATAAGTTCGAATTCTCTTCTATCTACCTCCTCCTTCTATGCTTCTTTTCCTCTGACACCTCAAGGAATCTCTATACTGTGACATAGAGGATTTCCTACTTTCTTGTTCTCTTCTCTTTCATATGAGCAGGAGCAAAGATAAAGGCATACTTGTTCAAGCTGATACTGAACCTGAAAGGACCTTGAAGAGAAAGCTAAGAGAAGCTAAAGCATAATTCTCTCTAGAGGGCCTAACAGAGCTTTTCAAAGAAGAAGAAACAATGGGAGCTGGAAACAACAATGCCAACAATGCAAGGAAGGTGCTTGGTGACTTTACTGCACCTACTCCTGACTTCTATGGGAGAAGCATCTCAATCCTTGCCATTGGAGCAAACAACTTTGAGCTTAAGCCTCAATTAGTTTCTCTAATGCAACAGAATTACAAGTTTCATGGACTTCCATTGGAAGATCCTCATCAGTTCTTAGCTGAATTCTTGCAAATTTGTGACACTATCAAGACCAATGAGGTTGACCCTGAAGTCTACAGACTTATGCTCTTCCCTTTTGCTGTAAGAGACAGAGCTAGGACATGGTTGGACTCACAACCTAAAGAAAGCCTAAACTCTTGGGAAAAGCTAGTCAATGCCTTCTTGGCAAAGTTTATTCCACCTCAAAAATTGAGTAAGCTTAGAGTGGAAGTCCAAACCTTCAGACAGAAGGAAGGTGAATCCCTCTATGAAGCTTGGGAAAGATACAAGCAATTGATCAGAAGGTGCTCTTCTGACATGCTTTCAGAATGGAGTATCATAGGAATCTTCTATGATGGTCTATCTGAACTGTCCAAGATGTCATTGGACAGCTCTGCTGGAGGATCTCTTCATCTGAAGAAGACGCCTGCAGAAGCTCAGGAACTCATTGAAATGGTTGCAAATAACCAATTCATGTACACTTCTGAAAGGAATCCTGTGAATAATGGGACAACTCAGAAGAAAGGAGTTATTGAGATTGATACTCTGAATGCCATATTGGCTCAAAATAAAATATTGACCCAACAAGTCAATATGATTTTTCAGAGTCTGTCTGGAATGTAAGTAGCAACAGGCAGTACTAAGGAAGCTTCCTCTGAAGAAGAAGCTTATGATCCTGAGAAGCCAGCAATGGAAGAGGTGAATTACATGGGAGAACCCTATGGAAACACCTATAATCCTTCATAGAGAAATCATCCAAATCTCTCTTGGAAGGATCAACAGAGACCTCAACAAGGTTTCAACAACAATAATGGTGGAAGAAACAGGTTTAGCAATAGCAAGCCTTTTCCATCATCCTCTCAGCAACAGACAGAGAATTCTAAGCAGAGCCACTCTGACTTAGCAACCATTATCTCTGATCTAATCAAAACCACTCAAAGTTTTATGACTGAAACAAGGTCCTCCATTAGAAATTTGGAGGAACAAGTGGGTCAGCTGAGTAAGAAAATTACTGAACTCCCTCCTAGTACTCTCCCAAGCAATACAGAAGAGAATCCAAAAAGAGAGTGCAAGGCCATAACCACAACCCACACGGCCGAACCTGGAAAGGAGGAAAAGACAGTGATCTCCACTGAGGAAGACCTCAATGGACGTCCACTAGCCTCCATGGAGTTCCCTGATGAGGAACCATGGGAATCTGAGGCTCACACAGGGACAATAGAGATTCCATTGAATTTACTTCTGCCATTCATGAGCTCTGATGAGTATTCTTCCTCTGAAGAGGATGAAGATGTTACTGAAGAGCAAGTTGCTAAGTACCTTGGAGCAATCATGAAGCTAAATGCCAAGTTATTTGGTAATGAGACTTGGGATGATGAACCTCTATTGCTCATCAAAGAACTGGATGACTTGACTAGTTAGAAATTACCTCTGAAGAGACAAGACCCTGAAAAATTCTCAATCCCTTGTACCATAGGCACCATGACCTTTGAAAAGGCTCTGTGTGACCTGGGGTCAAGTATAAACCTTATGCCTCTCTCTGTAATGGAGAAGCTAGGGATCATTGAGGTACAAACTGCTAGAATCTCACTAGAGATAGCAGACAATTCAAAGAAACAGGCTTATGGACTTGTAGAGGATGTCTTGGTAAAGGTTGAAGGCCACTACATCCCTGCTGACTTTATAATCCTAGAGACTGGGAAGTGTATGGATGAATCCATCATCCTTGGCAGACCCTTCCTAGCCATAGCAAAAGCTGTGATTGATGTTGACAGAGGAGAATTGATCATTCAAGTGAATGAAGACTCCCTTGTGTTTAAAGCTCAAGGATATCCCTCTATAACCATGGAGAGGAAGCATGAAGAGCTTCTCTCAATACAGAGTCAAACAGAGCCCCCACAATCAAACTCTAAGTTTCGTGTTGGGAGGCCACAACCAAACTTTAAGTTTGGTGTTGAACCCCCACATTCAAACTCTAAGTTTGGTGTTGGGAGGTTCCAACATTGCTCTGAACATCTATGAGGCTCCATGAGAGCCCACTGTCAAGCTATTGACATTAAAGAAGCGCTTGTTAGGAGGTAACCCAATCTTTAATTATCTATGTTAAATTTCTATTTTCTTGTGTTATTTTATGTTTTTTGTAGGTTGATGATCATGTGAAGTCACAAAAATAATTGAAAAAGCAAAAACAGAAGGAAAAACAGTATTAAAAACAGAACACCCTGGAGGAGAAACTTAGTGGCGTTTAAACGCCAGAAATGGGCACCAGACTGGCGTTTAACGCCAGAAAAGGGCAAGAAGCTGGCGTTAAACACCAGAAATGGGCAGCAGTCTGGCGTTTAACGCCAGGATTGGCAGAAAGGGGCGTTTTTGCACGCCACTTGGTGCAGGGATGAGATATCCTTGACACCTCAGGATCTGTGGACCCCACAGGATCCCCACATACCCCACTTCTCTCTCTCTTCTTCACCCATTCACCAATCACTTCAATACCTCTTCCCCAAAAACCCCTCACCTATCAAATCCCACCCTCTTCTCCATAAATCTCTTCACCAATCCACATCCATCCATCATAAAACCCCACCTACATCACCATTCAAATTCAAACCACTTTCCCTCCCAAATCCACCCTATATGGCCGAACCCTAACCCTCTCTCCACCCCTATATAAACCCATCTTCACTCCTTCATTTTCACACAACATAAACACTACTTCTCCCCATTGGCCGAAACACAAAGCCCCCTCCATCTCCTCTATTTCTTCTTCTTCTACTCTCTTCTTTCTTCTTTTGCTCGAGGATGAGCAAACCTTCTAAGTTTGGTGTGGTAAAAGCTAAAGCTTTTTATTTTTTCATAACCATTTATGGCACCAAAGGCCGGAGAAACCTCTAGAAAGAGGAAAGGGAAGGCAAAAGCTTCCACCTCTGAGTCATGGGAGATGGAGAGATTCCTCTCAAGGGTGCATCAAGACCACTTCTATGAAGTTGTGGCTAAGAAGAAGGTGATCTCCGAGGTCCATTTTAAGCTCAAAAAGGGCGAATATCCGGAGATCCAAAGAAGAGGTTGGTAAGTTCTCACCAACCCCATTCAACAAGTCAGGATCTTAATGGTTCAAGAGTTCTATGCCAATGCATGGATCACCAAGAACCATGATCAAAGTGTGAACCCAGACCCTAAGAATTGGCTTACAATGGTTCGGGGGAAATACTTAGATTTTAGTCCGGAAAATGTAAGGTTGGCATTCAACTTGCCCATGATACAAGGAGATGCACACCCATACACTAGAAGGGTCAACTTTGATCAAAGGTTAGACCAAGTCCTCATGGACATCTGTGAAGAGGGCGCCCAATGGAAGAGAGATTCAAGAGGAAAGCCGGTTCAACTAAGAAGGCATGACCTCAAGCCCGTGGCTAGGGGATGGTTGGAGTTCATCCAACGCTTGATCATTCCCACTAGCAACCGGTCTGAAGTTACTATAGACCGGGCTATCATGATTCATAGCATCATGATTAGAGAGGAAGTAGAAGTTCATGAGGTTATATCCCAAGAACTCTACAAGGTGGCGGACAAGTCCTCTACTTTGGCAAGGTTAGCCTTCCCTCATCTCATTTGTCACCTCTGTAATTCGGTTGGAATTGACATAGAGGGAGACATTCTCATTGATGAGGACAAGCCCATCACTAAGAAAAGGATGGAGCAAATAAGAGAACCTCACCAAGAGCATGAGGAATTTCCTCATCATGAAATCCCTGAGATGCCTCAAGGGATGCGATTTCCTCCACAAAACTATTGGGAGCAAATCAACACCTCCCTAGGAGAATTAAGTTCCAATATGGGACAACTAAGGGTGGAGCACCAAGAGCATTCCATCCTCCTCTACGAAATTAGAGAAGACCAAAGAACCATGAGAGAGGAGAAACAAAGGCAAGGAAGAGACATTAAGGAGCTCAAGCACTCCATTAGATCTTCAAGAGGAAGAACAAGCCGCCATCACTAAGGTGGACCTGTTCTTTAATTTTCTTATTCTTTATTTTCTGTTTTTCGAATTTTTATGCTTTATGTTTATCTATGATTGTGTCTTTATTACATGATCATTAGTGTCTTAGTGTCTATGCCTTGAAGCTATGAAAATGAATCCATCATCTTTCTTAAATGAAAAATGTTTTTAATTGAAGAAGAAAAAGAAGTGCATGAATTTCAAATTTTAAAACAGTTTAATTATTTTGATGTGGTGGCAATACTATTATTTTTCTGAATGAATGCTTGAACAGTGCATATTATTGAATTTGTTGTTTAAAGAATGTTAAAATTGTTGGTTCTTGAAAGAATGATAGAAAAAGGAGAAATGTTATTTGATAATCTGAAAAATCATAAAATTGATTCTTGAAGCAAGAAAAAGTAGTGAAAAGCTTGCAAAAAAAAAGAAGAAAAAAAGAAGCGAAAAAAAAAATAAAAGAAAGAGAAAGAGAAATAAAAACAATCAGAAAAAGCCAATACCCCTTTAAACCAAAAGGCAAGGGTGATAAAAAGGATCCAAGGCTTTGAGCATCAGTAGATAGGAGGGCCCACAGGAATAAAATCCTGGCCGAAGCGGCTAGACCAAGCTGTCCCTAACCATGTGCTTGTGGCGTGAAGGTGTCAAGTGAAAACTTGAGACTGAGCGGTTAAAGTCATGGTCCAAAGCAAAAAGAGTGTGCTTAAGAGCTCTGGACACCTCTAATTGGGGACTCTAGCAAAGTTGAGTCACAATCTGAAAAGGTTCACCCAATTATGTGTCTGTGGCATTTATGCATCCGGTGGTAATACTGGAAAACAAAATGCTTAGGGTCACGGCCAAGACTCATAAAGTAGCTGTGTTCAAGAATCAACATACTTAACTAGGAGAATCAATAACATTATCTGGATTCTGAGTTCCTATAGATGCCAATCATTCTGAACTTCAAGGGATAAAGTGAGATGCCAAAACTGTTCAGAAGCAAAAAGCTAAAAGCCCCTTTGTTTTTGTGCTTTTTGTTTTATTTCTCTACGATGAATTCTTACCCCTTTGGCTATGAGTTTGGCTTAAGTTATATTGTAGGAAATGGAAGCTACAATGACAACATGCATCAAGGATGGGACAACCAAAAATGGGAGGAGCCTCAAGGAATTGATCACTCCTCTTGGCAACAACCCTAATGCATACCAATCTAATGGATGTGGTGATCCTCATTGTGGTTGTCAACAACCACCACCATATGCCTATGAACCACTTCCTCAACCTAATTTTGAACCACCATACTCACAAGCCCCTTACCACCAAACACTCCCATATGACCATAATTCTTATCCACTATACCAACCACTTTGTGAGCCATATGAACCATACATAGAACCACCACCATTTCAACACAATTACTCCCAAGAACCACCTCAATATACACCACTTTCTAATTATGAATCCTTTCTCCCAAACAATGAACCTTTTTCTTCCTACACCACCTCCAATCTTCAAGCTAGCACAACAAAGAGATATTAGCTCTTACCTCCAAAGGCAAGAAGGGACACAAAAGGAGTTCAAGAAGATAGAAGCCGTGCTTGCCACCGTGGTGGAAGCCGTTCGCAACATGGTCTCCTCCCGACTAAGCCTATTGATGAGCGGATAATTTATACGCTTTTTGGCATTGTTTTTAGTATATTTTTAGTATATTTTAGTTAATTTTTATTATATTTTTATTAGTTTTTAAATAAAAATCACTCTTCTGAAATTTACTATGAGTTTGTGTGTTTTTCTGTGATTTCAGGTATTTTCTGGCTGAAATTGAGGGACCTGAGCAAAAATCTGATTTAGAGGCTGAAAAAGGAATGCAGATGCTGTTGGATTCTGACTTCCCTGCACTTGAAGTGGATTTTCTGGAGCTACAGAAGTCCAATTGGTGCACTCTCAATTGCGTTGGAAAGTAGACATCATGGGCTTTCCAGCAATATATAATAGTTTATACTTTGCCTAAGATTTGATAGCCCAAACCGGCGTTCCAAGTCAGCATAGCAATTCTGGCGTCAAAACGCCAGAATTGGCATAAAAGCTGGAGTTAAACGCCCAAACTGGCACAAAATCTGGCGTTTAACTACAAGAAAAGTCTCTACACATGGAAGCTTTAATGCTCAGCCCAAGCACACACCAAGTGGGCCCGGAAGAAGATTTCTGCATTAATTACCTATTTCTGTAAACCTTAGGTTACTAGTTCTCTATAAATAGGACCTTTTGCTATTATATTTTGATACTTTAATACACTTGATCACCTTTTGGGAGGCTGGCCTCATGGTCATGCCTGAACCTTGTTCTTATGTATTTTCAACGGTGGAGTTTCTACACACCATAGATTAAGGTGTGGAGCTCTGCTGTTCTTCATGAATTAATGCAAAGTACTATTATTTTTCTATTCAACTCAAGTCTATTTCTTCTCCAAGATATTCATTTGCACCCAAGAACATGATGAATGTGATGATTATGTGACACTCATCACCATTCTCACCTATGAACGCATGACTGACAACCACTTCCGTTCTACATGCAAACAAGCTTGAATGTGTATCTCTTGGGTTTCTAATCTAAGATTGGAACCTTCGTGGTATAGGCTAGAATTATTGGCGGCCATTCCTGAGATCCAGAATGTCTTAACCTTGTCTGTGGTATTCTGAGTAGGATCTAGGAAGGGATGACTGTGACGAGCTTCAAACTCGCGAGTGTTGGGCGTGTGACAGACGCAAAAGGATCAATGGATCCTATTCCAACAAGATCGAGAACCGACAAATGATTAGCCGTGCGGTGACAGCGTGCATAGAACATTTTCACTGAGAGGACGGGAAGTAGTCATTGACAATGGTGATGTCCAACATAAAGCTTGCCATGGAAAGGAGTATGAATGATTTGAAGAAGGTAATAGGAAAGCAGAGGTTCAAGAGGAACAAAGCATCTTCATACGCTTATCTGAAATTCCTACCAATGAATTACATAAGTATCTCTATCTCTATCTTTATTTTATGTTTTATTCATATTTTAATTATCCATTGTCCATAACCATTTGAATCCTCCTGACTGAGATTTATAAGATGACCATAGCTTGCTTCAAGCCGACAATCTCCGTGGGATCGACCCGTACTCATGTAAGGTATTACTTGGACGACCCAGTGCACTTGCTGGTTAGTTGTGCGGAATTGTGACAAAGTGTGATTCACGTTTGAGAGCTCCAAGTCTTTGGCGCCATTGTTGATGATCACAATTTCGTGCACCACCTATGCGATCAAGGCACTCCCATTTTTAAATGTGGAGAAGCAATCAAGGAGCATAGTGAGGGAGTGCGTTTGGTGCTTCAAGGGGAAGAAGAGGAACTAAAGCATGATTCGCATCAGGAGAAGGAAGTTGAAGTCATTGATGTTAAGGAAGTGGATAGAGAGTTGAGGAAAAATGATCAAGAAGTGGATTCCATCATTAGTGATTTTTTGTCCACATTGGTCAATCCCCTTGATGATCTTGTTGAGCCTTCTTCCATTGGACTAGAACGCGATGTTAAGGAGGATGTGCAACCTCTAAGGCATTTTTTAAGTAATGAAGGATTGGAAGAAGTGGAGGAAATGACAAGTCTTGTTATTGAAGATGATTCCACACCAACCAATGTGTTATTGAAGATTGTTGAATCATCCTTATTGTGCTGTGAATTTGATGTTGAGGAGGCCAATGCACAACCTCCAACACATGACTTAAGCAATGAGGAATGTGACAAAGAGGTTGGTGAACAAGGAATTAAAAATGAAGATACTTGTCAAGAGGTGGAGGAATTTAAAGAAGAGCACAGGGGAGAAGACCTTGCATTGTCAAAGTGTGGGGAAGTCTCCCTTCTTAAGTCACCATCCATTCTTCTATTCAAGGGGGTAAATCTCTCATCTCTATGCTTTATTATCCCACATAAATATGGTTTGCTTGAGACGGATGGGAACTTAGAGCTCTTTGTGGCTTTAAGAGCAAAAGGGAGATGGTTAGTGATTGGAACCATCATCCTAGGTTCATTATGGTATGTTCAAAGTTTGATTGTAAGGTTTGGTGTGGAGCTAAATTGTATGGGTCTAGGAAGTTGTTTGGAGGATTCTTTGAGAATTCCAAGGCTGAACCACCCAAGTGGAATCATGATGATTAATTAGAAGATGGGGGTGAAAACAAGGTTTGGGATCCCGGATCGCACAATGAGGATCAACTTTGGGAGCTCCAAGCTTGTGAAGGACTCCATCAAGACTTGGTGTAACTCATTGGAAACCTTGGAGCACAATGGAGAACCAAGCATTGGTGGGAGTTCCAAGAAGAATTCAAGCACAAGCCACCTTGACAAGGAGCCTCATGTCCAACTTAAGGACTTAAACTAAAAGTGCTAGGTGGGAGATACTGACAAACCCCAATTTGACGGTTTGTTTTACATTGAATTTAGAGTATTTTGATAACCTTTTGTCACATTTAGCCTAAGAATTAGCATGGTTTTGTTATCTCTCCCATAATTGTGCTTAAGTGTAAAAACATGCTTTTTAAGCCTTATTTTGATGAATTCTAGTTTCTGTTTGATTCCATAAGATGCCTTGATGTGTTTGCTAGTAACCTCAGGTTGAAATAGGCTAGGCATGGATCAAAGGAAGCAAGGAAGGAAGTATACAAGTGGAGAGAAGCATAAAAGGTCAAAGAAGCAAAGTCAGCCATGCATGCGCACGCGCACAAGGCGCTCGCGCGCACATTGCAGAATCGACCAGGGATGCGCACGCGTACCATGCGCGCACGCGCCGATGATGGCACATGACCTCATTAATGCAACACGTGCCTGGCGATTTGAGAGGGTTTCTGAACCCATTTTTGGCGCCAAATTGCTAAGGGAAAGGAATAAAAGGATGAAGGATTAAGGGGAAGGCATAAGAGAATCATCATTGTGATAACCATAACTTCCAACTAACTAATCACTTTACTTTAGGGTTTTAGAGAGAGAAGCTCTCACTTCTCTCTAGAATTAGGATTAGGATTAGGTTTAGTTCTTAGATCTAGGTTTTAATCTTTGCTTTCTTCTACTTCTATCTCTCAATTCTTTGTTGCTACATTCAATCTCCTTCTATTCCTTTGTTGTAATTTCCTTTATGTTGTTCTTATACTTTGTTGTAGATCTACTATTGTTCCTTCCATCTTCTTTCAATTCAATAAGAGGTAATTCATAATAAATGTGTCTTCTTTGCTTTTCTATTGTTGATCTCTTGTTTTTGTAGTTGTAGATTCCTTTAATTCTTGCAATTAATAATGTTTACTTCTATTGCACTCTATGTGTTTGTTGAAATGTCTCTTTTAGTTTTAGTGTAGATTTTGTTCCTCTTGGCCTAGGTAGAGTAATTAGTGATACTTGAGTTATCTAATTCCTTTGTTGATTGATAATTGGAGAGATTGCTAATTGGTTTGGAGTGCACTAAAGCTAGTCTTTCCTTGGGAGTTGACTAGGACTTGTGGCTCAAGTCAATTCATCCACTTGACTTTCCTTTAATTAGTAAGGGTTAACTAAGTGGTAGCAATGAACAATTCTCATCACAATTGAGAAGGATAACTAGGATAGGACTTCTAGTTCTCACACCTTTCCAAGAGCCTTTTATAGTTTTTAGTTTATTTTCATTGCCATTTACTTCTCATGCTTCTTATCCAAAACCCCAAAATAACTCATAACCAATAACAAGACACTTCATTGTAATTCCTAGGGAGAACGACCCGATGTTTGAATACTTCGGTTTATAAATTTTAGGGGTTTGTTTTAGTGACAAACAACTTTTTGTATGAAAGGATTAGTGATTGGTTTAGAAACTATACTTGCAACGAGATTTCATTTGTGAAATTCTAAACCGTCAAAAATCCGTTCGTCAAAATGGCGCCGTTGCCGGGGAGTTGCAATGGTGTTATGTTATTGGTTATTGTACATATGTGAATAGTGTAAATAGTTTGTCTTTTGCTTGTTTACTAGATTTTGTTAGTTTTATTTTGTTTCTCTCATAATGAATTCTCACTTTGGCTATGAGTTTGGCTCTAATTGTGTTGTAGGGAATGTGAACTTCAATGCTAACATGTACCAAGGATGGAACACTCCAAGATGGGAGGAGCCTCAAGGAATTGATCACTCCTATTGGCATCAACCTCCGGACACTTATAGGTATAACCCTCATCTTAATGCATGTCAATTCAATGGCTATGGTGAATCACCTTGTGACTTCCAAGCACCACCACCATATGCCTATGAATCGCATCCTCAACATGAACCTCAACCATTCTCACTAGCCTTTCATCACCAAGCACCACCCTATGATCCATATCCATCATATAACCAATCCTCCATACCATATTTTTATGGCCATTATGAGCAAGAACTTTTAGAACCACCACAACCTTATCAAGATTACTACCATGAACCACCTCAACCCTCACCATCTCCATACCCTTACCAAGAAGAACCACCTTCCTACCATGAACCCTCTCTCCAAAATAATGAACCTTCCTATTCACCCCAAGCCCCAATAGACGATCCTCTCACTTTGTTACTCCAAGGACAAGAAGCCATGAAGCGGGATACACTTGAGTTTGTGACCAATTTGACCAAGGTGGTGCACACTTTGGCCCACCAATGCTTGAATACTCAAGGTACTTCCGTGACCACATGTGAAAAGTCAACAGAAGAGCAAAGTATAAAGGAGAAATTGGAAAATTCGGTGGAGAAAGAGGAGTCAAATTTTGTATTGGAGCAACTAGAGGAACCTATAATCATTGAAGAAAAGGAAGAAGTGGTTGAAGATTTAGGAGATTTAAAAGTCCAAGGGAATGTAGCATCATGGAGAACTCTTCCAAGAAGCTTGATATTGATGTTAAGGAGGGTGCGCAACCCTCAAGGCATCTCATCGTTGGAGACTTGGAAGAGGTTTATCAAGAAATGGATTCAATCATGGATGAATTTCTCTCTACAATGGAATCCTCTCCCATTGGACATGAAGTTGAAAGTATAAAAGAGTGTGCACAACCTCCCATACCCTTGGTGAGCAATGAGGAAGAGAGCTACCAAGAGGAAAACGTTGGCATGGTGTATATTGAAATTGAAGAATATGAGGAGGTTGATCAAGAGATGACCTTGTTCATCAATGAATTTCTATCCAAAGTTGAATCGGCTCTCATTAAACAAGAAGAAGTTCTTGAAGATAACACCAAGCCACGTAACAAAGAAGATGAGGTTGAAAGTGAAGGGAATTGTGAAGAGGTGGAAACAACTAAAGAAGAGCACAAGGAAGTAGACCTTGCATGGTCTAAGTGTGGGGAAGCCTCCCTTCCCGAGTCATCACCCAACGCAACATTCAAGTGGGTAAAATTCTTATCCATAAGCTTCACTTTCTCGCTTGAATATGGTTTGATTGAAACGGATGGACAACTTAGAGCTCTTTGTGGAATTAAAAGCAAGAATGAGTTGTGTAGTGGTTGCAAGTTAGGAATTAGGCTCATTAAGGTCAAAGCTTCAAGGTATAGGGATGATGTTGGGACAAGAATTGCTTTATATGGATCTAGGAGGAAGCATTGGTGGAGTAAAGAGAATTCTCTGTGTCAATCACCTTTATGTCAACCGCTCATCCGACAAAACCATGAAACTCAACTAACGGATGGGTGTGAAGACAAGATATGGGATCCCAGTTCGCTATGTGAAGACCAACTATGGGGACTCATATCTTGGGTAGAACTTTGCCCAAGCTTGATGAAAAGGGTTGGAAATTCTGTCAACCAATTGAGGAGCAAAGATCCTTGGAGATTCAAGGATGAGTACAAACATAAGCCACCATAACAATAAGCATCTCAAAATGTCCAACTTAAGGACTTAAACTAAAAGTGCTAGGTGGGAGACACCCCACCATGGTACACTCTTTCCAATCTCTTTTAAATTTGCCTAATAAGTGCATTGAGTTACCATTGTAGGTAGAGGTTTCATACAAATTTGTTTGTACAATTTAATTGTTAGCTTAGTCACATGCATGTTGTGTTTAATAGTAGATGAATAATAGCAAAAATTACATTTTTGTGAATTGTATGATGGTTGCATGAATAAGAGTTGTGAACACTAAGGGGAGCACCCAGCAAGTTTTTCTTCTGAAAAAAAAAAAAAAAAAGAGAAGAGGGCGCAGACGCGCACTACGTGCGGGCGCGCCACCTATTAGAACATGGAAGTTCGCGCGGACGCGCACCTGCCGCATCCGCGCCGATTTGCTGCTGCGAATGATTGGGCCAAACCCCAGAGAGTTAAGCCATTTCTGGGCTAGCTCTAGGCCCCAGGCCCAACACGATCCGCGCGAGCGCATGCATCGCGCCAGCGCGCCATTTCACAATTCGTCAATGTACGCGGACGCGCACTTGCCGCGCGCGCGTCCCTGCGTGGTGCCACCAAACTAGGCCATGGACCAGAGAGTTGGGCGTGCCTCAAGCCCATTCTAAGCCTCAGGCCCAATCTCATGTACGCGTGCGCGCAAGGTACGCGCACGCGCCCCTGCCTAATAGGCCACCCCACGTTAGCGCGCACTGTACGCCCACGCGTGGTTCTCCATTCCCCTCAATGCACGCGGACGCGTACTTGCCGCGTGCACGCAAATCTAGTGGCGCGACTCCCAGGCCATTCTCCAGAGAGTTAGGCCTGAGTTGGGCCAACTCTAAGCCCCTGGCCCAACTCCATGCACGCGTGCGCGCACGGTACGCGCACGCGTCCTTTCCTATTTCTGCTCACCCCCGCTTAAGCGCGTTGTACGCGCACGCGTAGGATCCACGTTTTTTTCAATGGACGCGGACGCGCAAGGTGCGCGCGCGCGCCGATTCAAAAATAGGGATAACCCTAGCTCGCGAAGCACACTGCGCAGTCGCGCACCCCATCCCCCCAACCTTCACCTTCTTCTTCTTCTTCTCTCCCCCAACTGCCATCGCAGCAACAGCACCGGCCGCCGCCGCGCCATCACCACCGCCGGCCACTCGCCCTCGACTTCTATTCCCCTCTCACCACCACCCGTCCTCTCCCTCTCTCTCTCGCTCCTCTCTTTCTCCACCACCGCGCCACCATCTCCGCCGCCACGCCACCATCACTGCCTTCCCCTCTTCTCCCTCCCCTTCTCTCTTCTTCCTCTGACCTCCGTCCCTCTCTGCCTCTGTCTCAACCGCCGCGACCACCATCGCCGCCGGTGCCCAGCGCTGCTCCGGCCAGTTCTCTCACCGCCTCACTTCATTTTTTCTTCCCTCCTTTTCCTCGGTTCAATCTCTGCACCCAGGTTCCTCCTTTCCTCTGTTTCACTTTGTTTCGCTGTTTTTGTTAATTCCGTTAGTGTAGTTGGAATTAGATTAGTTAGTTAGCTTAGTTTGATTTAGGTGGTTAGCGAATCTGGGCTGAGTAGTGGATTTAGGCATTGTTTGACTCTATGTAGCTATATGAAACTGCTCTATTCTGCTGCGTAAGCCATTTGTGTTGCTGGGTTGTATTTCACTGCTGCTATGCTTAATTGATATTGTCTTCTTACTGCTCATGCTATGTTGCTATCCGGGAACGTCCAATTTTAAGCCGGAATGCTGCCCGATTTTCAAGGAAATTAGTTTCATTTTTTATCTTTATTTCAGCTTTGGGCATAATCTCTGTTTCCTTCTTGACTTCCCGGATTTGCAAAATCATCGTGAACATAAACCACAACTTTTCCTTTCATTACGCATAACTATCATCATATCACTAACCTACTTTTCTAACTTACTAACTTCTTTAACCATTCCACTTCCACTCACCTTTAACCATCTTTAACAAATTCCTTCAACTATATGATGATCTTATTGCCTTGTGAATATGAGTTGTTGACTTTAATGAAGCTTGCATTTTTTGGTTTACTTGTTCACTTTTGCATATTCATTGCAACATCATGATTGTTCTTTGTCATTTATGACCTGACCATGTTTCTTTGCTACATGCTAATTGTTATATATATTCTATCACATTTTTCAGGATGTCGGATAAAGGCAAAGCCATAGCCACCACCTCTAAGAAGAGAAAACACTCTACCCCCTCCATTCCTTCCATCTACAAGAACTATGCTAGGAATCCATTGCAGGACGAGGATAAAGAGAATCAGCAGTTGCCTTCTACCAATCCTGGCAAATTCCCCAATCTCTACTGTGAGCTTCGGTTCTCCAGATATCGAACCACGAAGCTAAATATTGAGAAGAAGTTGCTCCTACCTAATGATGTGAGACGGCGCATTAACGGTCGGATCCTTGAGTTAGGTATTGACTTTGTTGACCGGGATTTGGGTGACATCAATATATCTTGGGTGAAGGAATTCTACTGTAATTTTTTCCGTCCGACCTTGGATTCAGTTCAGGTGCGGGGTAGAGAGATTATGCTCACCGAGACCGCCATTGGGGAGGCATTACATTGCCGTCACATTCCGCATGACCAGTGTGCCCATCATCAGGCTGAGATAGCCATCCATACCATGACTTTTGATTATGAGGCGCTTCGGCGCGTGATTGGGACACCGGATGCTTCATGAGTTATGGATGCGGGCAACACCAAGCCAAAGGGGATGTTATTCACTCATTTGACTAGGGAGGCCAGGACTTGGCAGATGATCTTCGCCCACTACGTCCTGCCTACCACCCACTTTTCTGAGGTCCCCATGGAGATGCTTCTGCTGATCGGGTGTGTTATGGAGGGGAAGGATGTCTCCTTCCCTAGACTTATCCGACAGTGCATGTGGCGGGCGCATATTCGTGGCCTACTTCCATTTCCTACATTGGTCATGAGTATGGCGGCCTTAGCTGATGTCCCGTGGTCAGATGATGATGTGCGACCACCTCCAGCTGATGCAGATGACAGGGAGATTACTATCCCCTGGGGTGTTTGGGTGCACGAGAAGCCACCTGCTAGACGCCGTTCTCGGGCTAGAGCTGTCGTAGGGACACCTTCACCACCAGCCCCTACAGCTGGCCCATCATCTTCGACACCCGCAGCTCCTTCACCATCTACAGACCCTCCAGCAGCACCTGAGCCAAACTATCTCCTGGTCCAGCGTCTCTTCCGGTTCTTAGAGCGAGAGCGACACCATGTCAGACGCCATTTGGATCGGATGGACCAGGCACTTATCTCTCTGGGCGCTGAGCTACCTCCGCTTCCCGATTCTCCGGCCTCCGATGAGCAGGATCTTCAGGAGGAGGACGCGGAGGCGCCGGTTCAGTAGGATGCCCCTGACACTACAGAGCCACCTCAGACTCAGGAGGAGCCCGTCCCTCAGCCGGTCCCACAGCCACAGTCAGAGCCAGAGCCTATCGTTGTACCTCCCACTGATCCTCCGGTTTAGCATCGAGGACGATGCTTGGTTTTAAGTGTGGGGAGGGCACCGGTAGCATTATTTGGGAACCGGTGAACTTTTTCGGCCTAGTTATCTCATTTTGCACATTTTTGTATATATTTTGATGCATTTCTAGTTTGCTTTGGATACTTTTATTGCTTATTTTGGATTTTAGATATTTTGATGCTTTTGGATATTTTTAGATATTTTGGATGATAGATTCCATATTTTAGTTGGATTTTTCTTTATACATTTTTGCATATCTCCTTTTGTATATTCTTCTTTTTAGTTTGTGGTTGTGATTAGAAATCATGTTTTAAGTGAAACTTAGTCACCCTTTTTGCATAAGAAATTGGTTTTGAGTGAAAAAGAAAAGGGTAAACTAAGGAAAATTTTTGAATTTTTCAATCACAACAATGCTTAGTCAAACATTGAGGTTTTTCAAGAAGTTTAAATATAGGGCATTAACCCAATTGATTGAAAGAAAATTTTTGAAACTTGCTTGAATTTCATACATTGTGAAGCATGTAGTGAATTGAGAACACAAGCTTGTGAGACTTGAGCCTATTGATGTGGTTACATTTTATAACCACTTATTTTCCATTCTTGTGTGAAATTGTTCTCTTTCTATGATTGTGATCCTTGATTTGCTTGATTCTATATGTCCATCTATTTCTTGTATTCATGCATTTGTATGATTGAGGCCATTATTTCATTAGCCCACTCACCCAAATAGCCTACCTTTTACTCTCCATTGCTAGCCAATTTTGAGCTTATGCTTAACCAACTTATTCTCATTTTAGCACATTACAAGCCCAAGGCGGAAAACCAATGAAAAGTCCTCGTTTTGATCTTTGATTAGCCTAGGCTAGTGAGAGTGTTTATTATTCAAAGTTGGTGAGGCTTGGGAACATTGGATAGAATAGAAAGGGGGTAGTACACTTCCATATTTAGGAATTGGGAACATATTCATGTATTGATTGAATGTATAAGACCTTATGCAATTGATGTCCTTATACAAAGTATAAATAAAAAAAAGAAAAAAAAAAGAGAAAAAATAAAAAAAAAAGAGAAAGAAGGAGGAAAAATAATAAAAGGGGACAAAATGCCCCAAAGTGAAGCTCACTAAGAATCAATGCATAAGTGTTGAGAAATGAAAAGAAAATGCATGAGTATGTAAGAAAAAAGTGAAGAATGGGTAATTAGAATAGGTCACATTTGTATAGGTCATTAAATAGGCTAGGTGGGAAAGTCTATGCTAATCAAAGATTCAAATCCTAGTCCACTTGACCATAAATGATCCTACCTTGACCCTAACCCCATTACAACCTAAATGAAAGACCTCATGATGAATGTATGCATGCATTGAATAAGTGTTGATTGTTAGAAGAAAATCAAATTTTGGAAAACATGATTAGAAGAGAATTGAGTGAATTAACCCTTAAACACTTGAGTGAATAGAGCGGATACACATCCGGTGAGGGTTCAAAAGTTCAATTACATGTATTCACCTATATTATCTATATTCTTGCAAGTTTGAACTCTTTTTGACAATTCAATACAATTGTGGTTTGGACTTAGTTTCTATATGCCTAGCTCTTGTGCTTACACATGCTCTCTTGGAAATTGATTTGTTTGAACTAAGCACTTCCAATTGCTTTAGATAGTTGCATTTAGATAGGACTCATATAGTTTAGTTGCATTCAATAAATGTCATACCCCTTAGTTCCTTCTTATTTTAGCATGAGGACATGCTAAGGCTTAAGTGTGGGGAGGTTGACAAACCCCAATTTGACGGTTTGTTTTGCATTGAATTTAGAGTATTTTGATAATCTTTTGTCACATTTAGCCTAAGAATTAGCATGGTTTTGTTATCTCTCCCATAATTGTGCTTAAGTGTAAAAACATGCTTTTTAAGCCTTATTTTGATGAATTCTAGTTTCTGTTTGATTCCATAAGATGCCTTGATGTGTTTGCTAGTAACCTCAGGTTGAAATAGGCTAGGCATGGATCAAAGGAAGCAAGGAAGGAAGCATACAAGTGGAGAGAAGCATAAAAGGTCAAAGAAGCAAAGTCAGCCATGCACGCGCACGCTTAGCGCACATTGCAGAATCGACCAGGGACGCGCACGCGTACCATGCGCGCACGCGCCGATGATGGCACATGACCTCATTAATGCAACACGTGCCTGGCGATTTGAGAGGGTTTCTGAACCCATTTTTGGCGCCAAATTGCTAAGGGAAAGGAATAAAAGAATGAAGGATTAAGGGGAAGGCATAAGAGAATCATCATTGTGATAACCATAACTTCCAACTAACTAATCACTTTACTTTAGGGTTTTAGAGAGAGAAGCTCTCACTTCTCTCTAGAATTAGGATTAGGAATAGGTTTAGTTCTTAGATCTAGGTTTTAATCTTTGCTTTCTTCTACTTCTATCTCTCAATTCTTTGTTGCTACATTCAATCTCCTTCTATTCCTTTGTTGTAATTTCCTTTATGTTGTTCTTATACTTTGTTGTAGATCTACTATTGTTCCTTCCATCTTCTTTCAATTCAATAAGAGGTAATTCATAATAAATGTGTCTTCTTTGCTTTTCTATTGTTGATCTCTTGTTTTTGTAGTTGTAGATTCCTTTAATTCTTGCAATTAATAATGTTTACTTCTATTGCACTCTATGTGTTTGTTGAAATGTCTCTTTTAGTTTTAGTGTAGATTTTGTTCCTCTTGGCCTAGGTAGAGTAATTAGTGATACTTGAGTTATCTAATTCCTTTGTTGATTGATAATTGGAGAGATTGCTAATTGGTTTGGAGTGCACTAAAGCTAGTCTTTCCTTGGGAGTTGACTAGGACTTGTGGCTCAAGTCAATTCATCCACTTGACTTTCCTTTAATTAGTAAGGGTTAACTAAGTGGTAGCAATGAACAATTCTCATCACAATTGAGAAGGATAACTAGGATAGGACTTCTAGTTCTCACACCTTTCCAAGAGCCTTTTATAGTTTTTAGTTTATTTTCATTGCCATTTACTTCTCATGCTTCTTATCCAAAACCCCAAAATAACTCATAACCAATAACAAGACACTTCATTGTAATTCCTAGGGAGAACGACCCGAGGTTTGAATACTTCGGTTTATAAATTTTAGGGGTTTGTTTTAGTGACAAACAACTTTTTGTATGAAAGGATTAGTGATTGGTTTAGAAACTATACTTGCAACGAGATTTCATTTGTGAAATTCTAAACCGTCAAAAATCCGTTCGTCAGATACCCCACCATGGTAAACTCTTTCCATTCTCTTATATATATAATTAATGAATGAATTGGGTTACCATTGTTAGGTAGTTTTTCTTCCTTGCACATTCTTGTTTTTGTGTGTTGGTTGTTAGTTTGTTTGATTAAATTTGTGCCTTTAGTTGCAGGTTAGTTGTTGTTGAATTGCGTTTTGATTGAAGTGTAAGTGTATTTGTTTTGTATTTGAAAATTTTTCCAAAACCAAAAGATTTGTTGTTACACTTGAATTTTAGTATATTTGTTTTCATATTCCAAAAGAAAGAAAAATTTTTGGTAGGTAGTCTTTCCTTTTATTCTTTTGTATATTTTGTTTTGGGTGCTAAGTTGTTTGTTGGTTTTATGTTTTGAATAAGGATGATTCTTTGAATTTGAGTTTTTGCTTGAATTACAAGTTTTCTCAAATTTTGTGAAAAGTCCTCAAAAAAAAAAAAAAATACTCAAAATTTTTGTTAATTTGCATTTTGGTTGGTTTAGAGTTGTATATAGTGTAGGGGGATTTCAATTTTTAAGCCCTGTTCTCAGGAAAAGAAAAAGATTATGGGCAGTCATGCATACGCGTGACCGACGCGTACGCGTGACCGACGCGTACGCGTGACCGACGCGTACGCGTGACCGACGCGTACGCGTGACCGACGCGTACGCGTGACCGACGCGTACACGTCGATGTGCCAACACAACCCCCATACATTTTCTAGAGACTTGTGCGAAAGTGGCGCTAGAATTGTGCGTTTAGCATAATCTCAGCCCACGCGTACGCGTGCCTCATGCGTACGCGTCCACTTACACTCTCTCCTTTCACACGTAAGCGTTGACGACGCATACGTGTCGATGCTTCTTTTCACCCATCCACGCTCACACGTGAGTGACGTCTACGTGTCGATTCCCTTTCTCTCCACCCACATGCACGTGTCAGGGACGCGTGCTCGTGGGTTTGAAATCACTAACACCCCAGACACGCAACCCCTAACCAGTCATGTCAATCACCCCCTTCCATCTCCAACGTTCTATTTCTCTTCTCCATCTAAAGTATAGAACCACCATAGCCACCTTCCTCAAGCCTCTGTGAACCACCACTGGCCACCACTCCGGCGACCAAACCACCGCCAATCGTCCTTTCTCTTCACCCTTTTCTCCTCTTCTCTCTCCTCTCCTCCCCACTTTCCTTTCTCTGTTCGACCTTTCCCCTTCTCTGTTCCAACCAGCAACCACTGCGGCCATCCTTGCCGCCGGTGACACCACGCCAACAACCACCATCTCTTCTTCTTTCTTTTCTGCTACCTCCATTTTGCGTCTTCCTCTCATCTCCTTGCCAGAACAGAATCTGGTGCCCTGCTCTGTACCGTCTCCCCTGTTCTCTAAGCCAGCCACTATTCGGCTCTGTTCTGCCCTCCTCACCGCCGTGGCCACACCAGTAGCCGCCGTCTCTGGGTCGGCACTATCCTCTTCTGTTCCTTTCCCATTTCTGCTTCTGCTTCTTCCAGGTTTCCCCTGTTCTTCCCCTGTTTTACTTTCTGTCTCTGTTCTTAATTTTCTTTTAATTAATATCATGTTAGTTTTAGCTGTTGATTTAGTTTCTGTTAAGTTTAGTTAGATTAGAATGCATGTGGTTAGAGAATCTAGCGTGGATAGTGGATTTAGGTATGATTGTTTGCTATTCATGCTGTCTGAAATGGCTGATTTTAAACTGCTTTGTTGAGTGATGATGATGTTGATGCTCTGTGATTTTTACATGTTGCTGTTGTTGCCAATTTTGGGTACTACTGCTATTTGCTGTTGATCTGATTCATAATGCCAGTTCATATGATTTTATTGTGTTGAGCTCTTGTTTAATTCTAACTTAGGCTCATGTGGATTGTAATGGCTGCTATGTTGCATATGCACCTTAGTTCATATGACATTTTGATTGCTGAGTTTGTTTGAATTGTTGTGAGTTCATATGGGCTGAGTTTTGCTGCTTGTTTATATCCGGGAACGTTCAATTCACTGCTGGAATGCTGCCAAAATTTTCTGAAAACCTTATGCTATTAATTTTCAATTGTGAACTGAATTTGGCATATTTTGACTTAAGCCCTACTTGATTACTGCCAAATTCACTTCATGAATTGGCTGGCCAGCATCTCCACATTTATTTTGGTTCCCTTTTATGTACATTTGAGATTGACAGAATCAAGGAACTACTTAACGAATTTTTGTGTCAAATAGAACCTTGATTAACTAAGTCAATACGAACCTTCTTTGTGTTTTCAACATTTCAGATTTAAATCAAAATTTTTACAGCTTCTTGGTTTAAGTCCCATTTTCACCATATTTATCCAATGAAGTTACTTCCATAATTTACCATTTGATTTAAATCTGTTTCCTTATGATTGAGGTTCTTACAATTGTAATAATTGGTGCCTTCCACTGGTGTAAACCTTTTTAAGCGGGAATTGTTTTCAACCATCTTTTGGTTACACCAAGTGCTTATCCCATTTCTTTCAACACCAATCGTTACAAAGTTAGTGACCAACTGCATTGATGATGACTTGCATTCCTCTTTTATGCTTTTGTGCATTTCATATTTCATCATCAATGACTTGCATCATCCTCATGAATGTGAGTATGCTTGTTTCCTATACTTTTTGAGCTTCTCTTAGTTAAGTTCAATAATTGTCATGCCACTAATTTCTAACCAGTCTTCTAACTTTTGACTTGATTGACTGTTTGACTCTTTTTTTTAGTTTTTCAACTAACTCTTTTGTTTCCTTTTTGAGGTATGATAATTGTTGTTGCTTAACAAACAAGCATTCTTTACTGTCATTGCATGAATTCTTGGTTTATGTTCTGATTGACTTCTGAATTCTGTTTTTCTTGCATTCCAAGAATTCATCTCTTTAACTCACTTCATGAATGTGTTTTAATTTTCCTTTGTTACCTGTTTCTGTCTGTTGCTTATATCCTTGCTTTCCAACCCTCTGTTTTGTTTAATATACTGTATCCTATGATTTCTGCTTTCAGGATGTCTGACCGAGGAAAAGGAAAAGCAAAGGCTACCTCCAAAAAAAGGAAGAAATCTCAGTCGTCTTCTAAGTCAGCGACCGCCGGTTATTCTATGATACATCTCTCTGACAAGGATAAGGCATATCAGCACCTGCCTCCTATCAACTCAGAGAAGTTTCCTAATCAATACTATGAGCTCTGGTTTCCGCTCTTTCAGAAACAACATCTTAACTGAGAAAAAGCTAGATATCCCCTCCGATCTGAGGCGGGTTACTGAGCCTCAGATTAGGGATCGGGGCTAGTCCTTCATGGATAGAGAGCTAGCACGAGTGAACGAGTCTTGGGTTCGCGAGTTCTACTACAACTTCTTTAGGCTGACCCTTGACTAGGTTCACCTTAGAGGCGGGCAGATTTCGGTTACAAAGGCAGACATTAAGAAGATCCTCTACTGTCAGCCAAGGTTAGTGACAGAGACGCTTTTTAGTAGGCTGAGGTGGAGATGCATTGCCTCACTTTTGATTATGATGCTTTGCGGAGTGTAGTTGCCCAGCCAGACACCCCTTGGGAGATGGATGCCAACAAACTGAAGCCCAAGGGGATGAGTTTCGAGTATTTGAGGTAGGAGGCTAATGTGTGGCAGCAGATTCTCACCCACTATATCATGCCTAGCACTCACTTCACTAAAATTTCGGTGGACATGTTAGTGCTGATTGGGTGTATCCTTGAGAGGAAGGAGCTGTATCTTCCCCGGTTAATCAGAAAGTTTACGTGGGAAGCCCATGTCAGAGGCACACTCCCATTCCCTGCTTTGGTCACAAAGATGGCTCTCCGGGCTGGAGTACCATGGTTGCTAGACGATGAGTCACCACCCGCAGTCAACAGAAAGGAGAAGACCATTCCGTGGGGGACTTGGGTGGGTGACAAATCAGCAGCCCTGCGTAGAGCCCGAGCCCCTACAGCAGTAGCATCTGGGCCGTCCTCTTCGTCAGCTGCAGCTGGACCCACTGCACCATCTACATCTACCAAGCAGCCACCACCACCATCAGCACCCCAGCCGACTTACCAACTCGTTCAGCACCTCATTGAGCGCATGGATAGGAGTGAGCGTTGCCACACGCGACGCTATCACCGCTTGAGTTGGATGCTAGCATCACTGGGAGCCATCATGCCCTCTGACTCCGACACTTCTTCCGACCATTCAGGTTGAGGAGGAGGATCATGAGGAGGAGGCTTTTCCGGCAGAGGCACCTACGCAAATTTAGGCTTCCATAGAGCCACAGCCATCGCTGGAGCTGCAGCCGCAGCCCCATCCAGATGCAGATGTCGACCCTCTCACCCAGTCTCACTTGTAGCATCGGAGACGATGCTTCCTTCGAAGTGTGGGGAGGTCGCCATCGTCGGCGGAATTTCTATTTTGGGTGACTATTTCAGACTCCTATTTTAGTTTGCTTTATTTTGTTTGATTTTCAATACTTGCACATTTTTACTTTACTGCACTTTTGGAATTTTTGTACATATTAGTATTTTGGATACCTTTTAGTTTATCGCATTCTGCTTCTCATTTGTATATATCTTAGATTTTTAGTTTGAGTTGCACTTTTTAGTTAATAGTACATATATATAGTTATTTTGGTTTATTAGTTGTGATTTGGAAAAGTATGGATTGTTGAGCTTAGTTTACCCTTTTGCATATGAGAATTTGGTTTGATTACAAATAGGGAGTGAACTAAAAAATTTTTTAACTTTTCATAATCACAACATTTCATTTAGTATATATATATAATGATAAATGTTAGTCAATTTGATGAAATTTTCAAAGAATTTTTTTTAGAAAGGGCATTGAAATTCAAATTGATTTGAATAAAAAAAATTTATTTGAAACTTGCATGATATATATATATATATATATATATAGTTTGGAATATGGTTTTTGAGCTAAGAACACACAACCTATGAGTTTTTTAGTCTAATTATATGGTTACATTATTTAACCATGATTTTGATTCTTGTGTGTTTCTTCTCTAAGATTGCAATCTTTGGTTTGTTCCATTCTACATGTCCATTATTTAGTGTATATTCATGCAATTATGTGATTGAGGCCATCATTTGATTATAGCTCACTTATCCCAAATAGCCTACCATTTCATTTACCTTTGTTTGCCACCTTGAGCCTTTTAATCCCCTTTTGTTCTTTATGATTACCACATCATTATCCTTAAGCGAAAAACAATTAATTGTCCTATTTGAATCTTCGGTTAGCTTAAGATAGTGAGTGTGTGTGTTAATAAAGTGCGGGAGAATGTGAAAACTTTGGTTGATGATAATGTGTTTTGTTTTTATTGAGAAATATTGAGAATTTGGGTGTATACTCATGAGAATGTATAGAAACCATATTCATTGATGTTCTTTGTATGTATTATGCTTTCATACATAAAAAAAAGATAATAAAAAGGGGACAAAATTACCCCAATGTGAAGTTCAATAAAAAGACCAATGCATATGTGTTGAAATTGGACTTGATACATGAGTATATGTATATACGTGAAAGTGAGATCTTGGGTAGCTAAGTGTGATTCTAGAATTGTATAGTGTGTGTGTGTTAGGTGAGAACTTAGGTTAGTCAAAGATTCAATTGATAGCTCACTTGGTCATACATATATCCTCACCCTTACCTTGGCCCCATTACAACCTTGAAAATCCCTCATGATACTTGCATATGTATACTAAATATTTGTTGATTGATTAGATGAAGAACAAACTCTAGAAAGCATGATTAGAGGAGATTTGAGTGGATTAACCCTAAACACTGAGCGACTAGAGTGCATATACACTTCCGGTAAGGGTTCAATTGCTCAATTCCATATTTCCATCTTTGATCATTACTTATCTTGGAAGTTTGTAAACTCTTTTGGATAGCTCAAGTCAATTGTGAATTGGATTTTGCTATAATTAATTTAGCCCTTGACTGTTCATACATGATTTCTTGAAGAATTGATTCACTTTGACCACATATATGCTTATATATATAGATAGATAATTAGAATAGCTAGGTGCATGTTGGTAGCTTGCATTTAGTTAGTTTGCATTGAATAAATGTTGACACCCTTTGTCTCTTTCTTGGTTTAGCATGAGAACATGCTTAGTTTATGTGTGGGGAGGTTTGATAAACCCCAATTTTGTGGTTTATCTTGTGCGTAATTTTGGGGATTTTATCAACTTTTCTCACATTTATTCAATAAAATAGCATGGTTTTGTAATTCTCCTTAAATTTGTGCTTAAATGTAAAAACATGCTTTTTAGGACTTTAATTTTCTAGTTTTAATTCACCTTTGATTCCACTAGATGCCTTAATGTATTTGTTAGTGAATTCAGGTTGAAAAGGGCTAGGAATGGGTCAAAGGAGTGAAGAGAAAAGCATGCAAAGTGGAAAATTCATGAAAATCAAGGATTTGGAGTGCAATCATCGACGCATACACGTGGCACGATGCATACGCATGGCACGACGCACACGCGTGGAGATGAAGTCGCATGGTGACGCGTACACGTGACATGACGCATACGCGTGGAAAGTAAAATGCCAAGCGACGCGTACGCGTGACCCCTGCGTACGCGTCACAGCTCGCACATGACTTCATTAAAGTGAAAACGCTTGGGGCGATTTCTGAGCTTCCCAGGCCCAAATTCAACTGATTCCATAGACTATTTCATGCAGAATTGAAGATTGGACAAGGAGGGAGCGCTTAGATTAGTCATGATGAGCCTTTAGTTAGTTTTCAAGAGAGAGAATCTCCCTCTTCTCTCTAGAATTAGGTTAGGATTATGTTAAATTCTCCTAGATCTAGGGTTAAATTCTTGCTTTCATCTTGTTTTCTTTACAATTTCTTGTTGTAGTGTCTTGATTCTCCTATGTCTTCTTGTTAATTTCTCATTTTGACTATTTTTATGTTATGAACACTCTTGCTAATTTAGATTTCCTTTAATGCAATTTGAGGTATTTCATGTTAATTTTGCTTCCTTTAGTTGTTGTTGTTGATTTCTTGTATTGAGTAGTAGTAGATTTCATTAATTCTTGCAATTTATAATGCTTTTCTTTTATGCCTTCCAAGTGTTTGACAAAATGCTTGGTTGGATGTTAGAGTAGCTTTTTCAGCATTCTTGGTTTGGAAAGAGAAATTAGACAATCTTGAGTCATTAATACCCAATTTAGATTGGTGATCTAGGGTTGTTAGTTAATATTGTTTCCATTAACTCTAATCTCTTGCTAATTCAATTAGTAGATTGAGTAGGAATTTTGGATTGAGATTAACTAATCTTATTTGACTTTCTCTCATGTGAAGATAATTTTATACCTTCTTCCATTGTTAGAGATGACTAAATAAGATAAGCTCCTGATAAATATTGCATGATCATTAAGGACTAGGATAGAAAGCTTAACTCTCAACCCTTGCCATGAATGTCTCTCTTTATTAATTGCTTTCTTTAATTGTTGCTTGGTTTATTTTCTTGTCCTTTCATCAATCAAACCCCTTTTGATACCATAACCAATAATACGCATACCTCACTGCAACTCCTTGAGAAGACAACCCGAGGTTTAAATACTTCAGTTATTTTTATTGGGGTTTGTACTTGTGACCACCAAATTAAACTTTGATTGAGCATTGCTTGTCGGTTGGGAACTATACTTGCGATGAGGTTAATTCTCTTTTACCGAGAAGAAATTCTTAGCCGATGGTTTTGTCCACATCAGTGATCCTACTCAAAATGCCACAGACAAGGTCGGATCTTCCAGATCAAAGGATGCTGCGCCTTTGGGTTCTAGCCTCTACCACAGAGACCCTAATCTCCCCATACTTTGGCTGAACTGGTGTCTCGAGAAGTCCCCAACGAAGTCGTGGATTAGCCGTCTAAGAGATGTATAATCAAGCTGGTGGTTCATCATTGTCCGATGAAAGACTCACTCTGAACCCATGTAGAATATGATAACCTTATGCCAGTTCAACGCATTCATATTGATGAAGAACAAAGATACATCTTAGAACAGAGAATCAAACACGAATTGAGAAATAACAGTAGTACTTTTATGAATCCATAAAACTCAACAGGGCTCCTCCCCTTAACCTAGGAGGTTTAGAAACTCATACTGATAGAAAATAATATGATAAAAACGTGTAAAGTGTCAGAAGGTGGTAGAAGATCCTCAACAAGGTTGATCTTCTCCTTTAAATAATAAATTAATGACCAGTAAGGGTAAAACAGTCTTTCTAGTGCTAAAATCCACTTTTGGGGCCCACTTGGTGAGTGTTTGGGCTGAGTTTTGATGAGATCCACGTGCTATGAGGCCTCTAGGGCGTTGAACACTGGCTATGGGTCCTCTTTGGGCGTTTGAACGCTAGTCTCTTCTCCTTGGGTGCTAAACGCCTAAAAGGGGGCAGGAGGCTGGCATTGAATGCCAGTTTTGGGCCTTTAAATCTGAAGAAAAGTATAGACTATTATATATTTCTGGAAAGCTTTGGAAGTTAGATTTCCATAGCCATTGAGAACGCTTCATTTGGACTTATGTAGATCTAGAAAATCTCTTCTGAGTACAAGGAGGTGAGATCCGGACAGCATCTACAGTGCTTTCTCTATTTCTGAATCAGCCTTTTGCTCCAGCTCCTCAATTTCATCCAGAAAATACCTGAAATTGCACAAACACACACAAACTCAAAGTAGAATCCAAAATGTGAATTTAACACTAAAACCTATGAAAACTTAATAAAACTTAAACAAAAAATGCTAAAAACTATATGAAAATGATGCCAAAAAGCGTATAAATATCCGCTCATCACAATGCCAAATTTAAACTGTTGCTTGTTCCCAAGCAACCAAAAACATATTAGGATAAAAAGAAGAGTAAGATACAATAAATCTTAGAGTTTCCAATGAAGCTCAGTTTCAATTAGTTGAGCGAGACTTTGTAGCTTTTTGCTTCTGAATAGTTTTGGCATCTCGCTATCCATTGAAACTCAGAAATGTTGGTCTCTTTAGGAACTTAGAATCCAGATGATATTATTGACTCTCCTAGTTCAGTTATTTTTTATTCTTAAAAACATCTTTTAGAATCTTGGCCGTGACCCTAAGCACTTTGTTTTCCAGTATTACCACCGGATTCATAAATGCCACAGACACTTTAACTGGGTGAATCCTTTCGGATTGTGATTCAGCTTTGCTAGAATCCCCAGATAGAGGTGTCCAGAGTTCTTAATCACACTCTTTTTACTTTGGATCACGACTTTAACCGCTCAGTCTCAAGCTTTTCACTTGACACCTTCACGCCACAAGCACATGGTTAGGGACAGCTTAGTTGAGCCGCTTAGGCCAGGATTTTATTCCTTTAGGCTCTCCTATCCATTGATGCTCAAAGCCTTGGATCCTTTCTACCCTTGCCTTTTGGTTTAAAGGGTTATTGGAATTTTACTATTGCCTTTTGGTTTTAAGGGTTATTGGAATTTTGCTCTTGCCTTTTGGTTTAAAGAGCTATTGGCTTTTTCTTCTATTTATTTTTTTTGCCATTTTCTTAATTTTTATTTTGCAACATGCTTTTTCTTGCTTCAAGAATCAATTTTGTTGGATTTTTCAGATTACCAATAGCACTTTTCCTTTTTCATCATTCTTTCAAGAGACAACATTCTAAAATTTCAACTTCAAATATGCAGTGTTTATTCATACATTCAGAAAATAAAAGCAATGCCACCACATCAAGATAATTGAACTATTCTTATGATAGACTTGAAATTCATGTATCTCTCAATTCTTTTCAAATAAAATTTTCCTTTTAAGCAAGGTGAGAGATATATGGAACATTTTACAACTTTAAGAAACAAATAGAAATGATCATGCAATAAGAACAAGAGAACAAACAATAAAACATAATAGAAAACAGAAAAATAACAAAAGAAAAGGAGATAAAGAGAACGAATCCACCTTTATGGTGGCGGCTAGTACTCCTCCTTGAGGATCCAATGTAATGCCTGATCTCTTCAATGTCACTCCATTGTCTCTGTTGTTCTTCCCTCATGGCTCTTTGTAGGAGTGGTAGAAGTCAAAAAGCAAAGCTTTTACAACACCAAACTTAAGAGTTTTGCTCATCCTCGAGCAAATATGATAGGTGGGGTAGGAGGAGAGTCTGTGGGACCCACTGGTCCTATGAGGCTAGGAATTTCAGAGTCCCTGCCCTTTGTACTGGCGTTGAACGCCCAGGGTCTACTCCCTGGCTGGCGTTCAACTCCAACAACACTCCATCCAGAGTGTTCTGTTTTCACTGCTGAACATTTATGTCTCTGTTCTGACTGTTGCACATGATCATGAACCTAAAAAAAACTTAAAGAAAATAAAATTAAGGAAAATAAAAATAATTAATTAAGGTTGGGTTGCCTCCTAATAAGCGCTTCTTTAATGTCTTTAGTTGGACTTCACTGTACTTAACTTAGTACCAGTGTTGAGCCTCCTGACTTTATATCTCCTTCAAGGTAATGCTTAACTCTCTGTCCATTGACAGTGAACCTGTTTTCAGGATCTTTACCTTGAAGTTCTATGTGCCCGTAAGGTGATACACTAGTAATCACATACGGTCCCTTCCAGTGGGATTTGAGTTTCCCAGGGATTAATTTAAGTCTTGAGTTGAAGAGCAGGACCTTTTGTCCTGGTTCAAAGACTCTGAAAGATATCTTCCTGTCATGCCACCTTTTTTTTTTCTTTATAGATCTTAGCATTTTCAAATGCAGCTAGGCGGAATTCATCCAACTCATTTAGTTCGAGTACCCGTTTTTCTCCTACTGCTTTAGCATCAAAGTTGAGGAATCTAGTGGCCCAATAGGCCTTGTGTTCTAGTTCTACTGGAAAATGACAGGATTTCCCATATACCAGCTGATATGCTGAGGTTACAATGGGGGTTTTGAAAGATGTTTTGTATGCCCACAGAGCATCATTAAACTTTCTAGCCCAATCCTTTCTAGAGGCGCTTACTGTCCTCTCTAGGATTCGCTTTAGTTCTCTATTTGAGACTTCAACTTGCCCATTTGTTTGGGAATGATATAGTATTGCTACTTTATGGCGAACTCCGTAACGGCTTAAGACAGAATCCAGCTGTCTGTTGCAGAAATGAGTACCTCCATCACTGATTAGTGTCCTAGGAACACCAAATCTGCTGAATATGTTCTTTTAGAGGAACTTCATTACTACTCTGATGCCATTAGTGGGTGTTGCTATTGCTTTAACCCATTTAAATACATAGTCTACTGCTACCAGGATGTAGGTGTTTGAGTATGAAGGTGGGAAGGGTCCCATGAAGTCGATACCCCATACATCAAACAACTCAATCTCTAGGATTCCTTGCTGAGGCATGCCGTGACCATGAAGGAGATTGCCAGCCCTTTAATAACTATCACAGTTATGGACAATCTCTCTAGAGTTCTTAAAGAGAGTAGGCCAGTAAAACCCACTTTAGAGAACCGTGGTGGCTGTCCGCTCACCTCCAAAATATCCTCTATAGTGCGAGCCATGGCAATGCCATAGGATTCTCTGTGCCTTTTCCTTAGACACACACCGTCAAATTATTCCATCCGAGCATCGCTTAAAGAGATATGGCTCATCCCACAACTAGTATTTTGCATCATGCATGAGTTTTCGGGCTTGCTGCCTGTTAAACTCCTTGGGAATGAATCTTATGGCCTTGTAGTTTGCAATGTCTGCAAACCAAGGTGCTGTTCAGATGCCATAGAGTTGCTCATCTGGAAAGGATTCAGATATGTCAGTGGAGGGAGGAGAAGTCCCTGCTACTGGTTCAATCCTAGACAAGTGGTCAGCCACTTGATTTTCTGTGCCCTTTCTGTCTCTAATTTCTATATCAAACTCTTGCAGGAGTAATACCCATCTTATGAGTCTAGGCTTAGAGTCCTGCTTACTGAGAAGATACTTTAGAGTGGCATGGTCAGTATAGATAATGACCTTAGATCCTACTAGGTAGGACCTGAACTTGTCAATGGCAAAAACCACTGCAAGTAATTTTTTTTCTATAGTAGTGTAATTCTTTTGCGTATCATTCAGTAAACGACTAGCATAATAAATGACATGCAGAAGCTTGTCTTGTCTCTGCCCCTAGAATTGCGCCAATGGCATGATCACTGGCGTCGCACATTAGTTCGAATGGCAAGTCCCAATTGGGTGCAGAGATAATAGAAGCAGTGACAAGCTTGGCTTTCGGGGTTTTAAAGGCATGCAGATATTCTTAGTCAAAGACAAATGAGACGTTAGTGGCCAAGAGATTACACAGGGGTTTTACAATTTTTGAAAAATCTTTTTATGAATCTCCTGTAGAATCCTGCATGTCCCAGGAAACTTCTGATTGCCTTGACATTAGCAGGTGGTGGCAATTTTTCAATCACTTCCACCTTGGCTTGATCTACTCCTATTCCCTTGCTTGAAATCTGATGCCCAAGAACAATGCCTTCAGTCACCGTAAAGTGGCATTTTTCCCACTTTAGAACTAGGTTTATCTCTTGGCTTCTTTTCAGAACAAGAGCCAAATGATTAAGGCAGGAGTCAAATGAGTATCCAAAAACAGAGAAGTCATCCATGAACACTTCAAGGAACTTTTCTGCCATATCAGAGAAGATGGATAGCATACATCTCTGAAAGGTGGCAGGTGCATTGCATAGGCCAAATGGCATTCGCCTGTAGGCAAACACGCCAGATGGGCTTGTGAATGCTGCCTTCTCTTGATCCTGTGGATCCACTGCTATTTGATTGTACCCGGAATATCCATCCAAGAAACAATAAAAAGCATGCGCTGGTGCATTTGGTCAATAAATGGTAAAGGAAAGTGATCCTTCCTGGTGGCATCATTGAGTCTTCTATAGTCAATGCACATACGCGACCCTGTAACTGTCCTTGTAAGAATCAGTCCATTCTTTTCATTATGAACCACTGTCATGCCTCCCTTCTTGGGAACACCTTGGATAGGGCTCACCCAGTGGCTTTTAGAAATGGGATAAATAATCCCAGCCTTCCAGAGCTTAGTGACTTCCTTCTGCACTACTTCCTTCATAGCCGGATTCAGTCGCCTTTGTGGTTGCACCACTGGTTTGGCGTTACCCTCCAGCAGGATTTTGTGCATGCATCGGGCCAGGCTGATGCCTTTAAGGTCACTTATAGTCCACCCAAAGGCGGTCCTATGTGTCTTAAGCACTTGAATTAGTGCTTCTTCTTCCTATGGCTCTAAGGCAGAGCTTATGATCACAGGATAAGTATCTATATCTCCCAGAAATGCATATTTTAGGGAGGATGGTAATGGCTTGAGCTTAAGCTTTGGAGGTTTCTCCTTTTCCTTAGGAGTTTCCAGAGGTTCCTCTAAATCAGGTTGGGCATCTGTAAGGATGTCATTCAGCCCTTCCTTGAGACTTTCGGCCATATTTACTTCTTTCACCAGGAAATCAATAAGGTCAATGCTCATGCATTCCTCAGGGATGTTTGGATGCTGCATAGCCTTGACTGCATTCAATACGAACTTTTTCTCATTGAATCTTAGGGTAACTTTCCCTTTTTCAACATTAATGAGGGTCTATCCTGTAACTAGGAAGAGTCTCCTTAGGATAAGGGATGCACTCTTGTGCCCTTCTATATCTAGTACGACAAAGTCAGTGGGAAAAGTAAAGCATCCAACCTTAACAATAATGTCTTCAATTACGCTTGATGGTACCTTAATAGAACCACAAGCAAGTTAAAGGCATATACGGGTTGGTTTGACTTCATCAGTCAAGCAAAGCTTCTTTATTAATGAAGCAGGTATTAATTTGATGCTTGCTCCAAAGTCACATAGGGCTGTCCTTGTGCAAGCATTACCTAGAGTGCATGGTATCATAAAGCTTTTAGGATCCTTAAGTTTCTCTGGTAAGCTATTCTGAATGATATCTACTGGCAACGGCACCAAAAAACTTGGTGCACGAATCCCCACATTTTGTACAACTGAACCAGCAAGTGCATTGGGTAGTCCAAGTAATACCTGAGCGAGTCAGGGTCGATCCCACGAGGATTGTGGTTTGTAGCAAGCTATGGTTATCTTACGGATCTTAGTCAGGTGAGTAGGAATTTATTGGATTTAGTTAAAAGCATAAACGGAATAAAAATGGAATTACTCGGTTTGATTATAATCAGTGATAAGAAGATGTTTAAGCCTTGGAGATGCTTTTCCCTTCTGGATTAACTTTGGTCTTACTGTCTTCTTCAATTGTGAATGATTTCTTCTATGGCAGGCTGTATGTGATTGACGCTGGTTTGAGCAGCTGCCAATACTCCTCCAAATCTGAACCCCAGGGTTAGTGCGAATCCATTCTGATTGAGGGTGAAGCTTATGCAGTTCATTCTCTTTGGTGATCCTACTCAAAATGTCACAGACAAGGTCGGATCTTCCAGATCAGAGGATGCTGCACCTTTGGGTTCTAGCCTCTTCCACAGAGACCCTAATCGCCTTATACTTCGGCTGAACTGGTGACTCGAGAAGTCCCAACGAAGTCGGGATTAGCCGTCTAAGAGATGTATAATCAAGCTGGTGGTTCATCATTGTCCGATGAAAGACTCACTCTGAACCCATGTAGAATATGATAACCTTATGCCAGTTCAACGCATTCATATTGATGAAGAACGAAGATACATCTTAGAATATAGAATCAAACACCAATTGAGAAAGAACAGTAGTACTTTTATTAATCCATAAAACTCAGCAAGGCTCCTCCCCTCAACCTAGGAGGTTTAGAAAATCATACTGATAGAAAATACAATGATAAAAATGTGTAAAGTGTCAAAAGGTGGTAAAAGATCCTCAACAAAGTTGATCTTCTCCTTTAAATACTAAACTAATGACTAGTAAGGGTAAATCAGCCTTTCTAATGCTAAAATCCACGTTTGGGGCCCACTTGGTGAGTGTTTGGGCTGAGCTTTGATGAGATCCAGGTGCTATGAGGCCTCTAAGGTGTTGAACACTGTCTAGGGGGTCCTCTTTGGGCATTTGGATGATGGTCTCTTCTCCTTAGGCGCTAGACGCCTGAAAGGGGGCAGGAGGCTCGCGTTGAACGCCAGTTTTAGACCTTCTAATCTGAATTAAAGTATGGACTGTTATACAATTCTGGAAAGCTCTGAAAGTCAGCTTTCCATAGCCATTGAGAACGCTCCATTTGGACTTCTGTAGCTCCAGGAAAGCTCTTCCGAGTGCAAGGAGGTCAGATCCGGACATAAAATACCTAAACTTGCAGCCAGAAAATACCTAAAATTGCTCAAAAATACACAAACTCAAAGTAGAATCCAAAAATGTGAATTTAACAGTAAAACCTATGAAAACTTAACAAAACTTAAACAAAACATGCTAAAAAAACTATATAAAAATGATGCCGAAAAGCGTATAAAATATCCGCTCATCAGCATACCTCACTTTAATTCCTTTGAGAGATGACCCTGGATTTAAAACTCCCAATTTTTATTGATTTATATTGTGAAAATATTTTAAACTCTGAAACAGGTTATTTGTTAGTTTGGAACTATACGATCGATGAAGCAATTCTTTTTGAGAAAATTATGAACCGACGTCTGGCCCGCATCATCATGCCAATTCCATCAAGAGAACAACTTGGTGATGTCCTTACAAAGTCACTTCCACTAGGTCCCTTTGGAGAGATATGTAGTAAGTTAGGAATGTATAATTTGAACACTTCCAGCTTAAGAGGGGCTATTAATGCATGATATATGAAAGTGGCAAGTTATAGATAGTGGTCACTAATGCATGAATTATATGAAGGTGGCAGGCGATAGTGGGTACTGTGTGACATTAGCAGATTGTAACGAGCTAATTTTTAGCATGTTATGATCATGCTAGAAGCTAGGTGTTACTAACTTACTTTTCTATTTATTAACTAATATTTATTATATTAGTCTGATTCGTTGTTAAAGCGCAATTATTTTGCGAGGTAAGTTTTTGAAAACATTCTATTTGGTAGTCAAAAAGATATACATAAATAAAATCACAAATAACAATAGATAAAGCAATTCAAAACTATTACACATATATACATTGTATGTTGATTAACATCATGTAGTTATAACACCCTTAGAAGTAGCTAGATAATAACTATATACATATAACATCTCAGGTCCTGACCTATCCAAGAAGTCCGTAAACTGGTACCCAAGCTAGCCTAGACTCTATACTCACCTATGGACTACAAAAGCAAGCGAAGGATCTTTAAGTCTTCAAAACTTAGGCTAAGTTGAACGTCGTCAAAAGGCAAAATAACATTCAACCCTTCCGCACGATCATACATCTTCATTGGGCCACCGGTGCTCTATCTGGAGAGGAAAATGGGTAAGAACTTGAGAGTCTTTAGTAAGGTTATGAGTTACTGGTTAAATTCATTATTGCTTTGTTAACTACCAGAAGTAGAATATAAGTAGAGAGTACAGAAAATAATAGGCAAATAGGATATATATAAAAGCATCATATAGAAGACACCATAGAAAAAATATATACACATTCATATAAAATACAGAAAAAGATGCGCAAACAAATATGATGCATGTCTTTCCTTATGTAGGCCATGAGCTCATGTATCGGTTTATACCCTGCAACTCGACATTACTTGAGAACGAGTCTCAGATATGGTTTTCTTTTGTGTACTATTCATTCATATATGTCGATATGGTTAGGAATACTACTAGTTCGTGACCACCGGCAATTGTCGCAAACCTTGATGCCATAATATATGCACAAGGAGAAATAGTGATCCTACAGTTCATGGACATTGGTAGCGCGGAATTACACTTCGCACAACTGAACCAGCAAGTGCACTGGGTCGTCCAAGTAATACCTGAGTGAGTCAAGCGGACAGAAGAGTTGTTTGTTTATTTAATTCATATAAAAGGAAAATAAATAAAACATTACTCAGTTGATGGTGAATGCAATAATATGAAGATGGTTAAGGCTAGGAGATGCTTTGTTCTTCTGGATCAATCCGGTCTTACTGTCTTCTTCAACTGTGAATGATTTCTTCGATGGCAGGCTGTACGTGATCAACGCCTTTCTTAAGAGATCGCCAATACTCCTCCAGATCTAAACCCCAGGGTTAGTGCGGATCTAATATGCTTGAGGGTGAAGCTCCTGCAGTTCATTCTCTTTGGTGATCCTACTCAAAATGCCACAGACAAGGTCGAATCTTTCGGATCAGATAATGCTGCGCCTTTGGTTCTAGCCTCTACCACAGACTCTAATCTCCCCTACCTCGGCTGAACTGGTGTTTCGAGAAGCCCCCAACAAAGTCGTGGATGAGTTGTCTAAGAGATGCATAATCAAGCTAGTGGTTCATCATTGTCCAGTGAAAGACTCACTTTGAACCCATGTAAAATGAGATAACCTTGTGCCGGTTCAATGCATTCATAATGATGAAAAACTTATATACATCTTAGAATAGAGAATCAAACACGTATTGAGATAGAACAGTAGTATTTTATTAATCCATAAAACTCAGCAGAGCTCCTCCCCTCAACCTAGGAGGTTTAGAAACTCATACTGACAGAAAATACAATGATAAATGTGTAAAGTGGTAGAAGATCCTGAAAAGTGTAAAAGTTCTCAAATAAATACTAGACTAATGACTAAGGATTACATAAGAAGGGTAAAACAGTCTTTTAGTGCTAAAAATCTACTTCTGGAGCCCACTTGGTGAGTGTTTGGGCTGAGTTTGAATGAGATCCACGTGTTAAGAGGCTTCTAGGGCAATAAATGCCTGCTTGGGGGTCCTTCTTGGGTGTTGGAACGCTGGCTACTCCTTTGTGGGCGTTGGACGCCAAAATAGGGCAGATGGCTGGCATTGAACGCCAGTTTTGGGCCTTCAATTCTGAAGCAAAGTACAGACTATTATATATTTCTGGAAAGCCCTAGATGTTAACTTTCCATAGCCATTAAGAACGCTCTATTTGGACTTCTGTAACTCCAGAAAAGCTCTTTCGAGTGAAAGGAGGTCAGATCCGGACAACATATGCAGCACTTTCTTTGTCTCTGAATTAGACTTTTGCTCCAGCTCCTCAATTTCAGCTATAAAATATCTGAAATTTCATAAAAACACACAAACTCAAAGTAAAATCCAAAAATGTAAATTTTGCACTAAAACCTATGAAAACTCAATAAAACTTAAACAAAACATACTAAAAACTATATGAAAATGATGGCAAAAAGCGTATAAAATATCCGCTCATCAGACATCCCCGAGATCAATACTCAAATAGTTCGTAGGTTTTCTCGCACTTGATGATCAAATAGTTCATGGGTCTTTCGATTCTGATCACCAACAGTTCGTGGGTACTTCCCAAATTCATTCATCATTCTGTTCGTGGTTTTCCCCGGCTTTAGACATTTAACATTTCGCACACTGAGCAAGCGTGATGAAATTCTCGTCCTTGACAAGTAAACATATAATCCTTTATCTCTTTCTTAGCATTTCCCATATCTTTCTTCGTGTCTAATCATTAGTTCTCTACTTTCATTACTCATTTATCTGTTCTCTGTCCTCTTTTTAAGCATTCTTTCCTTAAAACCTTAACCTTCATTTATCTATTTTCTCTTTCTATATCTTAATTAATATTTCATCACTTCTCTAAGCTTACCCTAGGTCTTTTGTAAAAAAATTTCTAGATTCTAGACTTTGAAATTATCTTTCTACGTCTTTTACTATAATTACCATTATATTCTTTAAACATTTACTTACTTACATCATCTTTTACTTGAACTCTTTTTATATCTTTTAAGTCTTAAATATTACACTTATATTACACTTAATCACAAAATTTAGTCAATTATCATTTATTCCATAAACCTTATTTAATTATATTTCAATTTATCAACAATTTAATTTATTATGTTAGCTCCTTAATGTCTTAAATACTCGCATTTTATTTCTGTAACTTAGATAATTATGTTTCTTCTCTTCTTATTTCGAAAACCCCGTTTCTTTTATTGTTCACAAAGCGTGGCGCTTAGCACCCACAACTGGCACCTAGCGCCTTCAAAGCATGGAAATATTTTAACATGTCGTAGGTGCCTATCACCCAACTTTTGGCGCCCAGCGTCTTCGGGTTAACAGGACGCCCAGCTCCCATGATTTTCACATAGTTGGGCGCCCAATGCCCATAATGTCATAGAGAGGGCACCCAGCGCCCATAATTTCCAAAAGTGGGGCGCCCAGCTCCCAATTTTTTTGTACTTCTAGGAAACATTAAACGTCACGTAAACACAGTTTAAAATATTAAACAATCAAACAAGCATAAAAAAACACAACTCATTTATGTTTAATTTACCGAACCTTACCTATCTGTGTCAGCTCACAAAACCAATTCCTTCTAGGTAATCTTTAGCTCACATGTCTTCTAGTTTTAGTCAAAACAACTTTTAAATCGAGATATACATAATAACCAAATCTCTATCACAAAACCAGGAAGGATTCTTCACCTTTCTTACATTGAGATTAATGAATTCTTACTCCTTGAGATCTTACGCAGAGTTCCTAAGCAAGAATATCGAAGATGTTAAGTTCGACCATAGTTTTAACTTGGCCGAACCATAAAGGAAAGATTACGAAGAATATTCAATGTACCTTAACAAATCTAATATTGTTACATAGTGAAAAAAAGTGGTGAACATTTTAATCAGTTTAACATTTTTTGTGAGAGTTTTAGAACTAATGGGCCGAACCTCAGAAGCTTTGTCGGCTATGACGGTTTCAAGTTTTCTCTGTCATTCTTTCTTTTCAATGTTATGTATGGAAAAAGAAAGAGAGTAAAAAGGTAATATGGAGGTCAAATACAAAGAAAAATAAACAAGCAGGAGGTGGCTGAAGAAGGCCGAATCCCAAGGTGATTTTTTACCAGCTTAACAATAAAATATTATATTAAGGAGATAATTACTAAAGTTAGATATATTAAATCACTAGTAATTATACTCCTAGAGCAAATATATGAGCTACTAGTATGAATGATACTAGTAACGTGATTACCTTGAAAATAAAAGATATGATGACACATTAGCATAGCTAAGTTCATTGTAGAGTACCGGCATTAATTCGTGCTATAGATTTTAGGCCCGATTATTATGCTATTATCATAAAATATCATAACTAAAAATGTCAATATAATAAAATAGTATTATCGGAAAATATTCTTATATTTAAAATATTATTATTTATTTTTTTGCATATTCGAAATCGGTTTGTCAAATGGAGTCTATTTGTGTAATTTTGGATTTTACGACTTTCCTAACATTTGAAGTTCAAGAAGTCCATTACTGAAAATCTAGGTTGTTACATAGGTGACGCTTGAGGTTGTTAGTGGAAGAAAAAGAATAATAAGGAGGTAGCTTGTAATACCCTGACTACCAAAGACGACGCTTCCGGCTGCGTAACTCTGATAGCTCGGATATTACGACGACACTTATACTAATTAATACTAAAATATGAGCCTGTTTGAAACTTTAAACCGCAATACCGATCCAAAAATACTTTCGTCCGATATCATACATCCATAAATACCATACAACTTACAAAACTCATAAAGAGTACATCCATATATATATATATATATATATATAAATATACACATACATAATATTACAGGCATTAACCAATACAATTCATACCCCTCTTACAGAATATATCAAGATAAAGGCGAGGGTACAATAAATAATAACTAAGGCAATACAAGCATCTCAACAACAATACAAGTAAACTCTTCGTGACTTCTGCGCCATATCCTGAAAGGGGAAAAATGTAGGGGGGTGAGAACATCATCCTCGAAAGGGTTCTCAGTAGAGGGTTTTTGGGAATTACTGTAATAGGATACGTGAAGATAACCGCGCCAGTGATTCATAACCGTCTTATGCCTCTTTTCAAAAATAACGGTTTACAATGAAAGTAAAGTCGGAAATCTTTTCGGAAAGAAGAACCGTTTAATTCTCAAAAACTCAAAAGCCTTTCAAGACGGTTTATCTATGCGGAACCAAAATAGCCTTTCATAATTTTATTCCAAACTAGAAACACAAAACCGAAATCAACCATCAGTTCATCTCTTTCCAACCACGGCCCTAGGCCCAAACAATCCAACCAACAACCAATCACCACAATCCGACAGAGTCCCAGATGCAAACACAGATAGGAAGTTCAAGCACAAACAAACAGTTATTACAAGTAGAACAGTTAGCAATTAATCACATAGGCAAACCAAGTATAATATGCACACCCAACCAATGTCACACAAATGCATATGATGCATGCCTGTCCCTAGTGGCTGATGATATCATCTGTCGGTTACCAAGCCAACCCGACGTGTCCGGTAGCTAACCCGGACACAGTCTCTCTGTTGCGCTTTATTATCATTAGAGGGTATCTGCGCCCTGTCGCCATTAGAGGGTATCTGCGCCCTGTCGCCATTAGAGGGTATCGGTGCCCTGTCACCCTTACAACCAGAGAGAAAACACAAGCATACTCGCATACAACATTCATCTCAGCCATCCGGCTTAAATTCACAATTCATTCAATTGCATACATGCATTTATACTCAACCATGGATCACCATCCATCTCAGCCATCCAGCTCACGGTTCAATCCAGAACCAGCCAATTTATCAATAAATACAGCCCTTCGGCTTAAGTTCATAATTCATAATCAGCCATACGGCTCACAACTCATTCGGCAATCAGCCATAATTCAATGGCATACACGGCCATTCCGGCTCACAACAAAACAGCACTTCCACATTCAAAATCATCAAATTCATGAAATCGGCATTTAAGCCATAAATCATTTTCTCAACTCATTTCACTTTGAAATCAAGTTTCAACTCTTTTCAGCCTTGGCTTTAAAGATCTCATTTCTCAAATCATCTCAGGCTCATAAGCCACTTTTACCCAAGGTAAATTCCCCTTTTAAAAACAATGCCACTCTCGGCATCATCTTTCCACAACTTCCATAATCATGGTAAGTTAAAAGCCTCTTTGAGATATTCAAAATCACCCATCCAAAAATGGGATTTTATAATAAAAGTTTCTCGGCAGAGTCCCAAGTCTTTAGGGAAGGTCAACCTATATCAATTCCTTAAAATTCATTGAAACTCTTAAAATCATAGATTCTCGGTTCAAGTAAATAAAACTGAATTTACTATAAAACCGGCCATACAAAATCACAAGTTCCAATCCGGTCCAAAAATCAACTCATTTGAAAAGGAACCGGTTCATTTGAATCAAATCACTTTCAGATTTCTTTTTGGAACCCATTTTTCTAACTCTTCCAAAATGCCTCAAACTTAATTACTCAATCAAAAGTCTAGATTCCTTTGAAATCACTAAAAGACCCTTTTTATATTGAGATTAATATTAGAGCATCATTCTTTCCTTCAGTGATTCAAACGGTAAAAATAGCTCATTTCTAAATGGGCCAAACTCAACGCATAAAGTTCACTAAATAAATTAAGCTTGAAAACATAAATATTCTCTTAATAAATCAAATGATACAATTTCTCAAATCCAATCCTTTTTAAATAACTTTCTAAACAAGACTAGGATTTTGTAGAAATTTTGACAGCACCTCCCCTAAAACTTGGACTTTTGCCACCCGGTTCGGGTCCCAACTAAACCGTTTCTCATTCCTTTTCAACAGCTCAAAACCAGAAATCAATTCAAAAGCAAGCTAAATCCAACAGTCGCCTCAATGGCATACCTCAAGGAAACCATTTCAAAAATCAACTCAATATCAACCGATTTAACTCATTTATAAAGCTTTAAAGAATCGGTTCAGCAATAAATCATTTATCAAAGCCAGAGCAATTAAAGCAACCCAGGCTGAATTTCAAGAGCATTCTATCTTTCACATCATCAAAATAATTGACTCAATTCAAACCAATCCTCAACGGATTAAACTCATTTCAAATATTTAAAGAATCAACTTCAAACATTACATTTCACAAGCCACACAACAATTCAGCCAAACCAACATCCATAGTCATTCGAGTCAATCAATTGATACATAAGGCAGGTACAATCACCAAGTACACAATATCTCACATCAGTACCCATATGTAATAATTCTAATAATAAACTATAGTTTTTGGAAAGCGCCCCTACCTCAGCAAGCAAAACTTAACCCAAGCGTGTCAACTGAGCTCTTTTCGCTCTGCCCAAAATCACCGGCATTCAGAACCCGGCTCGGCTTGCTCTCTCAAGAATAGAAACAGTTACAAGCGGCATAAGCAAACCGGATTCTAACTCCTAAAACCATTAACATCGCAATTACTTTATTACATGGAACAGAGCACTAACGCAGGGCTTTTGAAAGTCGAAATACTCACTGAAATAACAAAATGAAGCAGCCGCAGCTCCTTATCAACCCGGCAGTGGATCCGTCAGTAACCCCAAGTGACAATCGTGAGCAAAAACACCGGTGACGGTAACTGTAACAACCACACGGCGTTAACAACCATTCCGGAATTCCAACAGAACAGAAACCAAACTCAAAAATCTTACCGGCAGAATTTTACGGCGACGGCAGCAGGGGCATTTTCCGTCCGCAAAGGCTTACCGGCGCAACTCAACACAGAACCACAAAGAGCGGTGACAACCTCCACGACTCCGGTGAGTTCCCTCAACGACAGTAATGGCCGGAACCCCGACGGCACTAACGACGGCAGGAACAGCGCCGTTGGCTTCGCACAGCACGGATCAGCAGTGGTCCTTGGGCAGTGACACGCGCGACGGGACGCACGGCCTCCCTCTCCCCGCCGCTCTCTCTCCCGTCTCGTGAACGTGTCCCTGGGATTCAGTTGCTGCAACGCTTCCTCTCTGGACTCACGGTGGCGATAGCAGCGCCGTTGGAAGACATGGAAGCAGTGGCGGCGACAAGGACGGCGCAATGAGCAGTGGCTCTGAGGTCTCCAGCGACGGAATGGGTTGATGGGTGGCAGAACCACGACTGGCAGGGATGAACGGGGCAGCTTCGATGGCGGCGCTCCTCGCGTCTCTGGCCCGCGTCCCCTTCCTTCATTATCGCGCAGTCTCTCCTTCTCCTCGGCGCCAGCAACGGTGACAACACTCCTTGCCGGCACCGCACAGTCCCACGTCTCCGGTTCCCCCTCCTCAGTGCAACACAGCGGCGCGGCGGTAGTGACGCCCGCCGGCGCCGCCCTTCCTCCTTCTCCCTTCCGGATCTCTCTTTCTTTCACAAATCTGTGTGTTGTGTTCTGCTGGGAAGAAGAGAGGGCTGCTGCGTTCTGTTGTGGCAAAGGAAGGGTTGGGGTGTGGCAGCTGAGAGTTAGGAATTAGGGTTTCGTTTTCAAAAATTAGGGTTAAGGGCATTTTAGTAATTTTACTTAAAAATAAGGATAATATAGTAATTGGAAATAAATTCTAACCCAATAATAATAATGTATAAAAATACTATTTACTCATCAATCTCACACTTTATTTTCAAGAAAATGTCCAAATCAAAATAATTAGAAATAATATAATTAAACCCTTTATTTTCCAAAGTAATAATATTAATATTTAAAATATTAATTATTTAATCCGAATCATATAAAAATCCTTATTATTTCACAACTACCAACTATATGATTTAAATATAGAAAATAATCCAATAATTGTAAAATTGGATAATAACCATAACTTATCTCAAATTCAATAAATCAAAACTTGCCTTAATCATCTTTAATAAAATGATCTCTTAAATTAAGGCTATAAATAACTGTAGGATTTGAGACTTGATCATAATAAGACTTTTCAAAGATTCTGGGTCTTACATAGCTATTATGACAAGTGTATATATTATATTGGCTAGTACAAATTTTGTAATGGAGTTAGTTATACTTTTTTCTTTCTTTTTGGCTATATGACTGCACCTTTAGCTAATGTGTGATTTTTCCACTAATGAAAAATTTACATTTCTCTCTTTTTTAGCTTGCATAGCAAAATCTCCATTTTTTACCAAAAAATCTGGAGCTCAGAACAGATTTCATTAGATCTTATATCCAACTAAAAATGCCCAAATTCAAATTAATGTCCTTATTAAACAAATGACCATTAAAACACATACACGCTAGACATGCAGTAGGCCAATCGATTCCAAAAGTAAATCTATATGGAAAAAAATGGCAAAATGATGTTACAAGAGGAAAATACCGTTTTTGTATATATATATATATATATATATATATATATATATATTAAAGACACTTGCAGTTGTCTAAAGTTATGACATAGTTTTAAATGCCGAAAACTGTTCAAGTACTTGAAAATTATTAAGAAATATGAGATCTTAAAACTACGACTTTATAGATAAAAATAGAGTCGGAAAGTGATTGTTGTCAATGATACGTTTCTAAACAATCTTGTGTTACACATCATGCATGAAAATGAAGATCTTAAGCCGATAACAAATGTCGATAAAGACATGATTAGCTTAGATACAAATCGTGCAGGTTGAAACAGACTCACTTGCAAAATGTGAAGTCTTTGAACCTGTAGTCCATTCACTAGAAGTTGTAAAACTTATTGAATACCAATGTGTATTCATGTGAAAATGAAATGAGAAAAAATAAAATTATACACTACTAAACTTTGCTTATAGTACAAGTTTTTCATAAAAATATTATATAGGTAATGAAAAAGCATAATCCCCTAAAGTGGATACAGTTTAACAAGTTTATTTGAATATCATAAGCTAAATACGTAATGAATATGGCCACGACCTACCTATATAAATTATTAGATTGAGATATCTACATTCAAATTCCTAAAGGATTAAATATATATGAATTAATGATTGTTCTCAAGGAATGTACTCAATAAAATTGCAAAGATTGTTTCTAAAGCAATTTAGGCATGATCGTTTAGTTGAGTACCTAACGAAAAGTAATTTAAGAATGATGATACCTGCCCCTATGTTTACACAAAGAAATTTGTATATGATTTCATCATAATTATTGTGTATTGATTATTTAAATACTATTTGTGATCCCTAAAGATTTTTTCATAATTACAAAAGATATAAAATAAGAATTTAAGTTGAAAGATATTGAAAAGTTTAATTTTATCTCAACTTGTAGATCAAGAATAGTTGTCAGATCTTTGAATGAGGAAAATGACCAACTTAGTCTTAAGGAAGGAAATAAAGAAGTTCTTGGTTCTAAGGTACTATATCATATGAGCACTAGTGTATCTTTCTAATAATAGATGATTTGATAAAGCAAGATGTAAGTATGTTTTTGATACCTAAAAAAGTATATCCTAAATTGGATACCTATTCACATATTGTAATACAGCTATATTATGGAGATCTACAAAACAAGCTCTAACAACAATATCTTCCAATGATGCTAAAATACTTGCAATACATAGAGCAAGTTATGACAGTTTTGACTTAAAGATTTGAGTCAATATGATCAATCATCATATATGTGGACTACCTAATCAAAAAATAGCTTCAACTACTTTGCACAAAGACAATGCAGCATGCAAATACTCAACATAAAAGTAGACACATCAAAGATAAAACAAAATTTTTTCAAGTTCTTTTTCACTCAAACTTCAAAATCAAGGAACTTGATATTCAACAGATTCTTTCAGATGATAATTTAAAAGATTTATTCTCAAAGTCACTTCCGATATGTTTATTTGAAAGAGTGGTAGACCGGCAGATCAGAATGAATAAATTATCTTGTCAAGAGGGCGAGAGACTGTATTTTTTCCTTTCTCAAATTTTTATCTCTTTTTGAGTTTTTCTTAACAAGATTTTTAACAAAATAGTTTTCATAACAAAAAGATATTATGCTCTTATTTTTTTTTATTAGACTTTTTTCATTAAGTTTTTCATTGGTAAAATTTGAACGAGCTATATTCTATATAAACATTTAAGAGGAGTGTTATAATATAATGAGGATGTTTTGATTGGTGGTGCACATAGTTTATCACCAAACCATTCTTTGGTATTAGTCAATTTGACTAATTAATTTACAATATATTTTATACTTTTATACTTTGGATGGATGATTAACTTTAGCTATAAATAAGTCTAAGCTCATCACATTCATGACATACAAAAAATGTGAAGCAATTGAAAATATTAATTTGTGTTGCCTTTAAGTGATATTACAAATGTTACATAATGAGCATATTATCATTTAGAATATGTTATAATATTACAAATACAATGAGATATACATATTAAAAAGTATTTATAAAATTCTTTTGCTTTCTCTATTTTACTTCTATGTATACATACATTTCTTCTCTATTTATTTATTACTTTACGATAGTAAAGTCTTTTTCATAGGAGATTGTATGTTATAAAAAAATTTATACTATCTTTTGGTCGATAATAGTATCTTATAATAATATATATACATATACGAGAAAATACGAGCTAGTTAAATTTCTTTTACGAGATCTTTTATGATATAATAAAATATTAAATTAAATATTTGTGTAAAAAATTTAACGACCAAATTTAAGTCTTGTTAATAATAAATATATTTGCTGTGTTACTGTTTACAACGAGAATTTTGACATTAGTCATGGATCCTTTAAATAAATACGTTAAAAAGAGAAAACACTACATGTATTTAGAACTTCTATATAATTAAGTTATAGATTGATTTTCTTATAAAGAAAAACAATTATAGATGAATTTAATTTGGAAATAACCCCTTCTTGTACAATAGTATAATAATCAATTAGGGTTCAACTAATAAAGGCTAACTATTAGTCGAACTGCAACAAAAAAAAAAAAAAAAAGAAAAAAAACTAAAATTAAACAAAAAGAAATATTTAAAATCTAACAAGAAAAAAAAATCTAAAGCCAAATGAAAAGTGACATCCAAAATTATTGTACAAAGTATTCAAAACCTCGAAAAGAAACATTCGAAATATAACAAAAAAAACATTTAAAATTATTATAAAAGAACATCCAAAAATTTAACCTAAAAATAATTCAAAATCTGAATATATTAAAAACTCTTTTAATTATGGTAATGGAAGAATGCATCACTTTTAGATATTTCTTACATTTGAATTTTAAAAGTTTAAATTATAGAGGTTTTAGATATTTTTTTGAAAATGTACAACAAAAAATAAATAAAACTATTAAGAAAGAAGATATTATTTCAGATATTTTTTATATTTGGCTTTCAGATGTTTAAATATTGAAGCTTTCGAATATTTTTCTAAAAATATACAATTAAAATTAAATGAAAGCAAACTATTAAAAATAAAAATATTATTTTGAATATTTCCTGTACCTAAGGTTTTAGATGTTTAAATTTTAGAGATTTCAAATATTTTTCTCAGAATATGCATTAAAAAGTAAATGAAAATAAATAATACCTTTGTATTTCGAATATTTAAATTTTAGAGGTTTTGAATGTTCTTTTTCTATGATTTTAAATATTTTGTTTTGTTAGATTTTGGAAGTTCTTTTTCTACGTTTTTGAAATTTTTTTTTTGTTAAATTTCAGATGTTCTTTTTCAATAATTTTAAATGTTTCTTTTTATTCAGTGTTTTGTTATAAAGTTGGTTGAATTGCTAAAATATTGGCTGGAGAGGTGTTGGTTACCTAGACATCTTTCTATATGAATATATCCCAATTGTAACACCGCGTCACCCCAAGCCTTACCTCTAGCCGTAAAGCGAAGGATAGCAAAGTGTTACGACAGATTTAAAGCTCATAATATAGTATATATTCAAGAATTTATATAACTAGAAGCCTGATGAAGGGATAAAAGCTCAAAATCGTATAAAGCAGAATTACGAAATGTGAAGTGTTTACACACGATAACTAAGCGCGTAGATACGAACAGAACGAGACATAATACATATAAAACCTTGTAGATAGCTCCAGGATAAACAAAGTAATAATGAAAGTAATCAAGATATATATATATATATATATATATATAAAGAGAACTAGTCACAGCCTGCGGAATATAGGCTGGCTAGTTAAACTGAACACAACAGAATTTTGGAATTTAAAACAGCAACGACCTATCACTCAAAGTTTTCCTCTAAAGCAACAACATTAAATAAATACAAAGGATGAGAGAATAACTACAACAAAAGTAAAGTAAAATAAAGCATAAGAAAGATCATCCTCCGCTCTATCACCATATCTGCAAACTCACCGAAGTGGGTTACGACCTGCATTTGAAAGACAACAACAATATATGGTATGAAAACCGGAGGTTGTCAGTTTGGTAATGGTGCCTAATATATAAGATATAAGGTTCCGGGATGCCAAAGGCAATCCTAGAACTTCACATCGATACAGATATCCAAGCTTAACGAAATAAATAACTTAAACCATAAATCATAAAAAGGGATATCTAAACTTACGAGATTTCTAACTAATACCAATCACACCACTATAGCCCACAGCCTTCGCCAACCTACCCTCCACGCGATCCCATCGCTACCACCTACCTAACCTCCTCAGCACCAGACAATTAAAGATAATGCAAGAGAGTAAAATACAAGTAGTATACATATATAGTAGGTAAATCAACTAGCATTTAGGAATGTTATTCAAATAGGCATAATTCAAGTAATCAAAGCAAGTAAGCATGTAAAAGATGCATATGATGAATGTCTATCCTTTTTGGCTCGAGATATCACTTGTCGGTCCATAAATGCCAACCCGACACATCCTTTCGGATGTCACCTTTCTGCCACGTCCGAGGATATAGCGCTGATGAGCGGATAATTTATACGCTTTTTGGCATTGTTTTTAGTATGTTTTTAGTATATTTTAGTTAGTTTTTATTATGTTTTTATTAGTTTTTAAATAAAAATCACTCTTCTGGACTTTACTATGAATTTGTGTGTTTTTCTGTGATTTCAGATATTTTCTGGCTGAAATTGAGGGACCTGAGCAAAAATCTGATTCAGAGGCTGAAAAAGGACTGCAGATGCTATTGGATTCTGACCTCCCTGCACTCGAAGTGGATTTTCTGGAGCTACAGAAGCCCAATTGGTGCACTCTTAATTGCGTTGGAAAGTAAATATCCTGGGCTTTCCAGCAATATATAATAGTCCATACTTTGCTCGAAATTTGATGGCCCAAACCGGCGTTCTAAGTCAGCATAGAAATTCTAGCGTCAAAACGCCAGAACTGGCATAAAAGCTGGAGTTAAACGCCCAAACTGGCACAAAAGCTGGCGTTTAACTCCAAGAAAAGTCTCTACACATGAAAGCTTCAATGCTCAGCCCAAGCACACACCAAGTGGGCCCGAAAGAAGATTTCTGCATTAATTACCTATTTCTATAAACCCTAGGTTACTAGTTCTCTATAAATAGGACCTTTTGCTATTGTATTTTCATACTTTCATACACTTGATCACGTTTTGGGTGGTTGGCCTCACGGCCATGCCTGAACCTTGTTCTTATGTATTTTCAACGGTGGAGTTTCTACACACCATAGATTAAGGTGTGGAGCTCTGCTGTTCTTCATGAATTAATGCAAAGTACTACTGTTTTTCTATTCAATTCACGCCTACTTCTTCTCTAAGATATTCATTCGTTCTTCAACTTGATGAATGTGATGATCCGTGACACTCATCATCATTCTCACCTATGAACATGTACCTGACAACCACCTCTGTTCTACTAGCACTGGCTTGAATGCGTATCCCTTGGGTTTCTAATCTAAGATCAGAACCTTCGTGGTATAGGCTAGAATCACTACCACAAAAGCGGAAGATAGCGGCACACAATTAGCAGCTGTTTTGACAATAGTCGCTATCTGATGAATTTCCAGCAGTTTTAATAGTAAACACGGGAAGAGCAGCTATTTGATTTGATTTTGCCACAAATTTAAAAAAAATGCTGCTAACCTATTTTTTTTTGCTATATTTTAATTCCCCTTTTCCAAAAACACAACACTCAGCACTCAGCAGCTTCAACAAATAAAAAAAGAAAGCAAGAAATGTTAAGAGAAGAGAGGGAGAAACGGAGAAGGAGAGGAAAGGGAGGAAGGAGCCGGGCCGGCGCTGCTGAGTTTGCCGCTGCCGTCGCGTTGCCGTGCCGTCGGAAAGTCAGAACCGCAAGAAAAAGAACTACGAAGAGAGAGGGAGACCGCATCAGCTCACCGCAAAGCCAGCGCCGTCGTCATCCTCATCGCGGGTCTACACCGTTGCGTCTTGCCACCGCCGCCACCACTAAGCTTGCCGTCGTCGCCATTGAAGCCGAAGAGAGAGAGTGTGTTCGCGAAGAGAGGGAGAGCGCGTGCTCACGAAGGAGAAGAACGACGAAAAGGGAAGGAGAAGCAGAAGACGATGAACCCAGGGGAGAAGGAGGAGGTCTGTTCTCGCACCGTCCTGCTCTGTCGTCGCGGTTGCCGTCGATTGGGGTCAAGGCCATCGTCGTCGCACCCTGTTCCAGTCGCCATTAGGGTTTTTTGCTGCTGCCATTGATAGCACCGCCACTGGGAGGAGCCGAAAGGGGAGAGGAGGTCGCCGTCAAACATGCCGCCACCAGTTACAACCGTTGCCGAAACCGGGACAGATTCACTTGTAACTCTGCTTCTTCCTTAGTTGTTGACCTCAAGATAAATGGTTCATTAGTTATTTTCTTGCTGAAAATATATTCCTGCATTCTATTAGAAATAATTGTCCAATTTGAATTGTCCAATTCTAAACTCATCATCAACTGAGTACAGGTTATTAGCTCTACCAGATTCTATTTTTTATTATCCCTTTTTTCTTTTTAAGTTCCTTAAAAAAGGCTCAAACTTTACATGACCCAGATGAGTTTTGATCTGCCAAAGTTGATTTTTTTCAGAGCGGAATCAGAGAGAACAGAAAGGAAGAAACATTGGAAGATTGAAATGAATAGGCATAAGAGCAAATGAGTGATGGGTATGCTGACATGAAGCAGAAAACTAAAGACGAACATGCTCTGTGTGCAGTGTTGTAGTAGTGTTGTTGGGTTGTGTGTTCTGAAGCTCAAAAGTGGAAGGCCCATAAGATTCTGCATTGCTTTGCATTAGCGTGGCTCTCTTTTCTGAATCCCTCTTGCACTGCAAGCTCATCATCCGCCGCAGCCTCATTGTGCCCTTCTTGATCCTCTATCACCCTTATTCCTCCCACCCACCCACACCCCTGCCATAGTGCCTTAGTTCATCTCTGCCTCTCCATTTTCTTGTAGTCGGTGCCTCCTTCCCCTCTTCCCTATTGTGCGCTGTGAGCTCTTCATCCCCCTGTACCCTCTGCCCTCCTTTCCTCTCTCTTGCCCTTTCTTGCCGACATTGATCCATTGTTGTCTTGTGTGCTGCAGATCTCACTTCGCGTAGTCATGGTCTTCCCCGCAGTCACAGTTGCAATCGCCCTCTACGCAGTTTGTAGCTGCCATCATCCTCTGCGCAGTTCCCACCTGCTCACAGTACCATATCCTTGACTCTGTTTTCTGTTCCCAGAATCTTAGATATAGCATAAACTTGTTATCTTGTGCATTTTGTTGTTTTTATGGAATATGCACACAAAATGTTTGATAGTTTTCCTCAGTGAAAAGCGGAGGAGCTCAACCTTTTATTTTCATGGATTTAATAAGCAGTTGCGTGATTCTTTCTCTTTCGAAGTTTTAGTTTGATTGTTCTATTTTATTTGAAATTAGTATATGTTGAAGGGTACCATTGATGGTGTGGTTATGAGTTTATCAAAAGATTGATTATGCTTGGTTTATTCATTATTATGCTTAATGCAATATTTTATGAATGATATAAAGGAGTATTATGGGAATGGAGAGACAAAGAAAGTGTCATGGAGAGAATCACAACTCAAAGGGTTGCGTCGTTTCCTCATTGAAAAAGAAGAAGATATTTTGAAGGCCTTAATGCTCGACTTAGGAAAGCATCAAGTTGAAGCTTTTAGAGGTGAGGTTATGCCTTTATTTAATTTGTTTATAATTACACTTGAAAATGGTTTGTTTCTGTTCAAAAAAGTGTGTCATCATATATACTATTTACCACTTCTAAGTTTAATGAAAATATTTGACATTATTATTATTGTCTTTCTATTAGTTTAATCTTTAATCAATATAGTTCCTTCCTAATTTAAGCTTTCTTTTAAATTCATGCATTATGCATGCATTGAGTAGTAATAATAGTAACATTAAAAAAAAAAGAAAACTATTTTTCAGTTCTAATTGCTAATTAATGAATTGACCCTTTTAAGTAGATAGGAACTTTGATGAAGTCTTTGAATTTTGCATTGAGTAACTTAAAATATTGGATATCAGGCAAAAAGGTGAGATCAGTGCCAATTTTCCTAATTCCATTTTTTTTAAATTTCAAAGATAAGCATTCAAGCCTAATGGATTCAAATTTATTTTTTGATAGGCTAAATTGTCACAAATAGCACTGCTTAGTAGTGCAGAAATTGTTTCTGAACCTCTGGGCCTAGTCCTCATTATTTCATCTTGGAATTTCCCCTTTGGTGAGTCATGCTTTTTGAACCATTTTCCTTATGTTGATCAAGTATTTGTATAGCAAATTAATAGAGGGAGTTACAATTTAATTAATGATAGGTTTATCCTTGGAGCCACTAATAGGAGCAGTAGCAACTGGAAACACAGTGGTCTTAAAGCCTTCAGAGTTGTCACCAGCATGTTCTAGAAAATGAAGAGTCCAAGTTGCATCTCCAAATAACCGCAGAACTTCTCATGTGTGACCAAATTTCCGTTGTTATCATTTGCAATAGCTTTCTTTTTGTTAATGTTACATATCTTTTAAATTATTTCTTATTTCTTGTGCGATCCTAGTGCTTTGGAAGATGCACTTTGTAAGCGTGTAATGATTACCCCAGAGGAAGTTATTAAAAGAAGTCTTGATCCTCTTGGTGCAACGGTTAGCAGGGATGGTTTAGCCAAAACACTATATTCTTGTTTATTTGACTGGTACTATGTTAATGTCAAGTGTAAAATTATGAATTTAAAATATGAAAAATGTGTCCTATCCTATGTTTATTGCACTTATGTTATTTGAATCTGAATAATTTTTTATCTGTTCTATTGTTATGTGCAGGTTAGTCCAAAAAATCAATGTCTCAATTGGGCAAGACCCAGAGTCAAAATGTCTCATTGGTGTTCTTGACATATATGGCTTTGAAAGCTTTAAGAATAACAGGTGAACATAATCATATTATTCACTCAAACACATGCGTGTGCACGCACACACACACACATATCATTGTTCCTCTTGAGAGTAGCATAAATCTGAGTTGATATCTAATTCCCTCTTTACAGTTTTGAGCAGTTTTGTATTAATTTCACAAATGAAAAGCTGTAGCAACATTTCAACCAGGTATGAGGTTAGTTTTTAGATATTTGACAACTTCAACTATCACTTTTTCTCATAACATGCATTCCAACATGGATAATGTCCTGCAGCATGTGTTTAAGATGGAACAAGAGAGATATACAAAAGAAGGGATTGACTGGAGCTACTTAGAATTTGTGGATAATCAAGATGTACTTGATCTAATTGAAAAGGTTTATACATACTTTATGGCTATGCTTTATTTTGCAATATTTATAGCTAGATTTCAATCTGATAGAGCAACATCTAATGTTATATATATATATATATATATATATATATATATATATGTATATATATATATATATATGTTTGCAAACTGCTTATGTAGTTTGTATTTGATTTACTTTGTAATATTAAGATATGCAACTTAGATACTAATTTGTTTACAATATGTAGACATCTTTGCAATTATTACAAAGAATTTTCAAGATATCTCCTCTGAATTTGCCTTCAAAATGTTATGCCCTCATTATCTAAAGCAATCTTTTTAATGTAGAAACCAGGTGGAATCATTGCTCTTCTTGATGAAGCTTGCTATGAAAAAGTTTTCTCTTTCTCTCTCTCTCTCTCTCTCTCATGTGAATTCATGTAACTCTTGTGTACTACACATAAATGCACTGCATTCTTGTTTTTTGTTTACAAATGCAAATAAAGTGTATATAGATTCACTTACAGGTGGACCAATATGCTGCTACAAATGCAAAGAGTACATAATTAATTCCTCCCGTTATTCAATTTTTTTATAAGCTCAGGTATGAAATTGAGACAGTTCAAAACTGTCTCATTTTTTTAAAAAAATTCTACATAGATTTGTGGCGGTTTTAAATCGCCACCATTTTTTTTTTAAATCTGCTGACAGAATAGCGGCGGTTTTGCAACCGCCGCAAAATCAATTATCTGATTTGCTGCGGTTGTGCCAGCGGTTTTTCAAAACCGCCGCAAAATCAAATCTCCACCCCCTAATAGGCAACACTTGTGGAACTGCTGGAATTTCTTTTCGTGGCGGTTAAAAATCGCCGTAAATCGCTAATAGAACCGCCGCTATTCGGCGTGTCCCTTGTAGTGAATTATTGGCGGTCATTCTTGAGATCCGGAAAGTATAAACCTTGTCTATGGTATTCCGAGTAGGATCTGGGAAGGGATGACTGTGACGAGCTTCAAACTCGCGATTGTTGGGCGTGTGACAGACGTAAAAGGATCAATAGATCCTATTCCAACATGATCGAGAACCGACAGATGATTAGCCGTGCGGTGACAGCGCATTTGGAACATTTTCACTGAGAGGACGGGAAGTAGCCATTGACAACGGTGATGCCCAACATAAAGCTTGCCATGGAAGGGAGTATGAATGATTGGAAGAAGGCAATGGGAAAGCAGAGGTTCAGGGGAACAAAGCATCTTCATACGCTTCTGAAATTCTCACCAATGAATTACATAAGTATCTCTATCTTTACTTTATTTTTTATTTATCTTTTAATTATCAATCCTCCATAACCATTTGAATCCGCCTGACTGAGATTTACAAGATGACCATAGCTTGCTTCAAGCCGACCGTCTCCGTGGGATCGACCCTTACTCACGTAAGGTATTACTTGGACGACCCAGTGTACTTGCTGGTTAGTTGTGCGGAATTGTGACAAAGTGTGATTCACGTTTGAGAGCTCCAAAGTCTTTGGCGCCATTGTTGATGATCACAATTTCGTGCAGCGATTTTTTGGCGCCATTGCCGGGGATTGTTCGAGTTTGGACAACTGACGGTTCATCTTGTTGCTTAGATTAGGTAATTTTATTTTTTATTTTCGAAAAAAAATTTCAAAAAAATTTTCTATTTTGTTCTTCAGAATTTTTAAGAATGAATTCTAGAGTTTCATGATGATTTGTTGAAGTCTGGCTGGCTGTGAAGCCATGTCTAACCTTTTGGACCGAGGTTTTAACTTATCATCACAAGAGCTTGTTGATTTCTATCAATTTTGCTGTTATGAGCAATGATCTGCTAAAGCTTGGCTGGCCATTGGCCATGTCTAGTGTTTTGGACTGGAGCTTTCACTGAAAGCTTGGCTGGCTAGTAAGCCATGTCTAATTCCTGGACCGGAGTCTTAGACTAACATTGCAATGATTCCTGGAATTTTTATTAAAAATTTTGAATCCCTTTATTTTCTTTTCCACTCAATTTTCGAAAAACCACAAAAAAAATTTATAAAATCATAAAAATAAAAAATATTTTATGTTTCTTGTTTGAGTCTAGTGTCTAATTTTAAGTTTGGTGTCAATTGCATGCCTCTAATTTTCGAAAATTACATACATTATGTTCTTCATTAATCTTCAAGTTGTTCTTGATGATTTCATTGCTCTGATCTTTAAATTCTCTTGTTTTGTGTATTTTTTTATTTCTCATATGCATTCTTAATTTGTTAGTGTCTCTTATATAAAAATTTTTAAGTTTGGTGTCCTGCATGCATTGTTTGTTTGATTTAAGTTTCCTAAGATTAGTTGTATTTTGATTGTTTCTCATCATTGAAAAATTCAAAAAAAATTTCAAAACTATGTCTTTTCTAGTCAATAATACAGAGAATTGAAGATTCAGAACATTCAGCAGAGGATTCAAACAGAAAAAGCTGGGCGTTCAAAATGCCCAGTGAAGAAGGAAAAATGGCGTTTAAATGCCAGCCAGGGCGTTTAACGCCCAAAAAGGTAGGATTTTGGGCGTTAAACGCCAGGAAGACACTAGAGGGAAGATTTTGTTTTTAATTCAAATCTTTTTCAAATTTTCATAATTTTTCAAAATCAAATATTTTTCAAATCATATCTTTTCAATCATATCTCTTCAAAATCAATTTCTTTCCATTTTTTATTATTTTCAAAAATCCTTGCTACTATTAATGATTTACTTCAAAATTTTCAAGTTGTTACTTGCCTATTAAGAAAGGATCAAATTTTAAATTTTAAGAATCATATCTTTTAATTTCTTGTTAGTCAAGTAATCAACTTTAATTTTAAAAACTTTCTTTTTTTAAAAAATTGATTTTCAATCATATCTTCTCAATCATATCTTTTCAACCACATCTTTTTCAAAATTAATTTTCAATCATATCTTTTTTATTTCTAATTTCAAAAATCACTTAATTTCTTTCCCAATCTTAATTTTCGAAAATCTCAATCAAATTTTCAAATTTCTTTTTATTATTTCAAAATCTTTTTAATTTATTTTCGAAAATTCTTCCCCTCTTCTCACATCCTTCTATTTAAGGGACTAACACTCCTCCTCAAGTGCAATTCGAACTCTATCCCTCTTAATAAGTTTGAATTCTCTTCTATCTACCTCCTCCTTCTATTCTTCTTTTCCTCTAACACCTCAAGGAATCTCTATACTGTGACATAGAGGATTCCCTACTTTCTTGTTCTCTTCTCTTTCATATGAGCAGGAGCAAAGATAAAGGCATACTCGTTCAAGCTGATCCTGAACCTGAAAGGATCTTGAAGAGAAAGCTAAGAGAAGCTAAAGCACAATTCTCTCTAGATGGCCTAACAGAGCTTTTCAAAGAAGAAGAAACAATGGCAGCTGAAAACAACAATGCCAACAATGCAAGGAAGGTGCTTGGTGACTTTATTGCACCTACTCCCGACCTCTATGGGAGAAGCATCTCAATCCCTGCCATTGGAGCAAACAACTTTGAGCTTAAGCCTCAATTAGTTTCTCTAATGCAACAGAATTACAAGTTTCATGGACTTCCATTGGAAGATCCTCATCAGTTCTTAGCTGAATTCTTGCAAATCTGTGACACTGTCAAGACCAATGGGGTTGACCCTGAAGTCTACAGACTTATGCTCTTCCCTTTTGCTGTAAGAGACAGAGCTAGGACATGGTTGGACTCACAACCTAAAGAAAGCCTGAACTCTTGGGAAAAGCTAGTCAATGCCTTCTTGGCAAAGTTCTTTCCACCTCAAAAATTGAGTAAGCTTAGAGTGGAAGTCCAAACCTTCAGACAGAAGGAAGGTAAATCCCTCTATGAAGCTTGGGAAAGATACAAGCAATTGATCAGAAGGTGCCCTTCTGACATGCTTTCAGAATGGAGTATCATAGGAATCTTCTATGATGGTCTGTCTGAACTGTCCAAGATGTCATTAGAGAGCTCTGCTGGAGGATCTCTTCATCTGAAGAAGACGTCTGCAGAAGCTCAGGAACTTATTGAAATGGTTGCAAATAACCAATTCATGTACACTTCTGAAAGGAATCCTATGAATAATGGGACAACTCAGAAGAAAGGAGTTCTTGAGATTGATACTCTGAATGCCATATTGGCTCAGAATAAAATATTGACCCAACAAGTCAATATGATTTCTCAGAGTTTGTCTAGAATGCAACCAGCAACAGGCAGTACTAAGGAAGCTTCCTCTGAAGAAGAAGCTTATGATCCTGAGAACCCAGCAATGGAAGAGGTGAATTACATGGGAGAACCCTATGGAAACACCTATAATCCTTCACGGAGAAATCATCCAAATCTCTCATGGAAGGATCAACAGAGACCTCAACAAGGTTTCAACAACAATAATGGTGGAAGAAATAGGTTTAGCAATAGCAAGCCTTTTTCATCATCTTCTCAGCAACAGACAGAGAATTCTAAGTAGAGCCACTCTGACTTAGCAACCATTGTCTCTGATCTAATCAAAACCACTCAAAGTTTCATGACTGAAACGAGGTCCTCCATTAGAAATTTGGAGGCACAAGTGGGTCAGCTAAGTAAGAAAATTACTGAACTCCCTCATAGTACTCTCCCAAGAAGTACAGAAGAGAATCCAAAAAGAGAGTGCAAGGCCATAACCACAACCCACACGGCCGAACCTGGAGAGGAGGAAGAGGCAGTGATCTCCACTGAGGAAGACCTCAATGGACGTCCACTGGCCTCCATGGAGTTCCCTGATGAGGAACCATGGGAATCTGAGGCTCACACAGAGACCATAGAGATTCCATTGAATTTACTTCTGCCATTCATGAGCTCTGATGAGTATTCTTCCTCTGAAGAGGATGAAGATGTTACTGAAGAGCAAGTTGCTAAGTACCTTGGAGCAATTATGAAGCTAAATGCCAAGTTGTTTGGTAATGAGACTTGGGAGGATGAACCTCCATTGCTCATCAAAGAACTGGATGACTTGACTAGGTAGAAATTACCTCTAAAGAGATAAGACCCTGGAAAATTCTCAATTCCTTGTACCATAGGCACCATGACCTTTGAGAAGGCTCTGTGTAACCTGGGGTCAAGTATAAACCTTATGCCTTTTTCTGTAATGGAGAAGCTAGGGATCATTGAGGTACAAGCTACTAGAATCTCACTAGAGATGGCAGACAATTCAAAGAAATAGGCTTATGGACTTGTAGAGGATGTCTTGGTAAAGGTTGAAGGCCACTACATCCCTGCTGACTTCATAATCCTAGAGACTGGGAAGTGTATGGATGAATTCATCATCCTTGGCAGACCCTTCCTAGCCACAGCAAAAGCTGTGATTGATGTTGACAGAGAAGAATTGATCATTCAAGTGAATGAAGACTCCCTTGTGTTTAAAGCTCAAGGATATCCCTCTGTAACCATGGAGAGGAAGCATGAAGAGCTTCTCTCAATACAGAGTCAAACAGAGCCCCCACAATCAAACTCTAAGTTTGGTGTTGGGAGGTTCCAACATTGCTCTGAACATCTGTGAGGCTCCATGAGAATCCACTGTCAAGCTATTGACATTAAAGAAGCGCTTGTTGGGAGGCGACCCAATCTTTAATTATCTATGTTAAATTTCTATTTTCTTTTGTTATTTTATGTTTTTTGTAGGTTGATGATCATGTGAAGTCACAAAAACAATTGAAAAAGCAAAAACAGAAGGAAAAATAGTATTGAAAACAGAACACCCTGGAGGAGAAACTTACTGGCGTTTAAACGCCAGTAAGGGTAGCAGAATGGGCATTAAACGCCCAGTCTGGCACCATTCTGGGCGTTTAACGCCAGAAATGGGCACCAGACTGGCGTTTAACGCCAGAAATGGGCACTAGACTGGCGTTTAACGCCAGGAATGGGCAAGAAGCTGGGCGTTAAACGTCAGAAATGGGCAGCAGCCTGGCATTTAACGCCAGGATTGGCAGAAAGGGGCATTTTTACATGCCACTTGGTGCAGGGATGAGATATCCTTGACACCTCAGGATCTATAGACCCCACAGGATCCCCACCTACCCCACCTCTCTCTCTCTTCTTCACCTATTTACCAATCACCTCAATACCTCTTTCCCAAAAACCCCTCACCTATCAAATCCTACCCTCTTCTCCATAATCTCTTCATCACTCACATCCATCCTTCATAAAACCCCATATACCTCACCATTCAAATTCAAACCACTTTCCCACCCAAACCCACCCATAATGGCCAAACCATACCCCCCCTCTCCACTCCTATATAAACCCATCTTCACTCCTTCATTTTCATACAACCTAAACACTACTTCTCTCCCTTGGCCGAAACACAAAGCCCCCTCCATCTCCTGTATTTCTTCTTCTTTTACTCTCTTCTTTCTTCTTTTGCTCGAGAACGAGCAAACCTTCTAAGTTTGGTGTGGTAAAAGCTAAAGCTTTTTGTTTTTTCATAACCATTTATGGCACCAAAGGCCGGAGAAACCTCTAGAAAGAGGAAAGGGAAGGCAAAAGCTTCCACCTCTGAGTCATGAGAGATGGAGAGATTCCTCTCAAGGGTGCATCAAGACCACTTCTATGAAGTTGTGGCCAAGAAGAAGGTGATCCCCGAGGTCCCTTTTAAGCTCAAAAAGGTCGAATATCCAGAGATCCGACATGAGATCCGAAGAAGAGGTTGGGAAGTTCTCACCAACCCCATTCAACAAGTCGGGATCTTAATAGTTCAAGAGTTCTATGCCAATGCATGGATCACCAAGAACCATGATCAAAGTGTGAACCCGGACCCTAAGAATTGGCTTACAATGGTTCGGGGGAAATACTTAGATTTTAGTCCGAAAAATATAAGGTTGGCATTCAACTTGCCCATGATGCAAGGAGATGCACACCCATACACTAGAAGGGTCAACTTTGATCAAAGGTTGGACTAAGTCCTCATGGACATCTGTGAAGAGGGCGCCCAATGGAAGAGAGATTCAAGAGGGAAGCCGGTTCAACTAAGAAGGCATGACCTCAAGCCCGTGGCTAGGGGTTGGTTGGAGTTCTTCCAACGCTAGATCATTCCCACTAGCAACCGGTCTGAAGTTACTATAGACCGAGCTATCATGATTCATAGCATCATGATTAGAGAGGAAGTAGAAGTTCATGAGGTTATATCCCAAGAACTCTACAAGGTGGCGGACAAGTCCTCTACTTTGGCAAGGTTAGCCTTCCCTCATCTCATTTGTCACCTCTGCAATTCGGTTGGAATTGACATAGAGGGAGACATTCTCATTGATGAGGACAAGCCCATCACTAAGAAAAGGATGGAGCAAATAAGAGAACCTCACCAAGAGCATGAGGAATTTTCTCATCATGAAATCCCAGAGATGCCTCAAGGGATGTGATTTCCTCCACAAAACTATTGGGAGCAAATCAACACCTCCCTAGGAGAATTAAGTTCCAATATGGGGCAACTATGGGTGGAGCACTGATAAACCACTATTTTATGGTTTATAATGTGTTTAATTGTGTGGTTTTATCATGATCTTTACCCACTTATTCATATAATTAGCATGCATTTATATTTCCTTCCTAAAATTACTACATGATTGAAAACTTGCTTCCTAGAGACTTTTAATTATGTATTTTAATTCTCATTTATTCCATTCGATGCCGTGATCTGTGTGTTAAGTGTTTCAGGCTTTATAGGGCACGAATGAGTTGGAGATTGGAAAGGAATCTTGCAAAAATGGAAGGAACACAAGAAATTAAGGAGATGACCAGCGAGAAGTGACGCGGCCGCATGGCTCACGCGACCGCGCGAAAGAGAGGAAATCGCAGTGACGCGGCCGCTTGGCTCACGCGACCGCGTGGATTGGAATAGCACAGGTGACGCGGAGGCGTAGACGACGCGCCCGCGTGGCAAAGCAAAACGCTGAATGACGCGTCGACATGAATGACGCGATTGTGTGACGTGCGCGATCTGCATAATCTGCAGAATCACTGGGGGCGATTTTGGGCCCTGTTTTGACCCAGTTTTCGGCCCGGAAAAGTAGACTAGAGCCAGAGGACATGCAGAAACCAAAAACAACATTCATTCTATACAGTTTTTAGTTTTTAGATCTAGTTTTACTCCCCCTCTAGGTTTTATCTCAACACATTCATTGTTCTTAGGATTTTTATTTCTATTGCTCTTTGCATTGGGATATTGAGAAGAGGTATTACCTCATCAAGACTTCGTCATTCTAGTTCGTTTTCTTTACTTGGCTTTACTCTTCCATGTCCTTTAATTTACTCAATTTTACTATTGGATTATTTTAGAATTTATTAATACAAGAGTTACTTTTATTCTTAATTGATTCCTTTGAGTTTTATTTATCATGTCTTTCTTAAATTCCTTTTCCTATGTTATGAGTTCTACATTCACAATGAGCGAGTAGTTTCCTAACTTGATGGGGAGTTGATTGAAAGGAACCTTTGAGTTGGAATGCTCAAAAAAGAAATTGTAATTGGGTTTATTGTTGGATTGCTCTCTAGTCACTAACGCCAGTCCTTCCAAGTAAGCGGATTGGGACTTGTGAATAGAAACAGCATTCCAACTTGTTTGACTTTCTCTTACCTAGTAAGGGATAACTAAACAGAACAACTTTCAATTATCAATTAATCTTGAGAGTACTGCAACAAGAATAGGGCTTCCAACTAATCTACTTTCAGTCAAGGCTTTTATTTAAATTACTTAATTTTTCCAATTTAATTTCCTGTTTATTCAACTCAAACTCTTTTTGAAAACATCTGATTAATAAAATAGCACACCTTTCTGCAACTCGTTGGGAGACGACCTGGGATTCATACTCCCAGTATTTTAATTCTAATTTTTGTGACAACCCTTCTAAATTTATAAGCGGATTTCTGGTTGGTTAAGAACTATACTTGCAACGCATATCTTATAACAATTCTTAACTCGCCAATTTCTGCCACGTCAATTTTTGGCGCCGTTGCCGGGGAGTTGCAATAGAGTGCTAAAGTTATTGATTGGATTTTATTTATTTGCATTTTATTTTATTTTGCTACTATGAGCTGCTTGTTTCTTTCGTTAGATGACGCGTTCACTTCCTGATCCAAGCTTGCCAGTATTCGATCCTGAGATTGAAAGAACTATTTCATGAATAAGGCAAGCTCGGCATCGGTTAGTCCTCTCTAAGGGCAGATCTGAAATGTCATTTGAGGAAGAAACCAGCCCCCGTTCTGCTGATTCGGTTGATTTACGTATAGGTGACATGGCAGCACCTAGGAGAGTTACTATCTAGGAGGCTGGAGCCCCTGATTTTACAATGCAACCGTTTCAAGCGCATCACCCAGTGGTGGCTACAGATTTTGAAATAAAGACTGCACTTCTCAATTTGATGCCCAAGTTTCATGGCTTACCTGCTCAAGAGCCTATCAAGCACCTGAGAGATTTTCAAGTAGCCTGTTCTACTGTCAGGCGTGATGGTGCGGATGAAACTTCTATTTTGCTAAAAGCCTTCCCGTTTTCTCTTGAGGAAAAGGCAAGAGAGTGGTACTACACTCAACCCACAGCAACTGTATCCAATTGGGATACACGTAGAAGAGAATTTTTGGAAAAATTCTTTCTAGCTGAAGTTACTGATAAACTGAGGAAAGACATTTCCATGATTGTTCAGGACGAATCTAAGACTCTCTATGAATACTGGAAGCGCTTCAATAATCTTCTAGAAGCTTGCCCCCACCATATGATTGACAAGATAGTGTTACTCGATTACGTCACACAGGGCATGAGGCCCCAAGATAAGACCACATTGGAAAGTTCTAGCAATGGGTCTATGAAAAAGTACAAGACCACTGATGAGGCATGGCAATTGATCAGCGACTTAGCTAAATCTACTCAGAATCACAGGCAGAAACAAGGCCATTCAAAAGCCATTGCAGAAGTATCCTCTAGCAGAGAGACTGTTGCTCTAACTCAGTATCTGTGAAATGACCAACTTGCTGAAGCAGATGCAATTGAATCAACAACAAGTTCAGCAAGCTCAACCTTCTCCAGCACAACAAAACTAACAGTTAGTCCCACAGAGAGTTTGCGGAATCTGTGCTGATTATAGCCACTATACTGATGAATGTCCGCAGCTCCAGCAGGAAGACAACACCGTGGCAGCCACTCATAACTTCTATGACCGCCCCAACCAAGAGTACAACCAAAGTGGCAATTACAGCCATGCATGGCAGGACAATTCTAACCAGAATTGGAGGGACAACAACAACAAAGGAGGCAGAGACAATCAGGTAAATCAGAGGTGGAGTAAAAACAACAACAGGCAGCAGAACCAGAACCAGCCTTTACAGAGCACCTCACCTGAGGCAATCCCAAGGACCACAGAATATCCAACAGCAGACCTCTCAAATTACCTATCCTTCTTCATCTACTAATGATGACTTATTACAATCTATTGATCGGAGACAACAGACCATGGAAAATAATATTAATGCCACTCTAAATGGTCTGAACGCTACTTTGCAAGCTCTTGTCTCACAGATTGGATCAATGAATAACTCCAATAACCAGCCTTTGAGCTCCAGTGGAATTTCCACTCAACCATTACCCAATCCCAAGGGTGGCATTAATGCCATCACCCTAAGGTCTGGAACCACACTGCAGGAGAGGAACCAGGAGGAGCCAAGCCCACCAGAACACACCTCAGCTGAAGAGGTAGTGGAAATAGAAGATGTTGAAGAGGAAGAGGACATACAGGACATAGCTGAAAAAGTAGAAATTCAGCCACAGGAGGAAGCACCATAAGGCGCAGATACTGCAGAAGACACCACTCGCATTTCATTTCCACAACTTGCAAGGAAGCCTAGGAAGCAGCTGGAACCTGATCCAAAAATGGTAGAGATATTCAAAAAGGTTGAGGTAACTGTTCCTCTATTTGATGTTATTCAATAGGTACCTAAATATGCAAAATTTCTAAAGGATTTATGTATACATAAAGACAAAATTAATGAATTAGAAACTATTCCTTTAGGTAGTTCCATATCTGCTTTAATGGGAGGTTTACCTGAAAAATGTAGTGACCCAGGTCCTTGTATGGTTAATTGTACTATTGGTGGTGTGATAATTTCTGACTGCATGTGTGATTTAGGAGCATGTGTGAGTATAATGCCTTTGTCTATATATGATATTTTGAGGCTCCCTCCCTTAAAAAGGTCGGCAGCTCATTTTGTGTTAGCAGATAAAAGCAGTATTACAGTGGTTGGAGTTGCTGAAGATGTATTAGTGGGCATTAAGGGACTCACATTCCCTACTGATTTTTATATGCTGGAGATGCCCCAAAATGACTCAGAGAAGCCATCATCAATCCTACTTGGAAGATCATTCCTGAAGACATCAAAGTTCAAATTGGAAGCTTTTTCAGGAACATACTCTTTTGAAATAGATGGTCGAGTAGTAAGCTTCAATATGAATGGAGTTCTGAAGTACCCTCCGGAAGATCATTCTATCTTCCAGTGTGACATCATTGATGAAACCGTAGCTGAAGTTCACCAGGAGGAGTTAGAAGAGAAGCACACAGGACAAGGTCCGAGTGTGGGGACACTCTTGAATGAAAATGATGACACTTCGCCATTTTCACCAGCTTCAGACAATCCAGAGCCTGACCATGAGCAGAAGTTAGAGTTGAAACCCTTTCCTCCACACCTCAAATATACTTACCTTGAGGACAAGCAAAAGTGTCCAGTTATCATTGCAAGGGAACTCACTTCTCAACAAGAAGAGCAGTTACTTAGTGTGCTGAGGAGGCACAAGAAGGCAATTGGGTGGAGTTTGGTGGATATAGTAGGCATCAACCCTCAAGTCTGTGAGCACATAATATTTTTAGAAGAGGGAGCAAGACCTGTCCGTCAACCCCAGAGAAGACTGAACCCCACTATCTTAGAGGTTGTCAAGAAGGAAGTGACCAGACTACTGGAGGCAGATATCATCTACCCCATCTCAGACAGTGAGTGGGTGAGCCCAATACAAGTGGTGCCCAAGAAATCTGGCGTCACTACAGTGAAGAATGCACATGGAGAGCTCATAGCAACCAGAGTACAGAACGCTTGGAGGGTTTGCATTGATTACAGACGCCTCAACCAAGCCACTCGTAAGGATCACTATCCTCTTCCATTCATTGATCAAATGCTGGATCGCCTGTCAGGTAAATCACATTATTGTTTTTTAGATGGTTACACAGGTTATTTTCAGATTCATATAGCTCCTGAGGATCAAGAAAAGACTACTTTTACATGTCCTTTTGGGACTTATGCTTACAAGAGAATGCCCTTTGGCTTGTGCAATGCACCAGCTACCTTCCAAAGGTGCATGAAGAGTCTTTTCTCTGATCTTATTAAGGACTATATGGAAGTTTTTATGGATGATTTTAGTGTATATGGCGATTCCTTTAGCCTTTGCTTAGATGGATTATCTAGAGTATTAGATAGATGTGTCAGTACAAACCTTGTGTTAAATTTTGAAAAATGTCACTTTATGGTTAAACAAGGGATTGTACTAGGACATGTTGTGTCTAATACTGGCATTTCTGTAGATCCAGCAAAGGTGGATGTTATTTCTAGTTTACCTTACCCCTCTTCTATGAGGAAAGTCCGTTCGTTCCTTGGCCATACAGGTTTTTACAGGAGATTCATTAAGAACTTCAGTAAGGTAGAACTTCCCTTATCCAGACTACTGCAGAAGGATATTGAGTTTGAGTTCAGTGAAAATTGCAAACAAGCGTTTGATAAGCTGAAGACCACCCTGACTCAAGCCCCAATTGTGAGAGGACCAAACTGGAGCCAACCATTTGAAATAATGTGTGATGCTTTCAACCATGCAGTGGGAGCAGCACTGGCTCAGCGTGAAGGTAAGGATCCTTTTGTTATGGCTTATGCGTCTGAAACTCTAGATGCCGCACAATGAAATTATACTACTACTGAGAAAGAGCTTCTTGCTATTGTTTTTGCTCTGGATAAATTCTGAGCCTATTTACTTGGTACTAAAGTAGTAGTGTATTCAGACCACGCAGCTCTAAAGTATCTATTAGCTAAAAAGGAGTCCAAACCAAGGCTTATACGTTGGATACTGCTATTACAAGAATTTGATTTAGAAATCAAGGATAGGAGTGGTAACCAGAATTTAATGGAAGACCACTTGAGTCGCCTTGAGCACATTACAGATGACCCCACTCCTATAGCTGATAATTTCCCATTTGATAACCTGCAAGCAGTATCTGAGGTAGTCCCTGGTATGCACCTGTAGCTAATTATCTAGTTAGCCGCACTTTTTCTCCAAACTTTTCTAAGCATCAAAAAGACAAGCAGAAAAGCGAGTCTAAATATTATATATGGGATGACCCATATTTATGGAGATGTGGTGCTAACTAGGTAATTAGACGGTGTGTGCCTCAATCAGAATTCCAGTCCATCTTAGAGGCCTGTCACTCATCTGAGAGTGGAGGACATTTTGGCCCTCAAAGAACAGCTAGAAAAATCTTAGACTGTGGATTCTGGTGGCCTACACTTTTTAGAGACGCTGCTGAATTTTGTAAATCTTATTTTCCATGTCAAAAATTTGGTAATATATCCAAGAGGGATGAGATGCCTCAACAAATTATGCTTTTCTGTGAAATTTTTGATGTTTGGGGCATTGACTTCATGGGTCCATTTCCAAATTCTAATGGTTATTTTTATATATTGTTAGTTGTGGATTACGTTTCCAAATGGGTGGAAGCAATTCCTACCCGCACTGATGATGCTAACAATATTGTTTCCTTTGTGAGAAACTACATTATTTGTCGCTTTGGGTCACCACGAGCAATCATGAGCGATCAAGGCACCCATTTTTGTAACAGGAGACTAACAGGATTAATGAAGAAGCATGGGATCATTCATAAGGTTGCAACAGCATACCATCCTCAGACTAATGGGCAAGCCGAGGTGTCAAACAGAGAGATCAAGCGTATCTTGCAGAAGATAGTCAAACCTCATAGAAGAGATTGGAGCACCAGGCTACAAGATGCACTTTGGGCGTACAGAACCGCATACAAGACACCCATTGGGATGAGTCCTTTCCACTTAGTATATGGAAAAGCTTGTCATCTCCCTGTTGAAGTAGAGCACAAAGCCTTTTGGGCAGTAAAGGAGTCCAACATGGGAATTGAGGAAGCCAGAACTGAAAGGAAATTACAGCTGCAAGAATTGGAAAGCCTTCGCCTGGAAGCTTATGAGAACTCAAGACTATACAAGGAGAAGATGAAGGTTGTACATGATAATCACATCAAGAGAAAAGAGTTCCAACCTGGGAATTTAGTCCTCCTTTACAAATCTCGACTGAGGCTCATGCCAGGCAAGTTGAGATCAAGATGGGAAGGTCCATACAGAGTAGAGAAGGCCGAACCATACGGAGTCTATCACCTAAACCATCCTTCAAGCTCTGAACTTATCAAAGTCAATGGACATCGTTTGAAGCTATACCATGGAGAGAGGATGCAGAAAAACAAGGAGCTCAAGATCTTCCTCTTGGAAGATCCCCACATAGCCGAAGACTGAGCTAGTGGAGCATCCAACTTACGGATGTTAAAGCAAAGTGCTATGTGGGAGACAACCCACCATGGTATGATCGTTCTTTTCTTTATTCTTAGTTTTTCCCATTCAATAACTCTTCTCTTTATTAGTATATTTCGTGCATCTACATTTACATACTTTACTTTTATTTAAAAAAAATGTTACGCAACGCGACCGCATCATTGACGCGTCCGCGTCGCAAGGAGATGGGAGAAAATAATAAACGAACACAGAGTCACGCAGGAACGTGGCTGGAGGCGTGCCAATGGCACAAATTGCCCCATGCGACCGTGTCACCGACGCGTCCGTGTCGAGTGGGAACATTGGCCTCCCATGCGACCGCGTCACCCACACGGCACACCCACGCGGCCGCGTGCCCTGGAATTCGACGTAAAAAGGGTGCACGACCGAAAGTTGTGCTAGAGTGGTGCTGGATTGGTGCTAAACGCACAATTCTTCCCACGCGGCCGCGTGACCGACGCGACCGCGTCACATCCTTCTAATGGCCACTCACGCGATCGCATGCCCCACGCGATCGCGTCACCCAAGATTTGGCAACAATATAATTTCGAACAGAGAGTTGTGCAAGCGCGAGGCTGCCCTCGCGCCAGTGGCATCAAACACGTCAATCAGTTTAAGCGCAATTCGCGCGACCGCGTGCCCCACGCGGCCGCGTCGCTTGCGCCGTACAGCTTCCCTAATTTGTCACTTATCTTATCTTTTCTTTTCCCCAAATCCTGTTTTCTCTTTTTCCCTCCTTCTTTCTTCTTTCTACCTTCTTCATTCTTTCTCACTTTCTACTCTCTCTCTCTCTCTCTCACCCCCATTAACAAGGTTTTTCTTTTCTTCTTTCCTCCCCTTATTTTTTTATTATTCTTCTTATTTTTATAGTTATCTTCTTTTCTTTTCTTTTTACTTTCATTATCCATATTTTCTTTTTTTTCTTTCTTTTTCCTTTTTACTTGGTGTTATAAATTTATTTGAGTCATTATTTCTCATTATATGCTTGTGAATTGTTCTAAATTTGTTTGGCAATTATATATTACTTTTTAAAGGGTTGCTTGCATGTTCAATTTAATACTTTCTATACCCTAATTCTCATGCATGCTATGTGTTTGTGAAAAAGCCCATATGGCATTATGCACTTTTCTACGTTACTCTACTATTCAATGCTTGCTTTTCACAAATTCTCTTTACTATTGTATTCATTGAAATTAATTGTCAATACAAATGTGATGGTTTGTTACGAGTGATGCTTGATCTATGCTACTCATGCCTTTGCCAGCATGCCAATAAACACCTTGCATTCACTTGTCATCATATGCACTAACTATTTTCCATTGATGACTTTTCACATGTAGTCATGACCATGTGTTAACACCATTTACCTTTTACTGTGCATTCATAACCACCCTTTTCTGTTCTCTTCCTTGCTCTATCTCTTTGAGTTTAATTTACTTTCTCTTCCCTTTTTCAAAATGGCCACCAAGAAGGGCAAAGAGAAAGCTACTCCCAAATCAACAGCAAGGAGAAGAACAAAGAGAGCACTAGTGGCAGAACCCTCTTCAACTGCGGTAAAGCCCTCAACAAAGAGACTTAAGAGGATTATAAAGGTTGATGATAAAGAAAAAGCCTTCCCACCAAAGGACACTGCGCGATTTCCCAATCGCTATTGTGAGCAGATGTTCCCCATCCTGGCAGAAAGGAGTTACAACAATGAATACCTTCTTATCCTCCCAAACCATATTGCCACATTTGTTGAGCCGCAAATTGCACAAAGACAATGGGGTTTCCTACAGAGACAGCCAAGGCAGATCAATCTTTCTTGGGTAGTCGAGTTCTACTCCAACTTCCACCTGCCAACCCTTCAGTCTGTCTTTGTCCGTCAGAAGCAAGTCCCCATTACAGAAGAGGCCATTCAAAAAGCTTTAGGTCTTCCCCCTGTTCCAGAAGGATTGGACTCCTTTCAAGAAGCCGCACTCAAGCGCCAGATGTACCAATTTGACTGGGACGCCGTTCTCAGAGTTATCGCACTACCTGGCAGCCGATGGATCTACGGATACCATCGTACCCGCCCTAAGGGAATCTCGGCTTCAGCACTTACCTTGGAGGCTCGCGTATGGGCACAGATCATGTCCCATTACGTCTTTCCGAGCACTCACGAGTCCTCCTTCACTGCGAACATGGCCGTTCTACTATGGTGCATCCTTACTAACTGATGCCAGGGCATCTTGGCTAGTTTTACTAGCCATTTTTTGTATGCTTTAGGGTGGTTTCATGCATTTTTCTAGGAAATAAGCAAGTATTTGGATGAAAATGCATTCACACCATGATTCAAGCAAACATTGTGAATTTTGAATGATTTCATGAGAATTATGCATGAATTGAATGATAAAATTGATGATGAATGATCCCATGATTAAGAGCAAGACTTTGATGCACTTTGTTTGATTGATTTCAGGTAACAAGAAGCAGAGAAGAGCCACGTTAGTGGCTACGTTAGTGCCACTAACATGGCCACTAACGTGGAAGGAAGGAAAGTTGGAACGTTAGTGGGAATGTTAATGGCATCAACTTTGAAGAAGGAGCAGCGTTAGTGGCAAAAGTGAGTGCCAATAACGCTAGCGAAGGTGCAAGAAGACCCACGTTAGTCTCCACGTTAGTTACATTAACGTGGGAACTAATGTGGAAGAAAAGGGAAATGCCAACGTTAGTGGAAAAGGTGATCTCCACTAACGTTTGCGAAGCAAAAAGACCCACGTTAGCTTTCACGTTAACTACATTAACGTGGTAGTTAACGTGGGCAAAAGTCTCACCCAGCAGCTTGACCATGCCTTCTTCAAACAAGAATAACTTGAGTCACAAAGCTCCAAATGAGGTGATTTTAGTGGCATTGGAAAGTAGGATTCCAGAGCTTTCCAAGCATATATGGCACTATCTGGTGGACACTAAATTTGAGGGAGAAAACCTGCCCCAAAAGTGCAAAGATGAACATGGTATCAACCTGTAGTAAGGCCAGCTGACCTCTTCACCTTCCAAGAAGTGTAACTCGAGCTGTAGATTTCCAAATGATGCGCTTCCAAAGGCATTGGAAAGTAAACATCCAGGGCTTTCCAACAATATATAATAGTATGGGTTGGACATTAAGTTTGAGCTCCAGAACCTGGCAATTTTCAGCCCCTGATTGTGGACGTTATTGGCACTCACGTTTGCCAATAACGCCAGCAACTATGCCAGCAACCCTGTCCCCTTCAAAGGAGCATAACTTGAGTTGCAGAGGTCTAATTGAGGTAATTCCAGTTGCATTAGAAAGCTGACATTCAGAGCTTTCCAACGATATATAATACTTTATAGTGGGCATAAAATTGAAGCACAAACCAGAGGCATCTTTTAAGCCCCAAAAACACCAACTGGGTAGCAAGTGTGATGTTAGCCACACTAACTTCAGCACTAACGTCACACTTGTAGCGTTAGTATGGCTAACATTAGCACTGACATTAGCACCTGGACCTCAACTTAATTCTCTTTCAAGGACCACCCAACCTCAAGGAAGCAAGCCCACAAGTGTCAACCAATCAAGGCCACAAGAAGCAACTAGAAAAGGAATTTTCATTTAATTATAAATTGCTTTTAATTTCATTTTGTAATTTAGGAGAGCCTATATAAGGGCCTTAGCTTTTACATTCAAGGAGGATGCTGGAATGGGGGATTGAATAGGGGTCTTCAGACTCCCTCCCCTCACACACTTTTCCTTCTCTTTCTTTTCTTTGTACTTTTCATTCATGAATTTTGAAGTTTCAATTTTAGTTTTAATCTTCATCTTTACTTTTCTGCACTTTCTTTCTTTTCCATTTCCAGAGCTATGAACAACTAAACCCCTTTCATTGGGTTAGGGAGCTCTGTTGTAATTTGATGGATCAATATTAGTTTTCATTATTCTTCTTCTATCTTTTCTCTTGATTTTACTAGAAAGCTTTCAATCTTCATCCAATTGGGTAGTTATCTTGGAAAAGAAGCTATTCATACTTGGATCTCTTCTGAACCTTGGAAGAGGAATGAAGAGATCATGCTAGAAATGCTTTCTCATGCTGGACCAAATTGGGGTTGGATGGATATGGTGACTATAATTCTACCAACACTTGATTTGGGAATGCATGTGGTATAATCAGTGACCATACTTCATCTCTTCTCATGAGCAATTGACCAAGGAATTGGCTATTGATCAAGATTTGAGAGATTGAATTACAAGGAATTGTAATTCGATCACTTAAGATTGCCAAGGAGATCAATGAACGCATTGATTGAGGAAGAGATGAAAATGAACTTGATCCGGAGAATGCAACATCTCCTACGCCCAATGAATTCCCCATTTCTGATCTTACCCATTCTCTTTAATTTCTGCAATTTACTTTTATGAGCATCTTCCCCATTCCCATTCAAGATTCTGCAATTTACTTTCCGCATTTACATTCAGCTCTTTATTTCCACCAATTTACATTTTCTGCTATTTACTTTCCCGCCATTTAATTTTCTGCAAATCTCAAATCAAATTCTGCTTCGCTCAACTAGAACATTCCTCTAATTAAAGTTGCTTGACCAATCAATCCCTGTGGGATTCGACCTCACTCTATTGTGAGTTTTTACTTGACGACAATTCGGTATACTTGCCGAAGGAAAATTGTTGAGAGACAAGTTTCCGTGCATCACTGACCAACCTCTGAACCTACCAAGACACATCCGGAATGCCATGGGACACGTACAAATCGCGGGCAACTTACCTTTCCCCGCCTTGGTCTCAGATCTTGTCTCAGCAGCCGGAGTCTCCTTCAGAGCTGGGGACACCAAAGCCATACTTCCACGGGATGATCAATATGTCCCTAATGGGAAATATATCAGACCCTCAGCAGCCACTACAAGCTAGCCCACTGAACCGGCTCCGGACATTTCTCCTTCCGTACCACAAGCACCTACCACAGACCAACTGCTCTATCAGATACTCGAAAGGTTGGATCGGCAGGAACACAAAGCTAAGATGAGAGAGCGCCGTAACAAGCGCCGATTCACATACCTCAAGGAGCTGATCATGGGAAAATTCAAGTACTCAGACACTCCGGACTCCACTTCCTTTACCAGCACAGGGAGCCATGATGGTCCCTACTGTGGAGATACTGCCACCAGCCCACCCCTGTTCCTGACAGATGGCACCGAGGACGGTGCAAAGCCTTAAGTGTGGGGAGGTCGGTTAGTACCTGACTCCCAGAGGTAATTTCTCTTCCCTAAACACTAATACATTAGGATATTTAGTTAGTTTTCCTTTTATAGAATAGGATAAATTGCATAGTAATAGATTAGTTGCATGCATGTTCTACTTGATTGAAAAGACAATAAGTTTCTTCTAAGACCCTATTTTTGGAACAAAATTTCACTAATTTTAATTAAAATTTTTATGTTAAATTTGCTTGAAGTTGTATTTGGAACATGATTTTTAAGCTAAAGAACACACAACCTGTGAGATTTGAGCCTTTATGCATGGTTACATTATTTAACCATAATTATTTTATTCTTGTGTGTTTACTTCTCTATAATTATAATCTATATTTTGTTTCATCCTATATGTCCAATATTTATTATATTTATACGCTTGCATATGATTGAGGCCATTAATTGTTTAGCTCACTTATCCAAATTAAGCCTACCCTTTCAATTACCTTTTGTTAGCCACTTTGAGCCTTTATATCCCATTTGTTCTATATTTTACTATATTACTAGCCTTAAGCATAAAAACAATTATATATCCCAAACTGGATCTTTGGTTAGCTTAAGATAGAATTGTGTGTGCTAATTAAGTATGGAAAATTGTGGGAACAAAAGATAATAAGGGAATGTGTCATGATAATATAATGGGAATTTGGATACCTACTCATGTGAAACTATAAGAATTAAATATCTATGTGCATTGATAAGCTATGTTTATTTTTATGTTTATGTTAAAAAAAAACAAAAATATTCAATAAGTAAAGGGGACAAAATTACCCCAATGTTAAGTTAAGAATTCAAAGATCAATGCATGTATGATAAAATTAAAATAAATAAAAGTTGATACAAGAGTATGGAATGTGAAAGGGAAATTATGGGTAGCTAGGTATGAATTCTAGAGTTATATAGAATATATATAGGTTATGTTAAAGCTTGGGTTAATTAAAGATTCAGTTTATAAGCTTACTTAGCCATATGTGTATCCTTACCCTTACCTTGGCCCCATTACAACCTTGAAAAGACCTCATGATGTTTGCATTGGTATATCAAATGTTGTTGATTGGTTAGGAGAAGAACAAAAATTAGAGAGCCTGATTAGAGAAGGATAGAGTGATTGCCCTATACACTAGAGAGATTAGAGCGTACATACATCATCAGTGAGGGTTCAATGCTTGAAATTCTATGTTCCCTGCTTTCATGAGCTATCTTCTTGCATTTTTATCTGTTCTTACTGTATGAGAATTGAATTAGTGGAATTTGATTTATAATTGTTTTGAAGATCTTATTTACTTTGATCAAGTGGACAAAAATCATATAGTTGCATTCACATATATAGGTTGCATTGCATTGCATGAGTTTTATATGTTTCTACTCATTTATTTTATCTCCTTCAACTAAGCATGAGGACATGCTAATGTTTAAGTGTGGGGAGGTTGATAAACCACTATTTTATGGTTTATAATGTGTTTAATTGTGTGATTTATTCATGATCTTTACCCACTTATTCATATAATTAGCATGCATTTATATTTCCTTCCTAAAATTATTACATGATTGAAAACTTCCTTCCTAGAGACTTTTAATTATATATTTTAATTCTCCTTTATTCCATTCGATGTCGTGATCTGTGTGTTAAGTGTTTCAGGCTTTATAGGGCACGAATGAGTTGGAGATTGGAAAGGAAGCTTGCGAGAAGTGACGCGGCCGCATGGCTCACGCGACCGCGCGAAAGAGAGGAAATCGCAGTGACGCGGCCACATGGTTCACGCGACCGCGTGGATTGGAATAGCACAGGTGACGCGGAGGCGTGGACGACGCGCCTGCGTGCCAAAGCAAAACGCCGAATGACGCGTCCGCATGAATGACGCGATCGCGTGACATGCGCGATCTGCATAATCTGCAGAATCGCTGGGGGCGATTTTGGGCCCTGTTTTGACCTAGTTTTCGCCCCGGAAAAGTAGACTAGAGCCAGAGGACATGCAGAAACCAAAAACATCATTCATTCTATACAGTTTTTAGTTTTTAGATCTAGTTTTACTCCTCCTCTAGGTTTTCTCTCTACACATTCATAGTTCTTAGGATTTTTATTTCTATTGCTCTTTGCATTGGGATATTGAGAAGAGTTATTACCTCATCAAGACTTCGTCATTCTAGTTCGTTTTCTTACTTGGCTTTACTCTTCCATGTCCTTTAATTTACTCAATTTTACTATTGGATTATTTTAGAATTTATTAATACAAGAGTTACTTTTATTCTTAATTGATTCCTTTGAGTTTTATTTATCATGTCTTTATTTAATTCCCTTTCCTATGTTATGAGTTCTACATTCACAATGAGCGAGTAGTTCCCTAACTTGATGGGGAGTTGATTGAAAGGAACCCTTGAGTTAGAATGCTCAAAAGAGAAATTGTAATTGGGTTAATTATTGGATTGCTCTCTAGTCACTAATGCCAGTCCTTCCAAGTAAGCGGATTGGGACTTGTGAATAGAAACAGCATTCCAACTTGTTTGACTTTCCCTTACCTAGTAAGGGATAACTAAACAGAACAACCTTCAATTATCAATTAATCTTGAAAGTACTGTAACAAGAATATGGCTTCCAACTAATCTACTCCCAGTCAAGGCTTTTATTTAAATTACTTAATTTTCCCAATTTAATTTCCTGTTTATTCAACTCAAACTCTTTTTGAAAACATCTGATTAATAAAATAGCACACCTTTCTGCAACTCGTTGGGAGACGACCTGGGATTCATACTCCCAGTATTTTAATTCTAATTTTTGTGACAACCCTTCTAAATTGATAAGCGGATTTCTGGTTGGTTAAGAACTATATTTGCAACGCATATCTTATAACAATTCTTAACAAGCCAATAGCCCTTTAAACCAAAAGGCAAGGGTAAAATAAAAAGGATCCAAGGCTTTAAGAATCTGTGGATAGGAGGGCCCACAGGAAGAAAATCCTGGCCTAAGCGGCTAAACCAAGCTGTCCTTAACCATGTGCTTGTGGCGTGAAGGTGTCAAGTGAAAACTTGAGACTGAGCGGTTAAAGTCATGGTCCAAAGCAAAAAGAGTGTGCTTAAAAGCTCTGGACACCTCTAATTGGGGACTCTAGCAAAGCTGAGTCACAATCTGAAAAGGTTCACCCAGTTATGTGTCTGTGGCATTTATGTATCAGGTGGTAATACTGAAAAACAAAATGCTTAGGGTCACGGCCAAGACTCATAAAGTAGTTGTGTTCAAGAATCAACATACTTAACTAGGAGAATCAATAACACTATCTGGATTCTGAGTTCCTATAGATGCCAATCATTCTGAACTTCAAGGAATAAAGTGAGATGCCAAAACTGTTCAGAAGCAAAAAGCTAAAAGCCCCGTTTATCTAATTAATACTGATCTTCGTAGATGTTTTTGGAATTCATTGAACATTCTATTCTTTTTATCCTATATGATTTTTAGTTGCTTGGGGACAAGCAACAATTTAAGTTTGGTGTTGTGATGAGCGGATAATTTATACGTTTTTTGGCGTTGTTTTTAGTATGTTTTTAGTATATTTTAGTTAGTTTTTATTATGTTTTTATTAGTTATTAAATAAAAATCACTCTTCTGGACTTTACTATGAGTTTGTGTGTTTTTCTGTGATTTCAGGTATTTTCTGGCTGAAATTGAGGGACCTGAGCAAAAATCTGATTCAGAGGCTGAAAAAGGACTGCAGATGCTGTTGGATTCTGACCTCCCTGCACTCGAAGTGGATTTTCTGGAGCTACAGAAGCCTAATTGTCGCGCTCTCAATTGAGTTGGAAAGTAGACATCCTGGGCTTTCCAGCAATATATAATAGTCCATACTTTACTCAAGATTTGGTGGCCCAAACTAGCATTCCAAGTCAGCATAGAAATTCTGGCGTCAAAATGCCATAACTGGCATAAAAGCTGGAGTTAAACGCCCAAACTGGCACAAAAGCTGGCGTTTAACTCCAAGAAAAGTCTCTACACATGGAAGCTTCAATGCTCAGTCCAAGCACACACCAAGTGGGCCCGGAAGAAGATTTCTACATTAATTACCTATTTCTGTAAACCCTAGGTTACTAGTTCTCTATAAATAGGACCTTTTGCTATTGTATTTTCATACTTTCATACACTTGATCACGTTTTGAGAGGCTGGCCTCACGGCCATTCCTGAACCTTGTTCTTATGTATTTTCAATGGTAGAGTTTCTAGACACCCTAGATTAAGGTGTGGAGCTCTGCTGTTCTTCATGAATTAATGCAAAGTACTACTGTTTTTCTATTCAATTCACGCCTACTTCTTCTCTAAGATATTCATTCGTTCTTCAACTTGATGAATGTGATGATCCATGACACTCATCATCATTCTCACCTATGAACATGTGCCTGACAACCACCTCTGTTCTACTAGCACTGGCTTGAATGCGTATCTCTTGGGTTTCTAATCTAAGATCGGAACCTTCGTGGTATAGGCTAGAATTATTGGCGGTCATTCTTGAGATCCGGAAAGTCTAAACCTTGTCTGTGGTATTCCGAGTAGGATCTGGAAAGGGATGACTGTGACGAGCTTCAAACTCGCCATTGTTGGGCGTGTGACAGACGCAAAAGGATCAATGGATCCTATTCCAACATGATCGAGAACCGACAGATGATTAGCCGTGCGGTGACAGCGCATTTGGAACATTTTCACTGAGAGGACAGGAAGTAGCCATTGACAACGGTGATGCCCAACAAAAAGCTTGCCATGGAAGGGAGTATGAATGATTGGAAGAAGGCAATGGGAAAGCAGAGGTTCAGGGGGAACAAAGCATCTTCATACGCTTATCTAAAATTCTCACCAATGAATTACATAAGTATCTCTATCTTTACTTTATGTTTTATTTATCTTTTAATTATCAATCCTCCATAACCATTTGAATCTGTCTGACTGAGATTTACAAGATGACCATAGCTTGCTTCAAGCCGACAGTCTCCGTGGGATCGACCCTTACTCACGTAAGGTATTACTTGGACGACCCAGTGCACTTGCTGGTTAGTTGTGCGGAATTGTGACAAAGTGTGATTCACGTTTGAGAGCTCCAAAGTCTTTGGCACCATTGTTGATGATCACAATTTTGTGCACCAAGTGCCTGGCACGCTTTTGTTCTGAGGATATAGTGCCTGGCACACTTGCATGCTCTGAGAATATAGTGCCTGGCACACTCTTGTGGCAGAGAAGGAAAACAACAAAAACAACATCTATTTCATCATAAATCATTCTTGGGATATAGTGCCCAACACACTATAATTCCAAGGATATAGTGCTTGACACACTTTCAACATCCAACAACTCCATCAACATTAAATCATCATCAGTCGCCACTATTTTATCCTCCCAATCCATTTTCAACTCTCAAGTCTCAACATTCTAGGGATATAGTGCCCGACACACTATCGTTCTGAGAATATAGTGCCTGGCACACTATCATTCTAATATCCATCAAGCTCAACATTCCTTTCCAAGTTCTCAACTCAATCATAACCATCATCAGTTTTAATTTCACAAGTTTACCATCAACTCTTATGTTCCCATAATCATCGTCAATATAGTACTCCAACGGACCACTCACAACTTCAGAAACTTAAGTGTCCATCTTCTAAACTCATACAGAATTTCACAAATTAAGTCACTAGCTCTCCCCTATTAATATTAAGACCTAATTACTATATAGTAGTCTTAAACAGTAATTAAAAAAGTTTAGGATGCTAGAGAACCCTTGAAAACGAAGAAAAATAATTTTTTAGCAAAACAGGGTCTGTGTGTACGCACACCCCTGCCGTGCGTATGCACACATTAAAAAAAGTGTGTCTACATACGCGAAACCCTTCTCGCGTACACCAGTGTTCCAACCCGAATGGAATGCTCGCGTCGCGTGTATTGTGTTGTGTACGCGACCCTTAGCAGACATGGAAAATTTTAAGCTGCAGAATTTTCAGATATTTGCTTCGATCTTCAAACGTTCATAACTTACTCTAGAAAAATCCATTTTCTTCAAACTTTATATTATTTTAAAGCTATTGAAATTATATTTAATTTGAAATAAAAACCACTTAATTTGAAAATCTGAGGCTCAAGTTATGATCCGCTAAAATTCGTTAAAAATAACGTTTTAAACAAAGACATCAAATAAAAGTCCGAGCGCTACTTACCTCTAAACATTTTTATTTTATACTATATTTATTTAATATCGAGCCTTTACAAATATAAATGGTGTGCGAATCCCCACGCTTCGTACAACTGAACTAGCAAGTGCAATGGGTCGTCCAAGTAATACCTGAGTGAGTCAGGGTCGATCCCACGAGGATTGTGATTTAAAGCAAGCTATGGTTATCTTGCAAGTCTTAGTAAGGCGAATGAAAGAGTAGGAGATGTTGGTATGTTATTTTTAATTGCATAAAAAGGAATAAAGAAAAAGGGTAATCAGAACTCAGAAGTTGTGTGAACTATGATAGGAAGGTGGTTAAGGCTTGGAGTTGCTTTGTCCTTCTAGATTAACTCTGGTATGACTGTCTTCTTCAAGTGTGAATAATTCCTTCTATGGCAGACTGTATGTAATTGACGCTGGTTTGAACAGCCACCAATACTCCTCTAGATCTGAACCCCAGGGTTAGTGCGGATCCATTCTAATTGAGGGTGAAGCTCCTGCAGTTCATTCTCCTTGATGATTCTACTTAAAATGCCAAAGAAAAGGCTGAATCTTCCAGATCGGAGAATGCTGTGCCTTTGGGTTCTAGCCTCTACCACAGAGACCCTAATCTCCCCGCAAATTGGCTGAACTGATGTCTCGAGAAGTCCCCAATGAAGTCGTGGATTAGCCGTCTGAGAGATGTATAATCAAGCTGGTGGTTCATCATTCTCCAATGAAAGATGCACTCTAAACCCATGTAGAATGTGATAATCTTATGCCAGTTCAACGCATTCATATTGATGAAGAACTAGTAGCACGAATCCCCACACTTTTGTACTATTGCAGCAAGTGCACTGGGTCGTCCAAGTAATACCTGAGCGAGTTAGGGTCGATCCCATGAGGATTGTTGGCTTGAAGCAAGCTATGGTTATCTTGAAGGTCTTAGTCAGGTGAATCAGAAGGTTGATAGATAAACGTTTGTGAGATTATTATAATAGGGTGCTAATATTTTAAGGACATAGTTGAGGATTGGAGTTGCTTTTCCTTTCTAAATTAACTCTAGTATTACTGCCTTCTTTGCTTGTGAGTGATCTCTTCAATGGCAGGCTGTAAGTGATTGGCCCCTTTATTGAGAGGTCGTCAATACTCCTCTGGATCTGAACCCCCGGGGTTTGTGTGGATCCATCTCTGCTTGAGGGTGAAGTGCGTACAGTCCATTCTGCTTAATGATCCTACTAAAAATGCCTCAGACAAGGTCGGATCTTTCGGATCAGAAAATGCTGCATCATTGGGTTCTAGCCTTTACCACAGAGACCCTAATCTCCCCATAAATTGGCTGAACTGGTGTCTCGAGAAGTCCTCAGCGAAGTTGTGGATTAGCCGTTTGAGAGATGTATGATTCAAGCTGGTGGTGCGTGCTTTCCACTGAAGTATTCACACAAACCCAAGTAGACGTGGGTGTTTGTCAAGCACGTTCATCTTAATGTGAGGAATAGAGCTGATTGTCTGATCATCCTATCCACCACGATGAAGTACGAATATACATCTTAGAATTAATCAAACACGGATTGAAGAAGAAACAGTAATACTTTTATTAATTCATAGGACTCAACCTAGGAGGTTTAGAAACTCATACTGAAAATAAATACAAAGTAAACATGTATGGTGTGCGTAGATGTCCGAATGATTATGTCAAATACACTTTAAATACTAAACAAATGACTAGTAAGGGTAAAATTGTCTATTTAGTGCTAAAATCTACTTCTGGGGCTTACTTGGTGAGTGTTTGGGCTGAGCTTTGATGAGATCCACGTGCTATGAGACTCCTAGGGTGTGAAACACTGGCTAAGGGATTCTCTCTGGGCGTTTGGATGCTGGGCTCTACTTTGTGGGCGCTGGACACCAGTTTTGGGCCTTCTAATTCAAAGCAAAGTATGGACTATTATATATTGCTAGAAAGCTCTGGTAGTCAGCTTTTCATACTCGTTAACAAAGCTTCATTTGGAATTTTATATCTCTAGAAAAGCTCTTTTGAATGCAAGGAGGTCAGATTCGAAAAGCATCTGCAGTGCTTTCTCTGTCTCTGAATCAGACTTTTGCTCCAGCTCCTCAATTTCAGCCAGAAAATACCTGAAATTGCACAAAAACATAAAAACTCATAGTAGAATCCAAAAATGTGATTTTAACACTAAAACCTATAAAAAACTAAATAAAAACTAAGTAAAACATACTAAAACTATATGAAAATGATGCCAAAAAGCGTATAAAATATCCGCTCATTACAACATCAAACTTAATGTAAAACCCGGTTATTTAATAAATAATTAGCTCATAAATTAAAATTTATTATAGAAAATTAAAAATGTGATTTTCATGGTTTAATATAATAGAGAAAATTAAAACGAGAATTTTGACACCAATTTTAAAGAATTTGGCCCGAGATTGGGCCAAACAGACCGAACCAGTTGAACCGGACCCAAAATGGGCCCAGGCCCAACCCATTCAGCCAAGACACATTAAATGAGCCATGCTTTTCTCTCTCCTTCAGCAGAAACACGCTGAAGCTCAGCCATGGAAGAGAAGAACACTTTCAAAAGCAAAAACCTAGCTTGATATTCATTCTTTGATAACTTTTGATTCGGAGCTCCGATTGATGAGCTGTTTGCGGCCACGCGTCGGGCTCGTTGAGCTCTTCAATTCTATCTAAACAAAACTGAAAGTAAGTCGCATTTTCATAGCTCTATTTCTGCTGGTATATCAATTTCGGAATTAAGGTTTAAGGAACTCAATTCCTTGATGATTTTCATGTTTTAGGGGTTCACTAGACTTGATTCCTTGTGGGCATTGCTCAAGGATCAATGGGTAAAGGTAAGAAAACTCTAAACCCTTGTGGTTTGTCTAATTTCATGTGCCCTAGTTGAGTTTATGTTGAATTAGAGTTGAAATTGTCAAATTGGAGCTTGATTGAAGTCTCGGAAAGGCTTGGAGTAGACTTTTGATACTAGAACATCCATTTGAAAGGTGTTGGAGCCTTGAAGGTTTGAGGAAAGTGAATATTGTAGGTGTTCCGGGTTGAGCGGGGAATCGGCCAAGGTATGGTTTCGGTTTCCTGTATCTAAAATGTAATGTGGTGTGAAAACTTAGGCTAGTGACCCATAGGATAGGAATTGAATTTGTGATGATGATTGATTGGTTGTTGGAATTGTTGTATGATTATGTGATTATTGGTGTTGGAGGGTGTAAATAATGTTCTTGTTGTAGCACTTGTGAATTGTGTATGATGATGATGATTGGTATGTTGATTTGGAGTCAAGATTGGGCTTGATATGGTTTAATATGTTGGATTGATGATAGAGTTGAGACTCTTGTTGGTGAACATGATTTGATGTATGAAAGTGATTTGTGGATATATATATATGTATATGTATATAGTGATGGATAATTGAATACTTGTTTAGAGGTTGAGATGTGAAATGTTGATGTTGATATGAGATTGGGTTAAATGAGGGAAAATTGGTGGGTTGGTGTTTGAATGAGTGGATAGAAGTGTTTGATGTTGGATTACTGAGTTTGGTTGGTTTTTGGATGAATTTGGAATGTATGGTTTGAAATTTGGGAGTTTATGAGTTTTGGATAAAAATGAAATTTTGATAAACTTCAATGGATCATATCTTGAGTTATTGTTTTCAGAATTTGATGATTTTTATATCAAAAAGAAAGATGATTTCATAAGCTTTAAAATGGTTTAAATTTGGTGAAAATCTGAATTTTGTGGAAGGAGATATGATCATTGGAAGTTTGAGCCAAAAATCTGAATTCTGCAACTTCTACAGAATTTGTGATTTCTGGTTTGTGTGTGCACACACAGCCCTATGCGCATGCACACACCGCGGAATTTTGAGCCTGTGCGCACGCATAGCCCTATGCGTACGCACACGCGGGAATGGGGCTGCTGCTGGGAGCACTAGCACGCTCTGTGCGCGCACATGGCCAAGGAAGTATTGCGAGCTGTGCGTACGCACAGGTCTGTGTGCACGCACACGTTGGGAATGACATGCTGTTTGTGGTGCTAGCACACCTTGTGCGCGCGCACAACAAAGGAGATTTTACTTTCTGTGTGTACACACAGCCCTGTGCATACGCACAGCCCTGTGCATATGCACACTTTTAAAAATGCTGCTGGGCGTGCGCACGCACACCCCTGTGCGTACGCACGCGACCCTGTTCTCTTCCAAAACTTTTGTTTTCAAGTTTTTCACATTCCCAACAAGCTTGTAATCTTCCAAGATGTTGTTTCACGCTTATAAACCCCCAATTGCATCCTTTAAATCTTAGATCAATATAAAATGCCTAGTGATTGAGAGGAAGTTAGGGAAGAGGGTAACTTGTGGATGAAGAAAAGGGATAAAATGAGAAGTTATGACTCATGATGAGGTTATGAGTTGTTGAGGAGGATAGAGGAGTGCTGTGTATATGAAATAAGCTGAATGGCTGTGTATAAGATATGAACCGAATGGCGGTGTATGTGATATGAGCCGAATGGCTGTGTGTGATATGAGCCGGATGGCTGTGTGTGATGATGGTTTATGGTTGATTATGAATTGTGATTTTAAGCCGGATGGCTATGATAAATTGTAAATTATGGCTGGAAATGAAAATGTGAATATGAATGATTATTGTATCTTGAGTTCTCTTTCTCGAAAGTGCGACCCCAGCAAGATGGTGGAAGGTAAGGATCATCCTCCTATTTCCTCCTGGTATTGTAAAATCTCCCCCAGCGAGATGGTGGGAGGTTAGGATCCCCTCCTTAGTTCCTCCTGGGCTTATGATAACGTACCTCCTGGGTAGATGCAAGGGTTGTGGTTTCACTCCACTTGCTCCAGGTTGATTAGTATAGAGGCTCCCCGGGTGGACGCAAGGGTTGTGGTTTCGCCCCACTTGCCCTGGGTTATGATGAGTGATAATATAGTTAGAAGGAATGATTATGGAAGGTGTATGGATGGATGTGAAATGATTATCTGAGACATGAGTTTCCCTGGGTGAAAACAGTGGCTAGCCACCACGTGCTCCAGGTGGAGACTCGATACTCTGCTGACCCTATGTCGTAAGTGTGGCCGGACACTGTGAAAGGTCCGGATAAGCTCGCCCCCGTGATAAACACCAAGAGTGGGTGTGGTATAATTATGATTATGAATATGATAAGATTGAGAATTTCTCGAGTTGGAGATGCACGACAGAGGGACCGTCGAATGGTTAGCTACCAGGACTTGTCGAGTTGGCTCTATAACCGACACATGAGACTCATCAGCCACTAGGACAGGCATGCATCATAAGCATTATATGTGATTTGTCTGGATTGCCTAATTGACTGCATCATTATTTGCTAATTCCCTAATTGACTTATCTGCTTCCTACTTGCGCATCTCTTTGTTTGATATACTTGTGTTTGCATTTCAATTACTATTGGCGGTTGGGAGGTCTGCAGGATTCGGAAAGGGGAGTTTTAGATAAAACTTAAGACCCTTAGCTAGTTGACTATTTTAATTTTATGGTTTAGTTATGTTTTAAGCTTTAATTATCTATTGGAAGTTCTAGGATTGCCTTCGGCTTTTCCAGGACATTACATGTTAGATGTTTGGGCACTGTTACCATACTGAGAACCTCTGGTTCTCACCCATGCGGATTTTGTGGTTTTCGAATGTAAGACAGGCGGCTCCTTGCTGAGGCATGCTGGAAGCTTCTGATGTTGTGAAGATCTTTATCTTTTGGGTTTATTTTGGTTATTTGTATTTTTTTAGATACTTATGATCTCCACTTATTATATATATGCTGTATTGCTTCCTCTTAGAGGTGATTTTGGAGACTCAGACTTTGTGACTCTGTATTCTGGGCTTTCTTTGTGACTCCTATATGTATGTATATGTATATACACTTATTCGCTTGGGCTGGTTTATCTTCGCAAGCCGAGTCTTAAGTTTTGTTATATGTATTTTGGAACTCTTGGTATATTGACTCCTTAGCTTGTTCTATCTTACGCTGTCTGCTTTATTACTTCGTGAGCGTTACGCTTTCGATTTAACGATTTTGTTTTATCCCTTTCTTCAAAGGCTCCTAGATATAAACCTTTTTTCACTATATTATATAATAAATTTTATTTTAGAGGTTGTAGCGCCTCGCCACCTCTGTTTTACATCCTAGGTGTAAAGCTCTGTGTGGTAGGCTGTTACACTTAAACTGTTACTTGTCCCCAAGCAACTAAAAACACAGTAGGATAGAAAAGAAAATTAAGATACAATAAATTTCTAAGTTTCCAATGAAGCTTAGTTACAATTAGATGAGCTGGAATTAGTAGTTTTTTGCTTCTGAATAGTTTTGGCATCTCACTATCCATTGAAACTTAGAATGGTTGGCATCTTTAGGAACTTAGAATCCAGATGATATTATTGACTCTCCTAGTTTAGTTCTTTTTTATTCTTGAACACAGCTTTTAGAGTCTTGGTCGTGACCCTAAGCACCTTGTTTTCTAGTATTACCACCAGATACAATAATGCTACAGACACTTTAACTGGGTGAACCTTTTCAGATTGTGACTCAGCTTTGCTAGAGTCCCCAGATAGAGGTGTCCAGAGTTCTTAAGCACACTCTTTTTGCTTTGGACCTCGACTTTAACCGCTCAGTCTCAAGCTTTTCACTTGACACCTTCACGCCACAAGCACATGGTTAGGAACAGCTTGGTTTAGCCGCTTAGGCCAGGATTTTATTCCTTTGGGCCCTCCTATCCACTGATGCTTAAAGCCTTGGATCCTTTTACCCTTACCTTTTGGTTTAAAGGGTTATTGCCTTTTTGCTATTGCCTTTTGGTTTAAAGAGCTTTTGGCTTTTTCTGCTTGCTTTTTTTCTTTTTTTTTTTCTATTTATTTTTTTCACCACTTTTTTTTTTGTTTTTTTTTTCGCATGCAAGCTTTTTCTTTTTCTTTTTGCTGCTTTTTCTTGTTTCAAGAATCAATTTTTATTGATTTTTTAGATCACCAATAATACTTTTCCTTTTTTCTTATTCTTTCAAGAGCCAACATTCTAAAATTCTAACTTCAAATATGCACTGTTTAATCATACATTTAGAAAACAAAAGCAATGCCACCACACCAAAATAATTGAACTACTCTTATTTTAAACATGAAATTCATGTATCTCTCAATTCTTTTTAAATAAAATTTTCTTTTAAGCAAGTTGAGAGATATATGGAACATTTTACAACTCTAAGGGATAAATGCAAATGATCATGCAACAAGAACAGCAGAATAGATAAAACATAACAGAAAGCAGAAAAGAAAAGGAAGTAAAAGAGAACGAGTCCACCTTTAATGGTGGCGGCTAGTGCTCCTCCTTGAAGATCCAATTCGATGCTTTATCTCTTCAATATCACTCATTTGCCTTTGTTGCTCTTTCCTCATAGCCATTTGGTCTTCCCTTATGGCTCTTTGATCTTCTCTTATTTCATTGAGGGTGATGGGGTGCTCTTGATGCTCCACCCTCAATTCCTCCATGTTAGTGCTCAGTTCTCCAAGAGAATTTTGCCATTGATCCCAATAGATTTAGGGAGGAAAATACATCCCTTGAGGCATCTCAGGGATCTCATATTGAGGTGGCTGCACGTGCTCTTGTGCATACTCTCTGGTTTGCTCCATCCTCTTTTTGGTGATGGGCTTGTCCTCCCCAATGGATATATCTCCTTCTATGAAAATTTTAGTTGAATTGCATAGATGACAGATGAGGTTTGGGAATGTCAACCTTGTATTGGTGTAAGGCTTCTCAGCTACCTTGTACAATTCTTAAGGAATCACCTCATGTACTTCCACGTCACTTCCAATCATGATGCAATGAATCATGATGGCTCTGTCAATGGTCACTTCTAACCTGTTGCTAGTGGGAATGATGGATCTTTGGATGCTCTAGCTATGGGCTTGAGATCAAGCTTTCTTAGTTGAATGGGCTTGCCTTGGGAATCCCTTTTCCACTATGCTCCTTCCACACATATATCTGAGAGTACTTGATCCAATCTCTAATCAAAGTTGATTCTCCTAGTGTAAGGATGAGGATCTCCTTGCATTAGAGGCAAGTTGAATTCCAACCTCACACTTTTCAGGCTGAAATCTAAGATTCTTTCTCAGACCATGGTGATCCAATTCCTTGGATTTGGGTTCACACTAGTGTCATGGTTTTTAGTAACCCATGCATTAGCATAGAACTCTTGCACCATGAAAATCCTAACATCCTGAATGGGATTGGTTAGGACTTCCCAACCTCTTCTCTGGAACTCTCTTCAGATTTCTGGATACTCATTCTTTTTTAGCATGAAAAGGGACCTCAGGGATCACTTTTTTCTCTGACACTACTTCATAGTGATGACAAGTCATCTTAGCCTAGTTTCACTAGCCTTTTTCTTTTGTTTTCAATTGAATTATGCACTTTCTTGAGCCACAAGCAAGCCAATTGGGTAGATTTTCATGTTTCCTTTGATTTAATCAACCATAGATAAATTAATGCAATTTCATGAGGATTTATGCTATAATTGCCACATATTATGAAAGAATGACAATCTCATGATTTTGAGCATAGCTTTGATGTGTTTGGTTGATTGATGATAGGTGAAGAAAGCTTGGAGAAAGGTTGAAGCAAGAAGGAATAGCTAGGAGCAAGAGAGAACAAAAAGTTTGAGCAAAAGTTTGCCTCAAACTTTAGCTCAAACTTTCGGAATAAGTGAAAACACACAAGGGAACAAAAAGCTTGAGCAAAAGTTTGCCTCAAACTTTAGCTCAAACTTTTGGGAGAAAAGCTTGAGCCAACGTTTGCCTCAAACTTTTTGGCAAACGTTGGCATCACAAATTAATACCCTGGAGGAAAAAAGTTTGCGCCAACGTTTGCCTCAAACTTTTTGGCAAACGTTGGCGCCATCAGCATCACACCCTGGAGAGAAAAAGTTTGCGCCAACGTTTGCCTCAAACTTTTTGGCAAACGTTGGCGCCATGAGTGTGCATAAGGGGGCCAACGTTTGAGCAAAAGTTTGACCCCAAACTTTAGCTCAAACGTTGGTAGCAGCAAGAATGGGGCAGCTGGTGTAAAAAGTTTGAGTAAAAGTTTGCCTCAAACTTTTACTCAAACTTTTACTCAAGCTTTTATAATTCCCAACCCGGTTCACTTTGGTTCTCTCTCCAACTCCAAGAGCAATCAACCAAGGCCTCTATCAACCCAATTCCATCAAGAGCAAAGGCCCAATTCAAAGCTTGAAGACCATTTGAAGAAAGTGTATAAATAGCTTAGGATTTAAGTTTTTGGGAGAGCTTTTCCTTTAGTTTTCGTAGGTAGTTTTCGGAGAGCTTTTGGTGTTGAGTAATTTTGAGTTTCTAAGTCTCGGGGAAGGAGAATTGAATTCCCTTCCTCTTAGTTTTCTTGCTTTCAATTTCAATTACATTTGCTTTGATCTTGGGTTGGAGAATTGAAGGAATTCTGTTTCAATCTCATCTTGAGATCTCTCTGTTTACTTACTGCACAATTGAATTTCAGTTTCTGTTAATTGCTTCTTCTTTTACTTTCTCTGCAATTTACATTTCTTTATTTCCTTTGCAATTACTCTTGTTGGATCTAGGAAGGCATTGAGATCTAGACTTGGTTATCTAGTCTCTTGAGTCTTGAGATCTGGATTCCCATTCTCAATTTCTCTGTTTACTGCTTTTCAAACTCTTTTATATTTCTGTTTTAGATCCGATTCAACCCAAGGCATCTTCTACTCTTCTGTGTGTTGAATTTTACTCTTCCTTGTTTAATTTCTGCAAATCCAATTCCCAATTCCCTTTACAATTCAAGCCATTTACATTTCTTGCACTTTAAGATTCTGCAATTTACATTTCTTGCGTTCTAAGTTTCTACCATTTAATTTCTTGCCCTTTAAGATTTAGCACTTTAAATTTCAGTTCTCTTTAATTCCATGCAAATTACCCATTCCCTTTATTTTCCATGCAATTTAAATTCTGCAAATCATAAATCTCTCAACCAAATCATGATTCGCTTGACTAAATCAACCACTAAACTAAAATTGCTCAATCCTTCAATCCCTGTGGGATCGACCTCACTCCCGTGAGTTATTATTACTTGATGCGACCCGGTGCACTTGCCGGTGAGTTTTTTGTCGGATCGTTTTCCGTACATCAAGTTTTTGGCGCCGTTGCCGGGGATTGATTAGATTGACAATGATTAAGTGAGGTGGTGATCTAGATCTAGCATTTTTATTTTCTGTTTCTCTAATTTTTGACTAACACACTAACTGTTTGAAGTTTTGTCTCAACTGACTACACTCAATTTTCAAGAATACCACTGTGTGTTCCGTTTGTTGATTTATATGTCACAGGAAAGAAGAGAGGCCAGAGGGAAGGATATCATTGAAGAAGGAGTTTCTGAGAAAGAAGAACACCACAACATGAAGCCGCAACTCATTACACTAATCAAGAACAATTGTTCCTATGGTGGAAATCCATTGGAGGATCCTAAACAGCACCTATCCCTTTTTCTGAGGACTTGTGGTGCTGTCAATCTCGATAGTATAAATCATGATACCTATAAGCTCTTGTTATTTCCTTTCTCACTAAAGGATGAAGCGGCACAATGGCTTGAAACCTTTCCCCAAGGAAGTATCACTAGTTGGGATGATTTGGTTGCCAAGTTTCTAGCCAAATTCTCCTCATCCCAACAAAACATCAAGATGAAAGAGGGAATACATCCTTTCATACAAGGAGAGGAAGAACCATTGTTCAAAGCATGGGAAAGATACAAGAAAGCAAGTGACAAAGTGGGTTTCCAAGCGTTCTATGAAGGATTAACCCCAGAAACAAAAAGAGCGGTGGATTACTTCTCAGATGGCCTACTCAATGCAACAGCAACCATCTAAGGAACTGCAGAGTTCAAAGACAAAAGAGCCAATAACCAACACTCATTTGAGACACCACGGAATGCAATTTCAGAAAAGGAAGTAATAAATCTTGAAGGAGTGAGGGCAATCATGAATCAAAACAAACAGCTATACCAGCAAACTCAGCAACAATTGGAGTAAATAGCTAGACAAATTGATTTTCTACATTCTGCCACAGTGAATGCACAATTTCTACCATGGAAGCCACATTCTTATCTAAGAATGAGGGAATCTCAGCATCATGAACAAAGGGACTTCAACTATAACAACCCTAACTTCCCAAACCTGCAAAAACATCACCATACCAACAACAATCAATACATACCACCACACTACCCACCTCTCCAACCCCAGATACCTCACAACCAAAAAATTTCACAACACTTTCATAGGATCACCAATTTGGAGATCTTAATAGAGAGAATGATGGAGCACCAAGAGGAGATAACACAGAACCAGGAAACCTCACTCAGAAGAATTGAGAGGCAAATGCAGCAACTAGCTAAGAACCTCGCAGAAATGGGTGAGAAGAAGGCTGAAGGAAAAGAATCAATCATCCAGGATGAGCATCACAAAGCAAAACTTCACTTAGGAGGAAACCAAAGGCAACAGAAGCCTCAACTTCCATGATCAGAGGATGAAGGATGTCAAGCTAATGACAATAAAAGAGCGCTTGTTGGGAGGCAACCCAACCTGAGGTAGTTTTCTTTTCATAGCTATTTTAATAAAAAGGTTAATTAGTTTTATCTATATTGCAAGAAGCTAAGTTTGGTGTTGCACACCAAAATAATATAAGGAAGAATGAAGGATTCTAAGTTTGGTGTTCCACCAAAATCCCATCATAAAACACATTCTCACTTTCTGCATAATGCTAGCTTCAAGAATTTAGATAAACTGGTTAACTATGCTGCCGTTTCCTAAGTTTCCAGTTTTGTCAATTTTGAAAAAGAAAAAGAGTTTTACACATGGTTAATCTGATGCACAAGGACCATTGGCAAGGTACTAAGTTTGGTGTTCCCACACCAAAGTAAGTTCAAAAGCCCACAAATCAATCATGCATGCTAACCATTTTTCAAGTGCTTTGGGAACAAGCAACTTTCAATATCATTGCAGAGTGTCATACAAGCTTTTGGAAGGATTAAGCATCATCACCCAAAGAAATGAAAGAGGAATGCTAAAACCAGCAATGAGGATGATGAGGAGGAGGACAGCAAGTAGATTCCAAAAGGTTGTATTGTTCAGTGATTGTTTTATATCAGATACTGCTATGATTGAAAGTGATATAATACCCCTGCTTGTCTGCATAGTATAGTTTTTCTGTAATTCAATAATTAATATGCTTGATTATTCACAACACTACACTTTTCACACTTGTTTGCACTCAATACTTCAAAAATGCATCACATGAAAGTTCTTTGAAAAGAAGGATTGAGGAATTAAACAATTTTGAGGCAAGCAAAAGATTAGGAGAAGTGGCGGTTCTAGTTGTATGATAATGTATTGAGGTTGCATGCTTATGAAAACTTGCATGGGAGCTCATAGGCAGGACATGAAGTTCAAAGAAGTATTGTGGAGATTCTCAAAAATTTATTGATCCAAGAAGCAGCAAACAAAACAAAAGAAAATAAAGAAAATACAAAAACAAAAAAGAACATGGCCCAAGGCTCTGAGCATCAATTATTAGGCAGAAAAGAAAGAAGAAACAAAAACTCAAAGAGTTGTTATCCTAGTAAATGCTTGTGGTCGAATTGTGTCAAAGAAAGAGGCTTGAGCAAGTAAATCCTTAGGGGTGCTTTAACACCTAATACCTTAAAACCAACTGGTTTAGGAGTATTGATTGAAAGCTTATCTAAAGAGCCGCTTTGAGACATGACACTTAGAGTCAAGGCCAAAGCAAGGAAACCTTAAGCTGCTTCAAGGTGATTACATATAAAGAGACCTCCATGATACCATTTGGATGAAAATCCTAAGACCTAAGACTTCCAAGATGTAGGGACTAGTAAGCACTGAGGCCCTTGCATGAGCACATGATTTAGAGTTCACCCCACTGTCACTTGATCACTTCACTCACAGGATAGTACATGTAATTTTTCAAATTCATTCTGATTGAAAGAACCTTTGAGCATAATTCCTTTCTTGCTTAGGGACAAGCAAGCTTTAAGTTTGGTGTTGTGATGACAAGTCATCTTAGCCTAGTTTCACTAGCCTTTTTCTTTTGTTTTCAATTGAATTATGCACTTTCTTGAGCCACAAGCAAGCCAATTGGGTAGATTTTCATGTTTCCTTTGATTTAATCAACCATAGATAAATTAATGCAATTTCATGAGGATTTATGCTATAATTGCCACATATTATGAAAGAATGACAATCTCATGATTTTGAGCATAGCTTTGATGTGTTTGGTTGATTGATGATAGGTGAAGAAAGCTTGGAGAAAGGTTGAAGCAAGAAGGAATAGCTAGGAGCAAGAGAGAACAAAAAGTTTGAGCAAAAGTTTGCCTCAAACTTTAGCTCAAACTTTCGGAATAAGTGAAAACACACAAGGGAACAAAAAGCTTGAGCAAAAGTTTGCCTCAAACTTTAGCTCAAACTTTTGGGAGAAAAGCTTGAGCCAACGTTTGCCTCAAACTTTTTGGCAAACGTTGGCATCACAAATTAATACCCTGGAGGACAAAAGTTTGCGCCAACATTTGCCTCAAACTTTTTGGCAAACGTTGGCGCCATCAGCATCACACCCTGGAGAGAAAAAGTTTGCGCCAACGTTTGCCTCAAACTTTTTGGCAAACGTTGGCGCCATGAGTGTGCATAAGGGGGCCAACGTTTGAGCAAAAGTTTGACCCCAAACTTTAGCTCAAACGTTGGTAGCAGCAAGAATGGGGCAGTTGGTGTAAAAAGTTTGAGTAAAAGTTTGCCTCAAACTTTTACTCAAACTTTTACTCAAGCTTTTATAATTCCCAACCCGGTTCACTTTGGTTCTCTCTCCAACTCCAAGAGCAATCAACCAAGGCCTCTATCAACCCAATTCCATCAAGAGCAAAGGCCCAGTTCAAAGCTTGAAGACCATTTGAAGAAAGTGTATAAATAGCTTAGGATTTAAGTTTTTGGGAGAGCTTTTCCTTTAGTTTTCGTAGGTAGTTTTCGGAGAGCTTTTGGTGTTGAGTAATTTTGAGTTTCTAAGTCTCGGGGAAGGAGAATTGAATTCCCTTCCTCTTAGTTTTCTTTCTTTCAATTTCAATTACATTTGCTTTGATCTTGGGTTGGAGAATTGAAGGAATTCTGTTTCAATCTCATCCTGAGATCTCTCTGTTTACTTACTGCACAATTGAATTTCAGTTTCTGTTAATTGCTTCTTCTTTTACTTTCTCTGCAATTTACATTTCTTTATTTCCTTTGCAATTACTCTTGTTGGATCTAGGAAGGCATTGAGATCTAGACTTGGTTATCTAGTCTCTTGAGTCTTGAGATCTGGATTTCCATTCTGAATTTCTCTGTTTACTGCTTTTCAAACTCTTTTATATTTCTATTTTAGATCCGATTCAACCCAAGGCATCTTCTACTCTTCTGTGTGTTGAATTTTACTCTTCCTTGTTTAATTTCTGCAAATCCAATTCCCAATTCCCTTTACAATTCAAGCCATTTACATTTCTTGCACTTTAAGATTCTGCAATTTACATTTCTTGCGTTCTAAGTTTTTGCCATTTAATTTCTTGCCCTTTAAGATTTAGCACTTTAAATTTCAGTTCTCTTTAATTCCATGCAAATTACCCATTCCCTTTATTTTCCATGCAATTTAAATTCTGCAAATCATAAATCTCTCAACCAAATCATGATTCGCTTGACTAAATCAACCACTAAACTAAAATTGCTCAATCCTTCAATCCCTGTGGGATCGACCTCACTCTCGTGAGTTATTATTACTTGATGCGACCCGGTGCACTTGCCGGTGAGTTTTGTGTCAGATCGTTTTCCGCACATCACATAGAAGTGGTCTTGATGAGCTTTGGTGATGAATCTCTCTATCTCCCAAAATTCAGAGGGAGTGGCTACTGCCTTTCCTTTCCTTTTTCTATAGGGTTCTCCAACCTTAGGTGCCATGAAAGGTAATGGAAAGAAAAAAGCTATGCTTTTCCACCAAACTTAAAACTTTGCTCATCCTCGAGCAAAAATAAAGAAAAGAGAAGAATAGAGAAGAAGAAAATAGAGGAAGAAAGAGGGAGAGACAGGCTCGACCTTGGGTTTGTGAGTGTATGAGAGGTGTGTGTATGAAGGGTGATGAAGAGGGGTATTTATAGGAGTAAGGAGTGGTTTGGTTCGGCCATGGGTGGGGTTTTGGGTGGAAAATTTGATTTTGAAGTGGGTAGGGGTTGGTGGGAGTTATGATGGTGTAGAAAAGTGAAATGGATGTGATTGGGCTAGGGTTTATAAGGAAGTGTGTATGGAAAAGTGTGAAAGTAAGTGGGGGTAGGTGAAGATACTGTGGGACCCACAGGTCCTGAGAAGCTAGGGAATCCAGATTCTCTGCTTCTCTGCACTGGCATTTGAATGCCCAAGGGCTGCTCCCTGGCTGGCGCTTAACGCCAGCAATGCTGCCCATGATGGGCGTTGAATACCTAGCAGGGATACCTTGGCTGGCGTTCAACTTTAACACTCCATCCAGAGTTTTTTGTTTTCACTGATGTGAAATTCTGTCTCTGTTCTGAATGCTGAATATGATCATGACTTTAAAATGCAATAAAAATGAAATAAAAGGAAATAATAATTAATTAAGGTTGGGTTGCCTCCCAATAAGCGCTTCTTTAACGTCATTAGCTTGATGGTTAGCTCCTTACGGAGGTGAATATGGGCTCAGATTTTCACCCCTTACAGTGAATTTTCTTTCTGTCTTCTCATGAATGAGCTCTACATGCTCCAGAGACAGGATACGACTCACTGTATATGGTAGGACAGGTTTCTTAGTGAGGATAACTCTCATGCCAGGTGAGAAGACTTCAGTTGGAACTTTCTTGTCCCTCCAGCCTTTAGGTACTTTCTTCTTAGTACCTTTGGGCTTAGAGCTTATTGGTGGCTGCCCAAAACCAAACTTAGAATTGATGTCTGGGGGCTCTATAAAGCTCTGCACAGAAAGAGAGGGTTAGAACACTAGGTGTTGCACAGTTATCTCTCTTTTAGAGGGAGAATTAGGATGAGGCATCTTGAATAAGATGTGATCCTCCACTAGTTGGAGAACCATTTCTCCCTTAGCCACATCAATGATAGCATTAGCAGTGGATAGGAAAGGTCTTCCAAGGATGACAGGTCATCTTTATCCTCTCCAATGTCCAAGAATATGAAGTTTGCAGGAATGTAGTGGTTTTCAACTTTCACCAAGACATCCTCTACTAAGTCATACGGCTTCTTCATTGTCTTGTCTGCCATCTCTAATAAGATGTTTGCAGCTTGTACCTCAAGGATGCCCAGCTTCTCCATTACAGAGAGTGGCATGAGGTTTATGCTTGACCCTAGGTCACACAGATCCTTTTCAAAGGTCATAGTGCCTATGGTGCAAGGAATCAGAAAGCATCCAGGATCTGGAAGCTTCTGAGGTAACCTCTGCTGAACCAAAGCATAGAGTTCTTTGGTAAGCAGTAGAGGTTCTTCCTCCAGAGGTTTTGTACCAAATAACTTGGTATTCAGCTTCATAGGAGCTCCTAGGTGCCGAGCAAGTTGCTCTTCCCTAGTGGCTTCATCCCCATCAGAGGATGAGTAGTCATCAGTATTCATGCACTGCAGAAGTGCATGCAAAGAAACCTCAATGGTCTTTATGGTTTCCTTTGCTTCTGCGATAGAGGGTTCTTGAGTGGGACTTAAGCACTCAGAGGGTTTGGTGTCACTGGCGTTCAACGCCAGCTCTGATAGCTCTTTGGGCGTTGAACGCCCTTGCTGTCCACCCTTACTGGCGTTAAACGCCAGTCCCTCTAATTTTTTGGGCGTTGAACGCCCAGCAGGGGTGACCTTGCTGGCATTCAACGCTAGCTTTCCTGGTGGTATGGGCATTGAATGCACAGTGAGGGGTTCCTCACTAGCGTTCTGCGCCAGAATGGCTGCATGTTTGGGCGTTGAACGCCCAGTGAGGGGTTTCTCACTGGCGTTCAGTGCCAAAAAGCCTGGATGTTTAGGCGTTGAACGCCCAGCCAGTGCTCCCTGGCTGACATTCAACGTCAGCTCTTCTACCAGGATGGGCGTTGAATGCCCAGTGAGGGTTTCCTCATTGGCGTTCAGTGCCAGGCTTGCTGCCAGATCGGGTGTTGAACGCCCAGTGATATGTCCTTCACTGGCGTTCAATGACACCCCATTCTCCTCTAACTCAGCCTTCACCTCCATGGTTATGGCCTTGCACTCTTCTCTAGGATTTACCTTAGTATTACTGGGAAGAGTTTCAGGAGGAATCTCAGGGATCCTCTTGCTCAGTTGACCAACTTGCACCTCCAAATTTCTGATGGAGGACCTTGTTTCATTAATGAAACTATGAGTGGTCTTAGAGAGGCTGGAAACCAGAGTAACTAAGTCAGAAAGGCTCTGCTTAGAGGTTTTCATGTTCCCTTGAGAAGATGGGAATGGTGGTCTGTTATTGAACCTATTTTGGTTCCTACCACCTTGATTGTTATTGAAACCTTGCTGAGGTTTCTGTTGATCTTTCCATGAAAGATTAGGATGGTTCCTCCATGAAGGGTTGTAGGTGTTTCCATAGGATTCTCCCATGTAATTCACCTCCTCTATGGTGGGTTGCTCAGGATCATAAGCTTCTATTTCAGAAGAAGCTTCCTGAGTACTGCAAGCTGTAGTTTGCATTCCAGTTAGATGCTAAGAGATCATGTTGACCTGTTGGGTCAAGATCCTATTCTGAGTCAATATGGCATTCAGAGTATCAACTTCATGAGCTTCTTTCTTCTGAGAGATCCCATAGTTTATAAGATTCCTTTCAGAAGTGTACATGAATTGGTTATTTGCAACCATTTCAATGAGTTCTCTTGCTTCTGCATGTGTTTTCTTCAAGTGGAGTGATCCACCTGCAGAGCTGTCCAAGGAAATTTTGGACATCTCAGATAGACCATCATAGAACACGCCTTTGATAGACCATTCTGAGAGCATGTCAGGAGGACATCTCCTGATCAATTGCTTGTATCTTTCCCAAGCTTCATAGAGGGATTCACCTTCTCTTTGTCTGAAGGTTTGAACTTCCACTCTAATCTTGCTCATCTTTTGAGGGAGAAATAATTTAGCCAAAAAAGTATTAACCATCTTTTTCCAATAGTCAAGACTCTCTCTAGGTTGGAAATCCAACCATATCTTAGCTCTGTCTCTTATAGCAAAGGGAAAGAGCATAAGCTTGTAAAATTCAGGATCTACTCTATTAGTCATTATAGTATCATAGATCTGTAAGAATTCAGCTAAGAACTGATGTGGATCTTCCAATGGAAGTCCATAGAATTTGCAGTTCTGCTGCAGAAGAGAGACTAACTAAGGCTTAAGCTCAAAATTGTTAGCTCCAATAGCAGGTACAGAGATGCTTCTGCCATAAAAGTTAGAGGTAGGTATGGTGAAGTCACCAAGAACCTTTCTGGCATCCTCTTGAGGTTCGACCATGTCTCCCAGTTCTTGTTCAAAACTTTCAGAAAGGTTTCTTCTGGAGTGTTGTGCTTTAGCTTGTTTTAAATGCCTCCTCAGAGTCTTCTCAGGTTCAGGATCAGGAGTCAAGATGGGTTCTTTATCCCTATTCCTAGTCATAAACAAGAAAGGAAAAGAAAGAAAAAAAGAAAGCTTTTTGTACCACTTGGACAAAAGCGCTTCTAGTGAGATGTGAAGAAAGAAGAAGAAGATAGAAAAGTGAAGATGGAAGAAGAAATAGGGAGATAATTCGAATAATAGAAGTGAATGGAGAAAGAAATATAAATAGAAAAGATAAATAAGAATTAAAATATTTTTGTTTTTATTTTATTTATTTATTAATTTTGAAAATTAAGTTAATTAATTTAAAAAGAATTGAAAATTAGTTAGTGTATTTTCGAAAATAGAAGAGAGAGAAGAGATAGTTTTCGAAAATTGAGAGAGAAGAGTTAGTTAGGAAGTTTTGAAAAAGAAGAGAGAGAAGAGAAGTGGTATTTTCAAAAATTAAGAGAGAGGAGTTAGTTAGGAAGTTTTGAAAAAGATGAGAGAGAAGATAAGATATTAATAAGAAAAGATTTGAATTTAAAATAAGATAAGAGATAAGATAATAAAATATTTGAATTTGAAATAAGATAAGAGATAAGCTAAGAAATGATTTGAATTTGAAATTTGAAATAAGAAATTAGAAAAAGATAATATAAGATAAGAAATTATAAAGTTTTGAAAAGATTTGATTTTAAAATTTGAAGTTAGAAAAGATAAAATAAGAAACAAAAATGATTTTAAAAAGATAAGATTTTGAAATTTGATTTTGAAAAAGATATGATTTTAAAGTTTCAAATTTGAAATTTAAAATTTGGGTTTTTGAATTTTGAAATTTGAAAAAGATAAGATAGGATTTTTGAAAAAGTTAATGTTTTTAATTTTGAAAAGATTTGATTTTTGAAATTTTGAAAACTAAGATAAGATAAGATAAAAATTTTGAATTCAAATCTGAATTTTTATTTAAAAATTTCGAAAATTAAGTAAAAAGAAAAATAGAAAAGATATTTTTTATTTTTGAATTTAATGATGAAAGAGAAAAACACACAAAAGACACAAAACTTAAAATTTTTAGATCTAGCACCCCTAATTTCCAAAAATTTTGGAGGGAAACACAAAGGAACACCAAACTTAAAAATTTTAAGATCAAAACACAAATAAAACTTAAGAACACTTTGAAGACTAACAAGAACACAAAGAACAAAACTCAAAGACTCAAAGAACACAAGAACATATGAAGAACTCCAAACTTAAAATTTTTAAAAAACCAACAAGAAATTTTCGAAAATAAAAAAAAATAAACAAGAAGACACCAAACTTAAAGAATTGAAACAAGACTCAAATAAAGAAATTATTTTTGAAAAATTTTTGAAAGAAGAACTTATAGGGGATGAAAATTTTAAACCAAGAACATAAACAAAAGACTCAAACCAAAAATAAAGATTGAACAAAGAAAAGATAAATATTTTTTGAAAAAGGTTTTAAAATTTTCGAAAAAAAGAAGAAAACAAAAATAAAAGACTCAAACAAAATCAAAGATCAAACAAAGAAAAGAAAAATATTTTTGAAAAGGGTTTTTAATTTTTTCGAAAATTGAGGAAGAAGAAAATAAAAATAAAAGACTCAACAAAATAAAATTTACCTGATCTAGGGAGCAAGATGATAAACTCCGATTTCATGGTTTATCCTGTGCTTATTTTAGGGGATTTTATCACCTTTTCCCATATTTATTTAATGAAATAGCATGATTTTGTAATTTTCCCTTGAATTGTGCTTACGTGTTAAAACATGCTTTTTAGGCATTTAAATTGGTGATTTTAATTCACTTTAATTCTATTCGATGCCTTAATGTGTTTGTTGAGTGATTTCAGGTTCATAAGGCAAGTATTGGATGGAAGAAATGAGGAGAAAAGCATACAAAGTGGAGAGTGCATGAAGAAACAAGAATTGGGAATGCATCGATGGGCGCGCACGCGTACAAGGCGCGCGCGCACAAAAGTGGTTTTACATAGAGACGCGCACGTGTACATGCCGCGTACGCGCGGATGAAGCAACAGCTAATCGACGTGAACGCGCACATGGCGCGTACGCGCCGATACTCTCACGTGACTCACTTAAAGGCAAAACGCTGGGGGCGATTTCTGAGCTACCCAGGCCTAAATCCAACTTGTTTCTGAGTGTATTTCATGCAGAATTGAAGTCCAAGCAAAGGGGGAGCAATTAGTTAGTCAACATGAGCCTTTAGTTAGTTTTCTAGAGAGAGAAGCTCCCTCTTCTCTCTAGAATTAGGTTAGGTTTAGGTTAAATTGTCTTGGATCTTGAATTAATTACTTGATTTCATCTGGCTTCTTTTACAATTTCTCAATTCTACATCTTGATTTCTTTAGTTGCAAAGTTAATTTCTCATTTTGCTCTCTTGTATGTTGATGAACATTGTTAGATCTAATTTCCTTTTAATGCAATTCCATGTTTCTATGTTTCTTTTATGTTGATCTTGCTTGTTATTATTGATTTCTCGCTTATGAAAGTTATGGGTCTCCTTAATTTTAACAGTTTGTGATGTTTACCTTTATTGCACATTAGGTGTTTGATATAATGCTTCCTACAAGTTTTGAGTAGTTCCCTTGACCCTTGGCCTAGACTAAGGGGATTGAGTGATCTTGAGTCCTTGGGCTTCATTGAATTGGTAATTCCAGAACCCTTGGGGATCAATTTGATAACCATTGACTCTAGCCTACTACTAAGTCAATTAGTAGCTAGGTTGGAACTTATGGATTGATGTTGATCAAGCCATTTGACGTAATCCAAGCCTAGGAGTAGACATTACGTACTTAAGGCTTTAGTGAGTAGACCTAATGAGCTCGGTTCCGCATAATTATCAATGTTTGAATTATTGACAAGGATAGTGATCTCAATTACCTAAGTCTTAGCCAAGAGTCCTTTAGCTTGCTTATCTTAATTACTTGTTTGATTTACGCATTTTGTCATTTAATTTCTTGCCCTCTTATTAATCAAACCCCCCTTGCATTCTCATAGCCAATAATTGACCACTTCATTGCCATCCTCGTGAGACGACCTGGAGTCTAAATACTTTGGTTAATTCTTATTGGGGTTTGTACTTGTGACAAAAACCATATTTTAATTTGATGCGAGAGTTGTTTGTTGGTTTGGAGCTATACTTGCAACGTAAATATTTTATGAAATTTCGAACCGGTATAAATACTTGCTGGGTGAGAGAATTCTACTGCAACTTCTTCCATGCCACCCTTGATTCAGTCCATCTACGGGGTAGAGAGATTATGATCACTGAGGCTGCCATTGGGAAGGCATTGCTTTGCCGACCTCGTACTAGTAACCCATGCGCCTATCATCAGGCAGAGGTAGCTATCCACTGCATGACTTTCGATTATGAGGCGCTGAAGCGCGTGATTGCCACACCTGACACCCCTTGGGTGATGGATTCTGGGAACAAGAAGCCCAAGGGGATGCTTTTCACTTATCTGTCGAGAGAGGCTAAGACTTGGCAGCATATATTCGCCCATTATATCCTGCCCACCACTCACTTCTCAGAGATTTCGATAGATATGCTAGTTCTGATTGGTTGTGTGATGGAGGGGAAGGAGGTAGACTTTCCTCGGCTGATCAGGGAGAGTATATGGCGCGCGCATATCTGTGGCCTCTTGCCATTTCCTACACTGGTCACCAGCATGATTGAGCTAGCTGATGTTCCATGGGAGGATGATGATGTGACACCACCACCCCCAGATGACGACGACAAGGAGGTTACTATTTCATGGGGTGGGTGGGTGCACGAGAAGCCAGACGCTGTTTTTAAGCCATAGTAGTGGTAGAGGCAGCTCAGCCTTCATTATCATCAGCAGCAGCAGGACCCTCCTCTACTTCAGCCGCAGCATCCTTACCACCACCACCTGCACCTGAGCCGAGATACCTGTTGGTACAGTGCCTATTTTGCTTTATGGAGCGCAGCGAGCATCGTATCATGCGACGTCTCGGTCGCATAGACCAGGTGTTCATATCACAGGGTATTGAGCTACCTCTGCTCCCAGACTCTCCCGCCTCCGACGACCAGGATCAGGAGGAGGAGCATGTTGAGGAGCCGACTCATCAGGAGACACCACCAGAGACACAGGCCACCACAGAGGCTCAGCAGCCCCCTGAGGACTCACAGCCAGTACCACAGCCTGAGCCTGAGCCCGAGCCACAGCCCAGCACGACTGTTGACCCCATCCCGAGTTTCAGCAGTAGCATCGAGGACGATGCTTCATCCTAAAGTGTTGGGAGGTCACCGTTCGTGACTGGTGAATAGCATTTATGTGGTGAATTTTTAGATATTTATCTCTAGTTTCTGTTACTTTATTTTATTTTGCACTTTATCTTTGAGATCATTTTGGGATTATTGTACATATTTGCTATTGTGGATACCCTTATTTTGGTTGTTGCACACTTTTATTATATATATACATATTGTATTTTGGCTTTTGATTGTGATTAGAAAAATATTTTGGATTGTTAAAACCTAGTTGACCCTTTTTGTATAAGAATTGTGTTTTAATTAAAAAGGGGGTAAACTAGGGAAAATTTTTTAAAATTTTCTAAATCACAACATTGCATTAGAATAAGCTTAATTAATATGATGAAAATTTTCAAGAATTCCATTTTTAGAGCACCACTCTAATTGGTTGAAAAAATTTTTTTAGAACTTGCTTGATTAATACACTTTGTGGATCATATTTTGAGCTAAGAACACAAGCATGAGAGTTTTGAGCCTAATTGTGTGGTTACATCATATATAACCACTTATTTTCATTCTTGTGTGCATTATTCTCTTTCTATGATTGTAATCTTTGATTTGTTTGATTCTTTATGTCCATTATTTTGTGTATACATGCATTTATATGATTGAGGCCATTATTCAAATAGCTCACTTACCCCAAATAGTCTACCTTTTATCTTCCATTGTTAACCAATTTTGAGCCTATGCTTAACCCACTTATTCTGAATTATCACACATTACAAGCTTAAGTGAAAAATAATAAATATCCTTAATTTGGATCTTTGATTAGTTTAGGCTAGTGAGAATGTTCATTACTTGATTTTGGGAAAGTTGGGTACATTGGGTAGAGATAGAAGTGTGTGTGTGTGTGTTTGTTAAAAAAAATTTTGGAAATTGAGTACATACTCATATATTAATCATGTGTAAACCATATGCATTGATATTCTTGTACATAGTTTATGTTTCAATGTTTCTATGTTAAAAAAAAGAGAGAAAAAGACAGAAAAAGAATTGCAATAAAAAGGGGACAAAAATGCCCCAAAGTTCAAAGCTTAATAATGATCAATGCATATGTGTGGTGATCAAAAGAGAATACATGAGTGTGTGTAAAAGTGAAGAATGGATAGTTAGGATTGTTTAGAATTGTATAGATTGTCATAGGTTAGGTGGGAAGTTTAAGTTAATCAAAGATTCAAATTTCAAGCTCACTTGACCATATGCATCCTACCTTGACCCTAGCCCCATTACAACCTATGGGAAAGCCCTCAGGATATTTGTATGCATGCATAGAATAATTATTGATTGTTAGATGAAAAACAAATCTTCGAAAGCATGATTGGAGGAGAATTGAGTGAATCAACCCCATACACTTGAGTGCCTAGAGCGGATACACTTCCGGTGAGGGTTTGATTGCTCAATTACATGTTTCCACCCATGATCATCTTTTCTTGCAAGTTTGTGAAAATCTCTTAATGATTCAACTCAATTGTGGGTTTGCTTTGATTGCCATTGCCTTAGCCCTTCTGCTTGCATGCGTATTCTTGGAGATTGATTTATTTTGACTGAGCCATTGTATTCATGTAAATAGGTTGCATATAGATAGATTGCATTTAGTTAGTTTGCATTGAATAAATGTTGATACCCTTTGCTTCTTTCTTGATTTTAGCATGAGGACATGCTTAGTTTAAGTGCGGGAAGATTTGATAAACCCCGATTTCGTGGTTTATCTTGTGCTTATTTTAGGGGATTTGATCACCTTTTCCTACATTTATTCAATGAAATAGCATGGTTTTGTAATTCTCCCTTGAATTGTGCTTAAGTGTAAAAACATGCTTTTCAGGCCCTTGACTTATGGATTGATGTTGATCAAGCCATTTGACGTACTCCAAGCCTAGGAGTAGACATTACGTACTTAAGGCTTTAGAGTAAACCTAATGAGCTCGGTTCTGCATAATTATCAATGTTTTAATTGTTGACAAGGATAGTGATCTCAATTACCTAAGTCTTAGCCAAGAGTCCTTTAGCTTGCTTATCTTAATTACTTGTTTAATTTACGCGTTTTGTCATTTAATTTCTTGCCCTCTTATTAATCAAACCCCCTTGCATTCTCATAGCCAATAATTGACCACTTCATTGCCATCCTCGTGAGATGACCCGGAGTCTAAATACTTCGGTTAATTCTTATTGGGGTTTGTACTTGTGACAAAAACCATATTTTAATTTGATGCGAGAGTTGTTTTTCGGTTTAGAGCTATACTTGCAACGTAAATATTTTGTGAAATTCCGAACCGGTATAAATACTTGCTATCACAAGACAATCTGTCAGTTTGTCCAAACTTGAACAATTCCCGACGACGGCGCCAAAAACTTGGAAGCATGAATCCCCATACTTTTGTACTGTTGTACCAGCAAATGCACTGGGTCGTCCAAGTAATACTTGAGCAAGTCAGGGTCGATCCCACGAGGATTGTTGGCTTGAAGCAAGCTACGGTTATCTTGCGGGTCTTAGTCAGGTAAATCAGAAGGTTGACAGATAAATATTTATGAGATGATTATAATAGGGTCCTAATACTTTAAGGACATAATTGAGGATTGGAGTTGCTTTGCCTTTCTGAATTAACTCTGGTATTACTGTCTTCTTTGCTTGTGAGTGATCTCTTCAATGGCAGGCTATAAGTGATTGGCGCCTTTATTGAGAGGTCGTCAATACTCCTCCGAATCTGAACCCCAGGGTTAGTGTGGATCCATCTCTGCTTGAGGGTGAAGCGCGTACAGTCCATTCTCCTTAATGATCCTACTAAAAACGCCACAGACAAAGTCGAATCTTCCAGATCAGAGAATGTTGCATCATTGGGTTCTAGCCTCTACCACAGAGACACTAATCTCCCTATAAATCGGCTGAACTGGTGTCTCGAGAAGTCCCCAACGAAGTCATGGATTAGCCGTCTGAGAGATGTATGATTCAAGCTGATGGTGCATGCTTTCCAATGAAGTATTCACACGAACCCAAGTAGACGTGGGTGTTTGTCAGGCACGTTCATCTTACTGTGATGAACAGAGATGATTCTCTGATCATCCTATCCACCACGATGAAGTACGAATATACATCTTAGAATTAATCAAACACGGATCGAAGAAGAAACAGTAATACTTTTATTAATTCATAGGACTCAACAAGGCTCCTCCCCTCAACCTAGGAGGTTTAGAAACTCATACTGAAAAGAAATACAAAGTAAACATGTATGGTGTCCGTAGATGCCTGAATGATTATGTAAAATACACTTTAAATACTAAACAGATGACTAGTACGGGTAAAACAGTCTATTTAGTGTTAAAATCCACTTCTGAGACCCACTTGGTGAGTGTTTGGGCTGAGCTTTGATGAGATCCATGTGCTATGAGGCTCCTAGGGCGTGAAACGCTGCCTAGAGGGTCCTCTCTGGGCGTTTGGACGCTGGGTACTGTTCTGTGGACGTTGGACGCCTGGAAGGGGGCAGGTAGCTGGCGTTGGATGCCCGTTTTGGGCCTTCTAATCCGAAGCAAAATATGAACTATTATATATTGCTGGAATGCTCTGGAAGTTAGCTTTCCATAGCCGTTGATAACGATCCATTTGCACTTCTGTAGCTCCGGAAAAGCTCTTCTGAATGCAAGGAGGTCAGATCCGGAAGTGTATACACTCTAATCACTCAAGTGTTTAAGGTTCGACTCTCTCAATTCTCTACTAAACTTGCTTTCTAAGGCTTGCTTTCCTTCTACCAATCAACAAAAATTTAATGCATAAATATACATATCAAGAGGTCTTTTAAGGGTTGTAATGGGGTTAGGGTCAAGGTAGGATTGTACTTGGCCGAGTGGACTAAAATCTGAATCCTTAATTAACTTAAACTTTCCACCTAACTTTGGACAATCCATGTAATCAAAATACAAAACCTAAATATCCATTAACCATGTTTTCCACATATTCATGCATCCTAATTTCGAGTATAGTACATATGCATTGCTTTCACCATTTACTTTGGGGTATTTTGTCCCCTTTTATTATTTTCTCTTTTTCTTTTCTTTTTCTCCTTTATTTTTCTCTCTTTTATATATATTTTCTTTTGTTTTTCTCAATGCATATGATTAAATTATTGAATGCATGAACATGTCCTAAACATTTCTTTCATATTTTCATAAGGATATACAACACCCAATTCTTAAACCAAATATTTCCAAATCCAACTTACCCATACTTAAATCATGAACACTCTCACTAGTCTAAGTTAACCAAGGATTCAAATTAAGGACATTATTGTTTTTCGCTTAGAGTTAGTGATGAGCTAAAGTAAAGAATAAATGGGGTTAAAAGGCTCAACATTGGTTTACAAAGGGTAATGAAAGGGTAAGGCCATATGGGTATGTAAGCTCAGTGAAACAAAGGCCTCAATCATGTAAGTGCATGCATACATCAAACAATGGAAATATAGAATCAAGCAAGACAAATATTACAATTTTAGAGAGAACAACACACACCAAAAATAAAATATTGGTTGATAAAATGCAACCAATTCAAATAAGCTCAAAAATCTCACATGTTTTGTTTTCTTAGCTCTAAACCATGTTCCAATATAATATTCCTTCAAACAAGTTTATCAAAAATTTTAAATCAAATTAGTGAAATGTTATAAAACGTTTCTTGAAAAAAAAAATATTAATTTAACCAAGTAGTAGCTAAATGCACAAAATCAAACAAACATGCAATCAAACATGCAAATGCAACAATGAACTAACAAATAAAGTAAAATATTGGTGTTGAGAAGAAAATAACTAACCCACGGAAGTCGGTATCGACCGCCCCACACTTAAAGATTGCACCGTCCTCGGTGCATGCTAAGATGTGCAAGTGGACGGGTTGCTTCAACTGATGCTTTTCTCAAAAGATTGTTGATAAACCACTATTTTATGGTTTATATTGTGTTTATTTATGTGGTTTTATCATGATCTTTACCCACTTATTCATTAAATAAGCATGCATTTATAATTCCTTCCTAAAGTTATTGCATGATTAAAAACTTGCTTCCTAGAGACTTTTAATTATGTATTTTATTTCTCCTTTATCACATTCGATGCGGTGATCTGTGTGTTAAGTGTTTCAGGCTTTATAGGGCATGAATGAGTTGGAGATTGGAGAGGAAGCTTGCAAAAATGGAAGGAACACAAGGAATTGAGGAGATGACCAGCGAGAAGTGACGCGGCCGCATGGATGACGCGACCGCGTGACATACACGATCTGCATAATCTGCAGAATCGCAGGGGGCGATTTCGGGCCTTATCTTGACCCAGTTTTGGCCCAGAAAAGTAGACTAGAGCCAGAGAACATGCAAAAACCAACAACAACATTCATTCCGCATAGTTTTAGTTTTTAGATCTAGTTTTTCTCTCCTCTAGGTTTTCTCTCTACACACTCATGGTTTTTAGGATTCGTTATTTTTCATTGTTTTTGCATTGGGATATTGAGAAGAGTTATTGCCTCATCAAGACTTCGACATTCTAGTTCGTTCTCTTTACTTGTCTCTTACTCTTCCATGTTCCTTAATTTACTTAATTTTACTATTGGATTATTTTAGCATTTATTAAATACAAGAATCACTTTTATTTTTAATTAATCTTTGATCATTATTTATCATGTCTTTCTTTAATTCCCTTTTTCATGTTATGAATTTTGCATTTACAATGAGCGAGTAGTTCCCTAACTTGATGGGGAGTTGATTGAAAGAAATCCTTGAGTTGGGATGCTCAAGAGAAAGATTGTAATTGGGTTTATTGTTGGATTGCTCTCTAGTCACTAACACCAATCCTCCCAAGAGCGGATTGGAACTCGTGGATAGAACAGCATTCCAACTTGTTTAACTTTTCCTTACTTAGTAAGGGACAACTAAACAGAATAACTCCCAATTATCAATTAATCTTAAGAGTACTGCAACAAGAACAGGGCTTCCAGCTAATCAACTCCCAGTCAAGGCTTTTATTTAAATTTATATAAATTCTCTAATTTAATTTTATGCCATTCAACTCAAACCTTCTTGAAAACATCTGATTAATAAAATAGCACACTTTCCTGCAACTCGTTGGGAGATGACCTGGGATCCATACTCCCAGTATTTTTATTTTAATTTCTGTGACATCCTTCAAAATTGATAAGCGGATTTCTGGTTGGTTGAGACTATACTTGCAATGCATATTTTATAATCATTCTTAACTCACCAATTTTCGCTCGCATCAATTTTTGGCGCCGTTGCCGGGGAGTTGCAATAGAGTGCTAAAGTTATTAATTAGAATTTATTTATTTGTATTTTATTTCTATTTTGCTACTATGAGCTGCTTGTTTCTTTCGTTAGATGACACGTTCGCTTCCTGACCCAAGCTTGCTAGTATTCGATCCTGAGATTGAAAGAACTATTTCACGAATAAGGCAAGCTCGGCGTCAGTTAGTCCTCTCTGAGGGCGGATCTGAAACGTCACTTGAGAAAGAAACCAGCCCCTGTTCTACTGATTTGGTTGTTTCACGCGCAGGTAACATGGCAGCAGCCAGGAGAGTTACTATCTAGGAGGCTGGAGCCCCTGATTTTACAATGTAACCATTTCAAGCGCATCACCCAGCGGTAGCTACAGACTTTGAAATAAAGACCGCACTGCTCAATTTGATGCCCAAGTTTCATGGCTTACCTGCTCAAGAGCCTATCAAGCACCTGAGAGATTTTCAGGCATCCTGTTCTACTGTCAGGAGTGATGGTGCGGATGAAACTTCAATTTTGCTGAAAGCTTTCCCGTTTTCTCTTGAGGGAAAGGCAAGAGAGTGGTACTACACTCAACCAGCAGCAATTGTATCCAACTGGGATACACTGAGAAGAGAATTCTTGAAAAAGTTCTTTCCAACTGAAGTTACTGATAAACTGAGAAAAGATATTTCCATGATTGTTCAGGATGAATCCGAGACGCTTTATAAATATTGGGAGCACTTCAATAACCTTCTGGAAGCTTGCCCCCACCATATGATTGACAAGATAGTGTTACTCGGTTATGTCACACAGGGAATGAGGCCCCAAGATAAGACCACATTGGAAAGTGCTAGCAATGGGTCTATGAAAAAGTACAAGACCACTGATGAGGCATGGCAATTGATCAGTGACTTAGCTGAATCTACTAGGAATCACAGGCAGAAACAAGGCCGTTCAAAAGCCATTGCAGAAGTATCCTCTAGCAGAGAGACTACTGCTTTAACTCAGAGTATCTGTGAAATGACCAACTTGCTGAAGCAGATGCAATTGAATCAACAACAAGTTCAGCAAGCTCAACCTTCTCTAGCACAGCAAAATCAACAGTTAGCCCCACAGAGAGTTTGCGGAATCTGCACTGATTATAGCCATTATACTGACGAATGTCCGCAGCTCCAGCAGGAAGACAACACCGTGGCAGCCACACATAACTTCTATGACCGCCCCAACCAAGGGTACAATCAAGGTGGCAATTACAACCATGAATGGCAAGACAATTCTAACCAAAATTGGAGGGACAACAACAACAACAGAGGAGGCAGAGATAATCAGGAAAATTAGAGGTGGAATAATAACAACAACAGGCAGCAAAATCAGAATTAGCCTTACAGAACACCTCACCTAAGGCAATCCCAAGGACCACAGAATATCCAATAGCAGACCTCTCAAATTACTTATCCTTCTGCATCTGCCAATGATGACTTACTACAATCTATTGATCAGAGACAACAGACCATGGAAAATAACATCAATGCCACTCTAAATGGTCTGACCGCTACTTTGCAGGCTCTTGTCTCCCAGATAGGATCAATGAATAACTCCAATAACTAACCTTCGAGCTCCAGTGGGATTCTCTCTCAACCGTTACCCAATCCTAAGGGTGGTATTAATGCCATCACCCTGAGGTCCGGAACCACACTGCAGGAGAGGAACCAGGAGAAGCCAAACCCACCAGAACACGCCTCAGCTGAAGAGGTAGTGGAAATAGAAGATGTTGAAGAGGAAGAGGACATACAGAACATGGCTGAAGAAGAAGAAGTGCAACCATGAGAGGAAGCACTAAAAGGCGCAGACACTGCAGAAGACACTACTCCTTTTCCATTTCCACAACTTGCAAGGAAGCCCAGGAGGCAGCTGGAACCTGATCCAAAAATGGTAGAGATATTCAAAAAGGTTGAGGTAACTGTTCCCCTTTTTGATGTTATTCAACAGGTACCTAAATATGCAAAGTTTCTAAAAGATTTATGTATACATAAAGACAAAATTAATGAATTAGAAACTATTCCTTTAGGAAGTTCCATATCTGCTTTAATGGGAGGTTTACCTGAAAAGTGTAGTAACCCAGGTCCTTGTATAGTTAATTGTACTATTGGTGGTGTGATAATTTCTGACTGCATGTGTGATTTAGGAGCATGTGTGAGTATAATGCCTTTGTCTATATATGATATTTTGAGGCTCCCTCCCTTAAAAAGGTCGGTAGCTCGTTTTGTGTTAGTAGATAAAAGCATTATTACAGTGGTTGGAGTTGCTGAAGATGTACTAGTAGGCATTAAGGGACTCACATTCTCCACTGATTTTTATATCCTAGAAATGCCCCAAAATGATTCAGACAAGCCATCATCAATCCTACTCGAAAGACCATTTCTGAAGACCTCAAAGTTTAAATTAGATGCTTTTTCAGGAACATACTCTTTTGAAATAGATGGCCGAGTAGTGATCTTCAATCTAAATGGAGTTATGAAGCATCCTCCAGAGGATCACTCTATCCTCAAGTGTGACATTATAGATGAAACCGTGGCTGAAGTTCACCAGGAAGAATTTGAAGAGAAGCACACAGGACAAGGTCTAAGGGTGGGGACATTCTCAGAGGACAATGACAATGCCTTACCACTGTTACCAGCTCCAGACAACCCAGAGCCTGAACATGATCAGAAGTTAGAATTAAAACCCCTTCCTCCACACCTTAAATATGCTTACCTTGGAGACGGGCAGAAGTTCCCGATTATCATTGCAAAGGAACTCACTTCTCAACAGGAAGAGCAGCTACTTGGTGTGCTGAGGAGGCACAAGAAGGCAATTGGTTGGAGTTTGGCAGACATAGTAGGCATGAGCCCTCAAGTCTGTGAGCATAGAATATTTTTAGAAGAGGGAGCAAGACCTGTCCGTCAATCCCAGAGAAGACTGAACCCCACTATCCTAGAGGTTGTCAAAAAGGAAGTGACCAGACTACTAGAGACAGATATCATCTATCCCATCTCAGACAGTGAATGGGTAAGCCCAGTACAAGTGGTGCCAAAGAAGTCTGGAGTCACTGCAGTGAAGAATGAGCATGGAGAGCTCCTGACAACCAGAGTTCAGAACGCCTAGAGGGTCTGCATTGACTACAGACGCCTCAACCAAGCAACCCGTAAGGATCACTATCCTCTCCCATTCATTGATCAAATGTTGGATCGCCTATTAGGTAAATCGCATTATTATTTTTTAGATGGTTACACAGGTTATTTCCAGATTCATATAGCTCCTGAGAATCAGGAAAAGACCACTTTTACATGTCCTTTTGGGACTTACGCTTACAAGAGAATGCCCTTTGGCTTGTGCAATGCACCAGCTACCTTCTAGAGGTGCATGATGAGTCTTTTCTCTGATCTTATTGAGGACTGTATGAAAGTTTTTATGGATGATTTTAGTGTTTATGGCGATTCCTTTAGCCTTTGCTTAGATGGATTATCTAGAGTATTAGATAGGTGTGTCAGTACGAACCTGGTATTAAATTTTGAAAAATGTCACTTTATGGTTAAACAAGGGATTATACTAGGACAAGTTATGTCTAACATTGGCATTTCTGTAGATCCAGTAAAGGCGGATGTTATTTCTAGTTTACGTTACCCCTCTTCTATGAGAAAGGTCCGTTCTTTCCTTGGCCAGGCAGGTTTTTACAGGAGGTTCATTAAGGACTTCAGTAAGGTAGCACTTCCCTTATCCAGACTACTGCATAAAGATATTGAGTTCGAGTTCAGTGAAAATTGCAAACAAGCGTTTGATAAGCTGAAGACTGCACTGACTCAAGCCCCAATTGTAAGAGGACCAGACTGGAGCCAACCATTTGGAATAATGTGTGATGCTTCCAACCATGCAGTAGGAGCAGCACTGGCTCAGCGTGAAGGTAAGGATCTTTTTGTTATTGCTTACGCATCTAAAACTTTAGATGCCGCTCAGTCGAATTACACTACTACTGAGAAAGAGCTTCTTGCTATTATTTTTGCTCTGGATAAATTCTGAGCCTATTTACTTGGTACGAAGGTAGTAGTGTATTCAGACCACGTAGCTCTAAAGTATTTATTATCTAAAAAGGAGTCCAAACCAAGGCTTATACGTTGGATACTGCTATTACAAGAATTTGATTTGGAAATTAAGGACAGGAGTGGTAACCAGAATTTAGTGGCGGACCACTTGAGTCGCCTTGAGCACATTACAGATGACTCCACTCCTATAGCTGATAATTTCCCATTTGATAACCTGCAAGCAGTATCTGAGATAGTCCCTTGGTACGCACCTGTAGCTAATTATTTAGTTAGCCACACTTTTCCTCCAAACTTTTCTAAGCATCAAAGAGACAAGCTGAAAAGCGAGTCTAAATATTATATATGGGATGACCCATATTTATGGAGATGTGGCACTGACCAGATAATTAAACGGTGTGTGCCTCAATCAGAATTCCAGTCCATCTTAGAGGCCTGTCACTCATCTGAGGGTGGAGGACATTTTGGCACTCAAAGAACTGATAGAAAAATCTTAGACTGTGGATTCTGGTGGCCTACTCTTTTTAGGGACGCTACTGAATTTTGTAGATCTTGTTTCCCATGCCAGAAATTTGGTAATATATCCAGGAGGGATGAGATGCCTCAACAGATTATGCTTTTCTATGAAATTTTTTATGTTTGGGGCATTGACTTTATGGGTCCATTTCCAAATTCTAATGGTTATTTCTATATATTGTTAGCTGTGGATTATGTTTCCAAATAGGTAGAAGCAATTCCTACCTGCAATGATGATGCTAACACTGTTGTTTCCTTTGTTAGAAACCACATTATTTGTCGCTTTGGATCACCACGAGCAATCGTGAGCGATCAAGGCACCCATTTTTGTAACAGGAGACTAACAGGACTAATGAAGAAACATGGGATAATTCATAAAGTTGTAACAGCCTACCATCCTCAGACTAATGGGCAAGTCGAGGTGTCAAATAGAGAGATAAAGCGTATCTTGTAGAAGATAGTCAAACCTCATAGAAGAGACTGGAGCACCAGGCTACAAGATGCACTCTGGGCATACAGAACAGCATACAAAACACCCATTTGGATGAGTCCTTTCCGCTTAGTTTATGGAAAAGCTTGTCATCTCCCTGTTGAAATAGAGCATAAAGCCTTCTGGGCAGTAAAGGAATGCAACATGAGAATTGAGAGAGCCGGAGCTGAAAGGAAGTTGCAACTGCAGGAACTGGAGAGCCTTCGCCTAGAAGCTTATGAGAACTCATGACTATACAAGGAGAAGATGAAGGTTGTACATGATCAGCACATCAAGAGGAAAGAGTTCCAACCTGGGGACTTAGTCCTCCTTTACAAGTCTCGACTGAGGCTCATGCCAGGCAAGTTGAGATCAAGATGGGAAGGTCCATACAGAGTAGAGAAGGCCGAACCATACAGAGTCTATCACCTAAGTCATCCTTCAAGCTCTGAACCTATCAAAGTTAATGGACATCGTTTAAAGATGTACCATGGCGAGAAGCTGAAGAAAAACAAGGAGCTCGAGATCTTCCTTTTAGAAGATCCCCACATAGCCGAAGACTGAGCTAGTGGAGCGTCCAACTTACAGACGTTAAAGCAAAGTGCTAGGTGGGAGACAACCCACCATAGTATGATCGTTCTTTTCTTTATTTTTAGTTTTCTTATTCAATAACTCTTCTCTCTATTAGTATATTTCATGCATCTGCATTTACATACTTTTATTTAAAAAAAAATCACGTGACGCGATCGCCTCATTGACGCGTCCGCGTCGCAGGGAGTTGGGAGACAATAATAATATGAACAGAGAGTTACGCAGGAGCAGGGCTGGAGGCGTACCAATGGCACAAATCGTCCCACGCGACCACGTCATATAGGAATAATGGCCTCCCACGCGACCGCGTGCCCCACGCGGCCGCGTGACCTGGATTTCGACGTAACAAGGGTGCACAGCCAAAAGTTGTGCTAGAGTGGTGCTAGACTGGCGCTGGACGTACAGTCCCTCTCACGCGATCGCGTGCCCCACGCGACCGCGTCGTATCCCAATAATTGACCACTCACGCGATCGCATACCCCATGCGATCGCGTCACCCAAAATTTGGCGCTATTATGATTTTGAACAGAGAGTTGTGCGAGTGCGAGGCTACCCTCGCGCCATTAGCCTAAAACGGGTCACGCGACCGCGTGACCGACGCGATCGCGTCATTGAGTTTAAGCGCAAGTCGCGCGACTGCGTGCCCCACGCAACCACGTCGCTTGCGCCGCACAGTTTTCCTAATTTGCCAATTATCATATCTTTTTCTCCCCAAATCCTATTTTCTCTTTTCCTTCCTTATTTCTTCTCCCTCCCTTCTTCTCTTCTTCCTTCTTTCTCACCTTTTACTCTCTCTCACCCCCATTAACAAGGTTTTTCTTTCTCTTTCCCTCCTTACTTTTCTATTATTTTTATATGTTATCTTCTTTTCTTTTCTTTTTACCTTCATTATTCATATTTTCTTTTTCTTTCTTTTCCCTTTTTTACTTGGTGTTATCAATTTATGTGAGTCATTATTTATTATTATATGCTTGTGGAGTGTTGTAAATTTGTTTGACAATTATATATTGCTTTTTAAGGGATTACTTGCATGTTCAAATTCTTATTTTCAAAACTTCTTCTACATGCATGCTATGTGTTTATGAAAAAGCCCATAAGGCATTATGAACTTCTTTACATTTTTCTACTCTCATATTCAATGCTTGCTTTTCACAAATTCCCTTTACTATTTTATTCATTGAATTTAATTGTCAATACAAACGTGATGGTTTGTTACGAGTGATGCTTGATCTATGCTACTCATGCCCTTTGCCAGCATGCCAATAAACACCTTGCATTCACTTGTCATCATATGCACTAGCTATTTTCCATTAATGAGTTTTCACATGTAATTCGGACCATGTGTTAACGTCATTCTTCTTTATTGTGCATTGATTATCACTTACACCACCCTCTTCCTTGCTCTATCCCTTTAAATTTAATTTACTTTCTCTTCCCTTTTTCAGGATGGCCACCAAGAAAGGAAAAGAGAAAGCTACTCCCAAACAACCAGCAAGAAGAGGTACAAAGAGAGCATTAGTGGCAGAACCCTCTTCAACTGCGGTAAAGCCCTCAACAAAGAAAATTAAGAGGATTATTAAGGTTGACGATAAAGAAAGAGCCTTCCCAGCAAAGGACACTGCGCGATTCCCCAATCGCTACTATGAGCAGATGTTCCCCATCCTGGCTGAAAGGCGTTACAACAACGAATACCTTTTTCTCCTCCCGCCCAATATTGCTAACTTTTTTGAGTCACAAATTGTCCGAAGGCAATGGGGTTTCCTACAGAGACAGCTGGTGCGCAGAAATTGTGATTACACTTTGATTATGTAAAATTCATCGCTCTTTCTTTCCCTGGTAATGGCGCCAAAAACATGATGCCAATACCATGGTTCACAACTTCGCACAACTAACCAGCAAGTGTACTGGGTCGTCCAAGTAATACCTTACGTGAGTAAGGGTCGAATCCCACAGAGATTGTTGGTATGAAGCAAGCTATGGTCACCTTGTAAATCTCAGTCAGGCGGATATAAAATAGTAATGGGATTTTCGAAAATAAGTAATAAAAGAAGGATAGAAATACTTATGTAAATCATTGGTGAGAATTTCAGATAAGCGTATGGAGATGCAATCGTTCCTCTGAACCTCTGCTTTTCCGCTGTCTTCATCCAATCAGTCTTACTCCTTTCCATGGTTGGCTTTATGTAATGCATCACCATTGTCAATGGCTACTTTCGGTCTTCTCTCGGGAAAATGATCCAAATGCCCTGTCATGGCACGGCTAATCGTCTGGAGGCATCACCCTTGTCAATGGTTACATCCTATCCTCTCAGTGAAAGTGGTCAACGCACCCTGTCACGGCACGGCTATTCATCTGTCGGTTCTCGATCATGCTGGAATAGGATTTACTATCCTTTTGCGTCTGTCACTACGCCCAGCAATCGCGAGTTTGAAGCTCGTCACAATCATTCAATCATTGAATCCTACTCGGAATACCACAAACAAGTTTTAGACTTTCCGGATTCTCTTGAATGCCGCCATCATTCTAGCTTACACCACGAAGATTCTGATTAAGAGATCTAAGAGATACTCATTCAATCTCATGTAGAACGGAAGTGGTTGTCAGGCACGCGTTCATAGGGAATGATGATGATTGTCACGTTCATCACATTCAGATTGAAGTACGAATGAATATCTTAGAAGCGAAATGAGATGAATTGAATAGAAAACAGTAGTACTTTGCATTAATCTTTGAGGAACAGCAGAGCTCCACACCTTAATCTATGGAGTGTAGAAACTCTACCGTTAAAAATATATAAGTGAATAGAGGGTAAGCATGGCCGAATGGCCAGCCTCCCATGGAGGTCTAGAGATCTAAAAATGATCAAAAGATATCTAATACAATAGTAAAAAGTCCTATTTATAATAAACTAGCTACTAGGGTTTACAGAAGTAAGTAATTGATGCATAAATCCACTTTCGGGGGCCCACTTGGTGTGTGCTTGGGCTGAGCTTGAGTGTTACACGTGTAGAGGTCATTCCTGGAGTTGAACGCCAGTTTTGGTGCCAGTTTGGGCGTTGAACTCCACTTTGCAACTTGTTTCTGGCGCTGGACGCCAGAATTGGGCAGAAAGCTGGCGTTGAACGCCAGTTTGCGTCATTTAAACTTGGTCAAAGTATGGACTATTATACATTTCTGGAAAGCCCTGGATGTCTACTTTCCAACGCAATTGGAAGCTCGCCATTTTGAATTCTGTAGCTCCAGAAAATCCATTTTGAGTGCAGGGAGGTCAGAATCCAACAGCATTAGCAGTCCTTCTTCAACCTCTTAATCTGATTTTTGCTCAAGTCCCTCAATTTCAGCCAGAAAATACCTGAAATCACAGAAAAACACACAAACTCATAGTAAAGTCCAGAAATGTGAATTTAACATAAAAACTAATGAAAACATCCCTAAAAGTAACTAGATTCTACTAAAAACAATGCCAAAAAGCGTATAAATTATCCGCTCATCAACAGCCAAGGCAGGTCAATCTTTCTTGGGTGGTCGAGATCTACTCCAACTTCCACCTGCCAACCCTGCAGTCTATCTATGTCCGTCAGAAGCAAGTCCCCATTACAGAAGATGCCATTCAAAACGTTCTAAGTCTTCCCCCTATTCCAGAAGGATTGGACGCCTTTCAAGAAGCCGCACTCAAGTGCCAGCTGTATCAATTTGACTGGGATGCCGTTCTTAGAGTTATCGCACTACTTGGCAGCAGATGGATCTACGGATACCATCGTACCCGCCCTAAGGGAATTTCGGCTTCAGCACTTACCTTGGAGGCTCACGTATGGGCACAGATTATGTCCCATTACGTCTTTCCTAGCACTCACGAGTCCTCTTTCACTGCGGACATGGCCGTTCTACTATGGTGCATCCTTACAGACTAACCTCTGAATCTACCAAGACATATCTGGAATGCCATGGGACACGTACAAATCGTGGGCAACCTACCTTTTCCCGCCCTGGTCTCAGATCTTGTCTCAGTAGCCGGAGTCTCCTACAGAGCTGGGGACACCAAAGCCATGCTTCCACGGGATGATCAATATGTCCCCAACGGGAAGTACCTTAGACTTCCAACAGCCACTACCATCCAGCCTACTGAACCAGTTGAAGATATTCCTTCTTCAACACCACAAGCACCTACAATAGCCCAACTGCTCCATTAGATACTTGAAAAGTTGGATCGGCATGAACAGAAAGCTAAGATGAGAGAGCGCCGTAACAAGCGTCGATTCACATACCTCAAGGAGCTGCTCATGGGAAAATTCAAGGACTCAGACACCCCGGAATCCACTTCTTTTACCAGCACAGGGAGCCATGATGGTTCTGACTGTGGAGATACTGCTACCAGCCCACCTTTGTTCTTGACAGATGGCACCGAGGACGGTGCAAAGCCTGAAATGTGGGAGGTCGGTCAGTACCTGACTTCCGGAGGTAATTTCTCTTCCCTAGCACCAATAAATTAGGATATTTAGTTAGATTTTTCTTTTATAGAATAGGATAAATTGCATAGTAATAGATTAGTTGCATGCATGTTCTGCTTGATTAAAAAGACAATAAGTTTCTTCTAAGACCCTATCTTTGGAACAAAATTTCACTAATTTTAATTAAAACTTTATGTTAAATTTGCTTGAAGTTGTATATGGAACATGATTTTTAAGCTAAAGAATACACAACCTATGAGATTTGAGCCTTTATGAATGGTTACATTATTTAACCATAATTATTTTATTCTTGTGTGTTTACTTCTCTATGATTGTAATCTATATTTTGTTTCATCTTATATGTCCAATGTTCATTATATTTATATGTTTGCATATGATTGAGGCCATTATTTGTTTAGCTCACTTATCCAAATAAACCCTACCCTTTCAATTACCTTTGTTAGCCACTTTGAGCCTTTAAATCCCATTTGTTCTATATTTTACCACATTACTAGCCTTAAGTGGAAAAACAATTATATATCCCAAACTGGATCTTTGGTTAGCTTAAGATAGAATTGTGTGTGCTAATTAAGTATGGGAAATTGTGGGAACAAAAGATAATAAGGGAATGTGTCATGATAATATAATGGGAATTTGGATACCTACTCATGTGAAACTATAAGAATTAAAACTCTATGTGCATTGATAAGCCATGTTTATGTTTATGTTTATGTTGAAAAAAAAGTCCAAAAATACTCAATAAATAAATAAGGGGACAAAATCACCCCAATGCTGAGTCAAGCATTCAAAGATCAATGCATGTATGATAAAATCAAAATAAAAGATTGAAACATGAGTATGGAATGTGAAAGGAAATTTCTGGGTAGCTAGGTATGAATTTTAAAAGTTACATAGAATATATATAGGTTATGTTAAAGCTTGGGTTAATTAAAGATTCAATTTATAAGCTTACTTAGCCATATATGTATCCTTACCCTTACCTTGGCCCCATTACAACCTTGAAAAGACCTCATGATGTTTGCATTGGTATATTAAATGTTGTTGATTGATTAAGAGAAGAACAAAAATTAGAGAGCATGATTAGAGAAGGATAGAGTGATGACCATATACACTAGAGAGACTAGAGTGTACATACATCATTAGTGAGGGTTCCGTGCTTGAATTTCTATGTTCCCTGCTTTCATGAGCTATCTTCTTGCATTTTTATCTGTTCTTACTGTATAAGAATTGAGTTAGTGGAATTTGATTTGTAATTGTTTGAAGAGGCTTACTTACTTTTGATCAAGTGGACAAAAATCATATAGTTGCATTCATATATATAGGTTGCATTGCATTTCATAGGTTTTACTTGTTCTTACTCATTCATTTTATCTCCTTCAACTAAGCATGAGGACATGCTAATGTTTAAGTGTGGGGAGGTTGATAAAGCACTATTTTATGGTTTATATTGTGTTTATTTATGTGTTTTTATCATGATCTTTACCCACTTATTCATTAAATAAGCATGCATTTATAATTCCTTCCTAAAGTTATTGCATGATTAAAAACTTGCTTCCTAGAGAATTTTAATTATGTATTTTATTTCTCCTTTATCCCATTCGATGCGGTGATCTGTGTGTTAAGTGTTTCAGGCTTTATAGGGCATGAATGAGTTGGAGATTGGAGAGGAAGCTTGCAAAAATGGAAGGAACACAAGAAATTGAGGAGATGACCAGCGAGAAGTGACGCGGCCGCATGGATGACGCGACCGCGCGGCATGGAATAGCACGAGTGATGCGGCCGCATGGATGACACGACTGCGTGGCAAAGCAAAAATCCGAATGACGCGGCCGCATGGATGATGCGACCGCGTGACATGCGCGATCTGCATAATCTGCAGAATTGCTGGGTGCAATTTCGGGCCTTATTTTGACCCAATTTTCGACCCAGAAAAGCAGACTAGAGCCAGAGAACATGCAAAAACCAACAACAACATTCATTCTGCATAGTTTTAGTTTTTAGATCTAGTTTTCCTCTCCTCTAGGTTTTCTCTCTACACACTCATGGTTTTTAGGATTCGTTATTTTTCATTGTTTTTGCATTGGGATATTGAGAAGAGTTATTGCCTCATCAAGACTTCGATATTCTAGTTCGTTCTCTTTACTTGTCTCTTACTTTTCCATGTTTCTTAATTTACTTAATTTTACTATTGGATTATTTTAGCAATTATTAAATACAAGAATCACTTTTATTTTTAATTAATCTTTGATCATTATTTATCAAGTCTTTCTTTAATTCCCTTTCTTATGTTATGAATTTTGCATTTACAATGAGCGAGTAGTTCCCTAACTTGATGGGGAGTTGATTGAAAGAAATCCTTGAGTTGGGATGCTCAAGAGAAAGATTGTAATTGGGTTTATTGTTGGATTTCTCTCTAGTCACTAACACCAATCCTCCCAAGAGCGGATTGGAACTCGTGGATAGAACAACATTTCAACTTGTTTAACTTTCCCTTACTTAGTAAGGGACAACTAAACAGAATAACCCCCAATTATCAATTAATCTTGAGAGTACTGCAACAAGAACAGGGCTTCCAGCTAATCAACTCCCAGTCAAGGCTTTTATTTAAATTTATATAAATTCTCTAATTTAATTTTCTGCCATTCAACTCAAACCTTCTTGAAAACATCTTATTAACAAAATAGCACACTTTCCTGCAACTCGTTGGGAGACGACCTGGGATCCATACTCCTAGTATTTTTATTTTAATTTCTGTGACACCCTTCTAAATTGATAAGCGGATTTCTGGTTGGTTGAGACTATACTTGCAACGCATATTTTATAATCATTCTTAAATCGCCAATTTCCGCTCGCATCAATTGTGCAGGTGGACTTGTCTGTCATCCCATATAGAAGTTCTTTTCCTTTCCTTTTCCAGTGGCCATCCTGAAAGAAGAGGAAAAGAAGAAAAGTAACCCAGAAACAAAGATAGAAAACAAATAAAATATGGGTGTTAATGCCAAATAATAAGGGTCTCAATTACATGGTAGCTACAACATGCAAGTGAGAAAATTGTGGAAGCAAATGACATATCAATAGTGCAAAAGTTGCAGCAATGGGGAAAAAGGCAGTATAAATTCATGTCAATGCAAAAGGAGCACAGGTATCATAAAAATTTGCATTTGACAAATAAATAAAATCTCCCAATCAATGTAAAACAAGTCACTAAGCACCAAAATAATACTAGAAAAGACACAACAGTTGAATAAGAACACGTGACACCAATGTAAAAAGAATAACTTTAGAAAAGAAAATAAAAATATGCACAAAATTAAAATGCAGTGAATGAAGGTATGCAAATGCAATAGGAAAAATAGAATGAAAGAGAATAATGATGAGAAGATAAATAAACGAAGAAAAAGAAAGTAAGAAAGGAGGAAGAAGGAAAGAGAAAAGAGAGAGAAAAGGAGAAGAATGGAATCTGCGAAATGACACGTAAGCGTCGCCCACGCGTACGCGTGGGTGTGCAAAAAAAGAGGCGACGCTTACGCTTACGCGTGGGTGAGCAAGAATCCTGGTGACGCGTAAGCGTCGGTCACGCGTACACGTGACCACTGGTTGTGCTAAACGCACAGTACCAGCACTAAGGCAGCACAAATCTCGGCCAAATCACCCATTGACGCCGATCTGGCGATCCACGCATACGCGTCACTGACACTTACGCGTGGGGTGACTAAAATACGGGTGATACGCACGCGTCGCCCACGCCTATGCGTGGGTTGGCTCGTGCGCAAGGCACCCTTCCTGCACACCTCCGCATGACTTTCTGTAAGGTTTAGCGTCGCATGTGACGCGTGCACATGGTTCACGTGCACGCGTGGGACGCCCTTTTCTCCCCTTTTCTATTTTTTATTTATTTTTTTTTTTTTGCAAAATGCAGAATGCAAATGACTATGCTGAAATTATGAATGAACACGAATAAAAATAAAATAAAATAAAACTAAGAACAAAAAGGAAAGAATGTACCATGGTGGGTTGTCTCCCACCTAGCACTTTTAGTTATAGTCCTTATGTTGGACATTCGGTGAGCTCCTTGTCATGGTGGCTTGTGCTTGAACTCATCCAGGAATCCCCACCAGTATTTGTAATTCTAATAGCCTCCGGGATCCCACACTAGTTGCATAAATCCTTCAAGCAAGCTAAAGCAAGTGACAAGGCCCCAAGAGTGTTGATTGCTAGAATGAATTCCGGGGTCCCAAACCTTGCTTTTGCACCCGTCTTCTTGTTGATCATCATTTTTTCACTTGGGTGGTGAACAGTCGGAATTCTCACGGAGACATCCAAACAATTTCCTAGACCGATTCAATTGAGAATTATACCAACCCTTATACTTCAATTTAGAGCATGCAACCATAGTGAACCTTGCATGGAAACTCTTACCACTAACCATCTCCCTTTTACTCTTATAGCCACAAAGAGCTCTAAGTTTCCCATCCGTCTCAAGCAAAGCATATTCAAGTGGGCTAATTAAGCTTAGAGATGAAAGATTTACCCACTTGAATGAAGGAATGGACGGTGATGGCTTTGGGGGAGAGGTCTCCAACAACTTTGACAAGGTGATTTCCAGCTCCATTTCCTTGAGCTCTTCCTTGACAACTTCCACCTTCTTGCAAGTTTCTTCAATTTCAACCTCTTCCTCTTGGTAGCTTCCTTCCAATTCAATCTCTTCTTCATTGCTCACCAAGGGCATGAGAGGTTGTGTTTTTTCTTCTTTAGTCTCCATGTCTAGTCCAATAGGAGAGAGTTCAATTGTAGATAAGAATTCATCAATGATTGAATCCATCTCTTGATCATCCCCTTCAAAGTCTTCAACCATGATATGCCTTGGAGGTTGTACACCCTCCTCAACATCAAATTCAAACTCCTTAGAAGGGGGCTCTATGACTGGGCTTTCCCATGGACGTTCCGCATCTCCTAAGTCTTCGACCACTTCTTCCTTTTCAATGATTACGGCTTCCTCCAATTGTTCCAATACAAAGTCATGCTGCTCACTGTCCACCAGAGTTTCTAGTGTCTCCTTTATGCTACGTTCTTTATTAGATTCTCCACATGAAGCCATGGGGGTTCCTTGAGTGTCCGAACTTTGGGAAACTAATTGATTTATCGCTTGCTCCAATTGATGAAGGGTTGCATGAAATTGATCCACTGTTTCCTTGAGGTGAGCCTGTGATTCTTGGGTCGATGGATATGGACATGTTGCATATGGAAGTGGTGGTTCTTGGGAGTAATTGGATCAGAATTGGGGTGGATAAAGGTTAGGTCATATGGAGGTGAATGGTTGTAGGTGGCTTGTGAGTATGGTGGTTCAAAGCTATGTTGAGGAGGCGGTTCATAGGCATACGATGGGGCTTGTTGGTAACTACAAGGGGATCCACCATATCTATCATCTTGGTACGCACCTCGGAATGGCTCTTGACCATAGTAATTTGGTGGAGGTGGTTTGTCACGAAAGGGTCCACCATAACTATTGTCTTGGTATGCATCACAAAATGGTTGTTGGTTATAGCGCATTGGAGGGGGTTGTTTCCAAGAGGGTTGATCAAATCCTTGTGGTTCCTCCCATCTTTGATTCTTCCAACCTTGATGCCTATTTTCATTCTAGTTTCTATTCCTTACAACAACATTGGAACCAAACTTGAAACCAAAGGGGTGAGAATTCATAGTAGCTAAAGAAAATAAAAATTAATAAAAATTCATGAAAATAAACTCCTAAAACTAAAAACACTAGCAAAAAAACGAAAAAGCAAATATTTACAATAACAAATAATAAGGCACACATTTGCAATTCCCCAGCAACGGTGCCATTTTGACGAACAGATTCTTGCTAGTAAAAAATTTTATAAAAATAAAGTCTCGTTGTAAGTATAGTTTCCAAACCAACAAAGAATCCTTTCATACAAAAGTTTGGTTGTGACAAGTAACAAAACCCAATAAAATTTATAACCGAAGTATTTAAACCTCGGGTCGTCTCTCAAGGAATTGCAGGGAAGTATGATTTATTATTGGTTATAAAAAAAGGTATATTTTTGGGTTTTTAAAATAGGGAACAGGAAAATAAACTGGCAATAAAGTAAATTAATTATCATGAAAACCAGTGCAAGGTATAAGAACTGGAAATCCCATCCCAGTTATCATTATCAAGTGTGATGAGAATTGTTTATTGCTCCTACTTAGTTAACCCTTACTAAATAAAGGAAAGTCAAGTAGACTAATTAATTTGATTCCTCAAGTCCTAGTCAACTCTTGTGGAAAGACTAGCTTTAGAGGGATCCAAATCAATCAGAAAATCCCAATTTTCAATCAACAGCTAAGTTTGATAACTCAAGTGTCACCAATTACTCAACCAAAGCAAAGGGGGAAAAATCTAAATTATTTATATCATAAATAGAAGAAAGCAATCATAAATCTGAAATATCTCAATGTGTATTAAATAAGAAAATCAATTCTAACATGGAATTTATAAATCAAATTGGGAAAATAAACAAACTAAAGTAATAGAATAAATAAAATAGAAGAAAACATAAATTAAAGGAACATTGAACCTGGAATGAAGAAAACAAAGAAATCATAATCCTAAAACCTAAGAGAGAGGAGAGAGCCTCTCTCCCTAGAAAACTACATCTAAAACCTAAAATTGTGAATATGAAAGTTGTATTAATGAATGGATTGATTCCCCCACTTTATAGCCTCTAATATGTGTTTTCTAGGCCAAAAATTGGGTCAAAAACAGCCCAGAAATCGCCCCCAGCGATTTCTGATACGTCCAGCACGCGGCAAAGTCACGCGTGAGCGTCGTCCACGCGTATGCGTGGATTGAGTTTTCTCCAGGTCACGCGTGTGCGTGATTCACGCGTGCGCGTCACCTATATTCAAGGAAGCTATGGAAAATTATATATCGTTACGAAGCCCCGGATGTTATCTTTCTAACAAAACTAGAACCGCATCATTTGGATCTCTGTAGCTCAGGTTATGGTCGATTTAGTACCTAGAGGTCAGGCTGGACAGCTCAGCAATTCCTTCGGTTTCTTGTATTCCTTCCACTTTTGCATGCTTCCTTTCCATCCTCTAAGCCATTCCTGCCCTGTAATCTCTGAAAGCACTTAACACACATATCAAGACATCGAATGGTATAAAGGAGAATTAAAATATACAAATTAAAGATCTCTAGGAAGCAAGTTTTCAACCATAAAACAAAACTAGGAAGGGATTGTAAAATCATGCAATTTCATGAATAAATGTGAGAATAATGGATAAAATCCACTCAATTAAGCACAAGATGTACCACGAATTAGTGGTACATCAACTCTCTTAGTTTAGCTCTTTTTGATTCTTGAACACAGCTTTTAGAGTCTTGACCGTGACTGATGAGCGGATAATTTATACGCTTTTTGGCATTGTTTTTACATAGTTTTTAGTATGATTTAGTTATTTTTTAGTATAATTTTATTATTTTTTAAATAAAAATCACATTTCTGGACTTTACTATGAGTTTGTGTGTTTTTCTGTGATTTCAAGTATTTTCTGGCTGAAATTGAGGGACTTGAGCAAAAATTAGATTCAGAGGCTGAAGAAGGACTGCAGATGCTGCTGGATTCTGACCTCCCTGCACTCAAAGTGGATTTTCTAGAGCTACAGAACTCCAAATGGCGCACTCTCAATTGCGTTGGAAATTAGACATCCAGGGCTTTCCAGCATCATATAATAGTCCATACTTTGCCCGAGTTTAGATGACGCAAACTGGCGTTCAACGCCAGTTCCATGTTGCATTTTGGAGTTAAACGCCAGAAACAGGTTGCATAGTGGAGTTAAACGCCAGAAATAGGTTACAAACTGGCGTTCAACTCCAAGAGAAGCCTCTACACGTGTAAAGCTCAATGCTCAGCCCAAGCACACACCAAGTGGGCCCCAGAAGTGGATTTCTGCATCATTTAGTCATTTCTGTAAACCCTAGTAACTAGTTTAGTATAAATAGGACTTTTTACTATTGTATTTGAATCTTCGGATCATCTTTGATCAATTTTATGCTATCTTAGACCTTTATGGGGGCTGGCCACTCAGCCATGCCTGGACTTTGCTCTTATGTATTTTCAACGGTAGAGTTTCTACACACCATAGATTAAGGTGTGGAGCTCTGCTGTTCCTCATGAATTAATACAAAGTACTATCGTTTTTCTATTCAATTCAAGCTTATTCCGATTCTAAGATATTCATTCGCACTTCAATATGAATGTGATGATCGTGACAGTCATCATCATTCCCAACCTATGAAGGCATGCCTGACAACCACTTCCGTTCTACCTTAGATTGAATGAATATCTCTAGGATTCCTTAATCAGAGTCTTCGTGGTATAAGTTAGAATCCATGGATAGCCATTTTTGAGATCCGGAAAGTCTAAACCTTGTCTGTGGTATTCCGAGTAGGATCTGGGAAGGGATGGCTGCGACGAGCTTCAAACTCGCAAGTGTTGGGCGTAGTGCCAAACGCAAAAAGATCAATGGATCCTATTTCAGTATGATCGAGAACCGACAGATGATTAGCCATGCAGTGACAGCGCATTGGACCATTTTCACTGAGAGGACAGGATGTAGGCATTGACAACGGTGATGCCTAACATACAGCTTGCCATAGAAAGGAGTATGAATGATTGGATGAAGACAATAGGAAAGCAGAGGTTCAGGAGGAACAAGTATCTTCATGCGCTTATCTGAAATTCTCACCAATGAATTACATAAGTATCTCTATCTTTAATTTACGTTTCATTTATATTTTAATTATCAATTCACCATAACCATTTGAATCTACCTGACCGGGATTTACAAGATGACCATAGCTTGCTTCAAGCCGACATTCTCCGTGGGATCGACCCTTACTCACGTAAGGTTTATTACTTGGACGACCCAGTGCACTTGCTGGTTAGTTGTGCGAAGTTGTGACAAAGAACTAAGATTATGAACGTGCGTATTAAGTTTTTAGCGCCGTTACTAAGGAATGAACCGTCACAATTTCTGTGCACCAGTGACCCTAAGTACTTTATTTTCCAGTATTACCACCGAATACATAAATGCCACAGACACTTTAACTGGGTGAACCCTTTCGGATTGTGATTCAGCTTTGCTAGAATCCCCAGATAGACGTGTCCAGAGTTCTTAATCACACTTTTTTTGCTTTGAATCACGACTTTAACCGCTCAGTCTCAAGCTTTTCACTTGACACCTTCACGTCACAAGCACATGGTTAGGGACAGCTTGGTTGAGCCGCTTAGGCCAAGATTTTATTCCTTTAGGCCCTCCTATCCATTGATGCTCAAAGCCTTGAATCCTTTCTACCCTTGTCTTTTGGTTTAAAGGGTTATTGGCTTTTTCAATCTGCCCACCTTTTCCTGCATTTTTGGGCAGTAATGGATTTTTCTCTTTATTATTTATTTTTTCGCCATTTTTTTCTTTCTTTTTCGCATGCATTAAATTTTTTTTTTGCAACATGCTTTTACTTTTTCTTTTTGCTGCTTTTTCTTTCTTCAAGAATCAATTTTTGTATTTTTCAGATTACCAATAATACTTCACTTTCATCATCATTCTTTCAAGAGCCAACATTCTAGAATTCCAACTTCAAATATGCACTTTTTATTCATACATTCAAAAAACCAAAGCAATGCCACCATATCAAAATAAATGAACTATTCTTATTATAAACTTGAAATTCATGTATCTCTCAATTCTTTTCAAATAAATTTTCTTTTAAGTAAGGTGAGAGATATATGGACATTTTATAACTTTAAGACATAAATGCAAATGATCATGCAGTATGAACAATAGAACAGACATAAAAAAAATATAACAGTAAACAGAAAAGTAGCATAAGAGAATGAGTTAAAGAGAATGAATCCACCTTTAATGGTGGCAGCTAGTGCTCCTCCTTGAGGATCTAATGTAGTGCTTGATCTCTTCAATGTTACTCCTCTGTCTTTGGTATTATACTTAAGAGTGGTAGGAGTCACAGGAGTCACAAAGCAAATCTTTTGCAACACCAAACTTAAGAGTTTTGCTCGTCCTCGAACAAATATGACCAATGGGAAAGATGCTGTGGGACCCAGTGGTTCTGAGAGGCTAGGAATTTAAGAATCCCTGCCCTCTGCATTGGCATTGAATGCCCAGGGTCTGCTCCCTGGTTGGCATTCAACGCCAGCTATGCTGCCCATTGGGGGCGTTGAACGCCCAGCCAGTGCTTCCTAGCTGGCGTTTAACGCCAGTAACACTCCATCCAAAGTGTGCTGTTTTCACTACTTAACATTTTTGCTCTGTTCTTACTGCTGCACATGATCATGACCCTGCAGAAAATGACTAGAAAAACAAAATTAAATTAAAGAAAACATAAATAATAACTATGGTTGGGTTGCCTCCCAACAAGAGCTTCTTTAATGTCTTTAGTTGGACTTCACTGTACTTAACTTAGTGCCAGTGTTGAGCCTCCTGGCTTTATATCTCCTTCAAGGTAATGTTTAACTCTCTGTCCATTGACAGTGATCCTATTTTCAGGATCTTTACCTTGAAGTTCTATGTGCCTATAAGGTGATACACTAGTAATCACATAGGGTCCCTTCCAACGGGATTTGAGTTTCCCAGAAAATAATTTGAGTCTTGAGTTGAAGAGCAGGACCTTCTGTCCTGGTTCAAAGACTCTAGAAGATATTTTCTTGTCATGCCACCTTTTCGCTTTTTCCTTATAGATCCTTGCATTTTCAAATGCAGTTAAGCGGAATTCATCCAACTCATTTAGTTGGAGCAGCCGTTTCTCTCCTGCGGCTTTAGCAGCAAGGTTGAGGAATCTAGTAGCCCAATAGGCCTTGTGTTCTAGTTCTACTGGTAAATGACAGGATTTCCCATATACCAGCTGATATGGTGAAGTTCCAATGGAGGTTTTGAAAGCTGTTTTGTATGCCCACAAAGCATCATCAAGCTTTCTAGCCCAATCCTTTCTATTGGCACTTACTGTCCTCTTTAGGATTCACTTTAGTTCTCTATTTGAGACTTCAGCTTGTCCATTTGTTTGGGGATGATACGGTATTGCTACTTTATGGCGAACTCCGTAACGGCTTAAGATAGAATCCAGCTGTCTCTTGCAGAAATGAATACCTCCATCACTAATTAGTGTTCTAGGGACACCAAATCTGCTGAAGATGTTCTTTTGGAGGAACTTCATTACTATTCTGCTGTCATTAGTGGGTGTTGCTATTGTTTCAACCCATTCAGACACATAGTCTACTGCCACAAGGATGTAGGTGTTTGAGTATGAAGGTGGGAAGGGTCCCGTGAAATCTATACACTACAACAGAAAAGCAAAGCGGCGGCGGTTATTTTGGGGGGTTGCAGCGGTTATAACCGCCGCTAGAATAAGCTCCCGACAGCGAGCAAAACGCGGCCAGGTCAACCGTCGGCACAGTAGCGGCGGCGGTTTTGAAGAACCACTGGAATAACCGCCGTCAGTGTCACTCGGTGAATCGGAGCGTTAATTAACGGCTAATTAACCCATAAATGAGAATTTATTCTAGAAAGCCAAAAATATTATTTTTATGGCTAAATGTGATAGAGGAGAGTGAGACGAGAATTTCGGTACTAATTTTATAGAAATCGGACCAAGATTGGACCGAACGGACCAAACTGGGCCAACCGGATCCAAAGTGGGCCCTTGGCCCAACTAAGCTAAACCAAATCCCTAGTTTTCAGCACTCTCTCTCCTCACAACACACAAACACACGCTGAAATTGATTTGGAGGGGGGAAGAACACTCTCAAGTTCTCTCCCTTGGTTGATCTTCAAACCACCATAACTTTTGATATAGAGCTCCGATCGCTGCACCGTTTACGGCCACGCGTTCACCGCGGAGAGCCCTACAAAACCCATACAATCAATCTTAAGGTAAGCCACGTTTTTTTCTTTGAAATTCCAGCCCTTGTTTTCGAGTTTCATGAATGAAATGTTGAGATTTTGGGCTCTTTGATGTTATAGGACCCAACTCTCTTGAAGGAGAAGGTTAATCTTGTCTCCTTGGACCTTGGGTGTGGTAAAATTCTCAACCCTAGTGTAATTTGTTGTTCTATGATGTTGGGTATTGAGATGTTGTGTATAGGTATGATGATTGTGGCTTAGGTTGTGTATATGTGAAAGTTGGAGCTTGATTGGTGATTTTGGGAAGCTTGGGAGAGGGTTTTGTGTGATAAAATTTGTTCTTGGAGGTGTTGAGACCTTGAGAGCTTGTGGACAAGTGGTTTGGAAGTGCTCCGGTTGAGCTTGGAAAATCGGCTAAGGTATGGTCTCAGTTTCTCGTATCTAATATGTAATGTGGTAGGAAATACTTAGGCTAGAGGCCCTAATATAGGCATTGAATGGTTTATGTTGTTAAATGGTTGAGATATATGATGTGATCATATATGTGATTATGAATATTGATGCCTTGATTTTGTGATATATGATAAAATGCATGTTGTGATATATGCTTGATGAATGATTAAGGTTGAATTGGTGGGTGGTACCATGCTGATGGTGAGTATGATGTTGATTATGTATAATGATGGTTGATTGGAAATGGTATTATTGAAAATTGGGATGAGGGAGGATGTATGACATGATATTGTGTTTGTCCTTTAGCCATTTGATTGAGAAGTGTTAAAAGGGTTGGATGGTGATTTTGGGAAATTTGGTAAAATGTCAATGTGTGAGTTGAGGATAGCTTGATGTTGATTTTGGTATATTTTGATTGATTTCAAAGAAAAGGGATGAAATTGGCATGTTTTGATTGATTTTGAAAAGAGTTGAAAGTGGCTTGTTTTGAAAATGGCACTTTATGGTTTTGTATGAAAACATGGTTTTTGGGTATACTTTGACGGGACATAACTTGGACTACGGATCTTTGATTTGTGCCAAATCTATTTAGAAATGAAATTGGACCCGGGATATCCATGCCGTTTGAAGAACGGGTGAAAAACGATTTAAAATGAGAAAGTTATGTCCGTCGGAAGATTGGGGGTTGAATCTATAAATTCTGCAGCTTTTAACTTAGAAAATTTTTTAGCAGAATGACCCTCCGCGCATAGGCGCACTTGGCACGTACGCGCCGTTCTTCAAGAAAGCACCATCCACGCGTGCGCATGGTGTGCGCGGGCACGTCGATGCGCTGCACCAAATGTCCAGCTATTTTCCCGAGAGTTGTGCCAGAGTTGTGCCAGTTTTGTGCCTGGGGCGCAAGAGCACCCACGCGTACGCGTGGTTGACGCTCGCGCGTCGTTTGGCTATTTTTCAACCCGCGCGTCCGCGCATATGACGCTTGCGCGTTGATGAGATTTTGTGGCCATCCACGCGTGCGCGTAGAGTGCGCGTACGCGTGGCCCTGTTTTCATCCCAAAGTTGATTTTTGAGTTTTAAAAGCCAAATTTCATACTTCTAAGCCTTCGATCTCACCACTTATGTCTTAAATCATTATAATATGCCTAGCAATGAGGCAAGGGGCTAGTAAATGTGGTAACTTACGAGTGAAGTAACGGAAAAATGAATGATCAATGAGGATCAAAGATGATTATGTGAGATGCGGAGGATGGCGGTGGAAGTGCTTGTTGTGCCATGGGCCGAAGGGCCGTAATTGTTTATGAATTGGCTGGATATAGATTTAACCGTGAGCCGGATGGCTAGATTATTGCCGTGTTACGGCGGAGTCATGATTATGGCTAAGTATAAATGCATATATGCTGTTGAATGAATTGTGAATGTTTGCACTTCCACCATCGGAGATGAGGGTTTCCCTGGGATGAAGCAGTGGCTAGCCACCACGTGCTCCAGGTTGAGACACGAAGCTCTTTTGACCCTATGTCGTAAGTGTGGCCAGGCACTGTGAAAGGCCCGGATGAGCTCGCCCCCGTAAATATTCACCAGTGAGGTGATGGATATGGATCATGATTATGATCAAGTTTATGATGAGTATAACTCGAGTTAGGGATGCATGACAGAGGGACAGTCCAATGGTTAGCTACCAAGACTTGTCGGGTAGGCTCTATAACCAACAGATGATATCATCAGCTACTAGGGACAGGCATTCATCATATGCATACTATATGAATTGTTTGAGATTGCCTATTTGACTGCATATTACTTGCTAATTGTCTAAATGCCTTATCTGTTCCTATTTGTAAATCTCTTGTCTGATATAACTGTGTTTGCTATATTATACTCCTGCTGGTGGTTGGGAGGTCTGAAGGTATTGGAAAGGGAAGTATTAGTTAGACTGAAGGATCTTTAGTCAGTTGCCACTTACGGTTTAGTTTGTCTATAAGCTTTGATATTATCTGGAGGAAGTTCTAGGATTGCCTTCGGCTTTCCTCTATTATCAAGTATTATATATGTGGAAAATGTTACCATGCTGGGGACCTCTGGTTCTCACCCATGCGGATTTTGTGGTTTTCAGATGCAGGACGTGAGGTTTCTCGCTGAGGCATACTGGAGACTTCTGGATTAGCGAAGATCCTTTGTTTTCGGGACTCCGTCTTGGTTTATATATCTTGTTTAGATACCTTTATCTCCACTAAATAATACAAACTGTGATGACTCCTCTTATAGGAGATTTTTGGAGAATAGGGTTCTGTATTTGTGTCCCTTTGGGTTTCCTTTGGGGTTTCCTTATTTTATTATATGTATATATATATTGCTATGCTCGGACCGGTTATCTTCGCATCCGGATTTGAGTTTTTATATTCCCGTTTTTGACACTCGTTTGTATATATATAATCTCGCGTTAACTTATCATTTGCTCGTTGCGTTATCGATCGGAGTGTTGTGCTTTCGAGTTGCGATTTTTGTTTACCCCTTTTTCTACAAAGGCTCCTAGTTATAATCCTTATTCACAGTACTATACGTACTAGATTTTTGTTTTAGAGGTCGTAATACCTTGCCATCTCTAGATTATGACTTAAGCATAAGACTCTGTATGGTAGGGTGTTACAGTCTACTGCCACAAGGATGTAGGTGTTTGAGTATGAAGGTGGGAAGGGTCCCGTGAAATCTATACACTACAACAGAAAAGCGAAGCGGCGGCGGTTATTTTGGGGGTTGTAGCGGTTATAACCGCCGCTAGAATAAGCTCCCGGCAGTGAGCAAAACGCGGCCAGGTCAACCGTCGGCACAGTAGCGGCGGCGGTTTTGAAGAACCGCTGGAATAACCGCCACTATGCGCTTGAACCAGGCAGAATAGGTATAACGCCACAAAAATTAAAATTTTAGTTACCGTTGATTATTCACGGCGGTTTTGAACGCCGCTAAAAGGTTGACAGGAACTTCTAAAATGAATTTCGTGGCGGTTTTTAACCGCCGCAAAAACTGCAGCATGTTTTTTTTAAAAAATAAACAAATTTTTATATAAACTAATTCCTAATGCTTGGATCCTAATAGAAAAAATAACTATTACAAATATTAAAATCTACAATTCAAAGTAAAATAGAAAAATTAACCAAAATAATATGAACATTGCATTTCAAAATATAATATATACTTAATAAGTCTTACATAATCATAAATCCAACACGATCAGTGTTTAACACCTATATTTACATCTCAAAGTAAATTCAAATAACGCAATACTAAAATTGAATTAGAAAAGAATTTTGCTACTAATATTTAACTAAGCTAAAAGCCTAAAATAAAGAGTTACTTTGATAAATAAAAATCTTCAGTCACTTCAATTATAAAATTCTACAACTACTTCATGGAGTAGTAAAAGGTGACTTTGTCTCTATTGGAGAGTCTGCAACCTAGGATTAAAAATAAAAAAAATGTTAGAATAAAAACAAAGACCATTAAATAATTTAAGCCTAACATGAAAAGGCATAAGCCATCTGCACAAATTAAGAAAATGAACAATAATAACTAAATCATTATTTTACTAAATCATGCACAATGAAAGATTTAGGAAAAAAAACCTATATATAATATTTATCCCATTATTCGTAGTTGTAGGAAAGTCATGTGGCACTTTTTCACCCATACAATGATTAATGAAATATGTCACCTGGGCTTGTAATAAAGAAATTGTTGCTTTATTCTCTTGTAATTCTACTTTCATAGAGTGAAATTTAGCCATATCAAAGTTATGATTGCATGAAAAAGATACCCCTCCTAAACTATTAGAAGATTTTATGACTTGGGATGGACAAACACCAGATCCTACACCTCTAACACGACCCGGGTGTTCTTTTCCAAATAACTTGATATATGCATCATCAGTAGAACTCTCATTAGCTTGAATCAAAGTTAATTGTTCCTATAGTAAAAATTTGAGAAATACATCATCAGTAGAATAATCTTCATTATCATTAACAAATAAAGCCAAAATAAAGTGAAAGTGCTTACAGTTTTCTCACTAGCCTCATCATTAACAAAAGATCCATCCTTCTTCTTATGACTAATTGGATACATTTCAACTCTAGTAAAAACTCTCTTATTTGCAGTTTCCTATCAATTCAATAAATGGGAATTCAATATCAACGCATGTAAAAATTAAATAACATAATATTATCCTGATAAGGACTCAATCACAAACCAACTCGTGTTTCTTCCTAGCAATTGTCTTAGATCCGAGTGTATGAGGAATTATTTATTTTTCTCGATTACTTGCATTTTTCTCACACATTTCCTACACATGCAAATTCAATTAGCAACTTGTCAATATAAAGTGAAATATAGAATGTGTGTTCATACAATTACCTGAGTTCTGGACTTTAATCTATAATCAATAAAAGTTGCCCATTGCTCCAAGCTGACTCCAACTCCTTTTGGTAACAACGCTATATTTTGCTCCCTAGTAAGATTCTAATTATTATTGTCATTAAACAATTTGCATCTATCATCTTTCCACTTCCTGCCAAGATTTTGTAGTGTGTACTTCTTTTGCTGTCCATCATCAACTTTAAAGAATCTTTACATAGTATAAACATAAAAATAATTAACCTGAATAATTGTAACATAGACTTACATGTAAAATTATTTAAACTTATTAATAACTAAAATTGGAACATAATTCACAAAAATGTTCAAAGACTCATGCTATGCCCAATTGCCAATCTGAGATGCAGGAAATTTGTCACTTCAATGCTCGGTCTAACATTCAATCTCAAAGGAAATTAAAAATAATACCCGAAAATATCATATTAGAATTGCTCTAATAATTAACCAGGAAGTTAATTATTGGCATAATATGGCACCAAGGAAGTTAATTATTAGCATATCAGAACCACAAAATGTAATTTACAACTAAAATAATAGCATAATATGGCCATAAGAGGCATGCAGCATAAAAAAATTATGGCACCAAGGAATGCTCAGAAGTATAGACCAAAAATCAATCACCTCCTGTACAATACATATTTATTAGCATGAGCTAGGTAATATTTCTAGAAGACAACTCAACAGAAAATTAGCGCTTCTTTGATTTGTAGTTTTATTTTCAATTCTTAATTTTAGTTCTTGTTTTTCCAAAATTTTATAAATGAAAAATTAAAATTTAACAAAATAAGATTTAATTTTTTAATAAAATTGTAAAATAAAATTATTAAAAATAATAAGTCTAACATGAATAGAGAGGTTCATCAGCAAATTGTTTGATAGTGGTGCACTTATGCATATTGGGAGAAGTAATATACTTTACATATTTATCTAAATAAAAAAGCTAAGAAAGCACATAGTAAAACAATGAATGCCTAAAAATAAAATAAAATAAAATAAAATAAAATAAAAGACAAGTTTCTTGCCTCCAATAAAAAGAAACACAGAACCAATTTTTAAATTTGTTTTTTCATTTATAAATTTGACAACATAAAATTTAAACATCAATTATTTTTCTGATAACAACAAAAACAAAAGGGTAGAAGTAAAAAGAAGGATGAAGAAAGAGAAGAATGAAATTAACTTTAATGTTAGTGAAATAAAGTTGATTATCTGATTACCTAACCAGGCACATTCAATAGTTAAATAAATAAAGCATCGAATATCTGGTGAGTGGCCAATACAGATTTAATTAAGAGATTTAGCTAGCTAGGAACTTTTTTATGAATAACCCATCTTCAATTATTCAAAAAAAGAAAATATAGGATAAAGACATTGGTACATACCTAACTAATATTAGGCTAGGGGACGTTTATTTTCATTAATAAATAACAGCTAAAATTGTCCTAGGATGATACAATAGCAGAACATAGGAGTTCATGTATTGAAAATAATTAAATTATTATTAAATAATTAAATAAAAAAGAACTTGAATAATATCCCTATAGGCTCCATTTCTGTATGACTCTGTTGGAACCAAAGGCCATTTCTCATAACTTATAGGAAAGTTCTTGAAATTTCCAGCAACAACTCCTAAAAACAAGCCTAAAAGTCCACCAGATTCACCAATCGGTTGGCCATGCTCATTCCAATGCACAATAATTTTAGTTCTATGAGACAGCATCCACACATCTTTCAACCTTAAGTGACCTTCCTTAATCATTCCATTTGCATCTATCAAATTATTCAAGTCGTATACCATACATTATTATACTTCCTTCCTTGTAGAAATTTAAATATACAGTGCTATAATTAAACTAAATTTAACAATGTACCTTCCAAATCAACTATCCAGTACTTATTGGACTTTCTTTCTTGTACATCTAATTGAACATGTGGAACTTCTGAACCAGCAGATAAAGTAGGTTCAGGCTCTATGGATTCAGAGGACTCATTTTGATCAACGGATGGTGAATCATTAAACTCATGAGTAGATGTATTCTCACGTGAAGAAACAATCTTTCTCTTAGTCATTTCTACAATGTATCAAGAGATATTAAGATTAATATATCAATAACATAATGAAAATGAAATAATAGTACTTAATTTAATCAACCAACAACCAAAGAAATAAGAAACTACTAAATCAAACTATTAAGTATATGTAATAAAACATAAAATTATGAAAGAAAACAATACATAACACTCTATGACTTGCAACTAAAGACTTACATTACTCTAAACATTCTTCGTCTATAATTGATCTTGCTAATGGTACATGTGAAATGTTATCTGGAAAAATTGTCCCAAATCTTGTGATGGATAACCCACATTGTCATAAATTATGTCTTCATCCTCATTGCCCATATCATATAAGTCTCTTGGCTTTACTTGAATTGGTATGCTCCAACCTTTTTCTTTCTCATCCTCCACATAATAAACCATTTGAGCTTCGTTAGCCTTAATATATAGCTCATCATCCTCATGCTCACCAGTATGTATCAATCTACTAAAGTTGATTGAGGTAAAACCTAACTTATCTACTTTCATGGCCCTTGGGTTTGTGGTATTAGCCCATTCACATTTAAACAAGGTTACAAAGAATATACCATCATAATTAAGTTCAATGATGTCGACTAACTTTCCATAATAAGGAACTTCTCCAAACCTCATATTGGGATCACTATTGCGGGAGTAGCTTCTTGTTCTAAATGTCCCAAAAATACTACTGTTTTGAGTTTTTAAACCTTTTTCACGTTTTACAGTCCTAAACTTGTATCCATTGACATTATATGCAAAAAATCTTCTTGCTTGGTCAATCAGCCCTTTTGCAAGACTAAAAAATACCGTTCTCTTAGATTCTTCAATTTTATCAAGATCTCGAACAATCTAAGAAAGTATGACGAATTTTTTATCAACTTCATATGATGAAAATTGAAAAAAAATAACTTCAGAGAGGAAGAATTTGACTCACACGGGTAGAGAACTAACTTGCAAACTCTCTATGAACTTTCTTGTCTATCTTTGATGTATTTCTTGTACGACTTCTTAATTGCTTTCATACAATGTTTCTAAACTCCCTACAGATGTCTTAATATTAGGATTAAAAGTCATTAAAAGAATCTTACTTATATGCATTAGAACATGCTGAAATACTCACTGGAGATAGTTGTCAACTATGGAGCAATTAGTTAACACATGTCTATGAGCTTGTAACTTTTCAGTGGCTGTTAAAGTGAAATATGAGAAAACACCAAGTGGTTTACCTACTTGAGGGAACAAAGTATCTAACCAAGAATTTGATTCTTCATGGGTTGGTTCATCATCAACTCGGCGAGGTTGATTCCATCTAGTCTCAATGTTCTCTAAATATCTGGAGCAAAATGTAAGAAATTCTTCCATTAAGTATCCTTGTACTATGGATCCTTCTGGTTGTGCTTTGTTACGTACATATGACTTCAAGTATCTTAAATACCTATCCAGGAATGAAGATTAAATACTATCCAACAAAGTTATAAATAACGATCTAAGCTAATAATTTTACCTCTCAATAGGGTACATCCATCTATAATGGACAGGGCCTCCAAGTTTAGCTTCTTCTACAAGGTGCACCATCAAGTGAACCATAATTGTGAAGAATGAAGGAGGGAATAACATTTCCATGTGGCATAACATGATGACAATTTGATCTTGCAACTTTTTCAAAGAGGGGGCACTTAACGCTTTACCACATAATTGTCTAAAGAATGAACACATCTCAATAAGCACTGCAGAGACCTCATCAGGTAGCCCTGTTCGCATGGCTAATGGTAAAATTGCTCCATAAGTATATGACAATCAAGAATTTTTAGCACCCTACTCAACTTAAGAGACTCTAGGTCAATGCACCTTGATATGTTGCTTGCATAACCATCAGGAACAGTAACGTTTTTCAAAGTTGTCAAGAATCTCTTCTTATCCAAATTGTTCAGAGTATAAATTGCTGGAGGTGCACAATAGAGAAGGTGCACAACAGAGAACATGGAAGAGAAGTAGTGGATAGGAAATCAGCTGTTTTAAGTCCATGCAAAGAACTAATTTCATCCATCTTATTTGAGTACTCATGAACTATTTTATTTTATAAAAGTTTGTAAAAGCTAAATAACTCACATATGAATATATAAAGAGACACGAAACTAACAAATAACTGTATAATGAATCAAGCTTTTTGGACCTCTAAATGTGTGTGCATGTGTTCTGTTTCTAATCAAAGAAAAGCATGTAAAGTAATAATAAAAAATACGAAACTAAAGAAACCGCAGAACTCACATCTTTAAATCTTGAATCCTTTTAATTACTCTTCCTAAGATCTCATAATGTCAATCTTCCTTACCAATGAATACATCAATAGAAAACAGGGCTAGCATTCATAATAAAATAAATAATAAATTTTTGCTAACTTTAATTATCAATAATCGTCAACAAAATTCGACAAATCTTAAAATACTAATGAATCCATAATTTCATCCATCTTATTAAGTACTTATGAACTATTTTATTTTATAAAAATTTGTAAAAGCTAAATGACTCACATATGTATATATAAAGAGGCACGAAACTAACAAATAACTGTATAATGAATTAAGCCTTTTGGACCTCTAAATGTGTGTGCATGTGTTCTGTTTCTAATCAAAGAAAAGCATGTAAAGTAATAATAAAAAACACGAAACTAAAGAAACCACAAAAATCACTTATTTAAATCTTGAATCATTTTAATTACTCTTCCTAAGATCTCATAATATCACTCTTCCTTACCAATGAATACATCAATAGAAAACAGGGCTAGCATTCATAGTAAAATAAATAATCCATTTTGCTAACTTTAATTATCAAAACTCATCAACAAAATTCGACAAATCTTAAAATACTAATGAATCCATAATTTCATCCATGTTATTTGAGTACTCATGAACTATTTTATTTTATAAAAGTTTGTAAAAGCTAAATGACTCACATGTGTATATATAAAGAGGCACGAAACTAACAAATAACTGTATAATGAATCAAGCCTTTTGGACATCTAAATGTGTGTGCATGTGTTCTGTTTCTAATCAAAGAAAAGCATGTAAAGTAGTAATAAAAAATACAAAACTAAAGAAACTGCAGAAATCACTTTTTTAAATCTTGAATCCTTTTAATTACTATTGCTAAGATCTCATAATGTGAATCTTCCTTACCAATGAATACATCAATAGAAAACAGGGCTAGCATTCATAATAAAATAAATAATCCATTTTTGCTTACTTTAATTATCAATATTCATCAACAAAATTCGACAAATCTTAAAATACTAATAATTATTACCTGTGCCAAAGTTAGTCTTGACTCAATTTGGCTTCCTTTGCTAAGAATATAGACCAGAGAGGATAACTATTTTAGCTTAAAACCTGCAAAACCCAATTAATCAAACAAATTAAATACCTCTCTGATATATGTGCGTGGTGGTTTCTTTGGAGTTTTATTATTCCATTGTAGTCAAATTCTACCTATAATCAGTTTTGGATCTATTTTTTCTTGTGTTTTGTATCTCATATTTTGCTTCTTTTTTTGTTTGTCATGATTATTGTTCTCTGCAGAATTTTTACTTTGCTCACAAATAAACAAACACACCATTCCTTCTTCTCTTAGTTTCTCATTTTAATTCATAATTTAGAAATCAATTGAGAACTAATTTAAACAGAAAATATAATTACATATGCAACTCCGAACCCAATGATAAATTCATCAATGAAATTACACAAATTGACTACAAATCAAATCACATAAAGAGCTTCTTCAAGCACACTACTTCATCGGACAATTTACTGTTATTAGTTTCAAGCTAGATTGTCTTTTAATTAACACATTATTAAGTAATAAGTACGAATTCCTCCTAATATCAAAAAAAAAAGTACGAATTCCTCTTTACAATTTATATCCAATAAACCCCTAAATTCCTACTAGTAGAGAAAGAGACAGAGTAACCTTAAATTGCAGAAATTGCTGACTTTCAGGAGAGAAATTCGTGCATTCTCAAAGTGATGAACAAGAAGGATAAACAACTAGATAATAAGATAATGGGTTATCAGTGATTATTAACTACAAGAAGGATAAAATTGAATCAGAAAAGAACAAAGAAAAACACAATTATCTTACCAGAGACAGGAACAAATGCGTATGGTTTTGCTAAGCCATGATTTGTTGCAGATTTTCATTCTGCACGAAGAAGTTTTGTTCATTGGAATTGGGGTTCTGGGCACCGAGCTAGGTTTTGGAAGAATGAAGAACTGAGGTAATGGCGGATAGTGGGTAGTGGAGCTAGCGAGAAGTGCGAATGAAAGAGAAATTAGGCGGTTTAATCATAGAATGGCGCGAATTCCACAAACCGCCGTGGAGCGAAAATGATGGCCGCCGCTGGGTTAGTTCTTCAGAGGCGGGTTGCTCTCAACCGCTGGTATGTGAAATTAGGGTAGCAGCGACGGCGGTTCTAGTTGACCGCTCCCCTAATATAGCCGCTGAAATTAGGTTTCCTTGTAGTGATACCCCATACATCAAACAACTCAATCTCTAGGATTCCTTGCTGAGGCATTCCGTGACCATGAGGGAGATTGCCAACCCTTTGGTAACTATCATAGTTACAGACAAACTCTCTAGAGTTCTTAAAGAGAGTAGGCCAGTAAAAGCCACTTTGGAGAACCTTGGTGGCTGTCTACTCACCTCCAAAATGTCCTCCATAGTCCGAGCCATGGCAATGCCATAGGATTCTCTGTGCCTCTTACTCATCGTCGGATTATTCCATCCGAGCATCTCTTAAAGAGATATGGCTCATCCCACAAGTAGTATTTTGTATCATGCATGAGTTTCCGGGCTTACTACCTGTTAAACTCCTTGGGAATGAACCTTATGGCCTTGTAGATTGCAATGTCTGCAAACTAAGGTACTGTCCGGATGGCATAGAGTTACTCATCTAGAAAGGATTCAGATATGTCAGTGGAGAGAGGAGAAGTCCCTGCTACTGGTTCAATCTAAGACAAGTGGCCAGCCACTTGATTTTCTATGCCCTTTCTATCTCTAATTTCTATATCAAACTCTTGCAAGAATAATACCCATCTTATGAGTCTGGGGTTAGAGTCTTGCTTAGTGAGAAGATACTTTAGAGTGGCATGGTCAGTATAGATAATGACCTTAGATCCTACTAGGTAGGATCTGAACTTGTCAATAGCATAAACCACTGCAAGTAGCTCCTTTTCTGTGGTAGTGTAATTCTTCTGCGCATCATTTAGTACACGACTAGCATAATAAATGACATGCAGAAGCTTGTCATGTATCTGCCACAGAACTGCGCCAATGGCATGGTCACTAGCATCACACATCAGTTCAAATGGTAAGTTCCAGTTGGGTGCAGAGATGATAGGAGTAGTGACAAACTTGGCTTTTAGGGTTTCAAAGGCATTCAGGCATTCTTGGTCAAAGACAAATGGAACATCAGTGGCCAAGAGATTACACAGGGGTTTTGTGATTTTAGAAAAATCTTTTATGAACCTCCTATAAAATCATGCATGTCCTAGGAAACTTCTGATTGCCATGACATTAGTAGGAGGATGCAATCGTTCAATCACTTCCACCTTAGCTTGATCTACTTCTATGCCCTTGTTTGAGACCCGATGTCCGAGAACAATGCCTTAAGTTACCATGAAGTGGCATTTCTCCCAATTTAGAACCAGGTTTGTCTCTTAGCATCTTTTCAGAACTAGGGCCAGATGATCAAGGCAGGAGTCAAATGAGTCTCCAAAAATAGAGAAGTCATCTATGAACACTTCAAGGAACTTCTCTACCATATCAAAGAAGATGGATAACATACATCTCTGAAAAGTGGCAGGTGCATTGCACAGGCCAAATGGCATTCGCCTGTAGGCAAACACGCCAGATGGGCATGTGAATGCTGTCTTTTTTTGATCCTGTGGATCCACTGCTATTTGATTGTACCCAGAATATCCATCCAGGAAATAATAAAAAGCATGCCCTGCTAGTCTTTCTAGCATTTGGTCAATAAATGGTAAAGAAAAATGATCATTCCTCGTGGCGTCATTGAGTCTTCTATAGTCAATGCCTCCCTTCTTGGGAACAACTTGGACATGGCTCACCCAGGGGCTATCAGAAATGGGATAAATGATCCCAGCCTCATAGAGCTTAGTGACTTCCTTTGTGGTTGCACCATTGGTTTGGCGTTATCTTCCAGTAGGATTTTGAGCATGCATCAGGCCAGGTTGATGCCCTTAAGGTCACTTATAGTCCACCCAAGGGCAGTCCTATGTGTCTTAAGCACTTGAATTAGTGCTTCTTCTTCCTGTGGCTCTAAGTCAGAGCTTATGATCACAGGATAAGTATCTCCGTCTCCCAGAAATACATATTTCAGGGAAGACGGTAATGGCTTGAGCTCAAGCTTTGGAGGCTTCTCCTTTTCCTTAGGAATTTCCAAGGGATCTTCCAAGTAATGTTGTTCATCAGTAAGGATGTCATTCAGCCTTTTCTTGAGACTCAGCCATGTTTACTTCTTCTACTAGGGAATCAATGAGGTCAATGCTCATGCATTCCAATGGAGTGTCTTGATGCTGCATGGCTTTTACAGCATTCAGTACGAACTTTTCCTCATTAACTCTCAGGGTTACTTCCCATTTTTCAACATCAATGAGGGTTCGTCCTGTAACTAGGAAGGGTCTTCCTATGATAAGGGATGCACTCTTGTGTCCTTCCATGTCCAACACCACAAAGTCTGTGGGAAAAGCAAAGGGTCCAACCCTAACAATCATGTCTTCAAATACGCCTGATGGTATCTTAATAGAGTCATCAGCAAGTTGAAGACATGTGCGGGTTAGCTTGACTTCATCAGTTAAGAAAAGCTTCTTTATTAATGAAGCAGGTATTAGGTTGATGCTTGCTCCAAGTTCACATAGAGCAGTCTTTGTACAAGCATAACCTAAACTACATGGTATCATAAAGCTTCCTGGATCCTTAAGTTTCTCTGGTAAGTTGTTTTGAATAATTGCGCCGCACTCTTCAGTGGGGAGGACTATTTCTGTCTCTCTCCAATCCTTCTTATGACTTAAGATGTCCTTCATGAACTTAGCATAAGAAGGTATCTGTTCAAGAGCCTCTGTAAAAGGGATCTTGATCTCTAGTGATCTAAGATAATCTGCAAAACGGGCAAATTGTTTATCTTTTTCCTTTTGATGGAGCTTCTGAGGAAATGGCATTTTAGCCTTATACTCATCAACTTTGGTTGATGAAGGGTGAGTGCCATGTGTGTTAGAAGGGGGTTACTAGCTTGCTTAGGAGGGTTGCTATCAGTATGTGGCTGGCCTCCCTTGCTTGGGCATTCAACGCCCATGTTGCTGCCCCCTTCCTGGCGTTCAATGCTAGGGGCATCATTCCCTTGTGGGTGTTCAACGCCAAGGGTGCTGTCTCCTTGGGCGTTTGAACGCCCAGTCTCTGCCCTTTCCTAGCGTTCAACGCCAGGAGTGATACCTCCCTAGGCATTTAAACGCCTAGAGCTATCTTGTGCAGAGACCTGGTTATCCTCTATCCGTTGTTCTTTTCCTAACCTGCTATTGTTATGAGGTTGGGTATTCAATGTTTTCCCACTCCTTAGTTGAATGGCCTGGCATTCCTCTGTTATCTGCTTAGATAACTATTGCCTTGTTTGATTCAGCTGGGCTTCTACATTCCTGTTAGAAGCCTGAGTTTCTTGCAAAGCCTCTTGCAGTTCCAGTAGTTACTGGGCAAGGACGTGCAATTGCTGAGTCAATGGGCCATCTGGCTCTAGAGGATTAGGTTCAGTAGATATGGCCTTAACCTCTCCTTTCATAGAAGTCTCAACAGCTAAGTACAGATGCTGATTAGTAGCAACTGTTTCAATAAGCTCGCGAGCCTCTTCAATGGTCTTTCTCATGTGTATGGAACCACCAGCAGAGTGGTCCAAAGACATTCTAGCCATGTTTGAAAGTCCATAATAGAAGATGTCTAACTGTACCCATTCTGAAAACATTTCAGTGGGACATTTTCTTAGCATCCTTTTATACCTTTCCCATGCATCATAAAGAGATTCATTATCTCCTTGTCTGAAGCCTTGGATGTCCAGTCTCAGTTGGGTCATCTTTCTTGGAGAAAAGTATTCATTTAAAAACTTGTCTACTAACTATTTCCAAGTTTTCAAGCTATCTTTAGGCTCGTTATCCAACCACTTCTTTGCTTGGTCCTTTACAGCAAAAGGAAAGAGCAATAGTCTGTAGACATCTTGGTCAACTCCCTCATTGTGTACTGTGTCAGCAATCTTTAAGAAATCTGCCAGGAACTCAATAGGTTCTTCCTGTGGAAGTCCTGAATACCGGCAGTTTTGCTGCACTATAGTAATGAGTTGAGGGTTTAGTTCAAAGCTACTTACTCTGATGTGAGGTACGCTAATACTTCTTCCATAGAAGTCAGCAGTGGGATTTGTATAAGATCCCAGAGTTCTTCTGAACTCTTCATTCCCATTTGAGTTCATAATGAAGAAAGGTAGAAGAAGAGAAAGAATGTGGGATAAAAATAATTTTTTTTCAAAAATTAAATAAATAAATAAAATAAAAATGGAAAACTAATTTGAAAATAAAAGAAATAATTAAGAAATTTCGAAACTTAAAAGAGAGAGGAATTAGTTAGTAAGTTTTGCAAAAGATGAGAGAGAAGATAAGTAACTAATTAGAAAAGATTTGAAAACAAGATAAGATATAAGATTAGAAAAGATTTGAATTTAAAATTAGAAATTAGAAAAGATAAGAAAAGATAAGATTAGAAACTAAAAAGATTTGAGAAAGATTTTATTTTAAAATTTGAGATTAGAAAAGATAAGATAAGTTAGGTAAGATAAGATGAGAAATTTAAGAAAAGATAAGTTTTTAAATTAAAAAGATTTGAATTTTAAATTTTAAATTTTAAATTTTAAATTTTGAAATTTTAACTTTTGAATTTTGAAAAAGTCAACAAGATAAGATAAAGATTTGAAAAAGATTTAAATTTTAAAAAGGTTTGATTTTTAAAATTTGAAATTTAAATTTTGAAATTTGAATTTTGAAATTTGAAATAAGATAAGATTTTTGAAAAAGATAAGATTTTTTGAAAAGATTTTATTTTAAAAATACTTGAATTTTGAAATTCAAAACAAAGATAAGATAAGATAAAAAATTTGAAATTAAAATCTGAATTTTTGATTTAAAAATTTCAAAATTTTAATAAAAGATAAGAAAAGATATATTTTTTATTTTTTAATTTAATGACGAAAGAGAAAAATAAATAAAAGACACAAAACTTAAAATTTTTAGATCTAAATGGACCTGGTGTGCTAAAATTTAAAGAAAAACACCAAGGGACACCAAAGTTAAAAATTTTAAGATCAAAACACAAAGAAAACATAACACATTGAAGATTAAGAAGAACACTAAGAACAAGACTCAAGAAACTCAAAGTACACAAGAACATGTAAAGGACATCAAACTTAAAATTTTTGAAAATCAAACACAAAATTTTCGAAAATTAAAAGAAAAACAATAAAAGGACACCAAACTTAAAAATTCACACAAGATTTAACCAAAGAAACTATTTTTAAAAATTTTTTTTGAAAGAAAGACTTAAAATTTTCGAAAATTACCAAGAACAAAAACAAAAAGAATCAAACCAAAAACAAAGATTAAACAAAGAAAAGAAAAATTTTTTGAAAAAGGTTTTAATTTTGTTCGAAAATAAAGAAGAAGAAAATAAAAATAAAAGACTCAAACAAAATAAATAAAAAATTACCTGATCTAGGGAACAAGATAATCCGTCAGTTATCCAAACTCGAACAATCCCCGGCAACAGCGCCAAAAACTTGGTGTGTGAATCCCCACGCTTTGTACAACTGAATCAGCAAGTGCACTAGGTCGTCCAAGTAATACCTAAGTGAGTCAGGGTTGATCCCACGAGGATTGTGATTTGAAGCAAGCTATGGTTATCTTGTAGGTCTTAGTCAGGCGAATGAAAGAGTAGGAGATGTTGGTATGTTATTTTTAATTGCATAAAAAGGAATAAAGAAAAAGGGTAATCAGAACTCAGAAGTTGTGTAAACTATGATAGGAAGGTGGTTATGTAAGACCCAGAATTTTTGAAAAGTCTTATTATGATCAAGTCTCAAAATCATATGGTTATTTATAGCCTTAATTTCAGAAATTATTTTATTAAAGATAATTAAGGCAAGTTTTGATTTATTGGATTTGAGATAAGCTATGATTATTATCCAATTTTATAATTATTGGATTATTTTCTATATTTGAATTATAAAGTTGATAGTTATAAAATAATAAGTATTTTATATGATTTGGATTGGATAAGTAATATTTTAAATATTAATACTGCTATTTTGAAAAATGAAGAAATTAAGTATATTATTTCTTATTATTTGATTTGGGCATTTTATTGAAAATAATTGTAGAGTTGATGAACAAATAGTATTTTATATATTATTATTATTGGATTAGAATTTATTTCTAATTACTATATTATCCCTATTTTTAAGTGAAATTACTAAAATACCCCTAACCCTAATTTTTGAAAATGAAACCCTAACCCAGTGACCCGCTAACCGACCCGGTTTCCTTCACTCACACTCAGCAGCAGCAGCTGCTGCCCCTCTACCCTAGACACCCACACGCAGAGGCAAAAAGGAAAAGAAAGGAAGAAACAAACGAAGCAAAAGGAGGGGTTCAAAGAAGAGAAGAGGGGAAACAGAGAGGGGACTCGCGGATAGAGAGAGATGGAATCGCGTCCGCCGTTGACCCACACCCTGCCGTTCTGCGTGACTGTGCCGACGTCGCCGTCAGTTTTCCTTGTCGCCGATGATGGAGAACCAAGAGAGGAGGACGTGCGAAGAGAGGAAGGCGCCCTGTCTGGAGGCTGCCACCGTCGAATCCTCCTTGTCACCGCCATTCGGATCGAGAACAGGAGAGGAAGGAGGCGCTGTTTGACCGCCGCACCTCGCCGTCGATCGCCTTTGAACCGCGTAGAACCCAGGACTGCGGGCGTGAGGGATGCGATGCAGGAGCCCGACACGAGAAAGAGGGAGCGCGCGTGCTCGCGCGAGGGGAAGGCGACGCTGCTGTCATCGCCGTTGCTGAGCCGCCGTCGCCGTTCCTCCAGAACCGCCACCGCTGGGTCGCTGTGAAGAGGGGTCCGCTACTGCGACGCCGCTGCTACTGTGGCTGTCGTGGTGTTCATCGCGTCCCTGGTCATCGCCGGCTGTTCTGATGATGTCAAGGGGTTCAGGCCGCCGCCGGTGTCGCTGCCGGAGAAGGGAGCTGCATCTCTGTGATTCTGACCGCCGGGGATGGTTCTGTGACTTCCGGGACCGCCGCCGGAGCTTCTGTTCATTTCTGTCGCTTGAGACCCTGCTGCCGTCGCTGGAAAAAGTATGCCGGTAAGGGTTTCGAATTTGATTTTTGTTTCTTATGAGATTCTGGAGTTTTATTGTTATGGCATGTTGGTTTCAGTCACCGTTGCCGGAGTCGGGTTGCCGCAGCCGCTGGAGGTGGCTGCCGGGGCCACCGCCAAACCGGTTCAGAGACCACTGCTGTTTCGGTTCAGCCGCTCTTTCTTTAGTTCGGTAAGCGTTTCGATTTGAAAGCCCTTTAGTTACCGTTCTGTTATCATACGCTGAGGTTTGTGGCGTTAATTGCTATAAGATTGAGTTTCGGTTGTTGTATGTTGCGATTAGAGTTGTTGAGACTGTTGCGAAAGTGGCTTGGAGCTGAGGTTTTGGTTGCCGCCAGTTCGGTTTGAGACAGAAAGGAATTGATGAGGCATTTGGGTTATGGATTTGCGTTTTGAGGTAGGGGCGCTTTCTGAAAACTACAGTTTATTATTGGAATTATTACATATGGATACTGATGTGAGATATGGTGTAATTAGTGATTGTATCTGCCTTATGTATTATTTGATTGACTCGAACGATTATGGATGTTGGCTTGGCTGAATTGTTGTGTGGCTTGTGAAATGTAATGTTTGAAGTTGATTCTTTAAATATTTGAAATGAGTTTAATCCGTTGAGGATTGGTTTGAATTGAGTCAATTATTTGATGATGTGAAAGATAGAATGCTCTTGAAATCCAGCCTGGGTTGCTTTAATTGCTCTGGTTTTGATAAATGATTTATTGCGGAACCGATTCTTTAAAGCTTTATAAATGAGTTAAATCGGTTGATATTGAGTTGATTTTTGAAATGGTTTCCTTGAGGTATGCCATTGAGGCGACAGTTGGATTTAGCTTGCTTTTGAATTGATTTCTGGTTTTGAGCTGTTGAAAAGGAATGAGAAACGGTTTAGTTGGGACCCGAACCGGGTGGCAAAAGTCCAAGTTTTAGGGGAGGTGCTGCCGAAATTTCTATAAAATCCGAGTCTTTATTGAAATGTTGTCTGGAAAATGATGAGTTAAAGACTTCTGCTATTTTATTTGAATTATCAAGAAAAGGATGATTCATGCTTTCGAAATGAGTTAGTAAAGAGGAAATTGTGATTTAGTCTTGCTTCTTAAGAAAGGCATTGTATCTCTTTCAAGAGAAAGTTATTTAGATGAAACTTGTGTTTTAAAGCTGTTTGAATGCGAAAAGGGTTTATGCCTTTGAATTTGACTTGGGGGTTTCAATTAAAGAAGTTTCAATGACTTTGAAAGAACCTGAATGTCTATTGACAAGTTTTATTTTGAAATGTTTTGAGAAAGGTTTTAAGTACTCTTTGAACTCTGAACTTTTGCAAGACTAAAACAATTTTGAACAGTTGAAACGCTTTAGAATTTATCATGGGGGTTGAAGCTGGTTTTGCCTAAGTAAAGGAAACGGCTTTGAAAGAAGTAAATGATTACGTGACTCGGTTTGGCTTAGATCCTATTTTATTACTCAAATCGGAAAGCCAAGGTTTTAATGATTTTAAATGAATTCGGCGAAATGAGTTATGCTATTCTCCCCTAAAGACTTGAGACTCTGTCGAGAAACTTTGTTATAAAATCCCATTGTGGGATGGGTGATTTTGAATGTTCCCAAAATGAATCTTTAACTTTCCATGGTTTTGGAAGTTTTGGAAAGAGAATGCCGAGAGTGGCTTTGTTTTAAAAAGGGAACTCACTTTGAGTAAATTTGGCTTATGAGCCTGAGATGATTTGAGGAATGAGATCGTTAAAGCCAAGGCTAAAAAGAGTTGAAATTTGATTTCAAAGTGAAATGGCTTGAGAAAAGTGATTTATGGCTTAAATGCCGGTTTTATGAATTTGATGATGTTGAATGGTGGAAGTGTTGCTTTGTTGTGAGCCGGAATGGCCGTGTATGCTATTGAACTATGGCTGATTGCCGAATGAGTTGTGAGCTGTATGGCTAATTATGAATTATGAACTTAAGCCAAAGGGCTGTATTTATTGATAACATGGCTGGTTCTGGATTGAACCGTGAGCCGGATGGCTGAGATGGATGGTGATCCATGGTTGAGTATAAATGCATGTATGCAATCGAATGAATTGTGAATTTAATCCGGATGGTTGAGATGAATGTTGTATGCGAGTATGCTTGTGTTTTCTCTCTGGTTGTAAGGGTGACAGGGCACCGATACCTTCTAATGGCGACAGGGCGCAGATACCCTCTAATGGCGACAGGGCGCAGATACCCTCTAATGGCGACAGGGCGCAGATACCCTCTAATGATAATAAAGCGCAACAGAGAGACTGTGTCCGGGTTAGCTACCGGACACGTCGGGTTGGCTTGGTAACTGACAGATGATATCATCAGCTACTAGGGACAGGCATGCATCATATGCATTTATGTGACATTGTTTGGGTGTGTATATTATACTTGGTTTTCCTATGTGACTAATTGCTAATTGTTCTACTTGCAATAACTGTTTGTTTGTGCTTGCATCCTTCTATTTGTGTTTGTTACTGGGACTCTGTTGGACTGTGGTGATTGGTTGCTGGTTGGATTGTTTGGGCCTAGGGCCGTGGTTGGAATGAGGTGAACCGATGGTTGATTTCACTTTTGTGTTTCTGGTTTGGAATAAAATTATGAAAAGCTATTTTGGTTCCGCATAGATAAACCGTTTTGAAAGGCTTTTGAGTTTTTGAGAATTGAACCGTTCTTCTTTCCGAAAAGATTTCCGACTTTACTTTCATTGTAAACCGTTGTTTTTGAAAGGAGGCATAAGACGGTTATGAATCACTGGTGCGGTTATCTTCATGTATCCTATTACAGTAATTCCCAAAAACCCTCTACTGAGAACCCTTTCGAGGATGATGTTCTCACCCCCCTACATTTTTCCCCTTTCAGGATATGGGCGGAGAAGTTACGAAGAGCTTATTTAATTGTTGTTGTGATGCTCTGTATTGTTTTAGTTATGGTTTACTGCACCCTCGCCTTTATCTTGATATAATCTGTAAGAGGGATAGGAATTGTATTGTATTATGTTTGTAATATTATTTATATATATTTATGTATATATATGGATGTACTCTTTATGAGTTTTTGTAAGTTGTATGGTATTTATGGATGTACGTTATCGAACGAAAGTATCTTTGGGAGCGGTATTGCGGTTTAAAGTTTTAAACAGGCTCATATTTTAGTATTAATTAATATAAGTGTCGTCGTAATGTCCGAACTATCAGAGTCGCGCAGCCGGAAGTGCGAGCTTTGGTAGTTAGGGTGTTACATTATGGTATCAGAGCAATTCTTCCTGTAGAGCCTGAGGAATAGACTGACTATGCTTCAATTGCATACTCAGAGAGTTTGTCATGTATTAGGTCTTGTTGAATGACGAGGATTAGAGCTTTGTGCACATGACGGTCTATTGATTTAACGCTGTTAGTCTTGCATTGCATAATTCCTGAGATTCAGTTTGGCCAGATTAATACTGGTGAATTATGTATATGAAAGCACTGATGGGTTATCATAGATGAAATACGAGTTTTGAGTAAAGCGAATCGCGGGTTTTGGGAACGTTAGAAACTATTTCTCGAGGCTATTCAGTTGTGTGTCTTGAATTCTGTTCGAGTTGACCTGTTCTTTTGTATCCTAACTTGAAGTCCTTGTTTTCTAATCCTTTGGAAAGTAGTTTGATTTTTCAACTCTATTCCTCTATCGATATGCATTCTTGTTTGACCTTAAGTGCATATGCTGGTTTAAGATCCCTGTTGCATCTATTTTCCTCTGTTTGAGTTCTTCTTGATTCAAGTATTCTTTGATATAGCCTTGAACTTGTCTTAATGTGCTGTGACTTTTAACTCCGGGTTCTGAGTCCATTCTTTGAGAAATTGTTGATTCAGTTTTTCTCTTACTTGACAGTGATCACAGCCAATTTTGAGATTTTATAAATTGCTGTTGATTAGATATATACTTTTCTATATATGAAACTTTGAGATTACTTATACAGTCTAACAACTATTTATTCCTAATACCTCGACCGTACTTTTACTGGTTTACGGAACTGCATTTACTTTGAATTACAATTGACTTTCTAGTAATTTTACTATAGTTCCAATGCACATCTTCATTTGATTATGTATTTGAATATTTTTCAAAATTTTGAAAAGAAAGGATTTACCACTTTTGTTTCGGTTGAGTTTCGTTTGATAAGCTCTACTTAACTTATTTTGAATTGAGTTTGATTTAGCATGCTATATGGTTTATGCCATTGTTGTTCTTTTGAAAATGTTGGACTCATGGCTTTCTTCTTACGAACGGACGAAAGTCTTCCTTAAATGTCATGCTTGACTTTGTTTTTAACTGATCTTTTACATCTTGTGAATATTGCCATTGATCTTGGTTTGTCCTCTTTTATGAATCTCATTCTTATATGAGTAAGTTTGATTCGTTTCAAAATAGTGCATCATTTATCCTCTCATTGTCTCTACCAGAGTTTTTAGTCAAAGACTTATCCTTGAGAGATTACTAATGATTGAGTTGTCTTTTCTATGACTTTTGTATTCTTTAGGATCAATTGAAAGCTTATTTGATGTCTCATGCCTAGTGGATCTTGTTTAAACTACTTTGATTTGAGATCTTTTCTTGTATGGCTTGACTCCTTTTCAAGTACATCCTAATTTTCTTGAATATTATTGCGAGATGGTGATTTCAAGTATATTTTTGGAGACTTGTTTTGAATTTTATAAAGCAGATTGAATTCTCTTTGAATAAGTTCTAAATTGAACTTATTTTTCAGTTGCTTGGTTATAATTGAAACCATTGTTCAATTTTTGACAAAATTGTTTTAGAGTTGACATGCGCTATTTTAAATGAGGTTTTGAAAGGTTTCCTTGTTTAATGGAAACCTGTTTGTTTGTAACGCACCACTTGTCTCCTTACCAGATTGTAAGCAAAAAAAAAAATTTTACCTCGGAATTTATTTCTTTTCTAAAGAGAGTTTAACCTCCTCTTTTGTCCCCGCTATAAATGTTATACACGCTTGTTTGAATATGGGTTTTGGGAATTTTTGAACAAGCATTTGATTTCTCTTCTGAGTTTTATGAATTACCTTTGGTTAAGTTGTGCACCTAATTATCTTTCTAAAATATTTGAGGAAATATTTTAGCTCTTAGCCAAACTTGTGTGCATTTTGTTTTTAAAACTCTACATGATCTACTTCAACATGAAAGCGTATTAAAAGAAAAGCCACATTTATGCTTTTGTTACTCTTTTGACGGATGTTGTTACTTAACTTCTCTTTCAGACTACGAAGTGGTTTTTCTGTAAGTTTTCGATTCTTTTAAGAGCAATGTATTCGAAAGTATTTTAATTATGCTCTTGAGTTCTGTGAGCCTTGTCTTGGGTTTGAAATATTCTCTTCTGTAAACCTCATACTTCTTCGACCCAATTTGAATTTGGTTCAAATTAATGTGCTGATTCTTCCTATTGATCCTATTGAATTTCCTTGATCCAAGGGTTATCTTGAAGTTGTCAATTGAATTGAGTCTAGCAAACTTCATTGCTCGAGTGTCCTTGTTTATTTGGAATTGGATACATTCTCTCAAATCTTTGAGTACTATCCTTGACATTTGACTCTCCTTTTTAAATCTTGTATCCTTCTGAGTAGGCTCGAGAATTGTTTTGATATCACGTGCAACTTGTAGACGTAGTAACGCGATACGTTAGTTCTTTAAGACGTAATGTGTATACGGAAGTTGAAGCGGTAGGTGTGCAACGTATGAGTTGTGGGCGTTTTGTTCCTTGCGAACGGGTTTGTGGTTGTCAGGCTTGTGATCAAATTTGGGGTTTGTAAAGTGCTTGATGGAGTTGGAAAGTTGAAACTTTGAGGTTGATATGAGATTAGTGTGCGGAGGTTGAGCACATCGTTTTAACTCCATCCTGTTTGATAGCCTTTGATGCCTTGCCCTTCTATCACATGATTGACCCATGTTATCTTTTGCATTGAGCCTACCTTGTAACATTTGCTTTGCAATCACACTCCTACCTTTACATCCTTATGCTTATGACAATCAAAGTATTTGAAAATCGTATATATCATTATATTATGAGATATTTTTGCTTCTTCCGTAAATGTGTTCAAGGGTGAACTGTTATGGAATTTCTTTCATTTTGTATCAATTTTCGAGGGCGAAAATTTTTATAAGGTGGGTAGGATGTAAGACCCAGAACTTTTGAAAAGTCTTATTATGATCAAGTCTCAAAATCATATGGTTATTTATAGCCTTAATTTCAGAAATTATTTTATTAAAGATAATTAAGGCAAGTTTTGATTTATTGGATTTGAGATAAGCTATGATTATTATCCAATTTTATAATTATTGGATTATTTTCTATATTTGAATTATAAAGTTGATAGTTATAAAATAATAAGTATTTTATATGATTTGGATTGGATAAGTAATATTTTAAATATTAAGACTGCTATTTTGAAAAATGAAGAAATTAAGTATATTATTTCTTATTATTTGATTTGGGCATTTTATTGAAAATAATTGTAGAGTTGATGAACAAATAGTATTTTATATATTATTATTATTGGATTAGAATTTATTTCTAATTACTATATTATCCCTATTTTTAAGTGAAATTACTAAAATGCCCCTAACCCTAATTTTTGAAAATGAAACCCTAACCCAGTGACCCGCTAACCGACCCGGTTTCCTTCACTCACACTCAGCAGCAGCAGCTGCTGCCCCTCTACCCTAGACACCCACACGCAGAGGCAAAAAAGAAAAGAAAGGAAGAAACAAACGAAGCAAAAGGAGGGGTTCAAAGAAGAGAAGAGGGGAAACAGAGAGGGGACTCGCGGACAGAGAGAGATGGAATCGCGTCCGCCGTTGACCCACACCCTGCCGTTCTGCGTGACTGTGCCGACGTCGCCGTCAGTTTTCCTTGTCGCCGATGATGGAGAACCAAGAGAAGAGGACGTGCGAAGAGAGGAAGGCGCCCTGTCTGGAGGCTGCCACCGTCGAATCCTCCTTGTCACCGCCATTCGGATCGAGAACAGGAGAGGAAGGAGGCGCTGTTTGACTGCCGCACCTCGCCGTCGATCGCCTTTGAACCGCGTAGAACCCAGGACTGCGGGCGTGAGGGATGCAATGCAGGAGCCCGACACGAGAAAGAGGGAGCGCGCGTGCTCGTGCGAGGGGAAGGCGACGCTGCTGTCATCGCCGTTGCTGAGCCGCCGTCGCCGTTCCTCCAGAACCGCCACCGCTGGGTCGCTGTGAAGAGGGGTCCGCTACTGCGACGCCGCTGCTACTGTGGCTGTCGTGGTGTTCATCGCGTCCCTGGTCATCGCCGGCTGTTCTGATGATGTCAAGGGGTTCAGGCCGCCGCCGGTGTCGCTGCCGGAGAAGGGAGCTGCATCTCTGTGATTCTGACCGCCGGGGATGGTTCTGTGACTTCCGGGACCGCCGCCGGAGCTTCTGTTCATTTCTGTCGCTTGAGACCCTGCTGCCGTCGCTGGAAAAAGTATGCCGGTAAGGGTTTCGAATTTGATTTTTGTTTCTTATGAGATTCTGGAGTTTTATTGTTGCGGCATGTTGGTTTCAGTCACCGTTGCCGGAGTCGGGTTGCCGCAGCCGCTGGGGGTGGCTGCCGGGGCCACCGCCAAACCGGTTCAGAGTCCACTGCTGTTTCGGTTCAGCCGCTCTTTCTTTAGTTCGGTAAGCGTTTCGATTTGAAAGCCCTTTAGTTACCGTTCTATTATCATACGCTGAGGTTTGTGGCGTTAATTGCTATAAGATTGAGTTTCGGTTGTTGTATGTTGCGATTAGAGTTGTTGAGACTGTTGCGAAAGTGGCTTGGAGCTGAGGTTTTGGTTGCCGCCAGTTCGGTTTGAGACAGAAAGGAATTGATGAGGCATTTGGGTTATGGATTTGCGTTTTGAGGTAGGGGCGCTTTCTGAAAACTACAGTTTATTATTGGAATTATTACATATGGATACTGATGTGAGATATGGTGTAATTAGTGATTGTATCTGCCTTATGTATTATTTGATTGACTCGAACGATTATGGATGTTGGCTTGGCTGAATTGTTGTGTGGCTTGTGAAATGTAATGTTTGAAGTTGATTCTTTAAATATTTGAAATGAGTTTAATCCGTTGAGGATTGGTTTGAATTGAGTCAATTATTTGATGATGTGAAAGATAGAATGCTCTTGAAATCCAGCCTGGGTTGCTTTAATTGCTCTGGTTTTGATAAATGATTTATTGCGGAACCGATTCTTTAAAGCTTTATAAATGAGTTAAATCGGTTGATATTGAGTTGATTTTTGAAATGGTTTCCTTGAGGTATGCCATTGAGGCGACTGTTGGATTTAGCTTGCTTTTGAATTGATTTCTGGTTTTGAGCTGTTGAAAAGGAATGAGAAACGGTTTAGTTGGGACCCGAACCGGGTGGCAAAAGTCCAAGTTTTAGGGGAGGTGCTGCCGAAATTTCTATAAAATCCGAGTCTTTATTGAAATGTTGTCTGGAAAATGATGAGTTAAAGACTTCTGCTATTTTATTTGAATTATCAAGAAAAGGATGATTCATGCTTTCGAAATGAGTTAGTAAAGAGGAAATTGTGATTTAGTCTTGCTTCTTAAGAAAGGCATTGTATCTATTTCAAGAGAAAGTTATTTAGATGAAACTTGTGTTTTAAAGCTGTTTGAATGCGAAAAGGGTTTATGCCTTTGAATTTGACTTGGGGGTTTCAATTAAAGAAGTTTCAATGACTTTGAAAGAACCTGAATGTCTATTGACAAGTTTTATTTTGAAATGTTTTGAGAAAGGTTTTAAGTACTCTTTGAACTCTGAACTTTTGCAAGACTAAAACAATTTTGAACAGTTGAAACGCTTTAGAATTTATCATGGGGGTTGAAGCTGGTTTTGCCTAAGTAAAGGAAACGGCTTTGAAAGAAGTAAATGATTACGTGACTCGGTTTGGCTTAGATCCTATTTTATTACTCAAATTGGAAAGCCAAGGTTTTAATGATTTTAAATGAATTCGGCGAAATGAGTTATGCTATTCTCCCTTAAAGACTTGAGACTCTGTCGAGAAACTTTGTTATAAAATCCCATTGTGGGATGGGTGATTTTGAATGTTCCCAAAATGAATCTTTAACTTTCCATGGTTTTGGAAGTTTTGGAAAGAGAATGCCGAGAGTGGCTTTGTTTTAAAAAGGGAACTCACTTTGAGTAAATTTGGCTTATGAGCCTGAGATGATTTGAGGAATGAGATCTTTAAAGCCAAGGCTAAAAAGAGTTGAAATTTGATTTCAAAGTGAAATGGCTTGAGAAAAGTGATTTATGGCTTAAATGCGGGTTTTATGAATTTGATGATGTTGAATGGTGGAAGTGTTGCTTTTTTGTGAGCCGGAATGGCCGTGTATGCTATTGAACTATGGCTGATTGCCGAATGAGTTGTGAGCTGTATGGCTGATTATGAATTATGAACTTAAGCCAAAGGGCTGTATTTATTGATAACATGGCTGGTTCTGGATTGAACCATGAGCCGGATGACTGAGATGGATGGTGATCTATGGTTGAGTATAAATGCATGTATGCAATCGAATGAATTGTGAATTTAAGCCGGATGGTTGAGATGAATGTTGTATGCGAGTATGCTTGTGTTTTCTCTCTGGTTGTAAGGGTGACAGGGCACCGATACCTTCTAATGGCGACAGGGCGCAGATACCCTCTAATGGCGACAGGGCGCAGATACCCTCTAATGGCGACAGGGCGCAGATACCCTCTAATGATAATAAAGCGCAACAGAGAGACTGTGTCCGGGTTAGCTACCGGACACGTCGGGTTGGCTTGGTAACTGACAGATGATATCATCAGCTACTAGGGACAGGCATGCATCATATGCATTTATGTGACATTGTTTGGGTGTGTATATTATACTTGGTTTTCCTATGTGACTAATTGCTAATTGTTCTACTTGCAATAACTGTTTGTTTGTGCTTGCATCCTTCTATTTGTGTTTGTTACTGGGACTCTGTTGGACTGTGGTGATTGGTTGCTGGTTGGATTGTTTGGGCCTAGGGCCGTGGTTGGAATGAGGTGAACCGATGGTTGATTTCACTTTTGTGTTTCTGGTTTGGAATAAAATTATGAAAAGCTATTTTGGTTCCGCATAGATAAACCGTTTTGAAAGGCTTTTGAGTTTTTGAGAATTGAACCGTTCTTCTTTCCGAAAAGATTTCCGACTTTACTTTCATTGTAAACCGTTGTTTTTGAAAGGAGGCATAAGACGGTTATGAATCACTGGTGCGGTTATCTTCATGTATCCTATTACAGTAATTCCCAAAAACCCTCTACTGAGAACCCTTTCGAGGATGATGTTCTCACCCCCCTACATTTTTCCCCTTTCAGGATATGGGCGTAGAAGTTACGAAGAGCTTATTTAATTGTTGTTGTGATGCTCTGTATTGTTTTAGTTATGGTTTACTGCACCCTCGCCTTTATCTTGATATAATCTGTAAGAGGGATAGGAATTGTATTGTATTATGTTTGTAATATTATTTATATATATTTATGTATATATATGGATGTACTCTTTATGAGTTTTTGTAAGTTGTATGGTATTTATGGATGTACGTTATCGAACGAAAGTATCTTTGGGAGCGGTATTGCGGTTTAAAGTTTTAAACAGGCTCATATTTTAGTATTAATTAATATAAGTGTCGTCGTAATGTCCGAACTATCAGAGTCGCGCAGCCGGAAGTGCGAGCTTTGGTAGTTAGGGTGTTACATTATGGTATCAGAGCAATTCTTCCTGTAGAGCCTGAGGAATAGACTGACTATGCTTCAATTGCATACTCAGAGAGTTTGTCATGTATTAGGTCTTGTTGAATGACGAGGATTAGAGCTTTGTGCACATGACGGTCTATTGATTTAACGCTGTTAGTCTTGCATTGCATAATTCCTGAGATTCAGTTTGGCCGGATTAATACTTGTGAATTATGTATATGAAAGCACTGATGGGTTATCATAGATGAAATACGAGTTTTGAGTAAAGCGAATCGCGGGTTTTGGGAACGTTAGAAACTATTTCTCGAGGCTATTCAGTTGTGTGTCTTGAATTCTGTTCGAGTTGACCTGTTCTTTTGTATCCTAACTTGAAGTCCTTGTTTTCTAATCCTTTGGAAAGTAGTTTGATTTTTCAACTCTATTCCTCTATCGATATGCATTCTTGTTTGACCTTAAGTGCATATGCTGGTTTAAGATCCCTGTTGCATCTATTTTCCTCTGTTTGAGTTCTTCTTGATTCAAGTATTCTTTGATATAGCCTTGAACTTGTCTTAATGTGCTGTGACTTTTAACTCCGGGTTTTGAGTCCATTCTTTGAGAAATTGTTGATTCAGTTTTTCTCTTACTTGACAGTGATCACAGCCAATTTTGAGATTTTATAAATTGCTGTTGATTAGATATATACTTTTCTATATATGAAACTTTGAGATTACTTATACAGTCTAACAACTATTTATTCCTAATACCTCGACCGTACTTTTACTGGTTTATGGAACTGCATTTACTTTGAATTACAATTGACTTTCTAGTAATTTTACTATAGTTCCAATGCACATCTTCATTTGATTATGTATTTGAATATTTTTCAAAATTTTGAAAAGAAAGGATTTACCACTTTTGTTTCGGTTGAGTTTCGTTTGATAAGCTCTACCTAACTTATTTTGAATTGAGTTTGATTTAGCATGCTATATGGTTTATGCCATTGTTGTTCTTTTGAAAATGTTGGACTCATGGCTTTCTTCTTACGAACGGACGAAAGTCTTCCTTAAATGTCATGCTTGACTTTGTTTTTAACTGATCTTTTACATCTTGTGAATATTGCCATTGATCTTGGTTTGTCCTCTTTTGTGAATCTCATTCTTATATGAGTAAGTTTGATTCGTTTCAAAATAGTGCATCATTTATCCTCTCATTGTCTCTACCAGAGTTTTTAGTCAAAGACTTATCCTTGAGAGATTACTAATGATTGAGTTGTCTTTTCTATGACTTTTGTATTCTTTAGGATCAATTGAAAGCTTATTTGATGTCTCATGCCTAGTGGATCTTGTTTAAACTACTTTGATTTGAGATCTTTTCTTGTATGGCTTGACTCCTTTTCAAGTACATCCTAATTTTCTTGAATATTATTGCGAGATGGTGATTTCAAGTATATTTTTGGAGACTTGTTTTGAATTTTATAAAGCAGATTGAATTCTCTTTGAATAAGTTCTAAATTGAACTTATTTTTTAGTTGCTTGGTTATAATTGAAACCATTGTTCAATTTTTGACAAAATTGTTTTAGAGTTGACATGCGCTATTTTAAATGAGGTTTTGAAAGGTTTCCTTGTTTAATGGAAACCTGTTTGTTTGTAACGCAATACTTGTCTCCTTACCAGATTGTAAGCAAAAAAAAAAATTTTACCTCGGAATTTATTTCTTTTCTAAAGAGAGTTTAACCTCCTCTTTTGTCCCCGCTATAAATGTTATACACGCTTGTTTGAATATGGGTTTTGGGAATTTTTGAACAAGCATTTGATTTCTCTTCTGAGTTTTATGAATTACCTTTGGTTAAGTTGTGCACCTAATTATCTTTCTAAAATATTTGAGGAAATATTTTAGCTCTTAGCCAAACTTGTGTGCATTTTGTTTTTAAAACTCTACATGATCTACTTCAACATGAAAGCGTATTAAAAGAAAAGCCACATTTATGCTTTTGTTACTCTTTTGACGGATGTTGTTACTTAACTTCTCTTTCAGACTACGAAGTGGTTTTTCTGCAAGTTTTCGATTCTTTTAAGAGCAATGTATTCGAAAGTATTTTAATTATGCTCTTGAGTTCTGTGAGCCTTGTCTTGGGTTTGAAATATTCTCTTCTGTAAACCTCATACTTCTTCGACCCAATTTGAATTTGGTTCAAATTAATGTGCTGATTCTTCCTATTGATCCTATTGAATTTCCTTGATCCAAGGGTTATCTTGAAGTTGTCAATTGAATTGAGTCTAGCAAACTTCATTGCTCGAGTGTCCTTGTTTATTTGGAATTGGATACATTCTCTCAAATCTTTGAGTACTATCCTTGACATTTGACTCTCCTTTTTAAATCTTGTATCCTTCTGAGTAGGCTCGAGAATTGTTTTGATATCACGTGCAACTTGTAGACGTAGTAACGCGATACGTTAGTTCTTTAAGACGTAATGTGTATACGGAAGTTGAAGCGGTAGGTGTGCAACGTATGAGTTGTGGGCGTTTTGTTCCTTGCGAACGGGTTTGTGGTTGTCAGGCTTGTGATCAAATTTGGGGTTTGTAAAGTGCTTGATGGAGTTGGAAAGTTGAAACTTTGAGGTTGATATGAGATTAGTGTGCGGAGGTTGAGCACATCGTTTTAACTCCATCCTGTTTGATAGCCTTTGATGCCTTGCCCTTCTATCACATGATTGACCCATGTTATCTTTTGCATTGAGCCTACCTTGTAACATTTGCTTTGCAATCACACTCCTACCTTTACATCCTTATGCTTATGACAATCAAAGTATTTGAAAATCGTATATATCATTATATTATGAGATATTTTTGCTTCTTCCGTAAATGTGTTCAAGGGTGAACTGTTATGGAATTTCTTTCATTTTGTATCAATTTTCGAGGGCGAAAATTTTTATAAGGTGGGTAGGATGTAAGACCCAGAACTTTTGAAAAGTCTTATTATGATCAAGTCTCAAAATCATATGGTTATTTATAGCCTTAATTTCAGAAATTATTTTATTAAAGATAATTAAGGCAAGTTTTGATTTATTGGATTTGAGATAAGCTATGATTATTATCCAATTTTATAATTATTGGATTATTTTCTATATTTGAATTATAAAGTTAATAGTTATAAAATAATAAGTATTTTATATGATTTGGATTGGATAAGTAATATTTTAAATATTAATACTGCTATTTTGAAAAATGAAGAAATTAAGTATATTATTTCTTATTATTTGATTTGGGCATTTTATTGAAAATAATTGTAGAGTTGATGAACAAATAGTATTTTATATATTATTATTATTGGATTAGAATTTATTTCTAATTACTATATTATCCCTATTTTTAAGTGAAATTACTAAAATACCCCTAACCCTAATTTTTGAAAATGAAACCCTAACCCAGTGACCCGCTAACCGACCCGGTTTCCTTCACTCACACTCAGCAGCAGCAGCTGCTGCCCCTCTACCCTAGACACCCACACGCAGAGGCAAAAAGGAAAAGAAAGGAAGAAACAAACGAAGCAAAAGGAGGGGTTCAAAGAAGAGAAGAGGGGAAACAGAGAGGGGACTCGCGGATAGAGAGAGATGGAATCGCGTCCGCCGTTGACCCACACCCTACCGTTTTGCGTGACTGTGCCGACGTCGCCGTCAGTTTTCCTTGTCGCCGATGATGGAGAACCAAGAGAGGGGGACGTGCGAAGAGAGGAAGGCGCCCTGTCTGGAGGCTGCCACCGTCGAATCCTCCTTGTCACCGCCATTCGGATCGAGAATAGGAGAGGAAGGAGGCGCTGTTTGACCGCCGCACCTCGCCGTCGATCGCCTTTGAACCGCGCCGAACCCAGGACTGCGGGAGTGAGGGATGCGATGCAGGAGCCCGACACGAGAAAGAGGGAGCGCGCGTGCTCGCGCGAGGGGAAGGCGACGCTGCTGTCATCGCCGTTGCTGAGTTGCCGTCGCCGTTCCTCCAGAACCGCCACCGCTGGGTCGCTGTGAAGAGGGGTCCGCTGCTGCGACGCTGCTGCTACTGTGGCTGTCGCGGTGTTCATCGCGTCCCTGGTCATCGCCGGCTGTTCTGATGATGTCAAGGGGTTCAGGCCGCCGCCGGTGTCGCTGCCGGAGAAGGGAGCTGCATCTCTGTGATTCTGACCGCCGGGGATGGTTCTGTGACTTCCGGGACCGCCGCCGGAGCTTCTGTTCATTTCTGTCGCTTGAGACCCTGCTGCCGTCGCTGGAAAAAGTATGCCGGTAAGGGTTTCGAATTTGATTTTTGTTTCTTATGAGATTCTGGAGTTTTATTGTTGCGGCATGTTGGTTTCAGTCACCGTTGCCGGAGTCGGGTTGCCGCAGCCGCTGGAGGTGGCTGCCGGGGCCACCGCCAAACCGGTTCAGAGACCACTGCTGTTTCGGTTCAGCCGCTCTTTCTTTAGTTCGGTAAGCGTTTCGATTTGAAAGCCCTTTAGTTACCGTTCTGTTATCATACGCTGAGGTTTGTGGCGTTAATTGCTATAAGATTGAGTTTCGGTTGTTGTATGTTGCGATTAGAGTTGTTGAGACTGTTGCGAAAGTGGCTTGGAGCTGAGGTTTTGGTTGCCGCCAGTTCGGTTTGAGACAGAAAGGAATTGATGAGGCATTTGGGTTATGGATTTGCGTTTTGAGGTAGGGGCGCTTTCTGAAAACTACAGTTTATTATTGGAATTATTACATATGGATACTGATGTGAGATATGGTGTAATTAGTGATTGTATTTGCCTTATGTATTATTTGATTGACTCGAACGATTATGGATGTTGGCTTGGCTGAATTGTTGTGTGGCTTGTGAAATGTAATGTTTGAAGTTGATTCTTTAAATATTTGAAATGAGTTTAATCCGTTGAGGATTGGTTTGAATTGAGTCAATTATTTGATGATGTGAAAGATAGAATGCTCTTGAAATCCAGCCTGGGTTGCTTTAATTGCTCTGGTTTTGATAAATGATTTATTGCGGAACCGATTCTTTAAAGCTTTATAAATGAGTTAAATCGGTTGATATTGAGTTGATTTTTGAAATGGTTTCCTTGAGGTATGCCATTGAGGCGGCTGTTGGATTTAGCTTGCTTTTGAATTGATTTCTGGTTTTGAGCTGTTGAAAAGGAATGAGAAACGGTTTAGTTGGGACCCGAACCGGGTGGCAAAAGTCCAAGTTTTAGGGGAGGTGCTGCCGAAATTTCTATAAAATCCGAGTCTTTATTGAAATGTTGTCTGGAAAATGATGAGTTAAAGACTTCTGCTATTTTATTTGAATTATCAAGAAAAGGATGATTCATGCTTTCGAAATGAGTTAGTAAAGAGGAAATTGTGATTTAGTCTTGCTTCTTAAGAAAGGCATTGTATCTATTTCAAGAGAAATTTATTTAGATGAAACTTGTGTTTTAAAGCTGTTTGAATGCGAAAAGGGTTTATGCCTTTGAATTTGACTTGGGGGTTTCAATTAAAGAAGTTTCAATGACTTTGAAAGAACCTGAATGTCTATTGACAAGTTTTATTTTGAAATGTTTTGAGAAAGGTTTTAAGTACTCTTTGAACTCTGAACTTTTGCAAGACTAAAACAATTTTGAACAGTTGAAACGCTTTAGAATTTATCATGGGGGTTGAAGCTGGTTTTGCCTAAGTAAAGGAAACGGCTTTGAAAGAAGTAAATGATTACGTGACTCGGTTTGGCTTAGATCCTATTTTATTACTCAAATCGGAAAGCCAAGGTTTTAATGATTTTAAATGAATTCGGCGAAATGAGTTATGATATTCTCCCCTAAAGACTTGAGACTCTGTCGAGAAACTTTGTTATAAAATCCCATTGTGGGATGGGTGATTTTGAATGTTCCCAAAATGAATCTTTAACTTTCCATGGTTTTGGAAGTTTTGGAAAGAGAATGCTGAGAGTGGCTTTGTTTTAAAAAGGGAACTCACTTTGAGTAAATTTGGCTTATGAGCCTGAGATGATTTGAGGAATGAGATCTTTAAAGCCAAGGCTAAAAAGAGTTGAAATTTGATTTCAAAGTGAAATGGCTTGAGAAAAGTGATTTATGGCTTAAATGCCGGTTTTATGAATTTGATGATGTTGAATGGTGGAAGTGTTGCTTTGTTGTGAGCCGGAATGGCCGTGTATGCTATTGAACTATGGCTGATTGTCAAATAAGTTGTGAGCCGTATGGCTGATTATGAATTATAAACTTAAGCCGAAGGGCTGTATTTATTGATAAATTGGCTGGTTCTGGATTGAACCGTGAGCCGGATGGCTGAGATGGATGGTGATCCATGGTTGAGTATAAATGCATGTATGCAATTGAATGAATTGTGAATTTAAGCCGGATGGTTGAGATGAATGTTGTATGCGAGTATGCTTGTGTTTTCTCTCTGGTTGTAAGGGTGACAGGGCACCGATACCCTCTAATGGCGACAGGGCGCAGATACCCTCTAATGGCGACAGGGCGCAGATACCCTCTAATGATAATAAAGCGCAACAGAGAGACTGTGTCCGGGTTAGCTACCGGACACGTCGGGTTGGCTTGGTAACTGACAGATGATATCATCAGCTACTAGGGACAGGCATGCATCATATGCATTTATGTGACATTGTTTGGGTGTGTATATTATACTTGGTTTTCCTATGTGACTAATTGCTAATTGTTCTACTTGCAATAACTGTTTGTTTGTGCTTGCATCCTTCTATTTGTGTTTGTTACTGGGACTCTGTTGGACTGTGGTGATTGGTTGCTGGTTGGATTGTTTGGGCCTAGGGCCGTGGTTGGAATGAGGTGAACCGATGGTTGATTTCACTTTTGTGTTTCTGGTTTGGAATAAAATTATGAAAAGCTATTTTGGTTCCGCATAGATAAACCGTTTTGAAAGGCTTTTGAGTTTTTGAGAATTGAACCGTTCTTCTTTCCGAAAAGATTTCCGACTTTACTTTCATTGTAAACCGTTGTTTTTGAAAGGAGGCATAAGACGGTTATGAATCACTGGTGCGGTTATCTTCATGTATCCTATTACAGTAATTCCCAAAAACCCTCTACTGAGAACCCTTTCGAGGATGATGTTCTCACCCCCCTACATTTTTCCCCTTTCAGGATATGGGCGTAGAAGTTACGAAGAGCTTATTTAATTGTTGTTGTGATGCTCTGTATTGTTTTAGTTATGGTTTACTGCACCCTCACCTTTATCTTGATATAATCTGTAAGAGGGATAGGAATTGTATTGTATTATGTTTGTAATATTATTTATATATATTTATGTATATATATGGATGTACTCTTTATGAGTTTTTGTAAGTTGTATGATATTTATGGATGTACGTTATCGAACGAAAGTATCTTTGGGAGCGGTATTGCGGTTTAAAGTTTTAAACAGGCTCATATTTTAGTATTAATTAATATAAGTGTCGTCGTAATGTCCGAACTATCAGAGTCGCGCAGTCGGAGGTGCGAGCTTTGGTAGTTAGGGTGTTACAGGTTAAGGCTTGGAGTTGCTTTGTCCTTCTGGATTAACTCTGGTATTACTATCTTCTTCAAGTGTGAATGATTCCTTCTATGGCAGGCTGTATGTAATTGACGCTGGTTTGAGCAGCCGCCAATACTCCTCCAGATCTGAACCCCAGGGTTAGTGTGGATCCATTCTGATTGAGGGTGAAGCTCCTGCAGTTCATTCTCCTTAATGATCCTACTTAAAACGACATAGCCAAGGTCAAATCTTCCGGATCGGAGTATGTTGCGCCTTTGGATTCTAGCCTCTACCACAGAGACCCTAATCTCCTGCAAATCAGCTGAACTGATGTCTCGAGAAGTCCCCAACGAAGTCGCACTCTGAACCCATGTAGAATATGATAACCTTATGCCAGTTCAATACATTCATATTGATGAAGAACGAATATACATCTTAGACTAGAGAATCAAACACAGATTAAAGAGATACATTTATACTTTTATTAATGCATAAAACTCAGCAAGGCTCCTCCCCTCAACCTAGGGGGTTTAGAAACTCATACTGATAGAAAAGACAATGTAAAAAATGAAATTATGGTAAATGATGGGCGAAGATCCTTAACAAAGACTGATCTTCTACTATAAATTCTAAAATAATGACTAGTAAGGGTAAAACTATCTTTTTGGTGCTAAAATCCACTTCTGGGGCCCACTCGGTGACTGTTTGGACTGAGCTTTGATGAGATCCACATGCTATGAGGCCTCTAGGGCGTTGAACACTGGCTAGGGGGTCCTCTTTGGGCGTTTGGACGCTAGTCTCTTCTCCTTGGGCGTTGGACGCCTGGAAGGGGGTAGGAGGCTGGCGTTGGATGCCAATTTTGGGCCTTCTAATCTGAAGCAAAGTATGGACTATTATACATTGTTGGAAAGCTCTGAAAGTCCACTTTCCATAGACGTTGAGAACGCTCCATTTGGACTTTTGTAGCTCTATAAAAGCTCTTCAGAGTGCAAGGAGGTGAGATCCGGACAGCATCTGCAGTGCTTTCTCTGTCTCTGAATCAAACTTTTGCTCCAGCTCTTCAATTTTAGCCAGAAAATACTTGAAATTACACAAAAATACATAAACTCAAAGTAGAATCCAAAAATGTGAAATTAACACTAAAACCTATGAAAACTTAATAAAAATTAAACAAAACATGCTAAAAACTATATGAAAATGATGCCAAAAAGCGTATAAAATATTCGCTCATCAACGAACTAGAATTTTAATCAAGAAAACCAAAAGTCTTTACTTTTAACCACTTTTCCAAAGTGATACATATACACACATAATCACATAGCGTTATATATATAGACATATTTCAAGATTCTTAAATACAAGTCCCACCCCTCTAAAAATTAAAGACAATAAATGGCGAGGAAAAAATCCAAGACTAAACCAAATACAGAAGATATACTTACATATGTACATAAAGTTTTGATGATCAGTCACGGCTCCACACCAAAGATTTCTGAACCTGTTGTTGAAAAGGAAATCTGTAGGGGGTGAGAACTTCGTCCTCGCAGGTTCTCAGTAGGGACAGTGAATGCCGTGAGAGTAAGGAAATAAGTTACAAATAATTGCTTTATAATTTTAAATTAATTACCATTATAATTCATCAAAATTTACTTTAAACAAATCCCAGTTACATCATTCAGTTTTTGAGTTACAGTAATCAGTTCTCAACTATCTTAATCCTTGACATATACAGGAACCAACAAGCACAAACAGACACGCAATACAAGCACATAAATAGTTCACACATAAACTAAGTACAAGGAATTCACAAACAATACAACACATCACACAGAACACTCAAGCAATTCATACAAATGCATATGATGAATGCCTTTTCTATGCATGCCATGAGTTCATGTGTCGGTTGTAACACCCTAATATTCAAATCCTTATGCTCGAGTCATAAGTCAATGATATTACGGTGGTACGACTCTCAGGAGGATTTTTAATAAATAAATATAGGTACTTTCGAAAGGAGTATTAATCGAGAAGCCTGAAAAGAGTAGAAATAAAATCGCGAAGATGTATCACTCACGTTTCAACAACAAAAGATAAACCGCGGAGCCGAAAACGTTATACGGACAAGGCGTAGAGGAGATTAAGAGATAGATAACAGATAGATATATATAACATAAGTAAATAGCCACTAGTCGCGACCCGCGAAGTTTAGGCCGGCTAGGGTACAGTATGAAAGTAGTTGATAACAGTATATCCTAATCTCTCCCGAAGGAAACATGAGAGCCTCTATAGGCAATTCAAAAGAGTTCAATACATAATATAATCTTTTCGAAACAAAGGTGGAGAGATTCTAAGCAAAACACAAAGTAGAGAAAATAAATATCTTCGCCGTCTCTCAGACGAACCACAGCTCACTTCTAAGCACCTGGACCTGTATCTGAAAAACAAGAGATATATACGGAATGAGAACCCCGGGCCCATGGGTTCCCAGTACGGTAAAAGTGCCAAATAAATTCGATGTACTGCAATAAAAACTCACTAAGCATCCTAAACTTCTTCACCAATTATTCATCCTAGGTTCTCGCTAATCCATGAATAGGCAACTGTCATAAGGGAGTGCTAAATTCAATTCATGTTTCACATGTTTCCCAACTCGCTGACTCTTCCACGAATCAGACTCAGAATCATAAGCAAAACCATCACCAGTTGTTCTGCCTCAGCAGTTCTATATCAATACATCATCATGCAATCGCATCATCAATTCATCCCATCAAGAACAGCCCTCACACCCACCGACACCAGCATGAGGGGCCTCTCAGTTGTACAAACACAAGCAATACAGGCAGGTAATACACAAACATGATACAAGTAGAACAAGTAGCATATAGTCAGGTAACATGGCATATATGATGTAGAAATCCAAGACAAATGGCAAACCTAAACAATTCAAACATATGCAAATGATGAATGCCTGCCCTATGGCTGATGATATCATCTGTCGGTTATATAGCCAACCCGACATGTCCTGGTAGCTAACCATTGGACAGAAACACCCTTGCGGAACAAGTAGGTTTGAGCTACAACCCCCTTGCTACTGCCCGCTCAACCCAGAGCCAGTGAAATAATCACTACTGCGGCTACTACCCAGGCGGGTGTCTAAAAGCTCAACCTGGAGCGAGTGGAATCACCACTACTACCGCTACTACCCAGGCGTCACAATCTCTGACCTGGAGCAAGTGGGACGAACCACAACCCTTGCTACTACCCATGGTCTCAATCTCTCTCCTGGAGCAAGTGGGACGAACCATAACCCTTGCTACTACCCAGGATCTCAAAACATACATTCGTTCAGTTTCGAAGTAATCATCACTATTATCAAATCTCAAACATTAACCTGGAGCAAGCGGGACGAACCACAACCCTTGCTACTACCCAGGATCTCAAAACATACATGTATTCAAAATTCCATAATTAAACTCATTTATCATAAACATCCTTTCCCGTCTCATAACCGGAGCAAGTGGACAACGCCACTGCCTACTACCCAGGGTCACATATCACATTTCAACCTTTTTCATTGTTATCTATGTAACACATTCATTCATTAATCATATATGCATTTATACTCAGCCATAAACAATAATGGCTTTGCCGTAACCCGGCAATAACTCAGCCATCCGGCCCATGGTTCAATCAAGAACCGGCCATTTATCAACAAATATAGCCCTTCGGCTCATGGCATACACGGTACTCCCACCGTCATCCTCCATATCTCATATAATCATCCTTGATCATCATTGATCATAACTTTTCCCCTTGCTTCACTCGCAAGTTACCACATCCCCTAGCTCATTGCTAGGCATATCAGAATGATTTAATACATAAGAGGTGAGATCGGAGGCTTAGAAGTATGAGATTTGGCTTTTAAAACTCAAAAATCAACTTTGGCATGAAAACAGGGCCACGCGTACGCGCACTCCACGCGCACGCGCGGATGGCCAAAAACTCATCGACGCGCAAACGTCATACGCGCGAACGCGCGGGTTGAAAAATATCCAAACGGCGCGCAAGCGTCAGCCACGCGTACGCGTGGGTGCTCTTGCGCCCAGGCACAAAACTGGCACAACTCTGGCACAACTCTCTGGAAAATAGCTGGGCATTGGGTGCAGCGCATCGACGCGCACGCGCACACCACGCACACGCGTGGATGGTGCCTTCTTGAAGAACGACGCGTACGCGCCAAGTGCGTCTACGCGTGGAGGGTCATTCTGCTAAAAATTTTCTAAGTTAAAAGCTGCAGAATTTACAGATTCAACCCCCAATCTTCCGACGGACATAACTTTCTCATTTTAAATCATTTTTCACCCGTTCTTCGAACGGCATGGACATCCCGGATCCAATTTCATTTCTAAATAGATTTGGCACAAAACAGAGATTCGTAGTCCAAGTTATGTCCTGTCAAAGTGTGCCCAAAAACCATGTTTTCATACAAAACCACAAGGTGCCATTTTCAAAACAAGCCATTTTCAACTCTTTTCAAAATCAACCAAAACATGTCAATTTCAACCCTTTTTGAAATCAATCAAAATGTACCAAAATCCACATCAAGCCATCCTCAACTCACACATTGACACTTTACCAAAAATTCCCAAAATCACATCCAACCATCTTAACACTTCTCAATCAAATGGCTAAAGGACAAACACAATATCATGTCATACATCCTTCCTCATTCCAATTTCCAATAATACCATTTCCAATCAACCATCATTATACATAATCAATATCATACTCACTATCACGTGATTTCACCCACAAATCAACCTTAATGATTCCCCAAGCATATATCACAACATACATATCTCTAATGCATAATCATACCATCAAGGCATCAATAATCATAATCACATATATGATCACATAATATATCTCAACCGAACCAAACATACCTCATCTACATAAATTCACCCAAAATTACCAAATTTCACACTTCAACTTCTCAAACCTTATTATTCAATAACCAACCTAATCATTCATATATTCATTATCTGAAATTCATCCAATCACTTGTGCCATCATACAATGCACACATCGACTTACCTTTCTTACCTCTTTCCGGCCTCCGGCCCAAAATTCACGGCCTCCGGCCCAATTTTCACAATTCAAATGCATAAACCATAAATCAATACTCATTACCCAGTACATCAAATTCTCAATACACCAAGCATACAAGGTCACACAATTCTCAACCCAATCATTAATTCACATTACATATCAACTATGCATATTAGCACCAACCATTTACACAATCCAAACTTAATCCTAGGGGCATCTAGCCTAGGAATTCTCATCACAACACACGGTATTTAAATGAAACTTAAACCGTACCTCTTGTAGCCAAACCAATTGAGCCTCTTCTTTGGAATTCTTCACCAACCTTAGCTCTAAGCCTTACCAAAGCTCCTCAAGCAATACCAATCTCCCAATTGTGCACCAACATCACCAAATATACTAACATAACCAATATCACATACATACATCAACTTAGGGCTCATAAAAATGACAAATTACAAGGGTTTGAGCACTTCTTACCTCAGTCCATATGAAGTAGGGATAGAACCCACTTAGAATCCATGTTGGAGTATCCCTAAATACCCAAAATCACAAGATTTCAACACTAACTACCCAAAAACGTGTAACAGTAGGAAATTTCGAAAACTGGGCAGAGATGAATGGAATACTCACCACAAAACTTAGATAGAATTGTAGAGGATGAGAAGAGCGACGCGTGGCCGCAAACGGCTCGTCAATCGGAGCTCCGTAGCTCAAGTTATGGTGGTTTGAAGATCAAAGAGAGTTAGGTTTTCTCTCTTCTCTTCTCTCTTCTCAATTTCAGCGCCCCAACCCTTCTTTGTAGGGTAAAATGAGCTGAAATACTCATAACTAATGTTTATATATGTTGGGTCTTGGGCCCACTTAGGCCCGGTTCACTTATTTTTGTCCGTTGGCCCAATTTTGGGCCAAAACCTTTAAGATTAGCGCTCTAAATCGCACTTTAAATATTTCTACCTTCCCTAATTATAATTCCTCATTTCTTAATCTCATTTACTCATAATCAATTTTCTCAGTTGTAGTACCAGACAGATCTCAGCCGGTACTGCCGGTCAAAATTCCACTGCGCATTTTTACGCAGAAAACTATATTTTCCGACTCGGAAAAATTCACTAAATCCAAATATCATATTTAAATTATCAAATTCCAATTGCCAAATCTTCCAACCATATTCGCTCCTATTTAACTTATTATTTAATTAATTTCGGTTAGACCGGGTATTACATTCTACCCCCCTAACAGAAATTTTTGCCGTCGAAAATTCCATTCATCACTATCCTCTCCCTCTGCCAAGCCAATTACCACTTATCACAGCTCAACTCCAAGCATAACCTCCAAACTTACTTTCTTATTCTCAAACCCTCAAATTTCTACATGACTTGCTATTATAAAGTCTCTGACTCATCAATCAAAAACCCCTTTCATTTCTAGAAAGCAAATGAGTTTGAAATAACAATTTAACAAAATCATAAGAATCCGCCTTCCTTTAATAATCTATAAAAGCATTCGAGACACATCTCTTTCGTTAAAGTTACTCATATCAAAAATTATCCTCAAAACCATAACCAACACTCTTTCAAATTTTTGGAGAAAAATTTTCAACAGTACCTCCCCAAAAATTGGAGTTTACCACCCGTCACGGGTTCCCTCAAACTAATCTCAGTACTGCATCAACATTTCAATTTAATGGTTTTCACATTCGTCTTTCAAAACCAATCATTATAAATCCCAAACTAAATCCAAGGTCACTATGACCAAACATCATAGTACTCATCTCTCAAACACGACAACTTACACTCTCTCATCATCTAAATCAGATTACGCATCAATGATAATTTCCTCATCCGTTTCAGATCCATCAAGGCTCACAGTCACAATTAATTCCAATTATCTAGAATCATTATATGCATAAGCTCACTAAATTTTTAAGTACTCAAAGCATAAAGCATTTCTAATCATACCCCACTTTTCCTTATTATTACCATACTATGCTAATGCTTTAGCAAGCTTCCACTATGCCACTTTGATTTCTCGTCAAGTATTAGTTCCATCACTTATTTCCTCAAGTACTCAACCACAACTTAGCATGACTGGCATTTCAAATCAACGTTTCCAAATCCATCATTTAGGACCGTACCATTCCTTATCTATTTAAATCAAAGGAACTAAAAGTCACGGGTTCAATCCATTTCACCAAGAATCCAGAAATCAACCAACTACATAACAAACACAACACATCATTCTCAATAGAAAATCATTTACATCTCAGGCATTTATCCATTTGTATTAAGGTAAATCCTTACTCGGACCATCTGGTTTGCTTCTCAGTCTAATATTAAGCTTGACATTCCCAGTTTTACTGTACAGGCGGTATTATAAAATCACGCACTGTCCTTTAAGCCTGATTATTGCAATTACCTCAATCTTACTGTCGCAATCGGCCCGCATCCTAACTCTCTCCTTGTTGGAAATTTCTTGATACATGCCCTGGTAACCCGCACTTGTAACATACACCTAACCCCAATCGGCACGGCCTATTTGGGTGATGACTCCCACATCTCTGACAGCTCAAAACATCAGAAGCAGCCGCTGCCCGTTTTCCCTTACCATTCCTTTGGGACTCCTTACTCGTCGCAAAGTTATTCTGTCCTTGGGGAAAGTGTTGTACGTATCCTCTCTCCTTAAACTCTCGACCCCTTGGTGTGAATCCTTGGTTGTGCTCTCTATGACTTCCCTTCTCTGCAACCCTCCTTTTCACACACTCTTCAGCAATTCTGCTCTTATTCACTAACTCTGAAAAAGTTCGGATCTCCATTGGTCCCACTGAACTTAAGATGTCGCTCCGGAGCCCTCCTTCATACTTAATGCATTTCCATTCCTCGAAGCCTCCCGGAGCTCCTTGACACATGCGGAAAAACCTGAATAGCTCCTCAAATTTGTCTGTATACTCAGATACGGACATAGCACCTTGCTTTAGCTGCAGTAACTCCAATTCCTTGGCTGTCCTGGCGGAATTCGGAAAGTACTCCTTATAGAATTCCACCTGGAAGGCATCCCAAGTGATATGATCATTCCCCTGTTGCAGGAGACGTCGAGCCCCTTGCCACCAATGCGATGCTTCCCCCGTGAGTAGATAGGTAGCGAATTCAACACGCTGCTCTTCAGGCACCAACTGCGCTTGCAGTGCTCGCTCCATGGCCTGAAACCAAGTATCAGCTTCAGTCGGATTGGTGGTTCCCTTGAACTTAGGTGGATTAACCTTTAAGAAGGTTGCCAGTGTCATCGGGCCCTGAGCTTCCCTTCCGCCATTGCCATTATTGTTCATCTGTTGCCCAAGAGCCTCCGCAGTGGCCTGCATAGCAGCAGCCATATTCTCCAACACCGCCATAAGGTTTACCGGGTTATTCGGGTTGATTTCCGGTTCCTTCGCATTAGTACGATCTCTTTCACGTCCCCGACCGGGTCCACGAGGTGCCATCTGGTTCCTATACACACCAAACAATCGATATCAAGTTGATCAGTCTCAATATCGGAAGTATAGTGCTTCAAAGTACCAAAGGTACACTCATGGACTTCATGCTAGATGTATCGATTAGATACCCTAACTAGCACAGGCACAGACTCAGAGTATGCATTGAAGCATAAGCAGTTCCATCCCTCAGGCTCACGAGGACGAACTGCTCTGATACCATAATGTAACACCCTAATATTCAAATCCTTATGCTCGAGTCATAAGTCAATGATATTACGGTGGTACGACTCTCAGGAGGATTTTTAATAAATAAATATAGGTACTTTCGAAAGGAGTATTAATCGAGAAGCCTGAAAAGAGTAGAAATAAAATCGCGAAGATGTATCACTCACGTTTCGACAACAAAAGATAAACCGCGAAGCCGAAAACGTTATACGGACAAGGCGTAGAGGAGATTAAGAGATAGATAACAGATAGATATATATAACATAAGTAAATAGCCACTAGTCGCGACCCGCGAAGTTTAGGCCGGCTAGGGTACAGTATGAAAGTAGTTGATAACAGTATATCCTAATCTCTCCCGAAGGAAACATGAGAGCCTCTATAGGCAATTCAAAAGAGTTCAATACATAATATAATCTTTTCGAAACAAAGGTGGAGAGATTCTAAGCAAAACACAAAGTAGAGAAAATAAATATCTTCGCCGTCTCTCAGACGAACCACAGCTCACTTCTGAGCACCTGGACCTGTATCTGAAAAACAAGAGATATATACGGAATGAGAACCCCGGGCCCATGGGTTCCCAGTACGGTAAAAGTGCCAAATAAATTCAATGTACTGCAATAAAAACTCACTAAGCATCCTAAACTTCTTCACCAATTATAAATCCTAGGTTCTCGCTAATCCATGAATAGGCAACTGTCATAAGGGAGTGCTAAATTCAATTCATGTTTCACATGTTTCCCAACTCGCTGACTCTTCCACGAATCAGACTCAGAATCATAAGCAAAACCATCACCAGTTGTTCTGCCTCAGTAGTTCTATATCAATACATCATCATGCAATCGCATCATCAATTCATCCCATCAAGAACAGCCCTCACACCCACCGACACCAGCATGAGGGGCCTCTCAGTTGTACAAACACAAGCAATACAGGCAGGTAATACACAAACATGATACAAGTAGAACAAGTAGCATATAGTCAGGTAACATGGCATATATGATGTAGAAATCCAAGACAAATGGCAAACCTAAACAATTCAAACATATGCAAATGATGAATGCCTGCCCTATGGCTGATGATATCATCTGTCGGTTATATAGCCAACCCGACATGTCCTGGTAGCTAACCATTGGACAGAAACACCCTTGCGGAGCAAGTAGGTTTGAGCTACAACCCCCTTGCTACTGCCCGCTCAACCCAGAGCCAGTGAAATAATCACTACTGCGGCTACTACCCAGGTGGGTGTCTAAAAGCTCAACCTGGAGCGAGTGGAATCACCACTACTACCGCTACTACCCAGGCGTCACAATCTCTGACCTGGAGCAAGTGGGACGAACCACAACCCTTGCTACTACCCAGGGTCTCAATCTCTCTCCTGGAGCAAGTGGGACGAACCACAACCCTTGCTACTACCTAGGATCTCAAAACATACATTCGTTCAGTTTCGAAGTAATCATCACTATTATCAAACTCAAACATTAACCTGGAGCAAGCGGGACGAACCACAACCCTTGCTACTACCCAGGATCTCAAAACATACATGTATTCAAAACTCCATAATTAAACTCATTTATCATAAACATCCTTTCCCATCTCATACCCGGAGCAAGTGGACAACGCCACTGCCTACTACCCGGGGTCACACATCACATTTCAACCTTTTTCATTGTTATCTATGTAACACATTCATTCATTAATCATATATGCATTTATACTCAGCCATAAACAATAATGGCTTTGCCGTAACCCGGCAATAACTCAGCCATCCGGCCCATGGTTCAATCAAGAACCGGCCATTTATCAACAAATATAGCCCTTCGGCTCATGGCATACACGGTACTTCCACCGTCATCCTCCATATCTCATATAATCATCCTTGATCATCATTGATCATAACTTTTCCCCTTTCTTCACTCGCAAGTTACCACATCCCCTAGCTCATTGTTAGGCATATCAGAATGATTTAATACATAAAAGGTGAGATCGGAGGCTTAGAAGTATGAGATTTGGCTTTTAAAACTCAAAAATCAACTTTGGCATGAAAACAGGGCCACGCGTACGCGCACGCGCGGATGGCAAAAAACTCATCGACGCGCAAACGTCATACGCGCGAACGCGCGGGTTGAAAAATATCCAAACGGCGCGCAAGCGTCAGCCACGCGTACGCGTGGGTGCTCTTGCGCCCAGGCACAAAACTGGCATAACTCTGGCACAACTCTCTGGAAAATAGCTGGGCATTGGGTGCAGCGCATCGACGCGCACGCGCACACCACGCACACGCGTGGATGGTGCCTTCTTGAAGAACGACGCGTACGCGCCAAGTGCGTCTACGCGTGGAGGGTCATTCTGCTAAAAATTTTCTAAGTTAAAAGCTGCAGAATTTACAGATTCAACCCCCAATCTTCCGATGGACATAACTTTCTCATTTTAAATCATTTTTCACCCATTCTTCGAACGGCATGGACATCCCGGATCCAATTTCATTTCTAAACAGATTTGGCACAAAACAGAGATCCGTAGTCCAAGTTATGTCCCGTCAAAGTGTGCCCAAAAACTATGTTTTCATACAAAACCACAAGGTGCCATTTTCAAAACAAGCCATTTTCAACTCTTTTCAAAATCAACCAAAACATGTCAATTTCAACCCTTTTTGAAATCAATCAAAATGTATCAAAATCCACATCAAGCCATCCTCAACTCACACATTAACACTTTACCAAAAATTCCCAAAATCACATCCAACCATCTTAACACTTCTCAATCAAATGGCTAAAGGACAAACACAATATCATGTCATACATCCTTCCTCATTCCAATTTCCAATAATACCATTTCCAATCAACCATCATTATACATAATCAATATCATACTCACTATCACGTGATTTCACCCACAAATCAACCTTAATGATTCCCCAAGCATATATCACAACATACATATCTCTAATGCATAATCATACCATCAAGGCATCAATAATCATAATCACATATATGATCACATAATATATCTCAACCGAACCAAACATACCTCATCTACATAAATTCACCCAAAATTACCAAATTCCACACTTCAACTTCTCAAACCTTATTATTCAATAACCAACCTAATCATTCATATATTCATTATCTGAAATTCATCCAATCACTTGTGCCATCATACAATGCACACATCGACTTACCTTTCTTACCTCTTTCCGGCCTCCGGCCCAAAATTCACGGCCTCCGGCCCAATTTTCACAATTCAAATGCATAAACCACAAATCAATACTCATTACCCAGTACATCAAATTCTCAATACACCAAGCATACAAGGTCACACAATTCTCAACCCAATCATTAATTCACATTACATATCAACTATGCATATTAGCACCAACCATTTACACAATCCAAACTTAATCCTAGGGGCATCTAGCCTAGGAATTCTCATCACAACACACGGTATTTAAATGAAACTTAAACCGTACCTCTTGTAGCCAAACCAATTGAGCCTCTTCTTTGGAATTCTTCACCAACCTTAGCTCCAAGCCTTACCAAAGCTCCTCAAGCAATACCAATCTCCCAATTGTCCACCAACATCACCAAATATACTAACATAACCAATATCACATACATACATCAACTTAGGGCTCATAAAAATGACAAATTACAAGGGTTTGAGCACTTCTTACCTCAGTCCATATGAAGTAGGGATAGAACCCACTTAGAATCCATGTTGGAGTATCCCTAAACACCCAAAATCACAAGATTTCAACACTAACTACCCAAAAACGTGTAACAGTAGGAAATTTCGAAAACTGGGCAGAGATGAATGGAATACTCACCACAAAACTTAGATAGAATTGTAGAGGATGAGAAGAGCGATGCGTGGCCGCAAACGGCTCGTCAATCGGAGCTCCGTAGCTCAAGTTATGGTGGTTTGAAGATCAAAGAGAGTTAGGTTTTCTCTCTTCTCTTCTCTCTTCTCAATTTCAGCGCCCCAACCCTTCTTTGTAGGGTAAAATGAGCTGAAATTCTCATAACTAATGTTTATATATATTGGGTCTTGGGCCCACTTAGGCCCAGTTCACTTATTTTTGTCCGTTGGCCCAATTTTGGGCCAAAACCTTTAAGATTAGCGCTCTAAATCGCACTTTAAATATTTCTACCTTCCCTAATTATAATTCCTCATTTCTTAATCTCATTTACTCATAATCAATTTTCTCAGTTGTAGTACCAGACAGATCTCAGCCGGTACTGCCGGTCAAAATTCCACTGCGCACTTTTACGCAGAAAACTATATTTTCCGACTCAGAAAAATTCACTGAATCCAAATATCATATTTAAATTATCAAATTCCAATTGCCAAATCTTCCAACCATATTCGCTCCTATTTAACTTATTATTTAATTAATTTTGGTTAGACCGGGTATTACATCGGTTGTCTACCCGCTCCCGACATTACCCGGGTACGAGTCCCAGATATGGCTTTCCAGATGCATAGAGTGTGCTTATAAGTCTTACGGCAAGGCCGCATACAATGTGACTTTTAAATCAATGAGCTTACATCTGGAAAACAGTTCTCAGTGTGTGGGCGTCCCCACTATACATTTGGCACTAAGGCCCAAATAAAGTCGCATCTGTTCTCCTGTGGTAGACATTCCTTTAACTAATATATTCCTTTAATCTTTGTTCTCTACTCTCCTGTGGCAGAGATTCCTTTGATTATCTCTCATTCATTTACTTTTCATTCTTCTTCTTTTCCCTCTTATCAAACCAAACTCAAAACATAACTTAAAGCAAAATCCCTTCTCAAAAGATTGAGTTTAAAACATTATACCTTTTTTAATAAATCGAATTGAAAACAAAACTCTTTTCGTAATAAATAAAAATCAAATAATTTTCTTAAATCAGATTTGCTTTTAAATAACACTTTAAATAAAATCTTAGAGTTTTATAAAAATTTGGTAGCATTTTCTCTAAAATTCGGACTATGCCACCCTTTCAAGGTCCCAACCAAACAATCTCTCAACCATTTCGAATATCAAATCCTTTTTAATAATCAAACCATTTTCAAATATCAAATAATTCTCAATAATCAAATCATTTCCTTTGAAACTAAGTCACATTCTATTTCAATAAAATTCAGCTTCCTTTCAAATCCTTTGCTCTTGAATCAAACCAATAATTACTAATGAATCAAACCAATATTTTTCCAAACTCTTTCCAACGGTTTCAAACCCAAGTCACTCCTTAGTATAAATTTTATAACTCTGACTTTGAATACAGAATCCTTTTCTCAATATGAGTAAATATGCAACTAGATCTTTTTCAACATAGGATCATTTTCTTAAAATAGGTTTATAAATCAGATTTTCAATAAAAAGATAATTTCTTAATATAAATACATATAAAAATCAAGTTTTCAAAATAAAATCACTTTTTGTTTGTTTTTACAATATGGGCGGAACACCTCCTCAAAACTCGACTTCACCACTCTTACAGACACCCTCACTTTCATAACTTCTCGACAGTTTACCAGCCTTCCATCATCACTTTTCAAACACAAGGTTCTCAATAATCGAAATATGATTCCAATTCTAGTAAAATCATTTATATAGTAACACCAAAAATCAATTACCATTCACTTTCTCAACTAAAAACTCAATCACAATCACAGCCAATCATCCATAGTAAAGAAATCCAAACTCAATAACATTATAATTACTAACATATTTGCAATTATTTACTATACTTTTGGGCATTCTTAAATTGAAAACGGCTAATTTTAAAATAAAATTCCCTACCTCTGTATGAAATCAAAATCAACAAAAGCTCTGGAAAAACTTTCTGACCGAGCTGCTGAAGAGGAAAGCATCAGAAATCGTATGTGCCTCCTAAAACTTTAATTGGCCGAACTCAATGGAAAGGGGAGCTATGTCACCGTCAGCTTTCACCGATCAAAAGTTACGCCAACGTATAGAAAAAAAATACAAACACTTTTATCAGATTAGATTTTTTATTGGAGTGACGGATTTCAAAAAACCGAAGCCGAAAATCATGGAGGTGTCATGGCTCTCCTTCAAGGACTCTCAGTTTCTCTCACTTTCATTCTCTTTCCAAGTTTTAAATCGGTGATGATATTGAATATAATAAAAGGCATGATGGTGATTATTTGAGGAATTGTGTGTTAAGACTTAGGTGTCATAATAATATATATGTATACATGCATTAAGTCCACGTTTCAAATTTCCTTCCCTTTGTTCTTTTAATGTCTCATGCCTCCTTTCTTCTTTTTGCTTCCAAATGGCTTCGGCCAATTCTTTTTTTTTTTTTTGGAACTTTAATAATAATAATAATAATAATAATAATAATAATAATTCTTTTATTTTTTTAAATATTTTATTATAATAAAAATTATTTAAAAATTCTAATTGATTTTAAATTTAAAATATCATCAAATTTAATTTAATTACTTTTTAAACAAATAATTTTCTTTAAATACGATTATCAAATATAATAAATTATAAATTACTTATAGTTTGTCTATCAGAGCTCCGTAACTCAAGATATGGCCAAAAGAAGGAGACGAATAGTAACTTCTCCTCTCTTCTTCCTTCTCTTAAAACAGCGCCCCCCGCTCTTTTCTTTGTGTGTGCTGAAATGAGCTAAAAGCTCATTAAATGTGTATTTATATGTTGGGCCTTGGACCCGATCCAATCTGTTAGCGTTTTAGGTCCGTTTGGCCCACTTTAGGCCAAAACCTTTAAGATTAGTACCCGATTTTCATTTCTAAATACGCGGTGCTCGACAGACTAGAACCGGTATTACCAGCTTAAGTACTGGTACGCATTTTAACAAAAAATTTCTGCAAAAGATACATTTTTCCACTCAGAAAAATTCATTGGATTCAAATCTCACCGTTAAATTTTCAAAACGGTCGATTGAACCAATTTCGAACAATTAAACTATTATTTTATATTATCAAAACGGTCGATTTTAATTACGATTCTTACATTCTCCCCTCCTAATTAGGAATTTTGTCTCCAAAATTCGAGTTGTCCATATACCAACGACGATAGTCCATCTTCGTCTCAGATTCTAGTTTCCACACGCCTTCCGTTGCGTCACTCTGATCGTTGTTATTAAGAATCCGAATTACTCCACTACATCGAATATAAATTTTCCTTTCCCCCCGCCCCTTTTCCCAAACCGTCTTCCTTTAAAACAAATACCACTTTTGCAACATCTTCCAAAACTTTTAAAATAAGTTCAATATAAACCAGTTCAATGTTAAACCTTTTCAAAAGACTCATAAATCATTTATTCTTAAATCAATCAAAATCACTTTTGATAAGTTAAATTATAAACCAATTTCACAAATTAAGAAAATCATAGAACTCACTTTTCTTTTAAACCATATCATTCAAACCAAGAGTTTCGATCCAATTTCAAAACCAAATCATTTAAACCAAAAGTTCCAAACCAATTTAAAAATCATTCTAGGCTTTAAAACTTTTTCAACCAGGTTTAAGGCCATACTGGTTAGAAATTGAAAATCTTAATTAAAAACCCAAAAGCATTCATCCTCATTTTGTAACTGCATTAGTCGGCACTTCCCCTGCCACCAGTGCTAAGCCTCACCTAACAACCAATACACCGCAAACTCCATGAGCTGGTTTTCTGAAACATGTTGAGCTTGCAACGCATTGGCTAGGTTAGTCCTTGCTGCCATAAACTTGGCCTGGTTGTCAGCTGACGGATTACCCTCACTCTCTCCTTGTGTACGTGGTTGCCTTGGCTGTGAGGCACCATTTAGGTCTCTTATCCATACAAGACAAGTGATATCAAGGTGATCAATCTCAATACGCGGTGCCTGACAAGAACATCAAGAGGAAAGAGTTTAGAGCTGGGGATTTAGTCCTCCTCTATAACTCAAGGTTGAAACTCATGCCGGATAAGTTGAGATCAAGGTGGGAAGGACCCTATAGAGTAGAGAAGCCAGAGCCATATGGAGTCTTCCACCTGAGTCATCCTTCAAGCCCCAACTTCTTCAAAGTCAATGGCCACCGCTTGAAGCTATACCATGTTGAGAAGATAAAGAGCAACAAGGAGCTGGAGATCTTCCTCTTGGAGGATCCAATAACATAACAAGACTGAGCTTGTTGGTGCATGAAATCGTGATCTCAATGGCGCTAAAAACTTGGTACGTACTATCATAATCTCAATTCTTCTTCACAACTTCGCACAACTAACCAGCAAGTGCACTGGGTCGTCCAAGTAATAAACTTTACGTGAGTAAGGGTCGATCCCACGGAGATTGTCGGCTTGAAGCAAGCTATGGTCATCCTTGTAAATCTCAGTCAGGTATATTCAAATGGTTATGGGATTTTGATAATTAAAATATAAATAAAATATAAAATAAGATAGAGATACTTATGCAATTCATTGGTGAGACTTTCAGATAAGCGTATGGAGATGCTTTGTTCCTTCTGAATCTCCGCTTTCCTACTGCCTTCATCCAATCATTCATACTCCTTTCCATGGCAAGCTGTATGTTGGGCATCACCATCGTCAATGGCTACCTCCCGTCCTCTCAGTGAAAATAATCCAAATGCGCTGTCACCACACGGCCTATCATCTGTCGGTTCTCACTCATGTTGGAATAGGATCCGTTGATCTTTTTGCGTCTGTCACTATGCCCAGCACTCGTGAGTTTGAAGCTCGTCACAGTCATCCCATCCCGGATCCTACTCGGAATACCACAGACAAGGTTTATACTTTCTGGATCTCAAGAATGGCCGCCAATAATTCTAGCTTATACCACGAAGACTCTGATCTGAACCAGGAGCCCAAGAGATAAACGCTCAAGCTATTACAGATAGAACGGAAGTGGTTGTCAGGCACACGTTCATAGGCGAGAATGATGATGAGTGTCATGGATCATCACATTCATCAGGTTGAAGTACGAGTGAATATCTTGGAATAAGAATAAGCTTGAATTGAATAGAAAAATAATAGTATTTTGCATTAATTCATGAGGAACAGCAGAGCTCCACACCTTAATCTATAGGGTGTAGAAACTCCACCATTGAAAAATACATAAGTGAAAGTGGTCGAGGCATGGCCAAATGGCCAGCCCCCTAAACGTGATCTCTGAACATAAAATTATCCAAAAGATGTGAAATAAATCACTAAAAGTAGTTTTTATACTAAACTAGTAGCTAGGGTTGCATAAGATAAGTAATGATGCAGAAATCCACTTCCGAGCCCACTTGGTGTGTGCTTGGGCTGAGCATTGAGCTTTCATGTGTAGAGACTCTTTTTAGAGTTAAACGCCAGGTTGTAGCCTATTTCTGGCGTTTAACTCTTGAATAGGGTAGGAAGTTGGCGTTTGAATGCTAGTTTGCATCGTCAAAACTCTGGCAAAGTATGGACTATTATATATTTCTGGAAAGCCCTGGATGTGTACTTTCCAACGCATTTGAGATCGCGCCAATTGGGTTTCTGTAGCTCCAGAAAATCCACTTTGAGTACAAGGAGGTCAGAATCCAACAGCATCTGCAGTGCTTTTTCAGCCTATGAATCAGATTTTTGCTCAAGTCCCTCAATTTCAGCCAGAAAATACTTGAAATCACAGAAAAACACACAAACTCATAGTAAAGTCCAGAAATGTGATTTTTATTTAAAAACTAATAAAAATATACTAAAAACTAACTAAATCATACTAAAAACTACTTAAAAATAATGCCAAAAAGTGTATAAATTATCTGCTCATCACAACACCAAACTTAAATTGTTGCTTGTCCCCAAGCAACTGAAAATAAAATAAGATAAAAAGAAGAGAATATACTATAAACTCTAAAATATCAATGAAACTTAGCTCCAATTTAGATGAGCGGGGCTAGTAGCTTTTTGCCTCTGAACAGTTTTGGCATCTCACTTTATCCTTTGAAGTTCAGAATGATTGGCATCTATAAGAACTTAGAATTCAAATAGTTTTATTGATTTTCCTAGTTCAGTATGTTGATTTTTGAACACAACTACTTTATGAGTCTTGGTCGTGGCCCTAAGCACTTTGTTTTCCAGTATTACCACCGGATACATAAATGCCACAGACACATAACTGGGTAAACCTCTTCAGATCGTGACTCAGCTTTGCTAAAGTCCCCAATTAGAGGTGTCCAGGGTTCTTAAGCACACTCTTTTTTTGCTTTGGACCTTGATTTTAACCGCTCAGTCTCAAGCTTTTCACTTGACACCTTCACGCCACAAGCACATGGTTAGGGACAGTTTGGTTTAGCCGCTTAGGCCAGGATTTTATTCCTTTGGGCCCTCCTATCCACTGATGCTCAAAGCCTTGGATCCTTTTTACCCTTGCCTTTTGGTTTAAAGGGTTATTGGCTTTTTCTGCTTACTTTTTCTTTTTCTTTCTCTCTTTTTTTTCGCTAATGTTTTTTTCGCAAGCTTTGTTCTTCACTGCTTTTTCTTGCTTCAAGAATCAATTTTATAATTTTTTAGATTATCAATAACATTTTTCCTTTTTCATTATTCTTTCAAGAGCCAACAATTTTAACATTCATAAAAAACAAATTCAAAAGACATATGCATTGTTCAAGCATTCATTCAAAAAGCAGAAAGTATTGCCACCACATCAAAATAATTAAACTAAGCTCAAGAATGAATTCGAAATCATGTACTTCTTGTTCTTTTGTTTTTAGAACATTTTTCATTTAAGAAAGGTGATGGATTCATAGGACATTCATAGATTTAATGCATAGAGACTAGACACTAATGATCATGTAATAAGACACAAACATAAATAAAAATAAAGCATAGAGAAAGAAAACAGAAAAAAATTAACTAGACAAGGAGATTAAGGAATGGGTCCACCTTAGTGAGGGTGGCGTCTTCTTCCTCTTGAAGAACCAATGGTCTTCTTGAGCTCCTCTATGTCTCTTCCTTGCTTTTGTTGCTCCTCCCTCATAGCCCTTTGATCTTCTCTAATCTCATGGAGAATGATGGAGTGCTCTTGGTGCTCCATCCTTAGTTATCCCATGTTGGAACTTAATTCTCTTAGGGAGGTGTTGATTTGCTCCCAATAGTTTTGTGGAGGAAAGTGCATCCCTTGAGGCATCTCAGGGATTTCATAATGAGGAATTTCCTCATGCTCTTGTTGAGGTCCATGAGTGGGCTCTCTTGTTTGCTCCATCCTTTTCTTAGTGATGGGCTTATCATCATCAATGAGGATGTCTCCCTCTATATCAATTCCAGCTGAATTGCAGAGGTGACAAATGAGGTGAGGAAAGGCTAACCTTGCCAAAGTGGAGGACTTGTCAATCACCTTGTAGAGTTCTTGAGGTATAATCTCATGAACTTCCACTTCCTCCCCAATCATGATACTATGGATCATGATGGCCCGATCCACAGTTACTTCGGATCGGTTGCTAGTAGGAATGATAGAGCGTTGGATGAACTCCAACCATCCTCTAGCTACGGACTTAAGGTCTGGTCTTCTCAATTGAACCGGCTTTCCTCTTGAGTCAACTTTCCATTGATCTCCTTCCACATATATGTCCATGAGGACTTAGTCCAACCTTTGATCAAAGTTGACCCTTCTAGTGTAGGGGCGTGCGTTTTCTTGCATCATTGGTAAGTTGAACGCCAACCTTACATTTTTCGGACTGAAATCTAAGTATTTCCCCCGAACCATTGTAAGCCAATTCTTTGGATTCGAGTTCATACTTTGATCATGGTTCCTAGTGATCCATGTGTTTGCATAAAACTCTTGAACCATTAGGATTCGGACTTGTTGAATAAGATTGGATAGTACCTCCCATCCTCTTCTTCTATTCTCTTATCGGATCTCCGGGTATTCACCTTTTTTGAGCTTAAAAGGGACCTCAGGGATCACCTTTTTCTTGGCCACAACTTCATAGAAGTGGTCTTGATGGACCTTTGAGATGAAACTCTCCATCTCCCATGACTCAGAGGTGGAAGCAATTGCCTTCCCTTTCTTCTTTCTTGAGGTTTCTCTGGCCTTAGGTGCCATTAATGGTTATGGAAAAACAAAAAGCAACGCTTTTTACCACACCAAACTTAAAATGTTTGCTCGTCCTCGAGCAAAAGAAGAAGTAAAATAGTAGAAGAAGAAGAAAATGAAGGAGATTGAGGGGAAGATTGTATTCGGCCAAGGGGGAAGAAGTGTTTGTAATGTGTGAAAAAGAGGTAGTGTTGAGGGGTTTATATAGGGGTGGGGGAAGGGTTAGGTTTCGTGTATTAGGGTTGGGTTTGGGAGGGAAAGGATTTTGAATTTGGAGGAAGGTGGGTTTTTGGGGAAGAGTGGATGGATGTGAGTGGTGAAGAGTATTTGGGGAAGAGGTATGGAGGTGATTGGTGAAGGGTATTTGGTGAAGAGTGTTATGAAAGGGTGTGAAGAGGAGAGAAGAAGAGGTGGGGTAGGTGGGGATCCTGTGAGGTCCACAGATCCTGAGGGGTCAAGGACTTAACATCCCTGCTCTATTTAGGCATGCAAAATGCCCTTAAAGTGCACTTCTGGCATTAAACGCCAGGTTGCTGCTTGTATCTGGCATTTAACGCCAGCTTTTCTCCCATTATTGGCATTAAACGCCAATTAGATGCTCCGTTCTGGTGTTAAACGCCAGTCTGATGCCTGTTTCTGGCATTAAACACCCAGAATGGTGCCAGGCTGGGCGTTTAACGCCCATTCTGCTATTCTTACTGGCGTTTAAACGCCAGTAGCTCTTCCTCTAGGGTGAGCTGTTTTTCATTCTGTTTTTCATTCTATTTTTTATTTTCAGTTGTTTTTGTGACTTCACATGATCATCAACTTAAAGAAAACATAAAATAGCAATGGAAGATAAATAGATATAATTAAATAGCGTTGGGTTGCCTCCCAACAAGCACTTCTTTAATGTCAATAGCTTGACAGTGAGCTCTCATGGAGCTTCACAGATAATCAGAGCAGGGTTGGGGCCTCTCAACACCAAACTTAGAGTTTGAATGTGGGGGTTTTGTTTGACTCTGTATTGAGAGAAGCTTTTCATGCTTCCTCTCCATTGAGTCTTAAATACAAGGTAGTCCTCATTCAACTGAAGGATCAACTCTCCTCTGTCAACATCAATCACAGCGTTTGTTGTGACTAAGAAGGGTCTGCCAAGGATGATGGATTCATCCTCATCCTTCCCAGTGTCTAGGATTATGAAATCAGCAGGGATGTAAAGGCCTTCAACCTTTACTAGCACGTCCTCTACTAGTCCATAAGCCTGTTTCATTGATTTGTCTGCCATTTCTAGTGAGATTCTTGCAGCTTGTACCTCAAAGATTCCCAGTTTCTCCATTACAGAGAGTGGCATGAGGTTTATCCCTGACCCCAGGTCACACAGAGCCTTTTCAAAGGTCATGGTGCCTATGGTACAAGGTATGAAGAATTTTTCAGGATCCGGTTTCTTCTGAAGTAATGTCTGCCTCATTAATGCACTCAGTTCATTGGTGAACAAGGGGGGTTCATCCTCCCAAGTCTCATTACCAAATAACTTGGCATTCAGCTTCATGATTGCTCCTAAATACTTAGCAACTTGCTTTTCAGTGATTTCTTCATCCTCTTCAGAGGAAGAATATTCATCAGAGCTCTTGAATGGCAGAAGAAAGTTCAATGGAATCTCTATGGTCTCTGTTTGAGCCTCAGATTCCTTTGGTTCCTCAAAGGAAAATTTCTTTCTGTCCAGAGGACGTCCCATGAGGCTTTTCTCACTGGGACTTACGTCCTCCTCACTCTCTCCAGGTTCGGCCATATTGGTCATGGTTATGGCCTTGCACTCTCTCTTGGGGTTTTCTTCTGTATTGCTTGGGAGAGTACTGGGAGGAGTTTCAGTAATCTTCTTACTCAGCTGACCCACCTGTGCCTCCAAATTTCTAATGGAGGACCTTGTTTCATTCATGAAATTTAGTATAGTCTTGGATAGATCAGAGACTATGGTTGCCAGGCCAGAATAGCTCTGTTCAGAATTCTCTGTCTGTTGCTGAGAAGATGATAGAAAAGGCTTGCTATTGCTAAACCTATTTCTTTCACCATTATTATTGAAGCCTTGTTGAGGCTTCTGTTGGTCCTTCCATGAGAAATTTCGATGATTTCTCCATGAAGGATTATAGGTGTTTCCATAGGGTTCTCCCATGTAATTCACCTCGACCATTGCAGGATTCTCAGGATCATAAGCTTCTTCTTCAGAAGATGTTTCTTTAGTACTGTTGGATGCAGCTTGCAATCCATTCAGACTCTGAGAAATTATATTGACTTGCTGAGTCAATATTTTGTTCTGAGCCAATATGGCATTTAGAGTATCAATTTCAAGAACTCCCTTCTTCTGAGGTGTCCCATTGTTCACAGGATTCCTCTCAGAGGTGTACATGAACTAGTTATTTGCAACCATTTCAATGAATTCCTGAGCTTCTGCAGGGGGTTTTCAGATGAAGAGATCCTCCTGCAGAATGGTCCAATGACATTTTTGACAACTCAGATAGACTATCATAGAATATATATATGATGCTCCATTCTGGAAGCATGTCAGTAGGACACATTTTGATCAGTTGCTTATATCTTTTCCAAGCTTCATAGAGGAATTCTCCTTCCTTCTGTCTGAAGGTTTGGATTTCCACTCTAAGCTTGCTCATCTTTTGAGGTGAAAAGAATTTGGCCAGAAAAGCACTGACCAGCTTATCCCAAGAGTTCAGGCTATCCTTAGGTTGTGAATCCAACCATGTTCTAGCTCTGTCTCTTACAGCAAAAGGGAAAAGCATAAGCCTGTAGACCTCGGGATCAACTCCATTGGTCTTGACAGTGTCACAGATTTGCAAGAATTCAGCTAAAAACTGATGAGGATCTTCCATTGGAAGTCCATGAAACTTGCAATTCTGCTGCATTAGAGAAACCAATTGAGGCTTAAGCTCAAAATTGTTTGCTCCAATTGCAGGAAGTGAGATGCTTCTTCCATAGAAGTTAGAAGAGGGTGCAATAAAGTCACCAAGCATCTTCCTTGCATCTCCACCATTGTTATTAGGTTCGACCATGTCTCCCTCTTTTTCAAAAATTTCTGTCAGGTTCTCTCCAGAGGGTTGTGCTTTAGCTTCTCTTAGTTTCCTCTTAAGAGTCCTTTCAGGTTCAGGATCAGCTTCAATAAGAATGTCTTTGTCCCTGTTCCTGCTCATATGAAAAAGAAGAGAACAGAAAAGAATAGGAATCCTCTATGTCACAGTATAGAGATTCCTTATGTGAGTATAAGAAGAGAAGAATAGAAGAAGGAGAAAAGAAAAATTCGAACACAGAGAAGAAGATGGGGTTCGAATTTTGGGTGGGAGAGAAGTGTTAGTAGATAAATAAATAGAAGGAGATGTGAGATAGCGAGAGAATTCGAATTTGATTTAAAATAAAAGGAAAATATTTTTATTTTTATTTCAAATATTACTTAGAATTCAAAAATTAAAAAGAGAAATAAAATTAAAATTAAAATTTGAAACAATTGGTTAATTAAAAAGAATTTTGAAAAAAAAAGGTGAGGAGTTTTCGAAAATTAGAGAGAGAAAATTAGTTAGGTAGTTTTGAAAAAGATAAGAAATAGCAAAACAAACAAAATGTCAAGTGGTTAATTGAAAAAGATTTGAAAATCAATTTTGAAAAGATAAGAAGTTAGAAAAGATTTTGAAATTGATTTTGAAAAAGATATGATTAAAATAGAAAAAGATATGATTGAAAATCATTTTGAAAAATATTTGAATTGAAAATTAAAAAGATTTGATTTTGAAATTAAAGTTGATTACTTGACTAACAAGAAACTAAAAGATATGATTCTAAAATTTAAAGATTGGTCCTTTCTTAATAGGCAAGTAACAACTTTAAAAGTTTTGAATCAATCACATTAATTGTTAGTAAAGATTTTGAAAATCATTTTGAAATTTTTGAAAATATGAAAGAAAAAATGAAAAAGATTTGATTTTTGAAAAAGATTTGAAAAAGATAGAATTTTTAAATTGAAAATTTGACTTGATTCATAAGAAACAATTAAATTTTAAAACTTTATAACTAAATCAATTCAAATTTTCGAAATTTATGAGAAGAATAAAGGAAAGATATTTTTTTATTTTTGAATTTTTAAGAAGAGAGAGAAAAACAACAAAAAGACTCAAAACATGAAAATTATGAATCAAAACACACAATGCATGCAAGAACACTTTGAATGTCAAGATGAACACCAAGAACACTTTGAAGATCATGATGAACATCAAGAACAAATTTTTTTGAAAAATTATAAGAAAAGACATACATGCAAGACACCAAACTTAGAAATTTTCAATGTTTAGACACTAACAAATTGAAAATGCATATGAAAAACAAGAAAAGACACAAAACATGAGAATGCAAAGACCAAACAAAGAAAATCATCAAGAGCAACTTGAAGATTTTGAAGGACACATGCATGAATTTTCGAAAATTTTTAGGAAATTAAAAAGATGCAATTGACACCAAACTTAAAAATTGACACTAGACTCAAACAAGAAACACAAAATTATTTTTGGTTTTATGATTTTATTTAATTTTTTGTATTTTTCAAAAATTGTTTGGAAAAAGAAAAATAAGGATTTCAAAAATTTTTAATGAGAATTCCAGGAATCATGCAATGTTAGTCTAAAACTTCGGTCCAGGAATTAGACATGGCTTACTAGCCAGCCAAGATTTCAGTAAAAGCTTCGGTCCAAAACACTAGACATGGCCAATGGCCAGCCAAGCTTTAGCATACAAATTAGGCATACAACAGCTGAATTGATGAGAATCAAAAAGCTCTTGTGATGATGAGTTGAAAGATTAGACATGGCTTAACAGCCAGCCAGACTTCAACAGATCATCATGAAACTCTAGAATTCATTCTTAAAATTCTGAAGCCATAGAATAATTTATTTTATTTTTTGAAAATTTTTTTCGAAAATAAAAATAATAAAAACCAAAAAGCTTAAAATTAAAATAAAATTACCTAATCTGAGCAACAAGATGAACCGTCAGTTGTCCAAACTCGAACAATCCCCGACAACGGTGCCAAAAACTTGGTGCACGAAATCGTGATCTCAATGGCACCAAAAACTTGGTACGCACTATCATAATCTCAATTCTTCTTCACAACTTCGCACAACTAACCAGCAAGTGCACTGGGTCGTCAAAGTAATAAACTTTACGTGAGTAAGGGTCGATCCCACGAAGATTGTTGGCTTGAAGCAAGCTATGGTCATCCTTGTAAATCTCAGTCAGGCGGATTCAAATGGTTATGGAATTTTGATAATTAAAATATAAATAAAATATAAAATAAGATAGAGATACTTATGCAATTCATTGGTGAGAGTTTCAAATAAGCGTATGGAGATGCTTTGTTCCTTCTGAATCTCTGCTTTCCTACTGCCTTCATCCAATCATTCATACTCCTTTCCATGGCAAGCTGTATGTTGGGCATCACCGTCGTCAATGGCTACCCCCCGTCCTCTCAGTGAAAATGGTCCAAATGCGCTGTCACCGCACTACAGCTAATCATCTGTCGGTTTTCACTCATGTTGGAATAGGATTCATTGATCCTTTTGCGTCTGTCACTACGCCCAGCACTCGTGAGTTTGAAGCTTGTCACAGTCATCCCATCCCGGATCCTATTCGGAATACCACAGACAAGGTTTAGAATTTTCGGATTTCAAAAATGGTCGCCAATAATTCTAGCTTATACCACGAAGACTCTGATCTGAACCAGAAGCCCAAGAGATAAACGCTCAAGCTATTGCAGATAGAACGGAAGTGGTTATCAGGCAGGCATTCATAGGCGAGAATGATGATGAGTATCACAGATCATCACATTCATCAGGTTGAAGTACGAGTGAATATCTTAGAATAAGAATAAGATTGAATTGAATAGAAAAACAATAGTATTTTGCATTAATTCATGAGGAACAGCAGAGCTCCACACCTTAATCTATGGGGTGTAGAAACTCCACCGTTGAAAAATACATAAGTGAAAGTGGTCCAGGCATGGCTGAATGGCCAGCCCCCTAAACGTGATCTCTGAACATAAAATTATCCAAAAGATGTGAAATAAATCACTAAAAGTAGTTTTTATACTAAACTAGTAGCTAGGGTTGCATAAGATAAGTAAATGATGCAGAAATCCACTTCCGGGCCCACTTAGTGTGTGCTTGGGCTGAGCATTGAGCTTTCATTTGTAGAGACTCTTTTTGGAGTTAAACGCCAGGTTGTAGCCTGTTTCTGGCGTTTAACTCTAGAATAGGATAGGAAGTTGGCGTTTGAACGCCAGTTTGCGTCGTCAAAACTCGGGCAAAGTATGGACTATTATATATTGCTGGAAAGCTCTAGATGTCTACTTTCCAACTCATTTGAGAGCGCGCCAATTAGGTTTTTGTAGCTCTAGAAAATCCACTTCGAGTGTAGGGAGGTCAGAATCCAACAGCATCTGCAATCCTTTTTCAGCCTCTGAATCAGATTTTTGCTCAAGTCCCTCAATTTCAGCCAGAAAATACCCGAAATCACAGAAAAATACACAAACTCATAGTAAAGTCTAGAAATGTGATTTTTATTTAAAAACTAAAAAAAATATACTAAAAACTAACTAAATCATACTAAAAACTACTCAAAAACAATGCCAAAAAGCGTATAAATTATCCGCTCATTACTTGTGGACTGGTATGCGAAATTGTTACTCTGAGGTTGTAAAATTTGTTTTTCGTTCCCTCCCTAGCAATGGCACCAACAAACTGGTGCACAATACCTTGGTCCAAACATAACTTCAAAACTTTGCACAACTAACCAGCAAGTGCACTGGGTCGTCCAAGTAATAAAACCTTACGTGAGTAAGGGTCGATCCCACGGAGATTGTTGGTATGAAGCAAGCTATGGTCACCTTGTAAATTTTAGTCAAGCGGATATCAAATGGTTATGGAGTTTTCGAATAATAATAAATAAACAGAAAATAAAGATAGAAATACTTATGTAATTCATTGGTGAGAATTTCAGATAAGCGTATAGAGATGCTTTCGTTCCTCTGAATCTCTGCTTTCCCGCTGTCTTCATCCAATCAGTCTTACTCCTTTCCATGGCAAGCTTTCTGTAAGGGCATCACCGTTGTCAATGGCTACATCCCATCCTCTCTTGTGAAAATGGTCCAAATGCTCTGTCACGGCATGGCTAATCATCTGGAGGTTCACGATCATAGTGGAATAGGATTTACTATCCTTTTGCGTCTATCACTATGCCCAGCACTCACGAGTTTGAAGTTCGTCACAGCCATCCCTTCCCAGATCCTACTCGGAATACCACAGACAAGGTTTAGACTTTCCAGATCTCAGGAATGGCCATCCATGGGTTCTAACTTATACCACGAAGATACTAATAACTCGAACTCGGTCCCCTGTATTAGATATCTAAGAGATACTCATTCTAGCTTGTTTGCATGTAGAACGGAAGTGTTTGTCAGGCACGTGATGACAAGTCATCTTAGCCTAGTTTCACTAGTCTTTTTCTTTAGTTTTCAATTGAATTATGCACTTTCTTGAGCCATAAGCAAGCCAATTGGGTAGATTTTCATGTTTCCTTTGATTTAATCAACCATGTATGAATTAATGCAATTTCATGAGGTTTTATGCTATAATTGTCACATATTATGAAAGAATGAATATCTCATGATTTTGAGCATAGCTTTGATGTGTTTGGTTGATTAATGATAGGTGAAGAAAGCTTGGAGAAAGGTTGAAGCAAGAAGGAATGGTTAGGAGGAAGAGAGAACAAAAAGTTTGAGCAAAAGTTTGCCTCAAACTTTAGCTCAAACTTTTGGATTAATTGAAAATGAACCAGGAAGCAAAAAGCTGGACCAAAAGTTAGCCTCAAACTTTTGTGCAAACTTTTGGGCAAAAAGTTGGAGCAAAAGTTAGCCTCAAACTTTTTGGCTAACTTTTGGGCAAAAAGCTGGAGCAAAAGTTAGCCTCAAACTTTTTAACTAACTTTTGGCATCACAAATCAACACCCTGGAGAGCAAAAGTTTGCGCCAACGTTAGCCCCTAACTTTTTGGCTAACATTGGCGCATGAAAAACACACCCTGGAGAGCAAAAGTTTGCGCCAACGTTAGCCTCTAACTTTTTGGCTAACGTTGGCGCCATGAGTGTGCAAGGGGGGCCAACGTTGGAGCAAAAGTTAGACCCCTAACTTTTGCCCCAACGTTGGTATCAGCAAAAGAGGATGGTTGATGTGAAAAGTTGGAGTAAAAGTTAGCCTCAAACTTTTACTCCAACTTTTACTCAAGCTTTCATGATTCCAACCCGGTTCAATTCGGTTCTTCTCCAAACTCCAAGAGCAATCAACCAAGGCCTCTATCAACCCAATTCCATCAAGAGCAAAGGCCCAATTGAAGGCTTGAAGACCATTTGAAGAAAGTGTATAAATAGCATAGGATTTAAGTTTTTCGGAGAGCTTTTCCTTGGAGTTTTGAGAGAGTGTTTTCGGAGAGTTTTGGTGATTGAGTGAATTTTAAATTTCTAAGTCTTGGGGAAGGAGAATTGAATTCCCTTCCTCTTAGTTTTCTTGCTTTCAATTTCAATTACAATTGTCTTGGATCTTGGGTGAAGAATTGAAGAACTTCTGTTTCAATCTCACCTTGGGATCTTGTTTAATTTTCTGCTTAATTGAATTTCAGTTTCGGTTAATTGCTTTTCATCTACTTTTTTTGCAATCTACATTTCCTTTGCAATTGTTCTTGTTGGATCTAGGAAGGCATTGAGATCTAGATTTGGTTTTCTAGTCTCTTGGGTCCTGAGATCCGGATTTCCCATTTTCCATTCCCTGTTTACTGTTTTCATGCTCATTTACATTCCTGTTTTAAGATTCGGTTCAATTCCATTCATCCTTTACTTCTCTGCTTGTTGCAATTTTACTTTTCCTTGTTTAATTTCTGCAAATCCAATTCCCAATTCCCTTTACAATTCAACCCATTTACATTTCTTGCACTTTAAGATTCTGCAATTTACATTTCTTGCGTTCTAAGTTTCTGCCATTTAATTTCTTGTTCTTTAAGATTCGGCACTTTAAATTTCAGTTCTCTTTATTTTCATGCCAATTACCCATTCCCTTTACTTTCTATGCAATTTAAATTCTGCAAATCACAAATCTCTCAACCAAATCTTCATTCGCTTGACTAAATCAACCACTAAACTAAAATTGCTCAATCCTTCAATCCTTGTGGGATCGACCTCACTCCCGTGAGTTATTATTACTTGATGCGACCCGGTGCACTTGCCGGTTAGATTTGGGTGTTTTGGAGAAATTCGTTTTTCCACAAAAATATCCCATCAGCACGCGTTCATAAGTGAGAATGATGATGAGCGTCACATAATCATCACATTCATCATGTTCTTGCGAACAAATGGATATCTTAGAAGCCGAATAAGTTGAATTGAATAGAAAAATAGTAGTACTTTGCATTAAATCATGAGGAACAGCAGAGCTCCACACCTTAATCTATGGAGTGTAGAAATTCTACCGTTGAAAAATACATAAGTGATGAAGGTTCAGGCATGGCCGAATGGTCAGCCCCCAAACATGATCAATATGATCCAAAGATGAACAAAAAATCATAAGATGTCTAATACAATAGTAAAAAGTCCTATTTATACTAAACTAGTTACTATGGTTTACAGAAGTAAGTAATTGATGCATAAATCTACTTCCGGGGCTCACTTGGTGTGTGCTTGGGCTGAGCTTGAAGTTTACACGTGGAGAGGTCATTCTTGGAGTTCAACGCCAGTTTGTAACGTGTTTCTGGCGTTCAACTCTGGTTTGTGACGTGTTTCTGGCGTTTAACTCCAGACTACAGCATAGAACTGGCGTTCAACGCCCTTTTGCGTCATCTAAACTCGGCCAAAGTATGGACTATTATATATTGCTGGAAGGCTCTGGATGTCTACTTTCCAACGCAATTGGAAGCGCGCCATTTTGATTTCTGTAGCTCCAGAAAATCCACTTTGAGTGCAGGGAGGTCAGAATCCAACAGCATCAGCAGTCCTTCTTCTACCTCTGAATCTGATTTTTGCTCAAGTCCCTCAATTTCAGCCAGAAAATACCTGAAATCACAGAAAAAAACACAAACTCATAGTAAAGTCCAGAAATATGAATTTAACATAAAAACTAATAAAAACATCCCTAAAAGTAACTAGATCCTACTAAAAACATACTAAAAACAATGCCAAAAAGCATATAAATTATCCGCTCATCACAACACCAAACTTAAATTGTTGCTTGTCCCCAAGCAACTGAAAATCAAATAGGATAAAAAGAAGAGAATATACTATAAATTCCAAACTATCAATGAAACATAGCTCCAATCAGATGAGCGGGACTTGTAGCTTTTTGCCTCTTGAATAGTTTTGGCATCTCACTTTATCCATTGAAGTTCAGAATGATTGGCATCTATAGGAACTCAGAGTTCAGATAGTGTTGTTGATTCTCCTAGTTCAGTATGTTGATTCTTGAACACAGCTACTTTATGAGTCTTGGCCGTGGCCCTAAGCACTTTGTTTTCCAGTATTACCACCGGATACATAAATGCCACAGACACATAATTGGGTGAACCTTTTCAGATTGTGACTCAGCTTTGCTAAAGTCCCCAATTAGAGGTGTCCAGGGTTTTTAAGCACACTCTGTTTTTGCTTTGGACCTTGACTTTAACCGCTCAGTCTCAAGTTTTCACTTGACACCTTCACGCCACAAGCACATGGTTAGGGACAGCTTGGTTTAGTCGCTTAGGCCAGAATTTTATTCCTTTAGGCCCTCCTATCCACTGATGCTCAAAGCCTTGGGATCCTTTTTATTTACCCTTGCCTTTTGGTTTTAAGGGTTATTGGCTTTTTGCTCTTGTCTTTTGGTTTTAAGAGCTTTTGGCTTTTTCTGCTTGCTTTTTCTTTTTTTTTTTTTTTTTGCTATATTATTTTTTCTATTTTTTTTGCAAGCTTTTGTATTCACTGCTTTTTCTTGCTTCAAGAATCATTTTTATGATTTTTCAGATTATCAAATAACATGTCTCCTGTTCATCATTCTTTCAAGAGCCAACATATTTAACATTCTAAAACATCAACTTCAAAAGACATATGCACTGTTCAAGCATTCATTCAGAAAACAAAAAGTATTGTCACCACATCAATATAATTAAACTAAGTTCAAGGATAAATTCAAAACTCATGTACTTCTTGTTCTTTTGAATTAAAACATTTTTCATTTAAGAGAGGTGATGGATTCATAGGACATTCATAACTTTAAGACAAAGTTACTAAATACTAATGATCATGTAATAAGACACAAACATGGATAAGCACTTAACATAAAGAAAACAAAAAACAGAGAATGTAAGAACAAGGAATGAGTCCACCTTAGTGATGGTGGCGTTTTCTCCTTGAGGAACCAATGATGTCCTTGAGCTCTTCTATGTCTCTTCCTTGTCTTTATTGCTCCTCCCTCATTGCTTTTTGATCTTTTCTAATTTCATGAAGGATGATGGAGTGCTCTTGATGTTCCACCCTTAGTTGTCCCATGTTGGAACTCAGTTCTCCTAGGAAGGTGTTGATTTGCTCCCAAAAGTTCTGTGGAGGAAAGTGCATCCCTTGAGGCATCTCAGGGATTTCTTGGTGATGAGCTTCTTCATGCTCATCTTGAGATCCATGAATAGGCTCTCTTGTTTGCTCCATCCTTCTTTTAGTTATGTGCTTCTCTTCCTCAATGGGAATGTCTCCTTCTATGAAAGCTCCAGATGAGTAACATAGACGGCAAATAAGATGAGGGAAAGCTAGCCTTGCCAAGGGGGAGGGCTTTTCGGCTATTTTGTAGAGTTCAAGGGAGATGACTTCATGAACTTCTACTTCCTCTCCAATCATGATGCTATGAATCATGATTTCTCGATCCACAGTAACTTCAGATCGGTTGCTAGTGGGAATGATGGAGCGTTGGATGAACTCCAACCATCCTCTAGCCACAGGCTTAAGGTCCAGTCTTCTAAGTTGAACCGGTTTGCCTTTTGAGTCAATCTTCTATTGAGCTCCTTCCACACATATGTCCATGAGGACTTGGTCCAACCTTTGATCAAAGTTGACCCTTCTAGTGTAGGGGCGTGCATCTCCTTGCATCATAGGCAAGTTGAACGCCAACCTCACATTTTCCGGACTAAAATCTAAGTATTTCCCCCGAACCATGGTGAGATAATTCTTTGGGTTCAGTATCTTACTTTGATCATGGTTCTTAGTGATCCATGTATTGGCATAGAACTCTTGAACCATTAGGATGCCGACTTGTTGGATGGGGTTTGTTAGAACTTCCCAACCTCTTCTTTGGATTTCATGTCGGATCTCCGGATACTCATTTCTCTTGAGTTTGAAAGGGACCTCGGGGATCACCTTCTTCTTGGCCACAACATCATAGAAGTGGTCTTGATGAGCTTTGGAGATGAATCTTTCCATCTCCCATGACTCGGAGGTGGAAGCTTTTGTCTTCCCTTTCCCTTTTCTAGAGGATTCTCCGGTCTTAGGTGCCATCAATGGTAATGAAAAAATAAAAAGCTTATGCTTTTACCACACCAAACTTAGAATATTGCTCGCCCTCGAGCAAGAGATGAAAGAATAGATGAAGAAGAAGAAGAAAATATAGAGGAGAGGAGGGAGAGGTGTATTCGGCTAAGAAGGAGAAGAGAGGGTTGTGTTGTGTGAAAATGAGGAAGAATGGAGGGCTTTATATAGGGAGGGGAGGGGGTTTAGTTTCGGCCATATAGGGTGGGTTTGGGTGGGAAATTGATTTTGAATTTTGAAGGTAGGTAGAGTTTATGAGGTAGGTTTATGGGGAAGAGTGGATGGATGTGAGTGGTGAAGTGGTGATAGGGAAGAGAGATTGAGGTGATTGGTGAAGAGTTTTGGGGAAGAGTGTTTATTGGGTAGAAAGGATGAACATTGAGAAGAGGGAAGAGTATGAGTGGAGGTAGGTGGGAATCCTGTGGGGTCCACAGATGCTGAGATGATCCTGTGGGGTCCACAGATCCTGAGGTGTCAAGGAATTACATCCCTGCACCCATTAGGCATGCAAAATGCCTTTGCATGCAATTCTGGCGTTTAAACGCCGAATTGATACTTGTTTCTGGCGTTCAGCGCCAGCTCTTCCTCAGTGTGCATTTCTGGCGTCTGAACGCCAGGATGCTGCTTGTTTCTGGCGTTCAACGCTAGATCCATGCTCTGTTCTGGCATTGAACGCCAGCCAGATGCTCCTTACTGGCGTTTAAACGCCAGTAAGATCCTCCTCCAGGGTGTGATTTTTCTTCTGCTGTTTTTGATTCTGTTTTTGATTTTTCTATTTATTTTTTGACTCCACATGATCATGAACCTAATAAAACATGAAAAAACAATAAAAATAAAACTAAATTTAGATAAATAAAAATTGGGTTGCCTCCCAACAAGCGCTTCTTTAATGTCAATAGCTTGACAGTGGGCTCTCATGGAACCTCACAGATGTTCAGAGCATTGTTGTGACTCCCCAACACCAAACTTAGAGTTTGGATATGGGAGTTTAACACCAAACTTAGAGTTTGGTTGTGGCCTCCCAACACCAAACTTAGAGTTTGACTGTGGGGGCTCTGGTTGACTCTGTTTTGAGAGAAGCTTACTGTGCCTCTTTTCCATGTTTACAGAAGGATGTCCTTGAGTTTTAAACTCAAGGGAGTCCTCATTCAATTGAAGGACTAGTTCACCTCTGTTAACATCAATCACAGCTCTTGCTGTGGCTAGGAAGGGTCTTCCAAGGATGATAGATTCATCCTCATCCTTCCCAGTATCTAGGATTATGAAATCAGCAGGGATGTAAAGGCTTTCAACCTTTACTAACATGTCCTCTACTTGTCCATAAGCCTCTTTTCTTGAATTGTCTGCCATCTCTAATGAGATTCTAGTAGCTTGCTGGTGCGCAGAAATTGTGATTACACTTTGATTATGTAAAATTCATCGCTCTTTCTTTCCCTGGTAATGGCGCCAAAAACATGATGCCAATACCATGGTTCACAACTTCGCACAACTAACCAGCAAGTGCACTGGGTTATCCAAGTAATACCTTACGTGAGTAAGGGTCGAATCCCACGGAGATTGTTGGTATGAAGCAAGCTTTGGTCACCTTGTAAATCTCAGTTAGGCAGATATAAAATAGTAATGAGGTTTTCGAAAATAATTAATAAAATAGGGATAGAAATACTTATGTAAATCGTTGGTGAGAATTTCAGATAAGCGAATAGAGATGCTTTCGTTCCTTTGAACCTCTGCTTTCCTGCTATCTTCATCCAATAAGTCTTACTCCTTTCCATGGCTGGCTTTATGTAATGCATCACCATTGTCAATGGCTACTTTCGGTCTTCTCTCGGGAAAATGATCCAAATGCCCTGTCACGGCACGGCTAATCGTCTGGAGGCATCACCCTTGTCAATGGTTACATCCTATCCTCTCAGTGAAAATGGTCAATGCACCCTGTCACGGTACGGCTATTCATCTGTCGGTTCTTGATCATGCTGGAATAGGATTTACTATCCTTTTGCGTCTGTCACTACGCCCAGCAATTGCGAGTTTGAAGCTCGTCACAGTCATTCAATCATTGAATCCTACTCAGAATACCACAGACAAGGTTTAGACTTTCCGGATTCTCTTGAATGCCGCCATCATTCTAGCTTACACCACGAAGATTCCGATTAAGAGATCTAAGAGATACTCATTCAATCTAATGTAGAACGGAAGTGGTTGTCAGGCACGCGTTCATAGGGAATGATGATGATTGTCACGTTCATCACATTCAGGTTGAAGTGCGAATGAATATCTTAGAAGCGAAATAAGATGAATTGAATAGAAAACAGTAGTACTTTGCATTAATCTTTGAGGAACAGCAGAGCTCTACACCTTAATCTATGGAGTGCAGAAACTCTACCGTTGAAAATACACAAGTGAAAGGTCCAGGCATGGCCGAATGGCCAGCCCCTCTGATCTAAGAACCAGGCGTCTAAAGATGTTCCAAGATTCAAAGATGTCTAATACAATAGTAAAAGGTCCTATTTATAATAAACTAGCTACTAGGGTTTACAGAAGTAAGTAATTGATGCATAAATCCACTTTCGGGGCCCACTTGGTGTGTGCTTGGGCTGAGCTTGAATGTTACACGTGCAGAGGTCATTCTTGGAGTTGAACGCCAGTTTTGGTGCCAGTTTGGGCGTTGAACTCCACTTTGCAACTTGTTTCTGGCGCTGGACGCCAGAATTGGGCAGAGAGCTGGCGTTGAACGCCAGTTTGCGTCATCTAAACGTGGGCAAAGTATGGACTATTATATATTGCTGGAAAGCCCTAGATGTCTACTTTTCAACGCAATTAAAAGTGCGCCATTTTGAGTTCTGTAGCTCCAGAAACTCCATTTTGAGTGCAGGGAGGTCAGAATCCAATAGCATCAGCAGTCCTTCTTCAACCTCTGAATCTGATTTTTGCTCAAGTCCCTCAATTTCAGCCAGAAAATACCTGAAATCAAAGAAAAACACACAAACTCATAGTAAAGTCCAGAAATGTGAATTTAACATAAAAACTAATGAAAACATCCCTAAAAGTAACTAGATCCTACTAAAAACATACTAAAAACAATGCCAAAAAGCGTATAAATTATCCGCTCATCACAACACCAAACTTAAATTGTTGCTTGTCCCCAAGCAACTGAAAATCAAATAGGATAAAAAGAAGAAAATATACTATAAATTCCAAACTATCAATGAAACATAGCTTCAATCAGATGAGCGGGACTTGTAGCTTTTTGCCTCTTGAATAGTTTTGGCATCTCACTCTATCCATTGAAGTTCAGAATGATTGGCATCTATAGGAACTCAGAGTTCAGATAGTGTTATTGATTCTCCTAGTTCAGTATGATGATTTTGGAACACAGCTTTTTATGAGTCTTGGCTGTGGCCCTAAGCACTTTGTTTTCCAGTATTACCACCAGATACATAAATGACACAGACACATAATTGGGTGAACCTTTTCAGATTGTGACTCAGCTTTGCTAAAGTCCCCAATTAGAGGTGTCCAGGGTTCTTAAGCACACTCTTTTTTTTTGCTTTGGACCTTGACTTTAACCGCTCAGTCTCAAGTTTTCACTTGACACCTACACGCCACAAGCACATGGTTAGGGACAGCTTGGTTTAGCCGCTTAGACCTAGATTTTATTCCGGTAGGCCCTCCTATCCACTGATGCTCAAAGCCTTGGGATCCTTTTTATTTGCCCTTGCCTTTTGGTTTTAAAGGTTATTGGCTTTTTGCTCTTGCCTCTTGGTTTTAAGAGCTTTGGCTTTTTCTGCTTGCTTTTTCTTTTTCTTTCTATTTTTTTTTTTGCCTATTTTTTTTTCTTTTTTTTTTCCTGCAAGCTTTGTTCTTTGCTGCTTTTTCTTGCTTCAAGAATCATTTTTATGATTTTTTAGATTATCAAATAACATGTTTCCTAGTCATCATTCTTTCAAGAGCTAACATATTTAACATTCTTAAACAACAACTTCAAAAGACATATGCACTGTTCAAGCATACATTCAGAAAACAAGAAGCATTGTCACCACATCAATATAATTAAGCTAAGTTCAAGGATAAATTCAAAACTCATGTACTTCTTGTTCTTTTGAATTAAAACTTTTTTCATTTAAGAGAGGTGATGGATTCATAGGACATTCATAACTTTAAGACATAGTTACTAACTACTAATGATCATGTAATGAAGACACAAACATAGATAAGCATATAACATAGAAAACGAAAAACAGAAGAAATAAGAACAAGGAATGAATCCACCTTAGTGATGGTGGCGTTTCCTTCTTGAGGAACCAATGATGTCCTTGAGCTCTTCTATGTCTCTTCCTTGTCTTTGTTGCTCCTCCCTCATTGCTTTTTGATCTTCTCTTATTTCATGAAGGATGATGGAGTGCTCTTGATGTTCCACCCTTAGTTGTCCCATATTGGAACTCAGTTCTCCTAGGGAGGTATTGATTTGCTCCCAATAGTTTTGTGGAGGAAAATGCATTTGAGGCATCTCCGGGATCTCATGGTGATGGGATTCATGCGCCTCTTGAGCTCCATGAATGGGCTCTCTTGCTTGCTCCATCTTTTTCTTAGTGATGGGCTTGTCCTCTTTAATGAGGATATCTCCCTCTATGTCAATCCCAGCCGAATTGCATAGGTGGCAAATGAGGTGAGGAAAGGCTAACCTTGCCATCGTGGAGGACTTGTCAGCCACCTTGTAGAGTTCTTGAGGTATAACCTCATGAACTTCCACCTCTTCTCCAATCATGATGCTATGGATCATGATGGCCCAGTCTATAGTAACTTCAGACCGGTTGCTAGTGGGAATGATTGAGCATTGAATGAACTCCAACCATCCTCTAGCTACAGGCTTCAGGTCCAGTCTTCTTAGTTGAACCGGTTTGCCTTTTGAGTCAATTTTTCATTGAGCTCCTTCTACACATATGTCCATAAGGACTTGGTCTAACCTTTGATCAAAGTTGACTCTCCTTGTGTAGGGGCGTGCGTTCTCTTCCATGTTTGGCAAGTTGAACGCCAACCTCACATTTTCCGGACTAAAATCTAAGTATTTCCCCCGAACCATTGTAACATAGTTCTTTGGATCCGGGTTCTTACTTTGATCATGGTTCTTGGTGATCCATGCATTGGCATAGAACTCTTGAACCATTAGGATGCCGACTTGTTGGATGGGATTTGTTAGAACTTCCCAACCTCTTCTTTGAATTTCATGTCGGATCTCCGGATACTCATTTCTTTTGAGTTTGAAAGGGACCTCAGGGATCACCTTCTTCTTGGCCACAACATCATAGAAGTGGTCTTGATGGGCTTTGGAGATGAATCTTTCCATCTACCATGACTCGGAGGTGGAAGCTTTTGTCTTCCCTTTTTTTTCTCTAGAGGATTCTCCGGTCTTAGGTGCTATCAATGGTAATGGAAAAACAAAAAGCTTATGATTTTACCACACCAAACTTAGAATTTTGCTCGCCCTCGAGCAAGAGAAGAAATAATAGATGAAGAAGAAGAAGAAATGGAGGAGAGGGAGAAGGGGTTGTGTTTCGGCCAAGAAGAGAAGAGAGGGTTGTGTTGTGTGAAAATGAGGAGGAATGGAGGGCTATATATAGGGGAGGGAGGGGAGTAAGGTTTCGGCCATATAGGGTGGGTTGGGTGGGAAATTGATTTTGAATTTTGAAGGTAGGTGGAGTTTATGAGGTAGGTTTATGGGGAAGAGTGGATGGATGTGAGTGGGGAAGAGGTGATGGGGAAGAGAGATTGAGGTGATTGGTGAAGGGTTTTGGGGAAGAGTGTTTATGGAATTGTGTGAAAGAAGGGTGAGAAGAGGTTAGTGGAGGTAGGTGGGGATCCTATGGGGTCCACAGATCCTGAGGTGATCCTGTGGGATCCACAGATCCTGAGATGATCATGTGGGGTCCACAGATCCTGAGGTGTTCAAGGATTTACAACCTTGCACCAAATTAGGCATGTAAAATGCCCTTGCACACAACTCTGGGCGTTCAGCGCCAGGTTGGTGCCCATTTTGGGCGTTCAACGCCCATTTGTTGCCCATTTCTGGCGTTAAATGCCAGAACCATGCTTGTTCTGGGCGTTCAGCGCCAGCTATTCTCCAGGGTGCAATTCTGGCGTTCAGCGCCCAGATGATGCCCATTTTGGGCGTTCAGCGCCCAGATACTGCCTATTTTGGGCGTTCAGCGCCAGAACCATGCTCTATTCTGGCGTTGAACACCAGGCAGATGCTTCCTCCAGGGTGTGATTTTTCTTCTGCTGTTTTTTATTCCATTTTCAATTTTTATATTTATTTTGTGTCTCCTCATGATCATGAACCTATAAAGACATATAACTAAGAAGAATATAGTTAGATAAATAGAAATTGGGTTGCCTCCCAACAAGCGCTTCTTTAATGTCAATAGCTTGACAGTGGGCTCTCATGGAGCCTCACAGATGTTTAGAGCATTGTTGAGACTCCCCCAACACCAAACTTAGAGTTTGGATATGGGAGTTCAACACCAAACTTAGAGTTTGGTTGTAGCCTCCCAACACCAAACTTAGAGTTTGACTGTGGGGGCTTTGTTTGACTCTGCTTTGAGAGAAGCTTCTTCTGCTTCCTCTCCATGGATGCAGAGAGAGATCCTTGAGTTGTAAACACAAGGTTGTCCTTATTTAATTGAAGGATCAATTCTCCTCTGTCAACATCAATCACAGCTCTTGCTGTGGCTAGGAAAGGTCTTCCTAAGATGATGGATTCATCCTCTTCCTTTCCAGTATCCAGGACTATGAAATCAGCAGGAATGTAAAGGCCTTCAACCTTTACTAACACGTCCTCTACTTGTCCATAAGCCTGTTTTCTTGAATTATCTGCCATCTCTAATGAGATTCTAGCAGCTTGCACCCCATAGATTCCCAGTTTCTCTATTACAGAGAGGGGCATGAGGTTTATTCCTGAACCAAGGTCACACAGAGCCTTAAAGATCATGGTGCCTATGGTACAAGGTATTATGAACTTTCTAGGATCCTGTCTCTTCTGAGGCAATGTCAGTTGATCCAGATCACTTAGTTCATTGATGAACAAGGGAGGTTCATCTTCCCAAGTTTCAATACCAAATAATTTGGCATTCAGCTTCATGATTGCACCAAGAAACTTGGCAGTTTGCTCTTCAGTAACATCCTCATTCTCTTCAGAAGAGGAATACTCATCAGAGCTCATGAAGGGCATAAGGAGGTTCAATGGAATCTCTATGGTCTCTAGATGAGCCTCAGAGTCCTTAGGTTCCTCAGAGGGAAGCTCCTTATTGATCACTGGACATCCCAAGAGGTCTTCCTCCTTGGGATTCACGTCCTCTCCTTCCCTTACAGGTTCGGCCATGGTGCTTATGTCAATGGCCTTGCGCTCTCCTTTTGGATTCTCTTCTGTATTGCTTGGGAGAGTACTAGGAGGGATTTCAGTGATTCTTTTACTCAGCTGGCCCACTTGTGCTTCCAAATTTCTAATGGAAGACCTTGTTTCATTCATGAAAATCACAGTGGCCTTAGATAGATCAGAGACTAAGTTTGCTAAGCTAGATGGGTTCTGCTCAGAATTCTCTATCTGTTGCTGAGTGGATGATAGAAAAGGCTTGCTATTGCTAAACCTGTTTCTTCCACCATTATTAAAGCCTTGTTGAGGCTTTTGATCCTTCCATGAGAAATTTGGATGATTTCTCCATGATGAGTTATAGGTGTTTCCATAAGGTTCACCTAAGTAATTCACCTCTGCTATTGCAGGGTTCTCAGGATCATAAGCTTCTTCTTCAGAAGATGCCTCTTGAGTACTGTTGGATGCAGCTTGCATTCCATTTAGACTCTGAGAAATCATATTGACTTGCTGAGTCAATATTTTATTCTGAGCCAATATGGCATTCAGAGTATCAATCTCAAGAACTCCCTTCTTCATAGGCGTCCCATTATTCACAGGATTCCTTTCAGAAGTGTACATGAACTGGTTATTTGCAACCATGTCAATGAGTTCTTGAGCTTCTGCAGGCGTTTTCTTCAGGTGAATGGATCCACCTACAGAGGTATCCAATGACATCTTAGATAACTCAAACAGACCATCATAGAATATATCCAGGATGGTCCATTCTGAAAGCATGTCAGAAGGACACTTTTTGGTCAGTCCTTTGTATCTCTCCCAAGCTTCATAGAGGGATTCACCTTCTTTCTGTCTGAAGGTTTGAACACCCACTCTAAGCTTGCTCAGCTTTTGAGTAGGAAAGAACTTGGCTAGGAAAGCCTTGACCAGCTTATCCCAAGAGTTCAGGCTATCCTTAGGTTGAGAGTCCAACCATACTCTAGCTCTGTCTCTTACAGCAAAAGGGAAAAGCATGAGCCTGTAGACTTCAGGATCTACTCCATTAGTCTTAACAGTATCACATATCTGCAAGAATTCAGTTAAGAACTGAAAAGGATCTTCAGATGGAAGTCCATGAAACTTGCAGTTCTGCTGCATCAGAGAAACTAATTGAGGTTTCAGCTCAAAGTTGTTTGCTCCAATGGCAGGAATGGAGATGCTTCTTCCATGTAAATTGGAATTTGGTGCAGTAAAGTCACCAAGCATTCTCCTTGCATTGTTGTTAGGTTCGGCTGCCATCTCCTTTACTTGTTCGAAATTTTCAATCAAGTTGTCTCTGGATTGTTGTGATTTAGCTTCTCTTAGTTTCCTCTTCAGAGTCCTTTCAGGTTCTGGATCAGCTTCAACAAGAATGCCTTTTTCTCTGTCCCTGCTCATAAGAAAGAGAAGAGAAAAAGAAAAGAAGAGGAATCCTCTATGTCATAGTAAAGAGGTTCCTTATTGTTAGTAGAAGAAAAGAAGAAGAGAAAAATATGAACTCAGAAAGAGAGAGAGGGTTCGTATTTTTGGTGGGTGAGGGAGAGATGTTAGTAGATGAATAAATAAATAGAATAAGATGAGAGAGGGAAAATTTCGAAAATAATTTTTTGAAAAAGAGTTAGTGATTTTTGAAAATAGTTTTTGAAAAAGGTTAGTAGTTTTTTCGAAAATTCAAAATAAAAATAAAATAATTAGTTAATTAAAAAGAAATTTTTGAAAAAGGGGGAAGATATTTTCAAAAATAGAGAGAGAGAGTTAGTTAGGTGGTTTTGAAAAAGGTAAAAAACAGACAAAAAGTTAGTTAGTTAGTTGAAACAAAAATCAATTTTGAAAAGATAAGGAGTTGGGAAGTTAGAGAAGATATTTTGAAATCAAATTTTTTTGAAAAAAGATAAGATAAGAAGATATTTTTGAAAAGATATCATAGAAATTAGTTTTTGAAAAAGATTTGAATTTTTAAAATCACAATTAATGACTTGATTCACAAGAAATCACAAGATATGATTCTAGAACTTAAAGTTTGAATCTTTCTTAACAAGCAAGTAACAAACTTGAAATTTTTGAATCAAAACATTAATTGTTATTGTTATTTTCGAAAATTTGGTATAAAAATAAGAAAAAGATTTTTGAAAAATATTTTTAGAATTTTCGAAAATAACTAAGAAAAATGAAAAAGATTTGATTTTTGAAAAAGATTTTGAAAAAGATAAGATTTTTAAATTGAAAATTTGATTTGACTCATAAAAACAACTAGATTTTAAAAATTTTTAAAAAAGTCAAATCTAATTTTCGAAATTATGAGAGAAAAGAGGGAAAGATTTTTTTTTTATTTTTGAATTTTTAATAATGAGAGAGAAAAACAAGAAAAATGATGCAATGCATGAAATTTTTAGATTAAAACAATGAATGCATACAAGAATGCTATGAATGTCAAGATGAACACCAAGAACACTTTGAATATCAAGATGAACATCAAGAACATATTTTTGAAAAATTTTTAATGCAAGGAAAACATGCAAGACACCAAACTTAGAATTCTTTAATGCTTAGACACTACGAATTCAAGAATGCATATGAAAAATAAGAAAAGACACAAAACATGCAAATGCAAAGATCAAACAAGAAGACTTACCAAGAACAACTTGAAGATCATGAAGAACATTATGAATGCATGAAAATTTTCGAAAAAATGCAAGATGCACATGCAATTGACACCAAACTTATAACATGACACATTGACTCAAACAAGAAACACAAAAAAAAATATTTTTGATTTTTATGATTTTCTAATTTTTTTGGATTTTTATTTTATATTTTTCGAAAATTATTTAGAGAAGAGAAAAATAAGGATTCAAAATTTTTAATATGAATTCCAGGAATCTTATGCTCTAAAGCTCCAATCAAAGGGTCAGGCATGGCTTAATAGCCAGCTAAGCTTTAGTATGTAACTCAGACATGACACGTCTAACATGCCCTACAGTCATATTAGACATGGCTTTACAGCCAGCCATGCTTCATGAAACACTAGAATTCATTCTTTAAAAATTCTGAAGAAAATTACATTTTTGAAAACACATTTTTTTTTCAAAAACAAAGGAGAAATTTTTGAAAGATTTTTGAAAAATTTTTGAAAACAAAACAAAAAGAAAATTACCTAATCTGAGCAACAAGATGAACCGTCAGTTGTCCAAACTCGAACAATCCCCGGCAACGGCGCCATAAACTTGATGCGCAGAAATTGTGATTACACTTTGATTATGTAAAATTCATCGCTCTTTCTTTCCCTGGTAATGGCGCCAAAAACATGATGCCAATACCATGGTTCACAACTTCGCACAACTAACCAGCAAGTGCACTGGGTTATCCAAGTAATACCTTACGTGAGTAAGGGTCAAATCCCACGGAGATTGTTGGTATGAAGCAAGCTATGGTCACCTTGTAAATCTCAGTCAGGCAGATATAAAATAGTAATGGGGTTTTCGAAAATAATTAATAAAATAGGGATAGAAATACTTATGTAAATCGTTGGTGAGAATTTCAGATAAGCGAATAGAGATGCTTTCGTTCCTCTGAACCTCTGCTTTCCTGCTATCTTCATCCAATCAGTCTTACTCCTTCCCATGGTTGGCTTTATGTAATGCATCACCATTGTCAATGGCTACTTTCGGTCTTCTCTCGGGAAAATGATCCAAATGCCCTGTCACGTCACGGCTAATCATCCGGAGGCATCACCCTTGTCAATGGTTACATCCTATCCTCTCAGTGAAAATGGTCAACGCACCCTATCACGGTACGGCTATTCATCTGTCGGTTCTCGATCATGCTGGAATAGGATTTACTATCCTTTTGCGTCTGTCACTACGCCCAGCAATTGCGAGTTTGAAGCTCGTCACAGTCATTCAATCACTGAATCCTACTCGGAATACCACAGACAAGGTTTAGACTTTCCGGATTCTCTTGAATGCCGCCATCATTCTAGCTTACACCACGAATATTCTGATTAAGAGATCTAAGAGATACTCATTCAATCTAATATAGAACGGAAGTGGTTGTCAGGCACGCGTTTATAGGGAATGATGATGATTGTCACGTTCATCACATTCAGGTTGAAGTGCGAATGAATATCTTAGAAGCGAAATAAGATGAATTGAATAGAAAACAGTAGTACTTTGCATTAATCTTTGAGGAACAGCAGAGCTCTACACCTTAATCTATGGAGTGCAGAAACTCTACCGTTGAAAATACATAAGTGAAAGGTCCAGGCATGGCCAAATGGCCAGCCCCTCTGATCTAAGAACCAGGCGTCCAAAGATGTTCCAAGATTCAAAGATGTCTAATACAATAGTAAAAGGTCCTATTTATAATAAACTAGCTACTAGGGTTTACAGAAGTAAGTAATTGATGCATAAATCCACTTCTGGGGCCCACTTGGTATGTGCTTGGGCTGAGCTTGAATGTTACACGTGCAGAGGTCATTCTTGGAGTTAAACGCCAGTTTTGGTGCCAGTTTGGGCGTTGAACTCCACTTTGCAACTTGTTTCTGGCGCTGGACGCCAAAATTGGGCAGAGAGCTGGCATTGAATGCCAGTTTGCATCGTCTAAACTTGGGAAAAGTATGGACTATTATATATTTCTGGAAATCCCTGAATGTCTACTTTCCAACGCAATTGGAAGCGCGCCATTTTGAGTTCTGTAGCTCCAGAAAATCCATTTTGAGTGCATGGAGGTCAGAATCCAACAGCATCAGCAGTCCTTCTTCAACCTCTGAATCTGATTTTTGCTCAAGTCCCTCAATTTCAGCCAGAAAATACCTGAAATCAAAGAAAAACACACAAACTCATAGTAAAGTCCTGAAATGTGAATTTAACATAAAAACTAATGAAAACATCCCTAAAAGTAACTAGATCCTACTAAAAACATACTAAAAACAATGCCAAAAAGCGTATAAATTATCCGCTCATCACTTGCACCTCAAAGATTCCCAGTTTCTCCATTACAGAGAGTGGCATGAGGTTTATTCCTGACCCAAGGTCACATAGAGCCTTCTCAAAGGTCATGGTGCCTATGGTACAAGGTATTAGGAACTTTCCAGGATCCTGTTTCTTCTGAGGCAATTTTAATTGATCCAATGCATTTAGTTCATTGGTGAACAGGGGAGGTTCATCTCTCCAAGTCTCATTACCAAATAAATTGGCATTCAGCTTCATGATTGCACCAAGGAAGTTGGCAACTTGTTCTTCAGTGACATCCTCATTCTCTTCAGAAGAAGAGTACTCATCAGAACTCATGAAGGGCATAAGGAGGTTCAATGGAATCTCTATGGTCTCTAGATGAGTCTCAGATTCCTTTGGTTCTTCATAGGAAAACTCCGTATTGAACACTGGACGTCCCAGGAGGTCTTCCTCACTGGGATTCACGTCCTCAAACTCCCTTACAGGTTCGGCCATGGAAATTAATTCAATGGCCTTGCACTCTCCTTTTGGATTCTCTTCTGTATTGCTTGGGAGAGTACTAGGAGGGGTTTCAGTGATTCTTTTACTCAGCCAGCCCACTTGTGCTTCCAAATTTCTAATGGAGGACCTTGTTTCATTCATGAAACTCACAGTGGCCTTAGATAGATCAGAGACTAAGTTTGCTAAATTAGAGGTATTTTGTTCAGAGTTCTCTGTCTGTTGCTGAGTGGATGATAGAAAAGGTTTACTATTGTTAAACCTATTTCTTCCACCATTATTAAAGCCTTGTTGAGGCTTTTATTGATCCTTCCATGAGAAATTTGGGTGATTTCTCCATGAGGGATTATAGGTGTTTCCATATGGTTCACCCATGTAATTCACCTCTGCTATTGCAGGGTTTTCAGGATCATAAGCTTCTTCTTCAGAAGATGCCTCTTGAGTACTGTTGGATGCAGCTTGCATTCCATTCAGACTCTGAGAAATCATATTGACTTGCTGAGTCAATATTTTATTCTGGGCCAATATGGCATTCAGAGTATCAATTTCAAGAACTCCCTTTTTCTGAGGCGTCCCATTACTCACAGGATTCCTCTCAGAAGTGTACATGAATTAGTTATTAGCAACCATGTCAATGAGTTTTTGAGCTTCTGCAGGCATTTTCTTTAGGTGAATGGATCCATCTGCAGAAGTATCCAATGACATCTTAGCTAATTCAGACAGACCATCATAGAATATATCCAAGATGGTCCATTATGAAAGCATGTCAGAAGGACACTTTTTGGTCAGTTGCTTGTATCTCTCCCAAGCTTCATAGAGGGATTCACCTTCCTTCTGTCTGAAGGTTTGAACATCCACTCTAAGCTTGCTCAGCTTTTGAGGAGGAAAGAACTTGGCTAAGAAAGTCGTGACCAGCTTATCCCAAGAGTTCAGGCTATCTTTGGGTTGAGAGTCCAACCACACTCTAGCTCTGTCTCTTACAACAAACGGGAAAAGCATGAGCCTGTAGACTTTAGGATCTACTCTATTAGTCTTAACAGTATCACAGATCTGCAAGAATTCAGTTAAGAACTGAAAAGGATCTTCAGATGGAAGTCCATGAAACTTGCAGTTTTGTTGCATCAGAGAAACTAATTGAGGTTTCAGCTCAAAATTGTTTGCTCCAATGGTAGGGATGGAGATGCTTCTTCCATGTAAATTGGAAAAGTCACCAAGCATCCTCCTTGCATTATTATTATTTTCGGCTGCCATCTCCTCTTCCTATTCAAAAATTTCAGTAAGGTTGTCTCTGGATTGTTGTATTTTAGCTTCTCTTAGTTTTCTCTTCAGAGTCCTTTCAGGTTCAGGGTCTGCTTCAACAAGAATGTTCTTGTCCTTACTCCTGCTCATATGAAAGAGAAGGGAACAGAAAAATAATAATAAGGATCCTTTTTACCACAGTATAGAGGTTCTCTTGTTGTGAGTAGAAGAAAAGAAGAGTAGAAGAGAAAAGAAAGGAGAATCCAAACAGAAGGGTGAGGAGAGCAAAGATATGAGATGAAAAGAAGTGTTAGTAAATGAATAAATAAATAGAAGGAGATGAGAGAGAAGGAGGATTTTCGAAAATAAAATTTTGAAAAGGGGTTAGTGATTTTCGAAAATTAGGAATGAAACCAAATTAAAATTAAAAATTGAAACAATTAGTTAATTAAAAAGAATTTTTGAAAAAGAGGGAAGAGATTTTCGAAAATTAGAGAGAGAGAGTTAGTTAGGTAGTTTTGAAAAAGATAAGAAACAAACAAAAAGTCAATTAGTTAGTTGAAAAGATTTGAAAATCAATTTTGAAAAGATAAGAAGATAAGAAGTTAGAAAAGATATTTTAAAATCAAATTTTTGAAAAAGATATGTTTTTTAAAAAGATATGATTAAAAATATATGATTTTGAAAAAAGATAAGATAAAAAGATATTTTTGAAAAGATATGATTGAAATTAGTTTTGAAAAAGATTTTATTTTTAAAATCACAATTAATGACTTGATTCACAAGAAATCACAAGATATGATTCTAGAACTTAAAGTTTGAATCTTTCTTAACAAGTAAGTAACAAACTTGAAATTTTTGAATCAAAACATTAATTGTTGATGATATTTTCGAAAATATGATGTAAAATTAAGAAAAAAAATTTTTAAATATTTTTAAAATTTTCGAAAATAAATAAGAAAAATGAAAAAGATTTGATTTTTGAAAAAGATTTTGAAAAAGATAAGATTTTTAAATTGAAAATTTGATTTGACTCATAAGAAACAATTGAATTTTAAAAATTTTTGAAAAATTCAACTCAAATTTTCGAAATTTATGAGTGAAAAAGGGAAAGATATTTTTTTGATTTTTGAATTTTTAATGATGAAAGAGAAAACCATGAAAATGATGCAATGCATGAAAATTTTGAATCAAAACAATGAATGCATGCAAGAATGCTATGAATGTCAAGATGAACACCAAGAACATTTTGAAGATCATGATGAACATCAATAACTTATTTTTGAAAATTTTATATGCAAAAAAGAAAACATGCAAGACACCAAACTTAGAAATCTTTCATGTTCATACACTATGAATGCAAAAATGCACATGAAAAACAAGAAAAGACACAAAACAAGAAAACATCAAGATCAAACAAGAAGATTTACCAAGAACAACTTGAAGATCATGAAGAACACTATGAATGCATGAATTTTTCGAAAATTTTATGCAAACTTTAAAACATGCAATTGACACCAAACTTAAAATTGACTCAAGACTCAAACAAGAAACATGAAATATTTTTTTTGATTTTTATGATTTTCTAATTTTTTTGGTATTTTTTGAAAATTAATTTGAAAAAGAAAAATAAGGATTCCAAATTTTTTAATATGAATTCCAGGAATCTTGCATTCTTAGTCTAAAGCTTCAGTCCAGGAATTAGACATGGCTCACTAGCCAGCCAAGCTTTCAGTGAAAGCTCCGGTCCAAAACACTAGACATGGCCAATGGCCAGCCAAGCTTTAGCATGTAACTCAGATATACTGCACATTAATTATCAAATTAACTTGCCTCTATGAAGATGGTTTGGAAGCCTCAGTCCAAAAGAATTCAGACATGGCTTTACAGCCAGCCAGGCTTCAACATGCTTCATGAAATACTAGAATTCATTCTTAAAAATTCTGAAGAATATAAATTAAATTTTTTTGAAAATATTTTTAATCTTTTTTTGAAAAGAAAATGAAAAGAAAGTTACCTAATCTGAGCAACATGATGAACCGTCAGTTGTCCAAACTCGAACAATCCCCGACAACGGCGCCAAAAACTTGGTATGCGAAATTGTTACTCTGAGGTTGTAAAATTTCTTGTTCGTTCTCTCCCTGGCAATGGCACCAACAAACTGGTGCACAATACCATGGTCCAAACATAACTTCACAACTTCGCACAACTAACCAGCAAGTGCACTAGGTCGTCCAAGTAATAAAATCTTACGTGAGTAAGGATCGATCCCACAGAGATTGTTGGTATGAAGCAAGCTATGGTCACCTTGTAAATCTCAGTCAGGCGGATATCAAATGGTTATGGAGTTTTCGAATAATAATAAATAAACAGAAAATAAAGATAGAAATACTTATGTAATTCATTGGTGAGAATTTCAGATAAGCGTATAGAGATGCTTTCGTTCCTCTGAATCTCTGCTTTCCCGCTGTCTTCATCCAATCAGTCTTACTCATTTCCATGGCAAGCTTTCTGTAAGGGCATCACCGTTGTCAATGGCTACATCCCATCCTCTCTTGTGAAAATGGTCCAAATGCTCTGTCACTGCATGGCTAATCATCTGGAGGTTCTCGATCATACTGGAATAGGATTTACTATCCTTTTGCGTCTGTCACTACGCCCAGCACTCGCGAGTTTGAAGTTCGTCACAGCCATCCCTTCCTAGATCCTACTCGGAATACCACAGACAAGGTTTAGACTTTCCGGATCTCAGCAATGGCCATCCATGGGTTCTAACTTATACCACGAAGATACTAATAACCCGGACTCGATCCCCTGTATTAGATATCTAAGAGATACTCATTCTAGCTTGTTTGCATGTAGAACGGAAGTGTTTGTCAGGCACGCGTTCATAAGTGAGAATGATGATGAGCGTCACATAATCATCACATTCATCATGTTCTTGGGAATGAATGGATATCTTAGAAGCAGAATAAGTTGAATTGAATAGAAAAACAGTAGTACTTTGCATTAAATCATGAGGAACAGCAGAGCTCCACACCTTAATCTATGGAGTGTAGAAACTCTACCGTTGAAAAATACATAAGTGATGAAGGTTCAGGCATGGCCGAATGGCCAGCCCCCAAACGTGATCAATATGATCCAAAGATGAACTAAAAATCATAAGATGTCTAATACAATAGTAAAAAGTCCTATTTATACTAAACTAGTTACTAGGGTTTACAGAAGTAACTAATTGATGCATAAATCCACTTTCGGGGCCCACTTGGTGTGTGCTTGGGCTGAGCTTGAAGTTTACACGTGGAGAGGTCATTCTTGGAGTTCAACGCCAGTTTGTAACGTGTTTCTGGCGTTCAACTCTGGTTTGTGACGTGTTTCTGGTGTTTAACTCTAGACTGCAACGTAGAACTGGCGTTCAATGCCCTTTTGCGTCGTCTAAACTCGGCTAAAGTATAGACTATTATATATTGCTGGAAAGCCCTGGATGTTTACTTTCCAACGCAATTGGAAGCGCGCCATTTTGAGTTTTGTAGCTCCAGAAATCCACTTTGAGTGCAGGGAGGTCAGAATCCAACAGCATCAGCAATCCTTCTTCTACCTCTGAATCTGATTTTTACTCAAGTCCCTCAATTTCAGCCAGAAAATACCTGAAATCACAGAAAACACACAAACTCATTGTAAAGTCCAGAAATGTGAATTTAACATAAAAACTAATAAAAATATCCCTAAAAGTAACTAGATCATACTAAAAACATATTAAAAACAATGCCAAATAGCGTATAAATTATCCGCTCATCATGGACTGTCCAACTTAAGGATGTTAAATAAAAGTGCTAGGCGGGAGGCAACCCACCATGGTATGATCCTTCCTTTTTATTAGTTTTATTTTCTTTTTATCATTGTTAATTTCCATATTCTGCATAATTACCTTCACCCTGCATATATATATATATATAAAAGGGGCATACGACACGCAAGCGTCTATGATGCACACGCGTCGTATGTGAATGCGTAACAATGAGAAAATGACAGAAAGTTGCGTGAGAGCTGTGCAGGAGGGGTGCCTGGCGCATAAGGAACCCCACACGTACGCGTACCTTATGCATGCGCGTCGCCTGCGGTTTTGCCAAGCCATGCGTAAGCGTCCCTGACGCGCATGCGTGGACATGGGTATTGGCATAAAAGAGTGTTTGAAAAGAGAGTTGTGATGGCATCGCTCGGGTACTGTGCTAGAGGCACAACTCAACCCACACGTACGCGTCCCTGATGCGTACGCGTCGCTTTCATTTATGGCCACCCACGCGTGGGCATGACAGATGCACACGCGTCGTACGTTATTTTGGCCCCAATACAATTTGAATAGAGAGTTGTGCATGCGCGAGGCTGGAATCACACGACTGGCACAACCATGGTCACGCGTACGCGTGACCGACGCTTACACGTCCCCTCCATTTTTTGCCCACCCATCTGTGCGCGTGGGCGACGCGTGCGCGTCATATGCGCCGCGTCACTTAATCAGCGCGCCGCCCAGATTTCATTCTTCCACTCCCCTTCTTTTTTCCAAATCCTTATTCTTCTTCCCTCTTATTTACTTTTTACTTCTTACTTCTTTCTTCTCCCCTTCTTCCACCACCACCGGAGACCACTAACTCTGGCAACTACAATTTCCTTTTCTTTTCCTCTCCCATTTCCACTCCTCTTCTCTCATTCTTACTCCCATTCCTCTTCCTAATTTCAACTTCTTCTTAAGGTTTCTTTTCTTCCTCTCTTCTACTCTTTCATTCTCCTCTTATTTATTGCAATTAATTATTTTGTTTATTTTTAATTTTATCTTAGCTTAGTTATTTATAATTTTTTTTCATTCTTTTATCATGCATTTTTATGTTGGTGTTAGAGTTCTATTTGGGTGATTATTTTGCCATATTTTAGATTGTGGATATTATGAGGAGAAATTTGACAATTGACATTTTATTTTAGGTCTCATATACACTTGGATTAATTATTTTAATGCCTATTTTAACTTGCCACCAAGTGTTTGTGAAAAAGCTCTCATGGCATTTTGAATTCTATTCTATTTTACTCTCACACTTTAATGCCTCTTTTTCACAACACTTGCAATCCACATGTATTGAGTATATCATTCACAATTGTTATCATACAAGTACTCATTAATTGGGTACATTTAATAATTGATGCTTGAGTTATGCTTCTCATATCTATTACTTGCATGCTTTTAACCCTCTTGCATCTAATTGTTATGAATTGCCTTCATGATTTTAATTAATGTCTTCCATGCATGTTGTAGCTACCATGTATAAGACATTCCTTTTCCTTTGGCATTCATTATTCCTTGGATTTTCTTCCTTTCGGTTGTTAGCTATCTATACTTGACATTAATTCTCTTTTTTTTCTCTTCTTTAGGATGGCCACTAAAAGAGGAAAGGAGAAGGCTTCTGAAAAGCCACCGGCAGGGAAAGGAACCAAGGGAGCACCGGCTAAAGCGCCACCATCTACAAGCATCAATCCACCAACAAAGAGGGTGAAGAGGATCATCAAAGTTGATGAAGTAGAGAAAACCTTTCCCGCACGGAACTCCACACGGTTCACTAACCGTTACTGCAAGCAAATGTTCCCCATCCTAGCTGAGAAAAACTACAATAATGAGCATCTACTCATCCTTCCCACCCACTTTGTTGATTTTGTGGAGCCCCGCACTGAAAGGAGACAGTGGGGATTCTTAAGGAGGCAGCCACGGGAGGCCAATTTATCATGGGTAGTTGAATTCTACTCCAACTTCCACTCGCCTACCCCACAGTCTGTCTATGTTCATTAGAAGCAAGTCCCTGTCTCCAAAGATTCCATACAGAGAGTATTGGATCTTCCACCTAGCCCAAATGGGTTGGATGCCTACCAAGAGGCCCAACTTAAGCGCCAGATGTATCAGTTTGACTGGGACAGCATCCTTGAAGTTATAGCCCAACCTGGCAGCATCTGGATCTATGGACAACACCGGGCAAAACCCAAGAGCATCTCAGCCCAATCACTTACCTTGGATGCTCGCGTGTGGGCACAAATTATGTCCCACTATATCTTTCTGAGCACTCATGAGTTCACCTTCACTGCGGACATGGCTGTTCTCATCTGGTACATTCTTATAGAGCAACCCCTCAACTTACCAAGACTCATCCGGCAAGCCATGGGAAACGTGCAGATTGCGGGCAACCTACCCTTCCCCGCACTGGTTACAGATTTGGTCCCTGCAACAGGAGTCTCTTATCAGGCTTGGGATACAAAGATCATGATCCCTAGGGATGATCAGTATGTCCCGAATGGGAAGTACATTAGACCCCCAGTACCTTCTACGAGCCAGCATCAGGGCCCATCTTCAGACACTTCTTCATCTTCTGCTCCACCATCATCCACACCACAGGCACCATCCACCCAGCAGATGTTCCTTCAGATCCTTCAGTGGTTAGACCCGCAAGACCGGTAGATGGAGAAAATAGAGTGCCGCAACAAGCGCCGTTTCACTTATCTGAAGGAGCTCATTGTTAGTACTCACCTGCCTCCGGAACAGAAGGATATCCCGGACTCCCCTTTACCTAGCAGCACGGAGAGCCATGACGAGCCAGACAGTAGAGGCGATGCTCCCAACCCAACCTTGCTCCTTCCTGATGGCACGGAGGACCGTGCCAAGCCTTAAGTTTGGGGAGGTCAGTCCCTGACTTCCGGAGGTAATCTCTTTCTCTCTCAACACCAATATATACTTTTCTTTTGTTAGATAGGATAGATTGTATGATAATAGTTGCTTGTATGTATGTACTACTTGGTTGAAGTAATGAGTTTCTTTTCAAGACACTATTGTAAGGCATTTCACTAATTCAAACTAAAATTTTTGTTAAACTTGTTGAAGATTGTAATTTGGAACATGGTTTAGAGCTAAAGAACACACAACCTGTGAGACTTTGAGCTTAATTATATGGTTACATTATTTAACCATGATTTTTATTCTTGTGTGTTGCCTTCTCTATGATTGCAATCTTTGGTTTGTTTCATTCTATATGTCCATTATTTAGTGTATATTCATGCATATATGTGATTGAGATCATCATTTATTATTAGCTCACTATTCCCAAATAGCCTACCATTTCATCTGCTTTTGTTTGCCACTTTGAGCCTTTTTAACCCCCATTTGTTCTTTATATTACCACATCACTAACCTTAAGCAGAAAAATAATTAATTATCCTATTAAATCTTTTGTTAGCTTAAGATAGTGAGTGTGTGTCAACTAAGTGTGGGAAAATGTGGGAACCTTGGGTTGATGAGAATGTGTTTTGTTTATTATTGACAAATATTGAGAATTTGGGTGCTAATCATGTGAAATTAGAGAAACCATATGCGTTGATATATTATGCTTGCAATTATATATAAAATAAAAAAAATAAAAAATAATAAAAAATAAAAAATAAAATATAATAAAATAAAAAGAATAAGGGGATAAAATTACCCCAATGTTAAGTTCAATAAAAAGATCAATGCATATGTGATGAAATTAAAAATTGATACATGAGTATGTAAAAATATGAAAAAGTGAGATTTTGGGCGACTAAGCATGAATTTAGAATTTTATAGAGTGTGTGTATGTGTTAGGTGAGAACTTAGGTTAGTCAAAGATTCAATTTATAGCTTACTTGTCCATATATATATACCCTCACCCCTACCTTAGCCCCATTACAACCATTAAAAGCCCTCATGATATTTGCATTTGTATACTAAATATTTGTTGATTGGTTAGATGAAGAACAAAGTTTTAGAAAGCATGACTAAAAGAGATTAGAGTGGATTGATCCTAGACACTTGAGCGATTAGAGTGCATATACACTTCTAGTGAGGGTTTAATGCTTATTTCTGTGTTCTCGACTTTCATGAGCTCTCTTCTTACAAGTTTACTTGTCTCTCAGTGTGTGATTTGAATTAGTGGAATCTGATTTATGTTTGTCTTGGTGAACTTGTCTACTTTTAACCAAGTAGGTAGAGCATCTTGGCATATAGTTGCATTCATATACATAGGTTGCATTGCATGAGTCTTACTTTTCCCCCTTCATTCTTTTGGTTTCCTTGAGCTTAGCATGAGGACATGCTAATGTTTAAGTGTGGGGAGATTGATAAACCACTATTTTATGGTTTATCTTGTGTTAAATTGAGTGGTTTTCATCAGTTCTTCGCACACTTATTCATACAAATTGCATGGTATTACAAATCCTTCCTAATTTTGTACTATGATTGAAAACATGCTTCTTTGGCCTTAAATTTGCTAATTTTTAATTCCTCTTTATACCATTCGATGCTGTGATCTGTGCGTTAAGTGTTTTCAGGCTTTATAGGGCAGGAATGACTTAGAGGATGGAAAGAAAGCATGCAAAAGTGGAAGGAACACAAGAAGCAAAGGAGCTGACCAGCGAAGATCGACGCGTACGCGTGACAAGCACAGAGGACCAGCGATGCGTACGCGTGACCTACGCGTACGCGTGACAAAGCGACGTGCTGCATTAATCAGAACTCACAGGGAGTGATTTTGGGCTGTTTTGGACCCAGTTTTTGGCCCAAAAATACAGACTAGAGCCAGGGGGCAAGCAGAGACTTGACACACATTCACATTCACATTCACTTAGTTTTAGTTTTTAGTTTTGAATCTTAGAGAGAAAAACAATCATTCTTCTAGGGTTCTTTGCATTCTTAGATTTTTTAGTTTTTATGCTTTCGGATTGGATTTTGAGAGAGTCACTACCTTCGATTGAAGTCTCCATCACTATAGTTTGCTTTCCTATTACCTTTCTCTTTTATTTTTCATTTAGTTTGCTCGTGTCATATATGGATATCATTGATTTTGGGATTTATTAATGCAAAGAGCTATTTTTACATTCAATTTCATTATTTGTTTGATCATCTCCAATTAATTTATTAGCTCCAAATTTGCTTTTATTAAATTAATTTTAGTTACCATGTCTCCTCTCTACTCCCTTTACATGTTTGCAAAAATGGCATTCATATCAATGGAGTAGACTCCCAACTTGACTTTGGAGTTGATTAATTGGAAACCCTTGAGTTGGAATACTCAAGTGTTGATATGTAATTGGAAATTGCTGCCAACTGGATTTTTGCTAACTCTAATCCTTCCTTGGGAGGTTATTAGGACTTGTGAATTATAGTTGGTATTAGTTACTTGACTTTCTTTTATTAGTTAGAGGATAACTAAGTAGAAGCAACAACCTTTTGCTATTATATTTGGGAAAATCAACAAGGATAGAAATTCCAATTAATCTTCTCCTAGTCAAGGCTTTCTATTTCAAATATATAAAACCTCTTGTTAATTTTTATTGCTTTAATTGATAGTCGTTTATTTTTCTATTTACCAACTCTAAAATTTCTCATAAAATTCCTAATCAATAATTTACACTGCTGTGTCAACTCTTTGGGAAACGACCTGGGAATTCTACTCCCAGTTTTATTCTTAAATTGTGACATCTTCTAAATTGACAGTGGGAATTCGTCGGTTAAGACTGTACTCACAATGCAAATTTTATTAACATTTCTTAACCAGTATTTTTTCGCCCGTCAAAACACATTTTCATTATCATTACAATTTATTCTCATTCATCCATTCATTCTCAATTCATACCCAGAGCAAGTGGATAACACCACTGCATCTTACCCGGTCACGTATAATTCAAACATAATCATTCTTCATCCTCTCAATCAAACTCCTTCATTATCATCCCATTCATTACCTTCATTGTCTCATCAAATCAGGTATCTCCTTCTTCAACTCGCTAACCCTTACTCCATGACTCAAAACCTTACTAATACATTTTTAATCAAAGTTTCTAGAGGTTTGGAACATCAAAGGATTGTTCAATAGTTCAAAAGTAGTGAATTTCCATCAAAACAATAGTTTTTGAGGTTTACAGGCTTGCCAGGAAGGTGAAACCGTGAAAAATAGAGTTTTGGTGCAAAACAGGAGAGTGTGCGTACGCACGCTTGCAAACTTCTCAATGAGTGCGTATGCACACGTCCTCGTGCATACGCACGCGGGTAAAAATGGACCATGCCGCATACGCCGCTATGCGCCGTGTATGCGGGAGTGCTGGACAGAGGCCAACACATGCGTCGCGTGCGTGCGTCGCGTATGCATCCAAGCTAGTTTCCAGAAAATGTTAAGTTTGTAGAAAACAGATTTTTGCACCTAACTTCCGACGTCCATAACTTCCTACACAAAATTTAGATTTTCACAAACTTTATACCATTTTAAAGCTCTTGAAATTATCCTTAATTTGAGATAGGTTCATTCCAATTCAAAATTTGAGGCTTAAGTTATGGATCATCGAAGTTCATTAAAAATCAAGTTTTTCATAAAAGTTCCAAACCTCAAAGCTTTCAAAACTTTCCATTCTAAACCTTCCAAACTCTTACCAAAACTACATCAATTCTCCACCATACACATATCCACTTCCATATCATGGCTACTCTACCAATTCAATTAATTTAACATATGATCCATCCGTTATTCTAATCAATTCTAACATCAATTTTCAACCAATCTTCAACAACTCATCATCATAACCAAACTCTCACCACAACACACATTAACAATATATATTCATCGTAATACATTATCATCATCAAACACCAACACAATCATCATTCAATATAATCATAATTCATCAACATGTCACACATTCCCATCAACCTAATTACTCAACATAATCACCCTCCATAATTCATGAAACATTTCAACAATTCACATTCATAATCAAACTCATCAATCATCAATCTTTTTATTAGGATTACTAACTTTTTAACATACATACATGCTTCAACCTATCTTATGGTCATCTAGCATATGTTTTCACGAGACATTATATATTATTTACAAGAAATTGAAACCATACTTTGGCTGATTCCTCCCCAAGCTCAAATCCACCACAATTCAAGCTTCAAAGACTCCAATCCACACCCAATGATTCCACCCACCAAATGTCCAACCATCAAGCTCCCAACATCATCAATGTACTCCACATCAACAATATCACTATAATCAACATTCAAGCTTACTAATTCACTAATCAACAAAAGGTTTAAGGTTCTTACCTTCACCCACTGATCCTTGAGCAATACTCACAAGGAATCAAGGCTAGTGAACCCCTAAAACATGAAAATCATCAAGGAATTGAGTTCCTCAAATCCTAAACCCAAATTTTACACACCATCAGAAATGGAGCTAGATAAACACAAGTTACTTATAGTTTTGTTTAGATGGAATTGAAGAGCTCGACAAGCCCGACGCGTGGCTGCAAACAGCACGCAATTCCAATCACTGGAGCAAAAGTTATCCCACTTTGAAGGTTAGGTTTTTCATGAAACCCTCTTCCCCTTCCCTTTTGTGCTAAACCAGCTTGTGTGCTTGAATGGAGAAGAAAGGTGGCTGTATTCTTCATTTAAGTGGGAATTGGGTTGGGCCTTGGGTCCAATACGGGTCCGGTTTCAACCGGTTTGGTCCGTTTGGCCCAATCTTGGGCCAAATTCTTTAAAATTAATGTCAAATTCGTATTTTAACTTTTTTTCTACCTCATTTAACTATAAAATTCTATTTTCAAATTTTTTTAATTAATTATTAATTTATTACTTATTAATGTTGCGGGTTTCACAGTAAGAGTGCCCAATATATAAGATATAAGGTTCCGAAAGGCTAAAGGCAGTCCTAGAACTTCACATCGATACAGATATCCAAGCTTAACAAAATAAATAATTTAAACCATAAACCATAAATAGGATTATCTAAACTTAGGGGATTTCTAACTAATACCAATCACACTGCTATAGCCTACAGCCTTTGCCAACCTACCCTCCACGCAATCCCATCGCCACCGCCTACCTAACCTCCTCAGTACCAGACATTTACAGATAATGCAAGTAAGTGAAACACAAGTAGTATACATATATAGCAGGTAAATCAACTAGCATTTAGGCATGTTATTCAAATAAGCATAATTCAAGCAATCAAAGCAAGCAAGCATGTAAAAGATTCATATGATGAATGTCTATCCTATTTGGCTCATGATATCACTTGTTAGTCCATAAATACTAACCCGACACATCCTTTCGGATGTCGCCTTTCTGCCACATCCGAGGATATAGCGCCTGACACGTTTTTATTCCGAGGATATAGTGCATGGCACACTTGCATGCTCCGAGAATATAGTGCCTGGCACATTCTTGTAGTAGAGAAGGAAAACAATAACAACAACATCTGTTTCATCATAAATCATTCCTAGATATAGTGCCTGACACACTATTATTCCAAGGATATAGTACCTGACACACTTTCAACATCCAACAAGTCCATCAACATTAAATCATCATCAATCACCACCAATTTCTCCTCTCAATCCATTCTCAACTCTCAAGTCTCAACATTCCAGGGATATAGTGCCTGGTACACTATCATTCCAATATCCATCAAGCTCATCATTCTTTTCCAAGTTCTCAACTCATCATAACCATCATCAGTTTTAATTTCACAAGTTTACCATCAACTCTTAAGTTCCCATAATCATCGTCAATATAGTACTCCAATGGGCCACTCACAATTTCAAAAACCTAGGTCTCCGTCTTCTAAACTCATACAGAATTTCACCAATTAAGTCACTAGCTCTCTTCTATTAATCTTAAGACCTAATTACTTGATAGTAATCTTAAATGGTAATTAAAGAAGTTTAGAATGCTAGAGAACCCTTGAAAACGAAAAAAAAAATCATTTTTCAACAAAACAGGGTCTGTGTGTACGCACACTCCTACCGTGCGTACACACACGTTAAAAAAAAGTGTGTCTGCGTATGTGGAACCCTTCTCGCGTACGCGAGTGTTCCAACCCAAATGGAATGCTTGTGTCGCGTGTACTGTGTCGCGTATGCGACCCTTAGCAGATTTGAAAAAATTTTAAGCTGTAGAATTTTTAGATTTTTGCACCGAACTTTAAACGTTCATAACTTACTCTACAAAACTCCATTTTCCTCAAACTTTATATCATTTTAAAGCTCTTGAAATTATCTTTAATTTGAAATCAAAACACAGAATTTCAAAATCTGAGACTCAAGTTATGATCCGCTAAAGTTCGTTAAAAATAAGGTTTTACACAAAAACATCAAAGTTCTCTAGTTTCCGAATTCCAAAACGAATCCAAACCAAAACCTACTCAATTTCATCACAAAACACTACCACATACTACACTTTACCATTCTATTTCACTTCAATCACTTCATCACCTATTTAACTCAATTTCTTTTTCCATCTCTTCCCACCACCATTCAACCAAATCTAAAATTCCCAACTCAAGATCTCAATCATCAACAGTTTGTACAATATTACTCATCGTAAATATCATGCATCATATCTCACCATAAATCCTCATAATTATCATTATTCAATCTCAATCTCAATAATCAACACCCTTCACCAACAACAATATCATAATTCATCAATTCATTACAATCATCAAAATCATCATACATCAACAACCAAATTAAGGGCAAAAATACAATACTATCTTATCCTAAGGTCTACTAGCCAAGTGTCCAGAAATCGTACATACTACATAGAGAAAACAAAAGCCATACCTTGGCCAATTCCCACGCAACTCAAAACACTAAGCAAAGGCCACCAAACTCAGTCCAACAAACACGAAACCTCAATCTAACATCATATAACATACAAAAATCAACACTATGACTAACCAAAATATCAAATCATAATATTTAAAGAGACTTACCTTACCCAACGAGATTAGGGACAAAATCCAACAATATTCCAATGCTAGATTACCCAAAAACAACCAAAATCACAAAAATCTATTCAAAACCAAATATAAAAATGCGAAATTATTTAGGGCAGAAAATTGGAGTATGAGATGCGAGTTCTTACCAGAAAAGCTTTTTTAGAAATGACGGACTCGACGAGAGTTTTGCATGGTCACAAACGGTTCATCAATCAAAGCTCCGTAGCTCAAGATATGGCCAAAAGAAGGAGGAGACGAATAGTAACTTCTCCTCTCTTCTTCCTCCTCTCAAAACAGCGCTCTTTACTCTTTGTGTGTGCTAAAATGAGCTAAAAGCTCATTAAATGTGTATTTATATGTTGAGTCTTGGGCCTTACTTGGGTCCGATCTAACCCGTTAGCGTTTTAGGCCAAAACCTTTTAGATTAGCACCCGGTTTTCAATTCTAAATTATTTTTGTCTTTCCAAAACAATAAATTCAATTTTCAAAATTTTATTTTTCTCAATACGCGGTACCGGACAGACTAGAGTCGGTGTTGCCAGCTTAAGTACCGGTACGCATTTTTTACAAAAATGTTCCACAAAAGATACATTTTTCCACTCAGAAAAATTCATTGGATTCAAATCTCACCGTTAAATTTTTAAATTGAGATGTCTAATTTTTTTTATCCGATTCCAGAAAATTAAATTATTATTTTATATTATATAAATGGTTGATTTTAATTATGGTTCTTAGACCAATAACAACCATAAATAAGCTATGTGCATCCTATCTCCCTCTTATCAAAAGAAAAGAAGCAACCTTTGAGGGTTGTTGTTGTCGATATCATACGAGTCTTCAAGATAATAGTGACCATTTTTCACCTTCTTCACTTTCTTCTCACTTTTCTTTCTTCTTTCATTCTTTTCTCTCTCACTCTTTATGGTTGATTTTGGTACAATGGTGCATGTCTTTTTAGATCTAAGAGGAAAATAGATTTTTTTATCTACGAAGGTATTTTCAAATAAAAAAAATTGTTAGAACTATTTAATTTGCAAAAGAAGATGTATTCTACTGTGTTACACCATATTTATGTAGTTTTAGCAATGGAAAAAACTCATATTTGTTGTGAAGCTAGGAGATTATTAGTAATTTTTGGAGTTGTTTTTGTTGGAGTGTTTTGCTGTTGGCATGGATTGTAGGTCGTACTCTACTTTAATTTGTTTAACTCTTTTTTTTTTTTTTTGTATTCTTTAGTTTGTAGACTTTTTTTTGGGTCTTATTTCTCTTACGATGGCTGTTGTTTTTGAGCCCTTATTAATTTTGTGTTTTATTTCTTGTGATGTAAGTCTTAGTAATTCTTTCCTCTTTTGAAAATATTGTGAAGCTCAAAGTATCGAAAAATAAAACTCTTTGTAATTAGATATCATGTCCCCTCTAAATTTATAGTTCAACATATAGGATATATATTTTCTTTTTTAGAGATAGAATTAATGTCTTTCTATATAATTTATTTATAAGTGTTGTTTGACTATTTATATGAATTAAAATATTTTCTTCAATAAAAAATCATAAATATTCATAATTTTTTTCTCTACGTACATTTTAATTACTAGAAATAAAATAAAAGATTATAATGTATTTTAAAATGTCCATTAAATATATTTTGAAAATGAAAATAATGTGTGAAAAAATTAATATTTGCAACTAAATTTAGCAAAACATATTTAATTATTTTCTTCTTTTTTTTTTTACTATGCATTCTCTATCTTTTTTTTCTTTTCCACTCTCGTCTTCTTTATCATCTTCTTCTTCCTTTTTTTTTATATTCTTTTTCTTTTCTTCTTTTTTTTAGCTTTTCTTATATTCTTTTATTTTTTTTAAATAAGAACAAAAAAACAAAAAAAAATGCGATACAAAAAGGTAGAAGCAACAGCAACCAAAAAAATAAATAGAAAGAAGATAAATGTAGCAATAAAAAAAGAAATTCTGAAATTTATATATTTTATAATTAAGAATTTATGTTTTTTTATCTTTTGTCTGTATAATTATTCTAGGTTTAACTTCACAAATTTTTGTGTTATTTGTTCCTAAAATTTTTATATTTTCATATTTTTTATTTTAGGGACAATTTTTTATGGAAAACTTTTAGAAAAAAACACAATTTTTTAAGAGAAATAAAAAAAATTTGTGGATGAAAACGCATAAATTTTGTATTTTTTATTCTGATCTTTAAATAATAAACACAAAAATTTCGAAAAAAAAAAACACATCAATTTTAGATTTTTATATTTATTAAAACATAATTGTGTGTTTAGTTTTGTTAGGATACATACCATGTTGAGTTTGTTTTATTTTTTTAAATCAAATATCTATGTTTATGAAGCACAAATATATGTCTTTCAAGTTAAGAATTTCTGTTTTTTTATTCTTTGTTTTCTCTACATAATTATTCTGTGTTTAACGTCATAAATTTTTGTGTTTAACTTCATAAATTTTTTTATTTTTTATTATAAAAATATCTATATTTTTCATTTTTTTATTTTGGGACAAAACTTTTTGTAACAAATTTTAGAAAAATCACATAAATTTTTAAAGAAAACAAAAATTTATGAATTAAAATACAAACAAATTATATTTTTTTATAATAAATACATAATTTTTTCTCATAATAAATCACTACAATATTTTTGGTCTAAGGTAACCTTTATTCAAAGCAACATTTAATAAAAGTTGCTTTAGATAAATAATTAAAGACAATATTTTGTCCAGTTGCCGTTAAACAAGACAAAAATAACAAAATTTTTTGCAACCCATAAAAATAGTTATCTTTGATAGGTAAAACTATATTTACAAAATATTACAATATAAAAAATTTAAGACAATATTTTTAAATAAAAATACATTTTATAAGAGTTGTCAAAAAAATTTGACAAATAATATTTATAAAAAATTGCTTAAAATTATTCATAATTAAAAATTTTAGAGTGAATTTTTTTAATTATAAGAAAAAAAGTAAATATTTTGAGTAATAAAAATACATTTTATAAGTAAATACATTTTTTTAATTTAATAAAAAGACATTTTATAAGTAAATATTTATAAAAAATTATTCATAATTCTATTTTTTCCTTCCAAACAACTTAGAAAAAGAAAAAAAAAAAGATTTTGAGTCATCATTAGGTCATGAGAATCAAAATTAGAATCACTAACCCACCTATTCTTCACTGCATGGTGTGCTCCTCGACAACGTGGTGCGCTTCTCCACGTACACTTCTCCACTGCATGCAGTGCTCTCCTTGTTCTGCGCTGAACCACCACCACGAACCACCTCTTTTCTCCTCTACCATCACCGAACCACCACCGGCGAGCAATCCCTCTCTCCCTTCTCTGCTCCTTCTTCCTCTTCGTCTCTTTTCTCACCTCCTCCTCTTCCCGAACCGAGCTATAGTAACCCCTGTTCCACTAGTGAGCTTTGACGCATTCCAGCGACCACCCCTCTACCGCTAGCTCTATTGCTCTAGCAATATTGTAGCGAATTTGCAACCTCTCCCCTACCTTCTTATTTCTCTATTCAATTTTTAGATATTTTGAAAGTCTCATTTTGATATTCTCTGTTTTAATTCAATACAGTTTAATTAGATTTTAATTTTTACTTAGTAATTTTATTTAGTCAAACTAGTTTTTGCTGATTAGGTTAATTTAGATTAAAATTAGAATTTTTTTATCAGCATTTATCTTAGTTCATAGGTAATTAAGTATGCTATTATGATTTGTTGCTATGGAATTTCAATTTATTTGGACTGACTTGATTGATTTTCTATTGAATTTCAGGTTCTCTATAGCTTATCCATTGGGATACACTTTTCAAAGCTGGTTCTTCGTGCTAATTTGAGTTTTTTTTTTTGTTTATTCTGTTGGTCACTTTGATTAAGTTAAATAGTTCATAGAAAATAATATAAATTTTATTCTTTACTCTTTTATAGAGAGAGATGGACATTTTATAGGACTTGAAGGTTGCAATTTATTGAGCCATGGCCCTGTAAATTTTTTTATCTTACGTATACTTGTTTGTTTTTATACGTATATAATGTACTTTTATGTATTTTTTTTCATAGTGATATTATTTTGATATCTAGTCTACTTTTGAATAATTAATATAATTATTTTAATTTAATAATAATGATGTGTTATTTGATGAATTTATATACTAAAAATGTATGAACATTATTATTTACATGCTTAGTTAAATAATAGTAATAATATATGAAAAATTAGCAGTTTTTTCAAGACTTAGAAAAAGATTAAATGAATTTATGGAGAGATAAAATTGAATTTAATAACGATGTTAATGCCTTCTTAGACTTTGTTTATTCTATAAAAAATTTACAAGAAGAGAAAATCTTATTTCCTTGTGTAAAGTATTGTAATTTCTTGTGATACTAAAAACAAATAATTTATATCTATTTGATTACTTTTGGATGGGTTAATAGTTATACAAGGTGGATTCATGATTATCACTTAGTACCTTTCTGTTTTGCATGGTTCTGAAAATCGGATCAGACCAGTCGGTCGAATTGGTTCAACTATGAACCGGTGATACAAACGGTCCGATCTGCTATCTATAACTGCTGGAGGGAAAACTGTTGGAAAATTGTCAAACCGGCTGAAACCGGTCAGTTAGACCGGACCGATAACCAGCCAGCTCGAATAAAATGACGCCGTTTTTTTACTTGTAAAAAAAAAAGTGGATCCACATTCCACTCGTGAACCAAACCCCCCTCTTCCCCCAATCATTCATTCATTTGTCACTCCCAGCACTGGAGAACTCTGAAGCAAAGGGAACCCTAGCCCTTCATCGCCGTCGCCGTTCCTAGGTCCTCAGCACCTCGCCGTCCGCAGGTCCTCAGCACCGCCGCTTCCTCCTCTTTCCTGTGTATGGAACCCAGTAACTCGGCAGGTCCTCTTCATCTTCACTGGCTTCTCGGCACAAAACCCAGGTTAGTGACTTCTCGTCTTCATCTTCACTGAATGTTTGGTCTTCTTCTTTTTCGCCGTAGTTCTGAAATTGTTGTTCTTCGGTCTTCTTTTTCGGTCTTCTTCTTCAATTTTTGTTCCATTTTTCTTCAATTCTTCTTCTTCGGTCTTGGTTTGAAGTTTGGTTCTGAATGTTTTGTAAATTCACTAAATTGTAATTGCCTGTTGTTGATGGATCTGTCTTGTATTTGCTGGTTGCTGATGGTGGAAATTTTGCAAATTTGCAAATTTGTATGTATGATTTTGTTTGCTCTGTTACTCTGTTAAATCATGTATATTAAAATAAACTTACTCTGCTATATCATTTGTATCAACCAAAATGCTTAATACAGTAATACTTACTCTGTTACTCTGTTTTAGTATTTTCTAATTGCTCGATGGCTCTAATAGTGTTTTACTGGTTTACCAGTTGCTGATGGCTCCTAATTTGTTTGTTGCAATATTGTTGAATGCTGTAGGCAGAATTTAGATATGGTCTTGTTGACGATTTTTTTATTTTTCATTGTGTTGTTGCTGTTTTTAATTTCATATCTGTTTCGTTAATTTCAGTTATGGATAATAGTATTAATGAAGAAGCAATTGCTGATAACAATGCTTATGTGAATAATAACTTGCCTGTCAATCCTCCTATTTCGAATGATGCTGCTAATCCTAATCCCCCTAGTACTAACGATAGTCAGTCACAAGAGTCTTCTAACTTACGGGAAAAAACAGATTTAGCTTGAAAATATGTTGCTCTACAAATAGTGAATGGAAAACTACAGTATCAATGTTTATTTTGTCTACAAGTTTTCAATGGAGGTGAAATTTACAGGATGAAGAAACATCTAGCAAAGATTACTAGAGACGTGAAAAAATGTCCTAAAGTTCCATATGATGTGGAAAAACAGATGGAAAGTTTGTTGAAAGAAATTCAAGCCAACAAAAACAAAAGAAAAAGTAAGTTTTAGTAAAGAGGGTGGTGATAAGGTAGAGGATGCAATTGATGAAGCAATAGCTCAAGAAGAACAGCAGCGTACTTCGAGTCAGCAAGTGGTTGGAGGCGATCCAAATAAAAAAGCCAAAGTCATTCCTCCTATGTTTGCACCAAGAACAACTCCAGGAGCTCAACCAAGTCTTAAAAGTGTTTTGAAAAACAAAGAGGCGATATACAAGGTTGATAAACGGTTTGCTCGGTGGCTTTTAGATTGTAAAATTCCACTTAATGTTGTGATGTCGCCGTTTTTTCAAGATATGCTTGATGGTGTTGCTGGTATTAGACCTGGTTACAAGGGTCCTTCTTATGATAAGTTAAGGGTTCACTTGTTGGCTGATCTTAAAAGAGAATGTCAAATGCTAGTTGATAGTTATAGGAGTGCATGGAAAGAAACCGGATGTACCCTCATGTTTGATGGTTGGACAGTCAAAGACAAAAAACGTTAATCGATTTCCTGGTGTATTGTTCTAAAGGTTTGTGCTTTGTGAAATCAATAGATGTTTCCAGTATCATAAAAAATGCTTCACACTTGTGTAGTTTGTTTCCTGAGGTGATTGAATGGATTGGCCCTAATGATATTATGCATGTTGTGACTAACAATGTGGCCAATTATGTTGCTACTGGTAGGCTTATCAATAAAAAATATGATAATATCTATTGGTCACTATGTGCTGCTCATTGTCTTAATCTTATTTTAAAAGATATAAGCAGCATGGCACATATTTCTAACCTTGCAACACGTGCTTCAAAGATCACAGTATTTGTGTAAAATCATATAGTTATCATGGCTAAGAAAATGACCTGATTGGAGAGAAATTGTACGTCCTGGTGCAATCCGTTTTGCAACTATGTATATCACATTGAAGAGTATCTTTGACCATAAAAAGGATTTGCAAGCATTGGTTGTAGATTCATTTTTCACTTGTCACAAATTAGGAAGGATTGCTACTGGTAAAGGTGTGAGTGCTATTATTTTGGATTGCAAATTTTGGGATATTGCTTTACTGCATGTAAACTTGTGGGCCCTCTGATTAAATTGTGAGGCTTGTTGATGCTGATGACAAACCATCTTTGGGATATGTTTATGAAGGAATGCTAAGGTCAGAAGATGCAATTAAAGAGATGTTTAGGCAAAACAAGACTGCATATCAACCGTACACAGATATTATCAACTCAAGATGGGACAAGCATTTGATGAAAGATCTTCATGCGGCAGCTTACTTCCTAAATCGTTCATTCTTTTTTAATAAAAATTATAAAGAAGCACCTGATGTTATGCGAGGTTTGCTTGATCTTGTTACCTTGTATTGCAAGTGTAACAATTTGGATTCATTTGAGACAATGAAAGAAATACATTTATATAGAGATCGGAAGGAAAGCTTTGATAAACCAGAACCTATTCGAGCTGTATCTAAACTTAAGCCTGGTAAGAATAGTTGAATATTTGTTTAATTAATAGTAACTTGTTTTATGCTCTTATGTTCTTAATTGATAACTTCTAATATGTTATGGTTTTATAATTGGTAGATGAATGGTGGAGGTTATTCGGTAGCTCTACTCCATGTTTACAAAAGATAGCTGTTCGCATTCTTAGCCAAGCATCTGCGGCTTCTTCTGGGTGTGAGAGAAATTGGAGTCTTTTTTACCAGATTCATAACAAAAGAAGAAATAGATTAGAGCATGATAGACTGAATGACATTGTTTATGTTACTTATAATTTGCATCTTAAATCCAAGTAATATATGTTTCATGAAATATCATATTGTTTCATACGTAATTTTTATCATAACAAATTTGTAAATTATTAATTTTTCATATATTGTATTTAACTTGTTAGGAAGGAAAAAGAGAAAAGAAAGCAAAAGATACAATATGATCCAATTGATTATGAAAGCATCAATCTAGTTGACTTTTGGATGACTGAAGAGGTTATAGAGAAAGAGTCTAATCTTCCTAGTAATGTGGATAACTTATTGCGTGAATATAGTATTATAGTTTATTTTCTAATGATTTATTAGAATGTTGTTAGTTTATAATGTAATGATAACATGTGTATTTTATTAAGTGAAATTGATGATTATTTATATCAAAGTGACGGTGGTAACAGTGATCTTTATGCTACATCTCTTGATTCTTCTACTCAAGAGGGTGGAAATGAAGGTGAAGATGATCTCAGTGAAACAGATTTGTAACAAGTTCTTGCGGATTTTGATGATTGATAAATCATGATGTTGGGATTTAATATTTAGATATATTTTTTTACTATTTAACTTTTGAGCTTAGATTTTGATAATATCATATGGATTTGGTTGATGATATTTTATGTAGTGTTTTAAATTTTAAAAATATTTTAAGATTTATATTAGACTATAATTATATTTTAGAATGTTTATTTATAATTTATTTATTATTCTATTTTAAAATAATTTTTCTAATTGAACCACCAGTTAAACTAATAAACCAATAAATTAGTGACTAAAACAATTTAATAACCGGTCCGATTTTCAGAATCTTACTGTTTTGTACTTAGTCTATCAGTAAATATTATACTTATTGATGGAAAATTTTGATTCTGAGGTGATAATATTGTTATAAATGCAGTTGCCTGATTATATGAGACAGCAATAAAATATATCTTTTTTTTTATCAAAACAGTTGTTTGGCAAGTTTGTTATGTTTCTTATAATTGTATTACTACAGAAATTTTGGAGAAAAAATAATAGAAAAAACACAAAAAAAAAAAACAAAAATTGAATTTCTGTATTTATTAAAACATAATTTTATGTAGTGAAAATTTTTAAGTTTTATAATTAAGAATAGCTATATTTTTATTTTTTTATATAATTATTTTGTATTCAGCTTCATAAATTTCTATTTTTTTTATCACTAACACTTCTTTTATTTTAATTTTAGAAATAAATTTCTTATAACGGATGTTTAGAAAAACACTAGAATTAAAAAAAAAAAACAAAAAATTTATGGATGAAAACATTAAAAATTTATAGATTTTTTTTATTTTTTGTTTCTCCTCTTTTATAATAAATATATAAAATTTTATAAAAAATACAAAATTTGTAAACAAAAATACAAAAATTCTCTCTTTCTGGTTTTCCTCTTTCACATTCTCCTTTTTTTTTTCTAAGAAACCAAATTAACAAACAAACGTAACAGCAATAATACCAGCAATATGTAGAAGAAGAAGTGTTTGAAATATGTGATTTAGCGTGAATATTTTTATTAAGCTAACAAATTATTAAATCAATCTAATTATACTTCATTATCAAAAAGACTTGGCTTGTTTACTAGACTAAAACCGGTTCGACTATATATATATACAACAATTATTTGTGGAAGCCACCTATGTCACGCATACTCACTCACATGCGTGACTAGAACAGAAATAGTTTACTATTCAACAATGATCAATCCGTCATTTTTTACTTTATTGAATTCTGTCACACCAAATATATCGTTTTCTAAATCATTTATCATCATTTATAGACGATAAGACAAATAAGGAATGGTGATAACTAATAAGCAAGCAAAGTGCTAAACGACTAGTAGTTCTTTTAAATATCGGTAGCATTGGGCTTCTTTTCTCCAGATTTTGGAGAGCGAAAGTTATTAGCTTTTTCTTGTTTTACTTTCAGTTTTGTTTTATTCTCTCTCTCACCGAGAAACTCTACCATTTTCCAACATAAATTTGGCATTTCATTAATAGATAGAAAACTCACCGCACATTTTAATTGGAGATATATTTTTGAGTATTCTCTCTCTATTTCCAGTGTATTTAAGTGGAGATATATTTTTGTGTATTTGTTTTTAATTATATTTATATCTATTATATATTACTAAATTTACAATCAAAATATATTACATCTTATTTTTTATTATAATTGAAATCAATTTTTTTTTAAATTAAAAAATTCTTCCCTCTTCATTGCTAATTTTATAACCAAAATATGTCATGTAAGACCCAAAACCTTTGAAAAGTCTTATTATGATCAAGTCTCAAATCATATAGTTGTTTATAGCCTTAATTTCAGAAATTATTTTATTAAAGATAATTAAGGCAAGTTTTGATTTATTGAATTTGAAATAAGTTATGATTATTATCCAATTTTATAATAATTGAATTATTTTCTATATTTAAATCACAAAGTTGGTGGTTGTGAAATAATAAGGATTTTTATATGATCTTGGACTAAATAATTAATATTTTAGAATATTGATACTACTGTTTTGAGAAAATAAAGGATTTAAGTATATTATTTCTAATTTTTGGTTTTGAACATTTTATTGAAAATAATTTGTACAATTGATGAGCAAATAGTATTTTTATACATTATTATTGTTGAATTAGAATTTATTTCTAATTACTATATTATTCCCAATTTTATTTAAATTTACCAAATTGTCCCTAACCCTAAATTTCAAAAATGAAACCCTAGTCCTAGTGACCCAGCAGCCACCACCCAACCCCCTTCACAGCAGCACACGGTTTCCTTTCCCATTTCCATGAAAGGATCCACTACAAGAAAAAAGGCCTATGGCCACGCTTTTTTCTTGCCACGCTTTAAAAGCGTGGCCAAAAGTGGTCAATGGCCACGCTTTTATGAGGGTGGCGATAGATTAGAGATTTGGCCACCTTTTTTTTGCCACGCTTCAAAAGCGTGGCGAAAAGGATCAACGGCCACGCTTTTATAAGGGTGACAATTGATTAGAGAAACGGCCACGTTTTAAAACTGCCACGCTTCAAAAGCGTGGCCATAGAGAGCAACAAGGACGTTTTAAAAGCGTGGTGAAAGGGTTTCATTAAGGCCACGCTTGGAAAACGTGGCCATATCCTGGTCCTCTTTTGGCACGCTTTAAAAGCGTGGCCAAAAGATTTTTTTCTGCCATGCTTCGAAAGCGTGGCCGTAGAGAAAAACAGTTACGTTGTAAAAACGTGGCAAGAGGGTCCCCAACCCATTGACACCAACCCGACCCGCAACCCGGCCCGCAACCCGGTCCCCAACCCGTTAGACACTAACCCTAATCTTCTTTTCCCTTCGAAACCACACTCGCCTGGAAGAGCTCCTTCGCCCTTCGCCCTTCGCCCTTCGCCCTCGTCACTGTTCATACTCTTCATACTCTTCATCTTCTTAATCTTCATCTTCTTCTTCATACTCTTCATCTCTCTGTTCACCTTCAAGCTCCACCAAACATGGGCGACGGCAAGGTATCCGCGACGCTCTCTTCTCCTCCAAGTCCTCCGATTCCAAAGGTATGATCTCTTCACCAAACCCTAATAAGCCCAAAGAAAGCTTCGGGACTACTCTCTCACTCTCAACTCCATCTTACGCTGTCACTCTCAACTCCCATCTCTCAACCCTGGAAGAGCTCAGATCCCCGCCGTCACCAGCACCGTCCTCGCTGCGCCATTAGCCTCCCCTCTGCCTCGTCTCCCCCTCGTCACTAGGGTCACCCTCCTCACCGATCTCCTCTGCATCGTCAGTGTCGTCTCTCTCTCTGCTCCCAACGCTAACTGCAATGTAAGTCTCCTCAGTCAGATCTGTTCTCTTTGAACTTGATTTCTCCCATGGATCTGATCCTATGTTAATTTGTTGTTTTCTTATTTATTGACCTGCACTTAGGGCTGACGACGAACCCGTTGATCAAAAGAGATATCTCGAAGACTCTTGCAAACCAAAGTGTGTCAAACCATTACTTGAATATCAGGTATGGATTCCCTTACTTTTGTTGCTTTTTCTACAAGATGGCTTCTGGAATGGCAGAATAGATAGATTCAAAGATTTAGGAAAAAATGGTAAAACAGTACTAGGAAATGAAATGCTTATATTTTATACCTTAGGTTCTGCCTTCTTATATGGATGATGTGAGTTGGTTATAATTTTTTACTGAACCATATAATCTAGAAACAAACAAGAGATGCTACCATTCTTTCATTCTGTTCTTCAATTGCCTTCCTTTTTCTTCCTTCTGTGCAGAGGGTTGCCATGGCGATTTCTCCATCTGGTATAAACCCGGCAGTTGGCTCAAAACTCTCTCCTGGTTCTCCAGAGGCTCTTACACTAGCCAACTGGATCTGCTGCAGTTATAGGCAAGTCTGCATCTGTTGTATTGTGTTCAAGCTTTATTGTTGAATATTCATTCTTGAAAAGTATCTAATGATGCCCTTCACTTTTGTGTTCTTTTTTCTTCTAATAACAGTTATTATTTGGGGGCAGAGTTGCTGAGATTTGATTCTCTCATTGGTGAGTCAGTGCTTAAACATTTGTGGCATCATCAGGATGCCATTTTGTGCTGTTCTTTGAAGGTATGGCAGATGTTTTGTTCATAGTAGAGTTCATCATTTCCATGAAGCCTTTAATTTAAGATATATATGATTCTCTGTTTGGATCGTAGTCGGTGCCGATGTCCAGTGTTTCTCCGCGAGCCCAGAGCCACTACTAGACCCTGTTTTACTGTGCACCCACCCTCTGCCACTGTCGCTACCCCAGCGCCACCACTAGGCCGCCACCGTGTTGCTCCGGCCATTCACTCATCATCATCAATCTTTCCCTTCCTTTCCCCTGTTCCAATTTCCTGCTTCCCAGGTTCCCCTTTCATCTCATTCAATCTGGTTTAGCTCATTCTGTTTAGCTTGTTTAGTTCAACTAATTTAGTTTAGTTGAATTAGGTGGTTAGAGAATCTGGACTGGTTAGTGGATGTAGGTTTTGTTTTGTTTACTGCTGCTGTTCGGAATGAATTTGTCTTTCCTCTGAATGTTGCCCTGGATGAACTTGTTTATTGTGCTGTTTTGGTGTTGAATTCTGGACTTGTGATTGCTGTTTATTGTATTTTTTTTCATTGTCCAAAATAGATGCTGTGAAGGTGTTACTGTTTCATTAATTTTTCTTGGTTTGTTGTTGCTGAGTGCTGCTTTGCTTGTTGCTTGGTCCATATTATATGAACTGCAATGATTTCAGTTTGTGGAACTGGTTAAGTCATATGAATTCTGTTTGCTGCTTGCTTGAACCTCGAAAACATGCTATTTACTGCTGCTGTTTAATAAACAATTGCTTCTGTTGATGATTCTTTCTTATTTTGAGTTGTGTCTTGAACGTTCTGAATCCTGACACCAAAGTTTGATAATAATAATAATAATAATAATAATAATAATGTGATTTTTCTTGTAGTATCATTGATTAGCATGTCAGATCTCCTTTTTTGAGTTACTAATGTTCAATCGTAATCAATTTCAGGGGGCCAATATTCTTGTAGATAATAAAGGTTGCATTAAACTTGCAGATTTTGGGGCCTCCAAACAAGTTGAGCTGGTAATCTAAGTCTTCTTTACTTCTCTACTATAGTACTATTAGATATACTATTTTGACTTTGTGAGGATCTTGTATCTGCGTATTTGTTTGATTTAGGAGTTATTTATAACATAGTCTCGATTTTGTGTTTCTATTAATATCTTAGTTATTTATAACTATCTTTGATGTGCATCATATTCATTACTTCACATACAAAAAGAAAAGATAATTGATATTCATTATTCATTATGATACAAAGAAATCGAGCTAGCTAGTTCTAAATTTCTAATAGAAAGAGATGGAACTGCTACAGTTTTGCGATTGCAACTCTTATGGAGCACATAGGTTCATAATACACTTAATCTGAGCACATTGCACCATCAATATCTCAACCAATCATGTTTATTTCTGAAGTTTGAAGATTATATTAAAAAGATCATGACACTTGATCATTATGAGTTAGAGATACAGCATTATAAATCATTATATATCGTTTTTGTTGGTTCAATTTGTTCTTGATATTTTGCTGCAGGCTAGTATTAGAATGGATTACTTGAACGTGCACAAAGTGGAGCAGGTTTAGGTTGATTCTGATCTTTTACCAAGTATTTAGGTTGATGATCATCTCTATTAGTGTAATTTGATATACTATGAGCAGTTCTAACTTGTATTGTTTTTGTATTTTTCTTCGGTTTTTAGTTTTGGAATTTAAACTCGAGATTTATTTTGTATTTGAGTATTAGTTTTTTAATGTATAAAACAATTATAGTAAATTATATATATCACTAACTATTGTTTGATTTATCTTGTAATAAAAATTGCATACTCTATTTGTAGGTTTGGTAATAAAAAAGGATTGAAAATTTATATTGTGTAGTAATAAAGATCAAGTAAGGAAAATAAATATTATTTTTTTTAATTTAACAAGGCTTTCGCCACGCTTTAAAGCGTGGCTATATATCTTTGCTATCGCCACGCTTCCAAAGCGTGGCCGTATCTCTCCCTATCGTCACGCTTCTAAAGCGTGGCCGTATCTCTCCCTATGGCCACGCTTCTAAAGCGTGGCCGTATCTCTCCCTATGGCCACGCTTCTAAAGCGTCGCCGTATCTCCCGCATATGGCCACGCTTTAATGGGTGGCCAGTTGTAAAAAGCGTGGCAAAAGAAAAAGCGTGGCAATAGGTCACCCAAAGCGTAGTGATAGAGCAACCGCCACCCTTTGATAGGTCATCCTTTCAAAAGCGTGGCGGTAGCTCAAAAAGCGTAAAAGCTATCGGCACGCTTTTTTCAGCTTTTCGCCACGCTTTAAAAGCGTGGCAATAGACGTGTTTTCTTGTAGCGGAGAGAGACAGAAGTAGGAAACGGATTGAAGGAGAAGGAAAGAGGAAGGTTTGCCGGCGGGGAGAGGGTAGGGAGCTTACAGCACCGCTGTCGCCCTCGCCGCGTCGCCGCTATCGTTCTCACCACGCCGCCGCCATCGTTCTCACCACGTCACCGCTATCCTTGCGATCACGAAGAGAGAGGCTAACGGGAGGAACTGGCGCGCACGGGAGGGGAAGAAACTGCCTCTGCACTGCTGTCGTTCACGAGCTCAGCCACCTCGCCATTGTATCTGCCTTATGTATTATTTGATTGACTCGAATGATTATGGATGTTTGTTTGGCTGAATTATTGTGCGGCTTTGGAAAATGTAATGTTTTGAAGTGATTCATTAAGGATTTGAAATCTGAGTTTAATCTGTTGAGGATTGATTTGATTTGAGTCAATTATTTGATGATGTGAAAAGTCGAATGCACTTTTGAATTCAGCCTGGTTTACTTTAATTGACTTGATCTTGGACAAATGATTTGTTACTGAACCGTTTCTTTAAAGCTTTGGAAATGAGTTAAATCGGTTGATATTGAGTTGACTTTGAAATGGTTTTCTTGAGATATGCCACTGAGGAGACTATTGGATTTAGCTTGCTTTGAATTGATTTCTGGTTTTGAGCTGTTGAAAAGGAATGAGAAACGGTTTAGTTGGGACCCGAACCGGGTGGCAAAAGTCCAAGTTTTAGGGGAGGTGCTGCCGAAATTCCTACAAAATCCTAGTCTTGTTTAAAAAGTTATTTAAAAAGGATTGGATTTGAGAAGTTGTATTATTTGATTTATTAAGAGAATATTTATATTTTCAAGCTTAATTTATTTAGTGAATTTTATGCCTTGAGTTTGACTTATTTAGAAATGAACTATTTTTACCGTTTGAATCACTGAAGGAAAGAATGATGCTATAATATTGATTTCAATTTAAAAAGGAGCTTTTAGTGATTTCAAAGGAATCTAGACTTTTGATTGAGTAATTAAGTTTGAGGCATTTTGGAAGAGTTAGAAAAATGGGTTCCAAAAAGAAACCTGAAAGTGGTTTGATTCAAATGAACCGGTTTCTTTTCGAATGAGTTGATTTTTGGACCGGGTTGAAACTTGTGATTTTGTATGGTCGGTTTCATAATAAATTCAGTTTTATTTACTTGAACCGAGAATCCATGATTTTAAGAGTTTCAATGAATTTTAAGTAATTGATATAGGTTGACCTTCCCTAAAGACTTGGGACTCTGCCGAGAAACTTTTGTTATAAAATCCCATTGTTGTATGGGTGATTTTGAATACTTTGAAATAAATCCTTAACTTGCCATGGTTTTGGAAGTTTTGGAAAGAGAATGCCGAGAGTGGCTTTGTTTTAAAAAGGGAACTCACTTTGAGTAAATTTGGCTTATGAGCCTGAGATGATTTGAGAAACGAGATTTCTAAAGCCAAGGCTGAAAATAGTTGAAACTTGATTTCAAGGTGAAGCGATTTGAGAAAAAGTGATTTATGGCTTAAATGCCGGTTTTATGAATTTGATGATGTTGGATGGTGGAAGTGCTGTTTTGTTATGGGCCGGAATGGCTGTGTATGATTGTGAATATTGGCTGGTTCTGGATTGAACTGTGAGCCAGAATAGCTGTGTATGATATTGATTTATGGCTGATTGCCGAATGAGTTATGGGCCGTATGGCTGACTATGAATTATTAATTTAAGCCGGATGGCTGAGATGGATGTTGATCCATGGCTGGGACTGAATGAATATATACTTAAGATACCTGGGTAGTAGCAAGGGTTGTGGTTCGTCCCACTTGCTCCAGGTTAGAGACTGTGATGCCTGGGTAGTAGCGATAGTAGTGGTGATTCCACTCGCTCCAGGTTGAGCTTTTAAACACCCGCCTGGGTAGTAGCCGCAGTAGTGGTTATTCCACTAGCTCTGGGTTGAGCGGGTAGTAACAATGGGGTTGTAACTCAAACCTACTTGCTCCGCGATGGGTGTTTCTGTCCATGGTTAGCTACCAGGATGTGTCGGGTTGGCTATATAACCGACAGATGATATCATCAGCCACTAGGGACAGGCATGCATCATATGCATCTATGTGACATTGTTTGGGTGTGCATATTGTACTTGGTTTGCCTATGTGAATTAACTGCTAATTGTTCTACTTGCTGTAATTGTTTGTTTGTGCTTGAACTTCCTATCTGTGTTTGCAACTGGAACTCCGTTGGTTTGTGGTGATTGGTTGATGGTTGGATTGTTTGGGCCTAGGGCCGTGGTTGAAATGAGATGGACCAATGATTGGTTTCGGTTTTGTGTTTTTGGTTTGGAAAGGTATGAAATGCTAATTTGGTTCAGCATGGTTAAAGCTTTTTGAAAGGCTTTTGAGTCTTTGAGAATTGAATGGTTCCTCTTTTAGAAAAGATTTTCGACTTTACTTTCATTGTAAACCGTTGTTTTTGAAAAGAGGCATGAGACGGTTATTAATTACTGGTGCGGTTATCTTCATGTATCCTATTACAGTAATTCCCAAAAACCCTCTACTGAGAACCCTTTCGAGGATGATGTTCTCACCCCCCTACATTTTTTCCCCTTTCAGGATATGGGCGCAGAAGTTACGAAGAGCTTATTTAATTGTTGTTGTGATGCTCTGTATTGTTTTAGTTATGGTTTATTGTTCCCTCGCCTTTATCTTGATATAATCTGTAAGAGGGATAGGAATTGTATTGGTTAATGCTTGTAAAGTTATTTATATATATTTATGTATATATATGGATGTACTCTTTATGAGTTTTTGTAAGTTGTATGGTATCTATGCATGTATGTTATCGGATGAAAGTATTTTTGGGAGCGGTATTGCGGTTTAAAGTTTTAAACAGGCTCATATTTTAGTATTAAATAATATAAAAGTCGTCGTAATGTCCGAACTATCAGAGTCGCGCAGCCGGAAGTGTGAGCTTTAGTAGTTAGGATGTTACATTATGGTATCAGAGCAGTCCTTCCTGTAGAGCCTGAGGAATGGACCGACTATGCTTCAGTTGCATACTCTAAGTGTTTGTCAAGTATTAGGTCTTGTCGAATGACGAGAATTAGAGCTTTATGCATATGACGGTCTATTGATTAACGTTGTTAGTCTTGCATTGCATAATTCTTGGTATTAAGTTTGGCCGGCTTAATACTAGTGAATTATGTATATGAAGGCACTGATGGGTTATCATAGATGTTATAGGAGTTTTGAGTAAAGCGAATCGCGGGTTTTGAGAACGTTGGAAACTATTTCTCGAGGCTATTCAGTTGTGTGTCTTGAATTCTGTTCGAGTCGACCTGCTCTTTTGTATCCTAACTTGAAGTTATCGTTTGCTAGTCCTTTTGAAAAAGTAGTTTGATTTTTCAACTCTATTCCTCTATCATATGCATTCTTGTTTGACCTTAAGTGCATATGCTGGTTTAAGATCCTTGTTGCATCTATCTTCCTCTGTTTGAGTTCTTCTTGATTCAAGTATTCTTTGATATAGCCTTGAACTTGTCTTAATGTGCTGTGACTTTTAACCGCAGGTTCCGAGTTCATTCTTAGAGAACTTGTTGATTCAGTTTTCCTCTTATTTGAGAGTGATTATAGCCAATTTTGAGATTTTTATAAAAAATTGCTGTTGACTAGATATACACTTATCTATATGTGGAACTTTGAAGATTTCTTATACAGTTTAACAACTATTTATTTCTAATACCTCACCTGTACTTTTACTGGTTTGCGGAACCGCATTTACTTCAAATACAATTTGACTTTCTAGTAATTTTACTATAGTTCCAATGCACATCTTTATTTGATTATGTATTTGGGGCATTTTTCAAAATTCTAGAAAGAAAGGGAATTTTTCACTTTTATCCCGGTTGAGTTTCATTTGATAAACTTTACTTAATTCATTTTGATTTGAGTTTGATTTAGCATGCCATGTTGTTTATGCCATTGCTGTTTCTTTTGAAAATGTTGGATTCATAGCTTTCTTCTTATGAACGGACTAAGTTTTTTTTTTCTTAAGCTTTTCACCTCTATGAATGTCATACATGATTCTGTTTTTAACTAATCTTTTACATCTTGTGAAATTACCATTGATCTTGGTTTGTCCTCTCTTGTGAATCTCATCCGTATGTGAGTCAGTTTGATTCGTTTCAAATTAGTGCATTGTTTATTCTCTCATTTTCTCTACAAGAGTTTTTAGTTAAAGATTTACCTTTGAGAAATTACTAATGATTGAGTTGTCTTTTCCTATGACTTTTGTATTCTTTTGGATCAATTGAAAGCTTGTTTGATGACTCATGCCTAGTGAATCTTGTTTGAACTACCTTGATTTAAGATCCTTTCTTGTATGGCTTGACTCCTTTTAAGTACATCCTAATTTTCTTGAATATCCTTCTGAGATGGCGATTTCAGGTATACTTTCGGAGTCTTGTTTCGGACTTTTTGAATTTTTGAATCTTCTTTGAAGGAATTCTAAACGGAATTTATTTTCTGTTGCTTGATTGAGATTGAAACCATTGTTCAATTTTGACAAAGTTGATTTAAAGTTGGCATGCGCTATTTTAAATGAAGTTCTGAAAAGCTTCCTTGTTTAGTGGAAATCGGTTCGTTTGTAATGCACTACTTATTTCCTTTACCAAATTGTAAGCAAATTTTACTTCGGAGTTTCTTTCTAAAAAGAGTTTAACTTCCTCTTTCGTACTTTCTATAAATGTTATACACGCTTGTTTGAATATAAAATTTAGAGAATTTTGAACAAGCATTTGATTACTTCCGAGTTTTTATGAACTGCTTTTGTTTAAGTTGTGCATCTAATTATCTTTCTAAAATATTTGAGGAAATATTTTAGCTCTTAGCCAAAGTTGTGTGCATTGTTTTTGGAATTCTACAAAATCTACTTCAACATGAAATTGTATTGAAGTAAAGCCACATTTATTCTTTTGCTACTCTCTTGAAGAATGTTTGTTGCTTAACTTTTCTTTTAGACTGCAAAGTGGTTTTTCCGCAAGTTTTCGACTCTTTCATGAACAATGTATCCGAAAGTATTTGTAATCGTGCTCTTGAGTTCTGTGAGCTTTGTCTTAGGTTCAAGATATTCTTTCCTGTAAACCTCCTACTTCTTCGACTCAGCTTGAATTTGTTTCAAACTGATGCGCTGGTTTTCTTCCTATTGATCTTGTTGAACTTCTTTGATCCAAGGGTTATCTTTGAAATTGTCAATTGATTTATTTCTAGCAGACTTCATTGCTTGCGCATCTTTGTTTGTCTGGAAATTGGATACATTTCCTTAAATCTATGAGTATCGTCTTTGACAATTGTCTCCCCTTTCTAAGATCTCGTATTCTTCTGAGTAAACTCGAGAATTGTTTTGATATCACGTGCGACTTGTAGACGTAGTAACGCGATACGTTAGTTCTTTAAGACGTGATAGGTGTATACAGAAGTTGAAGCGGTAGGTGTGCAACGTTATGAGTTGTGGGTGTTTCGTTCCTTGCGAACGGGTTTGCAGTTGTCAGGCTTATGATCGGCTATGAGGTTGTAAAGTTCTTAATGGAGTTGGAAAGTTGAAACTTTGAGGTTGATATGAGATTAGTGTGCGGATGTTGAGCACGTCGTTTTAACCCCATCCTGTTTTATAGCCTTTGACGCCTTGCCTTGCTATCACATGTTTGAACCATGGCATCTTTTGCATGGATTCTATCCTGTAACGTTTACTTTTCAAGCACACTCCTACCTTTGTAACCTCATGCATACGACAACCCAAGTATTTGAAAACCGTATATATGTTTATACGTTGAGATATTTTTGCTTCTTCCTTAAATGTGTTCAATGGTGAACTGTTATGAAATTTCTTTCGTTTTGTATCAATTTTCGAGGGCAAAAATTTTTATAAGGTGGGTAGGATGTAAGACCCAGAACCTTTGAAAAGTCTTATTATGATCAAGTCTCAAATCATATGGTTGTTTATAACCTTAATTTCAGAAATTATTTTATTAAAGATAATTAAGGCAAGTTTTGATTTATTGAATTTGAGATAAGTTATGATTATTATCCAATTTTATAATTATTGGATTATTTTCTATATTTAAATCACAAAGTTGGTGGTTGTGAAATAATAAGGATTTTTATATGATCTTGGACTAAATAATTAATATTTTAGAATATTGATACTACTGTTTTGAGAAAATAAAGGATTTAAGTATATTATTTCTAATTTTTGGATTTGAACATTTTATTGAAAATAATTTGTACAATTGATGAGCAAATAGTATTTTTATACAATATTATTGTTGAATTAGAATTTATTTCTAATTACTATATTATTCCCAATTTTATTTAAATTTACCAAATTGTCCCTAACCCTAAATTTCAAAAATGAAACCCTAGTCCTAGTGACCCAGCAGCCACCACCCAACCCCCCTTCACAGCAGCACACGGTTTCCTTTCCCATTTCCATGAAAGGAGAGAGACAGAAGTAGGAAACGGATTGAAGGAGAAGGAAAGAGGAAGGTTCGCTAGCGGGGAGAGGGTAGGGAGCTCACAGCGTCGCTGTCGCCCTCGCCGCGTCGCCGCTATCGTTCTCACCACGCCGCCGCCATCGTTCTCACTACGCCACTGCCATCCTTGCGATCACGAAGAGAGAGGCTGACGGGAGGAACTGGCGCGCACGGGAGGGGAAGAAACCGCCTCTGCACTGCTGTCGTTCACAAGCTCAGCCACCTCGCCATTGTCGCCGCCAAGGGTTCCGTCGCAGTCAACCCGTCGCGGCTGGTGCTGCTGCCGTCCCTGATGGGTTCCACCGTGGAGAAGGGAACGACGCAGGGGAGAGGAGGTCGCGCCGCTGCTGCCGCCGAAGGAACCCGTCCCTGCTGAGCTGCCGCTGCCATTGCTAGGGTTTGCTGCCGCCGTGCCGTTGAGAGGAGGGTCGTCCAGTCACACCGAGCATGAGAGACGGAGAGATCAGAGGATGAGCTGGGGTTCAGCCACCATGCCCAGCCATGCTCGCGTCGACAGCGTCGTCTCCGTCAGAACTACCGTCGTCAGAAAGGGGTTTCGGCCGCCGCAGGTGTCGCTGCCGGAGAAGGGAGCTGCGTCTCTGTGATTCTGACCGCCGGGAGTGGTTCTGTGACTTTCGGGAGCACCGCCAGAGCTTCTGGCTGCTTTTGCCGTCGCCGGAAAAATTCTGTCGGTAAGGGTTTCAAGTTGGCTCTCCTTTCCATTGAGTTTTTGAGAATCACATTGTCTCTGCGTACTGTTCAGGTCACCGTTGCCGCTTGAGGTGGCTATCGGGCAGCCGCCGAACCGGTTCAGAGATCGCCGCTGTTTCGGTTCAGCCGTTCCTCCTTCGGTTCGGTAAGCGTTTTAATTTGAAAGCCCTTTTGTTACTGTTCCGTTATCTCACGCTGAAGTTTGTGGCATTAATTGCTATAAGATTGAGTTTCGATTGTTGTATGTTGCAAATAGTGTTGCTTTGGTTATTGCGAAAGTGGCTGGGAGCTGAGGTTTTGGTTGCCGTCAGTTCGGGTTGAGCCGAAAAGGACTCAGTGAGACTTTTGGGTTATGGATTTGCGTTTTGAGGTAGGGGCGCTTTCCGAAAACTATAGTTTATTATTGCAATTATTACATATGGATATTGATGTGAGATATGGTGTATTTAGTGATTGTATCTGCCTTATGTATTATATGATTGACTCGAATGATTATGGATGTTTGTTTGGCTGAATTATTGTGCGGCTTTGGAAAATGTAATGTTTTGAAGTGATTCATTAAGGATTTGAAATCTGAGTTTAATCTGTTGAGGATTGATTTGATTTGAGTCAATTATTTGATGATGTGAAAAGTCGAATGCACTTTTGAATTCAGCCTGGTTTACTTTAATTGACTTGATCTTGGACAAATGATTTGTTACTGAACCGTTTCTTTAAAGCTTTGGAAATGAGTTAAATCGGTTGATATTGAGTTGACTTTGAAATGGTTTTCTTGAGATATGCCACTGAGGAGACTGTTGGATTTAGCTTACTTTGAATTGATTTCTGGTTTTGAGCTATTGAAAAGGAATGAGAAACGGTTTAGTTGGGACCGGAACCGGGTGGCAAAAGTCCAAGTTTTAGGGGAGGTGCTGCCGAAATTCCTACAAAATCCTAGACTTGTTTAAAAAGTTATTTAAAAAGGATTGGATTTGAGAAGTTGTATTATTTGATTTATTAAGAGAATATTTATATTTTCAAGCTTAATTTATTTAGTGAATTTTATGCCTTGAGTTTGACTTATTTAGAAATGAACTATTTTTACCGTTTGAATCACTGAAGGAAAGAATGATGCTCTAATATTGATTTCAATTTAAAAAGGAGCTTTTAGTGATTTCAAAGGAATCTATACTTTTGATTGAGTAATTAAGTTTGAGGCATTTTGGAAGAGTTAGAAAAATAGGTTCTAAAAAGAAACCTGAAAGTGGTTTGATTCAAATGAACCAGTTTCTTTTCAAATGAGTTAATTTTTGGACCGGGTTGAAACTTGTGATTTTGTATGGTCGGTTTCATAATAAATTCAGCTTTATTTACTTGAACCGAGAATCCATGATTTTAAGAGTTTCAATGAATTTTAAGGAATTGATATAGGTTAACCTTCCCTAAAGACTTGGGACTCTGCCGAGAAACTTTTGTTATAAAATCCCATTGTTGTATGGGTGATTTTGAATACTTTGAAATAAATCCTTAACTTGTCATGGTTTTGGAAATTTTGGAAAGAGAATGTTGAGAGTGGCTTTGTTTTAAAAAGGGAACTCACTTTGAGTAAATTTGGCTTATGAGCCTGAGATGATTTGAGAAACAAGATTTCTAAAGCCAAGGCTGAAAAAAGTTGAAACTTGATTTCAAAGTGAAGCGATTTGAGAAAAAGTGATTTATGGCTTAAATGCCGGTTTTATGAATTTGATGATGTTGGATGGTGGAAGTGCTGTTTTGTTGCATGCGTTGCCGCCCCGTAGAGCCGCACCTTGCTGCCGATCTATCACCGGTGCTGCAGCGTCGCCATGGATGAAGCTTCTGCCACCACCATGAACTGCGAACAGAGGTGAGAAAGAGAAGGCTGCGATGGAGGGAACCGCTCCATCCAATCTCTGCCTGTGCTGCCAGATCCATCGCGATCAGCTGCCACGGGGTCGCCATCAAGCCGCATCGGAGGAAGAGCGCCGCCGCCGTGCCTCCATCGTCTCTGAGGACACCGGTTGTCGCCGCTGCCGTTGATCAGAGATACCAAAACCCCGCTGCCGTCGCCGGAAAAGTATGCCGGTAAGGGTTTCAAACTTGGTTTTCGTTTCTTGTGAGATTATGGGAGTCTTATTGTCGCGGCATGTTGGTTTCAGTCACCGTCGCCGGAGTTGGGTCGCCGCAGCCGCTAGAGGTGGCTACCGGGGCTACCGCCAAACCGGTTCAGAGGCCGTTACTATTTTGTTTTCGTATTACAGTAAGTATCTTATGTTTCGAAAAAGCCTCGTGTTAGTATTCGGTTGTGTTTGGTTAATGAATATGAGTTTTGGTAACGTGAGGTCGAGTCCTGATTACTATATGTTGCAATTAGTGTTGTTGTGGTTATTGCGAAAGTGGCTGGGAGCTGAGGTTTTGATTGCCGGTAGTTCGGGTTGAGGCGGAAAGGACTCTGTGAGGCGTTTGGATTATGGAACCTTGCGTTTTGAGGTAGGGGTGCTTTCCAAAAAACTATGTTTTGTGTATTGGAATTATTACATATGGATACTGGTGCGAGATATTGTGTAATTGGTGATTTTATCTGCCTTATGTATTATTTGATTGACTCGAATGACTATGGATATTGGTTTGGCTGAATTGTTGTGCGGCTTTGTGAAATGTAATGTCTGAAGTTGATTCTCTAAAGATTTGAAATATGAGTTTAATCCGTTGAGGATTGGTTTGAATTGAGTCAATTATTTTGATGATGTGAAAGATAGCATACTCCTGAAATTCAGCCTGGGTTGCTTTAATTGATTTGGTTTTGATAAATGATTTATTGTTGAACCGATTCTTTAAAGCTTTGGAAATGAGTTAAATCGGTTGATATTGAGTTGATTTTGAAATGGTTTTCTTGAGATATGCCACTGAGGCGACTGTTGGATTTAGCTTGCTTTGAATTGATTTCTGGTTTTGAGCTGTTGAAAAGGAATGAGAAACGGTTTAGTTGGGACCCGAACCGGGTGGCAAAAGTCCAAGTTTTAGGAGAGGTGCTGCCGAAATTTCTACAAAATCCTAGTCTTGTTTAAAAAGTTATTTAAAAAGGATTGGATTTGAGAAGTTGTATTATTAGATTTATTAAGAGAATATTTATATTTTCAAGCTTAATTTATTTAGTGAACTTTATGCCTTGAGTTTGACTTATTTAGAAATGAACTATTTTTATCGCTCAAATCACTGAAGGAAAGAATGATGCTCTAATATTGATTTCAATATAAAAAGGATCTTTTAGTGATTTCAAAGGAATCTAGACTTTTGATTGAGTAATTAAGTTTGAGGCATTTTGGAAGAGTTAGAAAAATGGATTCCAAAAAGAAACCTGAAAGTGGTTTGATTCAAATGAACCGGTTCTTTTTCAAATGAGTTGATTTTTGGACCAGGTTGGAACTTGTGATTTTGTATGGTCGATTTCATAATAAATTCAGTTTTATTTACTTGAACCGAGAATCCATGATTTTAAGAGTTTCAATGAATTTTAAGGAATTGATATAGGTTGACCTTCCCTAAAGACTTGGGACTCTGCCGAGAAACTTTTGTTATAAAATCCCATTGTTGTATGGGTGATTTTGAATACTTTGAAATAAATCCTTAACTTGCCATGGTTTTGGAAGTTTTGGAAAGAGAATGCCGAGAGTGGCTTTGTTTTAAAAAGGGAACTCACTTTGAGTAAATTTGGCTTATGAGCCTGAGATGATTTGAGAACGAGATTTCTAAAGCCAAGGCTGAAAAGAGTTGAAACTTAATTTCAAAGTGAAGCGATTTGAGAAAAAGTGATTTATGGCTTAAATGCTGGTTTTATGAATTTGATGATGTTGGATGGTGGAAGTGCTGTTTCGTTATGGGCCGGAATGGCTGTGTATGATTATGAATATTGGCTGGTTCTGGATTGAACCGTGAGCCGGAATGGCTGTGTATGATATTGATTTATGGCTGATTGCCGAATGAGTTATGGGCCGTATGGCTGATTATGAATTATGAATTTAAGCCGGATGGCTGAGATGGATGTTGATCCATGGCTGAGACTGAATGAATATATGCTTGAGATACCTGGGTAGTAGCAAGGGTTGTGGTTCGTCCCACTTGCTCCAGGTTAGAGACTGTGATGCCTGGGTAGTAGCGGTAGTGGTGGTGATTCCACTCGCTCCAGGTTGAGCTTTTAAACACCCGCCTGGGTAGTAGCCGCAGTAGTGGTTATTCCACTAGCTCCGGGTCGAGCGAGTAGTAGCAATGGGGTTGTAGCTCAAACCTACTTGCTTCGCGATGGGTGTTTCTGTCCATGGTTAGCTACCAGGACGTGTCGGGTTGGCTATATATCCGACAGATGATATCATCAGCCACTAGGGACAGGCATGCATCATATGCATCTATGTGACATTGTTTGGCTGTGCATATTATACTTGGTTTGGCTATGTGAATAATTGCTAATTGTTCTACTTGCAATAACTGTTTGTTTGTGCTTGCATCTTCCTATTTGTGTTTGCTACTGGAACTCTGTTGGACTGTGGTGATTGGTTGATGGTAGGACTGTTTGGGGCCTAGGGCCGTGGTTGAAATGAGATGAACCTATGGTTGATTTCGGTTTTGTGTTTCTGGTTTGGAATAAAATATGAAAGGCTGTTTTGGTTCAGCATAGATCAACCATTTTGAAAGGCTTTTGAGTTTTTGAGAATTTAATTGTTCCTCTTTCAGAAAAGATTTCAGACTTCTATTTATTGTAAACCGTTGTTTTTGAAAAGAGGTATAAGACGGTTATTAATCACTGGTACGGTTTATCTTCACGTATCCTATTACAGTAATTCCCAAAAACCCTCTACTGAGAACCCTTTCGAGGATGATGTTCTCACCCCCTACATTTTTCCCCTTTCAGGATATGGACGCTGAAGTCACGAAGGGTTTATTTAGTTGTTGTTGAAATGCTCTGTATTGTTTTAGTTATGGTTTATTGAACCCTCGCTATTATCTTGATATATTCTGTAAGAGGGATAGGAATTGTATTGGTTAATGTTTGTAATATTATTTATATATATATTTATGTATATATATGGATGTACTCTTTATGAGTTGTTGTAAGTTGAATGGTATTTATTGATGTACGTTATCGAACGAAAGTATCTTTGGGAGCGGTATTGCGGTTTAAAGTTTTAAACAGGCTCATATTTTAGTATTAAATAGTATAAGTGTCGTCGTAATGTCCGAGCTATCAGAGTCGCGCAGTCGGAAGCGTGAGCTTTGGTAGTTAGGGTGTTACATTATGGTATCAGAGCGGTCTTTCCTGTAGAGCCTGAGGAATGGACTGATTATGCTTCAGTTGCATGCTCTGAGCGTTTGTCATGTACTAGATCTTGTCGAATGACGAGAATTAGAGCTTTATGCACATGATGGTCTGTTGATTAACGCCGTTAGTCTCGAGTTGCATGATTCCTGATATTAAGTTTGGCCGGCTTAATACTAGTGAATTATGTATATGAGAGTACTAATGGGTTATCATAGATGATATGCGGGTTTTGAGTAAAGCGAATCGTGGGTTTTGGAAAAGCTGGAAACTATTTCTCGAGGCTATTCAGTTGTGTGTCTTGAAATTCTATTCGAGTCGACCTGTTCTTTCATATCCTAACTTGAAGTTCTTGTTTGCTACTTCTCTTGAAAAGTAATTGGATGTTTCCACTCTATTTCTCTATTCATATGCATTATTGTTTGATCTCAATTGCATATGCTTGTTTGGAATCCTTGTTGCATCTGTCTTTCTCTGTTTGAGTTCTTTCTGATTCAAATATTCCTTGATATAGCTTTGAACTTGTCTTAATGCACTGTGCTTTTTAACTCCGGATTTCGAGTCCATTCTTGAGATATTATTGATTAAGTTTTTCTCTTGTTTGACAGTGATTACAGCCAATTTTGAGGTTTTATAAAAAAATTGCTGTTGATTAGATATATACTTATCTATATATGAAACTTTGAGATTTTTTATACAGTTTAACAACTTTTTATCTCTAATACCTCGCCTGTGCTTTTACTGGTTCACGAAATTGCACTTACTTTAAAAGTAAATTGACTTTCTAGTAATTTTACTATAGTTCCAATGCACATCTTCAATTGATTATGTATTTGGGGTATTTTTCAAAATTCTGGAAAGAAAGGGGATTTCTCGCTTTTATCCCGGTTGAGTTTTGCTTGATAAACTTTACTTAATTCATTTTGATTTGAGTCTGATTTAGCATACTAAATGGTTTATGTCATTGTTGTTTTTTTGAAAATGATGGACTCATAGCTTTCTTCTTATGAACGGACTCGTTCTTTCTTAAGCTTTTCACCTCTATGAATGTCATACGTGATTTTGTTTTTAACTAATCTTTTACATCTTGTGAACATTACCATTGATCTTGGTTTGTCCTCTCTTGTGAATCTCATCCTTATGTGGGTCAGTTTGATTCGTTTCAAGTTAGTGCATTGTTTATTCTCTCATTATCTCTACAAGAGTTTTTAGTCAAAAAGATTTATCCTTGAGGAATTACGAATGATTGAGTTGTCTTTTTCTATGACTTTTGTATTCTTTTGGATCAATTTAAAACTTGTTTGATGTTTCATGTCTAGTGGATCTTGTTTGAACTACTTTAATTTAAGATCATTTCTTGCAAGGCTTGACTCCTTTTTAGTACATCTTAAACTTCTTGAATGTTCTTCTGAGATGGTAATTTCAAGAGCACTTTTGGAGTCTTGTTTTGAAATTTTAAAGAAGTTTTGAATTCTCTTTGAAGAAATATTAAATGGAATTTACCTTCTATTGCTTGATTGATATTAAAACCATTGTTCAATTTTGACGAAGTTAATTTAAAGTTGGCATGCGCTATTTTAAATGAGGTTTTGGAAAGCTTCCTTGTTTAGTGGAAACCGGTTCATTTGTAACGCACCACTTATTTCCTTTACCAAATTGTAAGCAAATTTTTACTTTAGGGTTTCTTTTCTAAAAAGAGTTTAACTTCCTCTTTCGTACTTACTATAAATGTTATACACGCTTGTTTGAATATGAAATTTTGAGAATTTTTGAACAAGCATTTGATTTCTTCCGAGCTTTATGAATTACTTTTGGTTAAGTTATGCACCTAACTATCTTTCTAAAATATTTGAGGAAATATTTTAGCTCTTAGCCAAACTTGTGTGCATTTTGTTTTTAAAACTCTACATGATCTACTTCAACATGAAATTGTATTGAAGTAAAGCCACGTTTATGCTTTTGCTACTCTCTTGAAGAATGTTTGTTGCTCAGCTTTTCTTCTAAGCTGCAAAGTGGTTTTTTCGTAAGTTTTTGACTCTTTCATGAACAATGTATTCGAAAGTATTTTTAATCATGCTCTTTAGTTCTGTGAGCTTTGTCTTGGGTTTGAAATATTCTCTTCTGTAAACCTCATGCTTCCTCGACTCAGCTTGAGTTTGTTTCAAACTGATACGCTGGTTTTCTTCTTGTTGATCCTATTGAATTTCTTTGATCTAAGGGTTATCTTTGAAGTTGTCAATTGACTTATTCTAGCAAACTTCATTGCTTGAGCATCTTTGTTTACCTATAATTGGATACATTCTCTCAAATCTATGAGTACTATCCTTGACTCTCCTTTCTAGAATCTTGTATCCTTCTGAGTAGACTCGAGAATTGTTTGATATCACGTGCGACTTCTAGACGTAGTAACGCGATGCATTAGTTTTTTTAAAGACGTGATATGTGTATACGAAGGCTTAAGCGGTAGGTGTACAACGTTATGAGTTGTGGGTGTTTTGTTCTTTGCGAAAGGGTTTGCGGTTGTTAGGCCTATGATCGGATATGAGGATTGTAAAGTGCTCGATGGAGTTGGAAAGTTGAAGCTTTGAGGTTGATATGAGATTAGTGTGCGGATGTTAAGCATGTCATTTTAACCCCATCATGTCTTATAGCCTTCTATGCATTGCCTTACTATCACATGTTTGAATCATGTCATCTTTTGCATTGAGCCTATCTTGTAATGTTTGCTTTGCAATCACACTCCTACCTCTGTACCCTTATGCATACGACAATTCAAGTATTTGAAAACTGTATATATGTTTATGTTTTGGGGATATTTCTGCTTCTTCTTTAAATGTGTTCAAGGGTGAACTGTTATGAAATTCCTTTCATTTTGTATCAATTTTCGAGGGCGAAAATTTTTATAAGGTGGGTAGAATGTAAGACCCAAAACCTTTGAAAAAGGGCCATCATTAGCTGATTTCAAATTCAGTGTTTCTGTAGCTTTAATTTCAGAAACTTCTCTATTAAAGAAAATTAAAGCAAGTTTTGATTTATTGAATTTGAAATAAATTGAGATTATTACCCAATTTTACAATTATTGGATTATTTTCTATATTCAAGTTATAAAGTTGGTAGTTGTGAAATAATAAGGATTTTATATGACTTGGGTTAGATAAGTAATATTTTAAATATTAATATTGCTATTTTGGGAAAATAAAGGATTTAATTATATTATTCCCAATTATTGGATTTGAATATTTTATTAAAAATAATTTGTAAAATGGATGAGCAAATGGTATTTTCTATATGCAATTAGTGTTGGATTTAATTGGGTTTCAATAACTATATTACCCCCACTTCTATTTGAAATTACAAAAGTAAACCTAACCCTTATTTTCAAAAATAAAACCCTAATTTTCCCAACCCCTAACCCTAACAGAAGCAGCCGTCACCCCTTCACCCTCTTCAATGAAAAACTTCAGAAAAAAGAAACAAAAAATCATGGAGGAAGGAGCTTGAGGAAGAAAAGAATCAGAGAAGGAAGAGAGGAAGGAGGCCGCGTTGATGCTGCTACCAATCCGCGCCGCCATGGTCGTCCCGTCCACAGCGCCATAAGCCGCGCCTTGCCACCAGACTGCCTTGGATCTGCCACACACGTTATCACCATAGAGAGAGGGTGCAACGCGATTGAAGAGAGGAGGAGGAAGGGAGCTTCACCGCGCCGTCACCCAGCCGGTCGCGTCTGCTGCCTCACCGCCGCCGTTGTTGCATGCGTCGCCGCCCCGTAGAGCTGCACCTTGCTGCCGATCTATCGCCGGTGCTGCAGCGTCGCCATGGATGAAGCTTCTGCCACCACCATGAACTGCGAATAGAGGTGAGAAAGAGAAGGCTGCGATGGAGGGAACCGCTCCATCCAATCTCTGCCTGTGCTGCCGGATCCGTCGCGGTCAGCTGCCAAGGGGTCACCGTCAAGCCGCGTCGGAAAAGGAGCGCTGCCGTCGTGCCTCCATCGTCTCTGAGGACGCCGACTGTCGCCGCTGCCAACGATCAGAGAAACCAAAACCCCGCTGCCGTCGCCGGAAAAGTATGCCGGTAAGGGTTTCAAACTTGGTTTTCGTTTCTTGTGAGATTATGGGAGTCTTATTGTCGCGGCATGTTGGTTTCAGTCACCGTTGCCGGAGTTGGGTCGCCGCAGCCACTAGAGGTGGCTACCGCCAAACCGGTTCAGAGGCCGTTACTGTTTCGTTTTCGTATTACAGTAAGTATCTTATGTTTCGAAAAAGCCTCGCGTTAGTATTCGGTTGTGTTTGGTTAATGAATATGAGTTTTGGTAACGTGAGGTCGAGTCCTGATTACTATATGTTGCGATTAGTGTTGCTGTGGTTATTGCGAAAGTGGCTGGGAGCTGATGTTTTGATTGCCGTCAGTTCGGGTTGAGGCGGAAAGGACTCTGTGAGGCGTTTGGATTATGGAACCTTGCGTTTTGAGGTAGGTGCGCTTTCCAAAAAACTATGTTTTGTGTATTGGAATTATTACATATGGATACTGGTGCGAGATATTGTGTAATTGGTGATTTTATCTGCCTTACGTATTATTTGATTGACTTGAATGACTATGGATGTTGGTTTGGCTGAATTGTTGTGCGGCTTTGTGAAATGTAATGTCTGAAGTTGATTCTCTAAAGATTTGAAATATGAGTTTAATCCGTTGAGGATTGGTTTGAATTGAGTCAATTATTTTGATGATGTGAAAGATAGAATACTCCTGAAATTTAGCCTGGGTTGCTTTAATTGATTTGGTTTTGATAAATGATTTATTGCTGAACCGATTCTTTAAAGCTTTGGAAATGAGTTAAATCGGTTGATATTGAGTTGATTTTGAAATGGTTTTCTTGAGATATGCCACTGAGGTGACTGTTGGATTTAGCTTGCTTTGAATTGATTTCTGGTTTTGAGCTGTTGGAAAGGAATGAGAAACGGTTTAGTTGGGACCCGAACCGGGTGGCAAAAATCCAAGTTTTAGGGGAGGTGCTGCCGAAATTTCTACAAAATCCTAGTCTTGTTTAAAAAGTTATTTAAAAAGGATTGGATTTGAGAAGTTGTATTATTTGATTTATTAAGAGAATATTTATATTTTCAAGCTTAATTTATTTAGTGAACTTTATGCCTTGAGTTTGACTTATTTAGAAATGAACTATTTTTACCGTTCGAATCACTGAAGGAAAGAATGATGCTCTAATATTGATTTCAATATAAAAAGGAGCTTTTAGTGATTTCAAAGGAATCTAGACTTTTGATTGAGTAATTAAGTTTGAGGCATTTTGGAAGAGTTAGAAAAATGGATTCCAAAAAGAAACCTGAAAGTGGTTTGATTCAAATGAACCGGTTCCTTTTCAAATGAGTTGATTTTTGGACCGGGTTGGAACTTGTGATTTTGTATGGTCGGTTTCATAATAAATTCAGTTTTATTTACTTGAACCGAGAATCCATGATTTTAAGAGTTTCAATGAATTTTAAGGAATTGATATAGGTTGACCTTCCCTAAAGACTTGGGACTCTGCCGAGAAACTTTTGTTATAAAATCCCATTGTTGTATGGGTGATTTTGAATACTTTGAAATAAATCCTTAACTTGCCATGGTTTTGGAAGTTTTGGAAAGAGAATGCCGAGAGTGGCTTTGTTTTAAAAAGGGAACTCACTTTGAGTAAATTTGGCTTATGAGCCTGAGATGATTTGAGAAACGAGATTTCTAAAGCCAAGGCTGAAAAGAGTTGAAACTTAATTTCAAAGTGAAGCGATTTGAGAAAAAGTGATTTATAGCTTAAATGCCAACTTTATGAATTTGATGATGTTGGATGGTGGAAGTGTTGTTTCGTTATAGGCTGGAATGGCTGTGTATGATTATGAATATTGGCTGGTTCTGGATTGAACCGTGAGCCGGAATGGCTGTGTATGATATTGATTTATGGTTGATTACCGAATGAGTTATGGGCCGTATGGCTGATTATGAATTATGAATTTAAGCCGGATGGCTGAGATGGATGTTGATCCATGGCTGAGACTGAATGAATATATGCTTGAGATACCTGGGTAGTAGCAAGGGTTGTGGTTCGTCCCACTTGCTCCAGGTCAGAGACTGTGACGCCTGGGTAGTAGCGGTAGTGGTGGTGATTCCACTCGCTCCAGGTTGAGCTTTTAAACACCCGCCTGGATAGTAGCCGCAGTAGTGGTTATTCCACTGGCTCCGGGTCGAGCGGGTAGTAGCAATGGGGTTGTAGCTCAAACCTACTTGCTTCGCGATGGGTGTTTCTATCCATGGTTAGCTACCAGGACGTGCCGAGTTGGCTATATAACCGACAGATGATATCATCAGCCACTAGGGACAGGCATGCATCATATGCATCTATGTGACATTGTTTGGGTGTGCATATTATACTTGGTTTGCCTATGTGAATAATTGCTAATTGTTCTACTTGCAATAACTGTTTGTTTGTGCTTGCATATTCCTATTTGTGTTTGCTACTGGGACTCTGTTGGACTGTGGTGATTGGTTGATGGTAGGACTGTTTGGGGCCTAGGGCCGTGGTTGAAATGAGATGAACCGATGGTTGATTTCGGTTTTGTGTTTCTGGTTTGGAATAAAATATGAAAGGCTGTTTTGGTTCAGCATAGATCAACCATTTTGAAAGGCTTTTGAGTTTTTGAGAATTTAATTGTTCCTCTTTCAGAAAAGATTTCAGACTTCTATTTATTGTAAACCGTTGTTTTTGAAAAGAGGTATAAGACAGTTATTAATCACTGGTATGGTTTATCTTCACGTATCCTATTACAGTAATTCCCAAAAACCCTCTACTGAGAACCCTTTCGAGGATGATGTTCTCACCCCCCCTAAAAACAACGGTAATAAGATACGTGAAGATAACCGTACCAGTGATTAATAACCGTCTTATGCCTCTTTTCAAAAATAACGGTTTACAATAAAAGTAAAGTCGGAAATCTTTTCTAAAAGAGAAAACCATTCAATTCTCAAAACTCAAAAGCCTTTCAAAATGGTTTATCTATGCTGAACCAAAATAGCCTTTCATATTTTATTCCAAACCAAAAACACAAAACCGGAATCAACCATCGGTTCATCTCATTCCAGCCACGGCCCTAGGCCCAAACAATCCAACCATCAACCAATCACCACAATCCAACAGAGTCCCAGATGCAAACACAGATAGGAAGTTCAAGCACAAACAAACAGTTATTACAAGTAGAACAGTTAGCAATTAATCACATAGGCAAACCAATATATTCACACCCAACCAATGTCACACAAATGCATATGATGCATGCCTGTCCCTAGTGGCTGATGATATCATCTGTCGGTTATATAGCCAGCCCGACACGTCCTGGTAGCTAACCATGGACAGAAACACCCATCGCGGAGCAAGTAGGTTTGAGCTACAACCCCCTTGCGACTGCCCGCTCAACCCAGAGCCAGTGGAATAACCACTACTGCGGCTACTACCCAGGCGAGTGTTTAAAAGCTCAACCTGGAGCGAGTGGAATCACCACTACTACCGCTACTACCCAGGCGTCACAATCTCTGACCTGGAGCAAGTGGGACGAATCACAACCCTTGCTACTACCCAGGTATCTCAAGCATATATTCATTCAGTCCCAACCATGGATCAACATCCATCTCAGCCATCCGGCTTAAATTCATAATTCATAATCAGCCATACGGCCCATAACTCATTCGGCAATCCGCCATAAATCAATATTATACACAGCCATTCCGGCTCATAACAAAATGGCACCTCCACCATTCAACACCATCAAATTCATAAAACCGGCATTTAATCCATAAATCATTTTCTCAATTCATTTCACTTTGAAATCGAGTTTCGACTCTTTTCAGCCTTGGCTTCAAAGATCTCATTTCTCAAATCATCTCAGGCTCATAAGCCACTTTTACTCAAGGTAAATTCCCCTTTGAAAACAATGCCACTCTCGGCATCCTCTTTCCAAACTTCCATAACCATGGCAAGTTAAAGATTTATTTTGAAACATTCAAATCACCCATTTAACAATGGGATTTTATAACAAAATTTCCTTGGCAGAGTCCCAAGTCTTTAGGGGAGAATAACATAACTCATTTCGCCAAATTTATTTAAAATCATTAAAACATTGGCTTTCCGATTTGAGTAGGAAAATAGGATCTAAGCCAAACCGAGTCATGTAATCATTTACTTCTTTCAAAGACGTTTCCTTTACTTAGGCAAAACCAACTTCAACCCCATGATAAATTCTAAAGCGTTTCAACTGTTCAAAAATTGTTTTAGTCTTGCAAGAATTCAGAATTCAAAGAGTACTTAAAACCTTTCTCAAAACATTTCAAAATGATACTTGTCAATAGACATTCAAGTTCTTTCAAAGTCATTGAAACTTCTTTAATTGAAACCCCCCAAGTCAAATTCAAAGGCATTGCCCTTGTCACATTTAAAATAGCTTTAAAACATAAGTTTCATCCAAATAACTTTCTTCTGAAAGAGGTACAATGCCTTTCTTAAGAAGCAAGACTAAATCACAATTTCCTCTTTAATAATTCATTTCGAAAGCATGAATAATCCTTTTCTCGATAATTCAAATAAAATTGTAGAAGGCTTTAACTCATCATTTGCCCGACAACATTTCAATAAGAACTCGGATTTTATAGAAATTTCGGCAGCACCTCCCCTAAAACTTGGACTTTGCCACCCGGTTCGGGTCCCAACTAAACCGTTTCTCATTCCTTTTCAACAGCTCAAACCAGAAATTAATTCAAAAGCAAGCTAAATCCAACAGTCGCCTCATATACCTCAAGGAAACCATTTCAAAAATCAACTCAATATCAACCGGTTTAACTCATTTATAAAGCTTTAAAGAAACGGTTCAGTAACAAATCATTTATCCAAGATCAAGTCAATTAAAAATAAACCAGGCTGAATTCAAAGGTGCATTCGACTTTTCACATCAAATAATTGACTCAAATCAAATCAATCCTCAACGGATTAAACTGAGATTTCAAATCTTTAAAGAATCACTTCAAAACATTACATTTCACAAAGCCGCACAACAATTCAGCCAAACAAACATCCATAATCATTCGACTCAATAAAATAATACATAAGGCAGATACTATCACTAAATAAACCACATCTCATATCAGTATCCATATATAATAATTCCAATAATAAACTATAGTTTTCGGAAAGTGCCCCTACCTCAAAACGCAATTCCATAACCCACACGCGTCACAGAATCCTTTCCGCCTCAACCCGAGATCAACAATCAAAATCCCGGCAGCCAAGACCTCAGCTCCTAGCCACTTTTGCAACAATCTCAACGACTCTAATCGCAACATACAACAATCAGGACTCGGCCCCATGTTATCAAAACTCATATTCATAGACCGAACACAACAGAATACTAACGCGAGGTTTTCTGAAATAGGAATACTTACTGAAACTAAGAACGGCTGAACCAGACCGCAGTGCCCTCTGAACCGGTTGGACGGTGGCCCCGGCAGCCACCTTCAGCGGCTGCGGCGACCCGACTCCGGCAACGGTGACTGAAACCAACATGCCGCAACAATAAAACTCCAGAATCTCACAAGAAACGAAAACCAAATTCGAAACCCTTACCGGCATTGGACCTCGACGGCGGCAGAAGCATTTTCCGGCGACGACAGCGGGGGTCTTAAGTGGCAGAGACGGCCAGAAGCTCCGGTGTGGTTCCGGCAGCCACAACCACTTCTCCGGCAGCCATAAACACAGAGGGGCAGCTCCCTTTTCCAACAGCATCACCTGCGGCGGTGGCCGGTGCAGCAGTGACGTTTTCCGGCGGCAGAGGCTTACCGGCGCACCCCATGAGCAGCGACAAGGTTCCCAACAGCAGCTGGGCTTCATGGTGGCAGAGTAGGCACGACTGGCAATGGCGCGGTTGGAGATCACGGCGCGTACGACGGCGACGCGGATGGACTCCGACGTGGTGGTTGGACCTCAGCTCGGTCTCAGATCCGTTCTCTCCTTCGCGCGTCTCCCTTGCTCTCAGCCTGGCTCGGCGACTCGCGGATGGACCGAATGATGGCGGTACGGGGACGGTGATACGACGGCGAGACGTGGGTCGACGGCAGGGAGCAGCGGCACGTTCTCTTCTCTCTTCCCTTGCGTGACAGCCCTCAAGGCATGGCACGACGATGCGGCAAGATGGGACGGCAGCGTTGAGCGGGACGGCAGAGCGATGGCGGGTTCGACGGTGACCATTTGAGTGGTGGCTTCCTCACTCTCCTCTGCCGCACTCAGCCTCTCTCTCTCTCTCTCTCTCTCTCTCTCTCTCTCTCTCTGCTTTAGCTTCTTTCTTTCATGGAAATCAAAGGAAACTGTGTATTGCCGCTGCTTGTTAGAAAGGAGGGGCTGTAGCAGTTTGGGGAAACCGGGTCAGGGGAACCGGGTAGGGTTTTTAGGGTTTCATTTCTTTTTCAAAATAATTAGGGTTAGGGGCATATTGGTAATTTCACATAAAATTGGGAATAATATAGTAATTGAAACCCAAATTAAACCCAACACTATTTGTACATAGAAAATACTATTTGCTCATCAATTTCACAAATTATTTTCAATAAAATGCCCAAATCTAAAAATTAGAAATAATATACTTAATTTCTTCATTTTCCAAAATAGCAGTAATAATATTTAAAATATTATTTATCTAATCCAAATCATATAAAATCCTTATTATTTCATAACTATCAACTTTATAATTTAAATATAGAAAATAACCCAATAATTATAAAATTAGATAAAAATCATAACTCGTCTCAAATCCAATAAATCAAAAATTTCCTTAATTATCTCTGATAAAATAATTTCTAAAATTAAGGCTATAAATAACTATATGATTTGAGACTTGATCATAATAAGACTTTTCAAAAGTTCTGGGTCTTACATCCTACCCACCTTATAAAAATTTTCGCCCTCGAAAATTGATACAAAATGAAAGGAATTTCATAACAGTTCACCCTTGAACACATTTAAAGAAGAAGCAAAAATATCCCCAAAACATAAACATATATACGGTTTTCAAATACTTGGGTGGTCGTATGCATAACGATACAAAGGTAGGAGTGTGATTGCAAAGCAAACGTTACAAGGTAGGCTCAATGCAAAAGATAACATGGGTCAATCATGCGATAGTAGGGCAAAGCATCAAGGCTATAAAACAGGATGGGGTTAAAACGATGTGCTCAATATCCGCACACTAATCTCATATCAACCTCAAGGTTTCAACTTTCCAATTCCATCAAGAACTTTACAAACCCCAAATTTGATCACAAGCCTGACAATTACAAACCCGTTCGCAAGGAACAAAACACCCACAACTCATAACGTTGCACACCTACCGCTTCAACTTCCGTATACACGTATCACGTCTTAGAGAACTAACGCATCGCGTTACTACGTCTACAAGTCGCATATGATATCAAAACAATTCTCGAGTCTACTCAGAAGGATACAAGATTTAGAAAGGGGAGTCAAATGTCAAGGATAGCAATAATAGATTTGAGAGAATATATCCAATCCCAGATAACCAAGGATACTCAAGCAATGAAGTTTGCTAGACACAATTCAATTGACAACTTCAAAGATAACCCTTAGATCAAAGAAGCTCAATAGGATCAATAAGAAGAAAACCAGCGCATCAGTTTGAAACAAACTCAAGCTGAGTCGAGAAAGCATGAGGTTTACAGAAGAGAATATTTCAAACCCAAGACAAAACTCACAGAACTAAGAGCATGATAAAAAAATACTTCCAAATACATTGTTCATAAAAGAATTGAAAACTTGCGGAAAAAAAAAAAACCACTTCGCAGTCTGAAATAGAAGGTTAAGTAACAATATCCTTCAAGAGAGTAACAAAAGCATAATCGTGTCTTTGCTTTAATGCAAATTCACGTTGAAGCAGACATTGTAGAGTTCTAAAACAAAATGCACACAAGTTTGACTAATAGCTAAAATATTTCCTCAAACATTTTAGAAAAATAGTTAGGTGCACAACCTAACCAAAAGCAATCATAAAACTCGGAAGAGAAATCAAATGCTTATTCAAAAATTTCCAAAGTTCATATTCAAACAAGCATGTATAACATTCATAGCAAGGGTGAAAGAGGAAGTCAAACTCTTTTTAGAAAAGAAATTCTGAGATAAAAATTTGCTTACAATTTGGTAAAGGAAATAAGTGGTGCATTAGAACAAACCAGTTTCCACTAAACAAGGAAGCTTTCCAAAACCTCATTTAAAATGGCGCATGCCAACTTTAAATTACTTTCGTCAAAATTGGACAATGGTTTCAATCTCAATCAAACAACAGAAAATAAATTCCGTCTAGTATTCTTCCAAAGAGAATTCAAAATTCCTTTGAAAGTTCAAAACAAGACTCCAAAAGTGTTTCTTGAAATCACCATCTCAGAAGAACATTCAAGAAGTTTAAGATGTACTAAAAATGAGTCAAGCCTTGCAAGAAAGGATCTTAAATAGTTCAAACAAGATCCACTAGGCATAGGGCATCAAATAAGCTTTCAATTGATCCAAAAGAATACAAAAATCATAGAAAAAGACAACTCAATCATTTGTAATTTCTCAATGATAAATTTTTTACTAAAACTCTTGTAAGCCAATGAGAAGATAACGATGCACTAATTTGAAATCAATCAAACTAACTCACATAAGAATGAGATTCACAAGAGAGGACAAACCAAGATCAATGGTAATGTTCAGAAGATGTAAAAGATTAGTTAAAAACAGTATCATGTATGACATTCATAGAGGTGAAAAGCTTAAGAAGGAACGAGTCCGTTCATAAGAGGAAAGCTATGAGTCCAACATTTTCAAAAGAACAACAATGGCATAAACCATGTAGTACGCTAAACCCAACTCAATCCAAAATAAGTTAAGTAGAGCTTATCAAACGAAACTCAACCAGGATAAAAATGAAAAATTCTTTCTTTCCAAAATTTTGAAAAATATCCAAATACACAATCAAATAAAGATGTCCATTGGAGCTATAGTAAAATTACTAGAAAGTCAAATTTACTTTTAAAGTAAGTGCAATTGCGTAAACCAATAAAAGTACAAGCAAGGTATTAGAAAGAAATAGTTGTTAAACTGCATAAATAATTTCAAAGTCTCATATATAGAAAAGTATATATCTAATCAACAGTAATTTATAAAATCCCAAAATTGGCTGTGATCACTGTCCAGTAAGAGAAAAACTGAATCAACAATTTCTCAAAGAATGGAATCAAAACCCGGAGTTAAAAGTCACAGCACATTAAGACAAGTTCAAGGCTATATCAAAGAATACTTGAATCAAGAAGAACTCAAACAGAGGAAGATAGATGCAACAAGGATCTTAAACCAGCATATGCACTTAAGGTCAAACAAGAACGCATATGGATAGAGGAATAGAGTTGAAAAATCAAACTACTTTTCAAAAAGACTAGCAAACAAGAACTTCAAGTTAGGATATAAAAGAACGGGTCGACTTGAACAAAATTCAAGACACACAACTGAATAGCCTCGAGAAATAGTTTCCAACTTTTCCAAAACCCGCGATTCGCTTTACTCAAAACTCGGACTTCATCTATGATAACCCATCAGTGCTTTCATATACATAATTCACTAGTATTAAGCCGGCCAAACTTAATACCAAGAATTATGCAATGCAAGACTAACGGCGTTAGTCAATAGATCGTCATGTGCATAAAGCTCTAATTCTCGTCATTCGACAAGACCTAATACATGACAAATGCTCATAGCATGCAACTGAAGCATAGGCAGTCCATTCCTCAGGCTCTACAGGAAGAACTGCTTTGATACCATAATGTAACACCCTAACTACCAAAGCTCACGCTTCCGGCTGCGCAACTCTGATAGCACGGATATTACGACGACACTTATACTATTTAATACTAAAATATAAGCCTGTTTGAAACTTTAAACCGCAATACCGCTCCCAAAAAAACTTTCATCCGATAACATACATCCATAAATACCATACAACTTACAAAACTCATAAAGAGTACATCCATATATATATATATACAAATATATATATAAATAATATTACAAACATAATCCAATACAATCTCTATCCCTCTTACAGATCATATCAAGATAAAGGCGAGGGTACAATAAACCATAACTAACACAATACAAAGCATCTCAACAACGACTAAATGAACTCTTCGTAACTTCTGCGCCCATATCCTGAAAGGGGAAAAATGTAGGCGGGTGAGAACATCATCCTCGAAAGGGTTCTCAGTAGAGGGTTTTTGGGAATTACTGTAATAGGATACGTGAAGATAACCGTACCAGTGATTAATAACCGTCTTATGCCTCTTTTCAAAAACAATGGTTTACAATAAAAGTAAAGTCGGAAATCTTTTCTGAAAGAGAAAACCATTCAATTCTCAAAACTCAAAAGCCTTTCAAAACGGTTTATCTATGCTGAACCAAAATAGCCTTTCATATTTTATTCCAAACCAAAAACACAAAACCGAAATCAACCATCGGTTCATCTCATTCCAGCCACGGCCCTAGGCCCAAACAATCCAACCATCAACCAATCACCACAATCCAACAGAGTCCCAGATGCAAACACAGATAGGAAGTTCAAGCACAAACAAACAATTATTACAAGTAGAACAGTTAGCAATTAATCACATAGGCAAACCAAGTATAATATGCACACCCAACTAATGTCACACAAATGCATATGATGCATGCCTGTCCCTAGTGGCTAATGATATCATCTGTCGGTTATATAGCCAGCCCGACACGTCCTGGTAGCTAACCATGGACAGAAACACCCATCGCAGAGCAAGTAGGTTTGAGCTACAACCCCCTTGCTACTGCCCGCTCAACCCAGAGCCAGTGGAATAACCACTACTGTGGCTACTACCCAGGCGGGTGTTTAAAAGCTCAACCTGGAGCGAGTGGAATCACCACTACTACTGCTACTACCCAGGCGTCACAATCTCTGACCTGGAGCAAGTGGGACGAACCACAACTCTTGCTACTACCCAGGTATCTCAAGCATATATTCATTCAGTCCCAACCATGGATCAACATCCATCTCAGCCATCCGGCTTAAATTCATAATTCATAATCAGCCATACGGCCCATAACTCATTCGGCAATCCGCCATAAATCAATATTATACACAGCCATTCCGGCTCATAACAAAATGGCACCTCCACCATTCAACATCATCAAATTCATAAAACCGGCATTTAAGCCATAAATCATTTTCTCAATTCATTTCACTTTGAAATCGAGTTTCGACTCTTTTCAGCCTTGGCTTTAAAGATCTCATTTCTCAAATCATCTCAGGCTCATAAGCCACTTTTACTCAAGGTAAATTCCCCTTTGAAAACAATGCCACTCTCGGCATCCTCTTTCCAAACTTCCATAACCATGGCAAGTTAAAGATTTATTTTGAAACATTCAAATCACCCATTTAACAATGGGATTTTATAACAAAATTTCCTTGGCAGAGTCCCAAGTCTTAAAGGGAGAATAACATAACTCATTTCACCAAATTCATTTAAAATCATTAAAGCATTGGCTTTCCGATTTGAGTAGGAAAATAGGATCTAAGCCAAACCGAGTCATGTAATCATTTACTTCTTTCAAAGCCGTTTCCTTTACTTAGGCAAAACCAACTTCAACCCCATGATAAATTCTAAAGCGTTTCAACTGTTCAAAAATTGTTTTAGTCTTGCAAGAATTCAGAATTCAAAGAGTACTTAAAACCTTTCTCAAAACATTTCAAAATGATACTTGTCAATAGACATTCAAGTTCTTTCAAAGTCATTGAAACTTCTTTAATTGAAACCCCCCAAGTCAAATTCAAAGGCATTGCCCTTGTCACATTTAAAATAGCTTTAAAACATAAGTTTCATCCAAATAACTTTCTCCTGAAAGAGGTACAATGCCTTTCTTAAGAAGGAAGACTAAATCACAATTTCCTCTTTAATAATTCATTTCGAAAGCATGAATCATCCTTTTCTCGATAATTCAAATAAAATTGTAGAAGGCTTTAACTCATCATTTGCCCGACAACATTTCAATAAGAACTCGGATTTTATAGAAATTTCGGCAGCACCTCCCCTAAAACTTGGACTTTGCCACCCGGTTCGGGTCCCAACTAAACCGTTTCTCATTCCTTTTCAACAGCTCAAACCAGAAATTAATTCAAAAGCAAGCTAAATCCAACAGTCGCCTCAATGTCATACCTCAAGGAAACCATTTCAAAAATCAACTCAATATCAACCGGTTTAACTCATTTATAAAGCTTTAAAGAAACGGTTCAGTAACAAATCATTTATCCAAGATCAAGTCAATTAAAAATAAACCAGGCTGAATTCAAAAGTGCATTCGACTTTTCACATCAAATAATTGACTCAAATCAAATCAATCCTCAACGGATTAAACTGAGATTTCAAATCTTTAAAGAATCACTTCAAAACATTACATTTCACAAAGCCGCACAACAATTCAGCCAAACAAACATCCATAATCATTCGACTCAATAAAATAATACATATGGCAGATACTATCACTAAATAAACCATATCTCATATCAGTATCCATATGTAATAATTCCAATAATAAACTATAGTTTTCGGAAAGCGCCCCTACCTCAAAACGCAATTACATAAGCCACACGCGTCACATAATCCTTTCCGCCTCAACCCGAGATCAACAATCAAAATCCCGGCAGCCAAGACCTCAGCTCCTAGCCACTTTTGCAACAATCTCAACGACTCTAATCGCAACATACAACAATCAGGACTCGGCCCCACGTTTTCAAAACTCATATTCATAGACCGAACACAACAGAATACTAATGCGAGGTTTTCCAAAATAGGAATACTTACTGAAACTAAGAACGGCTGAATCAGACCGCAGTGCCCTCTGAACCGGTTGGACGGTGGCCCCGGCAGCCACCTTCAGCGGCTGCGGCGACCCGACTCCGGCAACGGTGACTGAAACCAACATGCCGCAACAATAAAACTCGAGAATCTCACAAGAAACGAAAACCAAATTCGAAACCCTTACCGGCATTGGACCTCGACGGCGGCAGAGGCATTTTCCGGCGACGGCAGCGGGGGTCTTAAGTGGCAGAGATGGCCAGAAGCTCCGGTGTGGTTCCGGCAGCCACAACCACTTCTCCGGCAGCCATAAACACAGAGGCGCAGCTCCCTTTTCCACCAGCGTCACTTGCGGCGGTGGCCGGTGTAGCAGTGACGTTTTTCGGCGGCAGAGGCTTACCGGCGCACCCCATGAGCAACGACAAGGTTCCCAACAGCAGCTGGGCTTCACGGTGGCAGAGTAGGCACGACTGGCAACGGCGCGGCTGGAGATCACGGCGCGTACGACGGCGACACGGATGGACTCCGACGCGGTGGTTGGACCTCAGCTCGGTCTCAGATCCGTTCTCTCCTTCGCGCGTCTCCCTTGCTCTCAGCCTGGCTCGGTGACTCGCGGATGGACCGAATGACGGCGGTACGGGGACGGTGATGCGACGGCGAGACGTGGGTCGACGGCAGGGAGCGGCGGCACGTTCTCTTCTCTCTTCCCTTGCGTGACAGCCCTCAAGGCGTGGCACGACGACGCGGCAAGATGGGACGGCAGCGTTGAGAGGGACGGCGGCGCGATGGCGGGTTCGACGGTGACCATTTGAGCGGTGGCTTCCTCACTCTCCTCTGATGCACTCAGCCTCTCTCTCTATCTCTCTCTCTCTCTCTGCTTTAGCTTCTTTCTTTCATAGAAATCAAAGGAAACTGTGTATTGCCGCTGCTTGTTAGAAAGGAGGGGCTGTAGCAGTTTGGGGAAACCGGGTCAGGGGAACCGAGTAGGGTTTTTAGGGTTTCATTTCTTTTTCAAAATAATTAGGGTTAGGGGCATATTGGTAATTTCACATAAAATTGGGAATAATATAGTAATTGAAACCCAAATTAAACCCAACACTATTTGTACATAGAAAATACTATTTGCTCATCAATTTCACAAATTATTTTCAATAAAATGCCCAAATCTAAAAATTAGAAATAATATACTTAATTTCTTCATTTTCCAAAATAGCAGTAATAATATTTAAAATATTATTTATCTAATCCAAATCATATAAAATCCTTATTATTTCATAACTATCAACTTTATAATTTAAATATAGAAAATAACCCAATAATTATAAAATTGGATAAAAATCATAACTCGTCTCAAATCCAATAAATCAAAAAGTTGCCTTAATTATCTCTGATAAAATAATTTCTAAAATTAAGGCTATAAATAACTATATGATTTGATACTTGATCATAATAAGACTTTTCAAAAGTTCTGGGTCTTACAACCCTCGCAATTATCTTGATATATTCTGTAAGAGGGATAGGAATTGTATTGGTTAATGTTTGTAATATTATTTATATATATATTTATGTATATATATGGATGTACTCTTTATGAGTTGTTGTAAGTTGAATGGTATTTATGGATGTACGTTATCGAACGAAAGTATCTTTGGGAGCGGTATTGCAGTTTAAAGTTTTAAACAGGCTCATATTTTAGTATTAAATAGTATAAGTGTCGTCGTAATGTCCGAGCTATCAGAGTCGCGCAGCCGGAAGCGTGAGCTTTGGTAGTTAGGGTGTTACATGTATGATTATGAATATTGGCTGGTTCTGGATTGAACCGTGAGCCGGAATGGCTGTGTATGATATTGATTTATGGCTGATTGTCGAATGAGTTATGGGCCGTATGGCTGACTATGAATTATTAATTTAAGCCGGATGGATGAGATGGATGTTGATCCATGGCTGGGACTGAATGAATATATACTTGAGATACCTGAGTAGTAGCAAGGGTTGTGGTTCGTCCCACTTGCTCCAGGTTAGAGACTGTGACGCCTGGGTAGTAGCGGTAGTAGTGGTGATTCCACTCGCTCCAGGTTGAGCTTTTAAACACCTGCCTGGGTAGTAGCCGCAGTAGTGGTTATTCCACTGGCTCTGGGTTGAGCGGGTAGTAGCAATAGGGTTGTAGCTCAAACCTACTTGCTCCGCGATGGGTGTTTCTGTCCATGGTTAGCTACCAGGACGTGTCGGGTTGGCTATATAACCGACAGATGATATCATCAGCCACTAGGGACAAGCATGCATCATATGCATCTATGTGACATTGTTTGGGTGTGCATATTGTACTTGGTTTGCCTATGTGAATTAACTGCTAATTGTTCTACTTGCTATAATTGTTTGTTTGTGCTTGAACTTCCTATCTGTGTTTGCAACTGGGACTCCGTTGGTTTGTGGTGATTGGTTGATGGTTGGATTGTTTGGGCCTAGGGCCGTGGTTGAAATGAGATGGACCAATGATTGGTTTCGGTTTTGTGTTTTTGGTTTGGAAAGGTATGAAATGCTAATTTGGTTCAGCATGGTTAAACCTTTTTGAAAGGCTTTTGAGTCTTTGAGAATTGAATGGTTCCTCTTTTAGAAAAGATTTCCGACTTTACTTTCATTGTAAACCGTTGTTTTTGAAAAGAGGCATGAGACGGTTATTAATCACTGGTGCGGTTATCTTCATGTATCCTATTACAGTAATTCCCAAAAACCCTCTACTGAGAACCCTTTCGAAGATGATGTTCTCACCTCCTACATTTTTTCCCCTTTCAGGATATGGGCGCAGAAGTTACGAAGAGCTTATTTAATTGTTGTTGTGATGCTCTGTATTGTTTTAGTTATGGTTTATTCTACCCTCGCCTTTATCTTGATATAATCTGTAAGAGGGATAGGAATTGTATTGGTTAATGCTTGTAAAGTTATTTATATATATTTATGTATATATATATGGATGTACTCTTTATGAGTTTTTGTAAGTTGTATGGTATCTATGGATGTATGTTATCGGATGAAAGTATTTTTGGGAGCGGTATTGCGGTTTAAAGTTTTAAACAGGCTCATATTTTAGTATTAAATAATATAAAAGTCGTCGTAATGTCCGAACTATCAGAGTCGCGCAGCCGGAAGTGTGAGCTTTGGTAGTTAGGATGTTACATGTCACATATCACTCATTTATTGTAATTAAAATCAAAATTTTCTTTCTAAAATTAAAAAATTCTACTTTCCTCCCTACTAATTTTACAACCAAAATATGTCATATATCACTATCTCATTACAATTGAAATCAAATCTTTCTCTCTAAAATTAAAAAGTTCTCTCCTATTCCTTCTTCCTTTCTCTATCTCTCTCATTCCTTCAACCACTCTATCTCTTTTATATATCATTATCATTGACTAATTACGAATTTGACAATCAAAATGTGCAATATAACATTCTTTAATTGCATTAAAATTAAAATATTAAAATTGAAATTAAAATTAAAATATACCTATATTATATATCATATATTACTATCTAATTTAATAACCAAATATATTACATGACATTCTCTTATTAAAATTGAGTGAAAATATTTTCTTCCAAAATTAATACTCTCTTCCTAAATTCTCTCATCTACCTCTCTCTATTTTTCTATTTCTCTCTACCATTTTCACTCTATATATAATTTATTTTATATTAGTAATTTGACAAATCAAAATATGTCATCCGATATTTTTTATTACAATTAAAATAAATTTTTTCTTTCAAAATTAACAAACTCTCACTCTTATTCTTCATCTTTATTTTTCTCTCATTCTCTATTTTTTTTACCTTTCTGGTCTATGAAAAACAAAATTAACAAAATAATATAATTCAAATAAAAAATATTATTATTTTTATTATATACATATTTTTTTAGTTTTAAATTTTTACCGCTTATCTTTCAAATCTATATTTTTATTTCTCTTCTTTCAAATATTTATTATATATAATTTGGAGAGAATACTAATGTTATAATTAAAAGTTAGAATCAAGATTCAATTGTTTAAAAAAAATATTAATTTTGAGTTAATTTTATAACTATCGATAAAATTTTTTTATGCTAACATCTAATTATATTTTTATATATAGAGAGAAAAAATATTATTTTTAAATAGCAAGTATAAAAATTAAATATTTCTATTTGTGCAACAGACTTAATACCTAATTAAATGTAAAAGTATACACGTTAAATTATTTCAAATTTTAGATAACGAATGTTAAAATTAATTATTAATAAAAATTAAACTTTTTCATATAAAAATAATAACTAAAATCCTTATTATTTAATTTTTTATCTACAAAGACTTTTGTTAACCTACGATTTTTTTTTATAAAAATAGTTTGATTTTATAAATATTTTGTACCATGCATAATTTATACTATCAATATAAAGTGAACCGTAATTTTAAAAAAATTATATTCCCATAATGTTATTACGGGTAAAAATACTAGTATTGACTAAATACTTATTTCTTAATTATTATGTACGTATAAGAGTGTAAGAGACTTGTGAAGTGGAAATATATTTATATGTTTTAGAATATATTTAATATATTTCTAAAAACATTTGCAAATTAAAACTATTTAATATTTTTATAAAAAATTTAAAAAAAATCATATTAAAAGATGTAAATATTGCTAAAAATATGTGTATTAAATCTACTCTTAAAGACACACAAATATTTAATTTCTTCAATACAATGACTCTTATAATTAATCTAATATTAATAAATATGTAATAATCATTATTCAATATACAGAAGTATTAGATTAATATGAATAACACAACTTACTTTTCGTCCGCAGAATAATGTGGTGGATATTGAAAATGAATGCCACTCACTTTGGGAGATCATTGTCATGGTAGGTCATGCATGGACCCTGCCACATTACTCTGCAAGCTCAATTGCTATGTTCATCACCATATATAGATTCATATCAAAAGTAGCTTAGACATATACATTAAACGTGATCTCATCCTTTTCATCAGTTCTAGTTCTTGAAAATTACTAATTTATTTGCTGGTTATTGGTTGACAAAGCTAAGATTAGGATATATAAGTTTTTTTTTTTTTTTTCTTTTTGATATATAAAATAAATAAAAGTTTAGGTGCATTTAACACGGTCAATCCATTAAAAGTTTTGTTACATATTGAGCATACAGATAGAGGTATTTATATATAAATCGTTTATTTTAATTTTCTTTTAGTAGAAAAATAACATGGATTGTTAAAATAGAAATGATTCTTGCTTACAATCTTAAAATTCATAAATGAAAGACACAATTCTTTAGTTGAAGATACACGCAAACTCAGGTCTAGGGCTTTTCCCTAGTTTTGATGAAGATACAATTCTAGTTTTATTTAAATTAGATTTTTGTATGTAACTCATTGATAAAGAAGCCAGGAACGGGACCACCAGGGCGGCTTATGCAGTTATGCATGCGTATTGAAATTTTTTCTTTTTCTTCCTACTGGATTAATTCGGAATTGACTTTAACATATTTAGAGTCAATATGACACCAAAAAAAGAAAATGAGAGTCAATTTTCTTTTTACTTAAAATTCCTGTATTATAAAGTTAACATCATTTTTTTATATAATTTACACTACAAAAAAAAAAAGGTTAAAACGGCGGTTATTTTGGGTAATTACGGCGGTTATAACCGCCATTATGACCAAAACTGGCGCCTCCAAGAAACGCCGTTATTCTGGGCGCCATTCTGGTTATTACGGCGGTTTTCAGAAAACCGCCATAATAACCTGTGGATAATACGGCGGTTTTTGAAGGTTAAAATGGCGGTTTGTAACCGCCATTATTTCCGCATAAAATGGCGGTTTTTGAACAGCCGCCGTTTTTACCAGGATGTTGTGGCATCTCTTCCGTTTAAAATGGCGGTTAGAAACCGCCGTTTTTCCCATGATAACCGCCATTTTTACCATGTTATAATGGCATCTTGTGTGTTTAAAATGACAGTTTCTAACCGCCGTTTTTACCAGCGTATAATGGCATCGTTTTCATTTAAAACGGGGGTTTCTAACCTTTGTTTGTACCTAATTATGATAACAATTTTATGCTTTTTAAAATAAGATTGAAACCACTAATTTAAAGTGATATTTTCGAAACTCACTTAAAAATCTCATAATAACCAAAAGGTATAGCCATAAATCAAACATCATAAGATGATTTTTAATTCATACATGATCCAAAAGTCATAATCCAAGTCATAATTGAAATGTCATAATCCAAAAAACAAAGTATCAAAATAATCCTTAACAAGCATTGACTAATTCTGACTTATAATTGTCTTAACATATAATCCTTAATATACGTCTTAACATATCAAGCAAGGTCATGCTTCCTTGTTGCTTGCTCCAGAAGACCTACTTCCTAACTCTTTTGGTGATGGAATCTCACTCTCCTGATCCAATCCCTACAATAAAAATATAATTATTATGAGCACAAGAAATACAAGAAAAAGGCATATATTAATAATAAGTGGATAATTATGAATTTGAATTCATCTAAAAAATACATATAAAATGTTACTAATAATACTACTAGTGCTAGTTGTTAATTAGCTTTCCCATGTGCTTGTTAACCATAGCAGCGACAAAGAATGAAGCCTTAAGATCTTTCTATTCACTGATGTATAGAATCATTTTCAAACAAAGCAATAACAGCAATAACAACCCTTAGTCAACAACCAGCAATAACACATGCTCATGCTCACCTATTACCATTAGCTGCTTCCTACTTATGCCTATATACCACAAACATTGATAAATCTTTTTTTTTTCACTTTTTGTTAATCAATTATAATTTACAACAAAATCAGAACGGGAAGTCAAAATCTGTATTCATGAACAGTTTACAATTATTTCACTCAAAAGTACATTCAAATAGCCAACAGTGACCATGACCGAATCTTAACTTGTTTTGGAGATCAAAAGTATTCATGAACAGTTTACAATTATTTCACATCAAAAGGAAAAAAAAGAGGGAATTCTATGATGAATATGAACACTACTACTTGGGGGAGAAACCCTAATATTGCTCTACAAGGAGATGCTACTTCTCAATTAGCCCAACTACAACTGTTGCAAAATCTGTTGCAAATCATGAACGGCAACACATTTCTTAACATGGGAATAACCCTAATTTCCCCTTAGGAAATTAAACCCCAGCTTCAATAATTCTTATCTTAACGGGTCAAACATCCTTCAAATTGTAGAACCTTTTGGCTTGAAAAGTGAAGAATATGGATCACAATCAAACCCTACTGGTCTATTATTATCTCAATCAGACTACAGTAATGACTTCTTTCAACATGGATTGTCAATAAATACACGAGAGCTTGAATGCTATAACAAACTCAGCAACACTACTAATCAAGCAGAGATTAATCCACTGTTCCATGCATTAGTAGCATCCTCTCCACTGTTTATAATTATTTCACATCAAAAGGAAAAAAAAAGAGGATAATTGTATTTGTACCTGTGAAACTTGTTGAGTAGGGAACATTCCAGCCAATTGTATTGGAATTTTACCTCCTTCCTTAGAAGCAATATAGGAGACTAGCGCTTGCAATTGCGCTTTAACGGTATCCAACTCTTCTTGCACATTTGGACCACAAGTAGATGATGTTCCAACATCATTTGAAGAACCTAAATTCATTTGACTAATCCTTGTAGTGTTGTTCTTGAAAGCAATTGTTGGAACAGCTCCCATACCTAAACCTCGAACACGACCAGGGTGCTCTTTCCCAAAAACTACTCCAAGAGCATCAAGAGGAGAATTAAGAGTTAATTCCATCGGTTGTTGGCTGCTATGTGCTTCAATCTTCTCCTACATGTATAAAAAAGAAAGAAAGAATAAAAAATAGTATTATATTATAAAAAAGAAAGAAAAAGAAATACAATCAAGTTACTTATTACACTTTAGTCTTACCGCTATTTCTTTAGCTTTTTCATTAACATAACTTCCATCTGTTTTCTTGTGAGTGATGTCCCACATTTGAACCCTACTAACTTCTTTTCCCGTCTCTTCCGTCTAAAATTTAAGAAAAGTAGAAAGACTCGATCAAAAAATAGAAGCCTACTAACTTCAATCATGTATATATCATTCATCTAATTATTATCTGAGATAGATTAGATATGCAGAAAAATTAAGAGATGATGCATGCATTATATTTGAGATAGATTAGATATGTATGCATTAATTGATTACCAATTCAGCCCTTCTTCTTGCAATTGATTTAGCACCTGAAGTATGAGGAATTATTTGTTTTTGCCGAATTTCTTGATTCCTCTTACAAAGTTTCTGCAAGTTAAATTTGGACATAATTAAATAGAACCAAACATGCATTCAACATATAACAATAATAATGGTTTCAAGAGGGCAAAAGAGTGCAGCACTACTGCATGAGAAGCTATCACTAGTTCATTACCAACTCTATATAAAATAAAATACAAGAGCAGGCAGCAGCAATATCTGCTTCATATAAGGCTTACCTGAGTTTCAGGCTTCAAACGATATTCTACAAATAAAGCCCATTGATCAGGAGCAATATCTTCTGGTGCATTATTTATGATCTCGGTTTTACTCAACCTCGGATCATAAAAATCATTCCAAAGCTTTATCCTATGTCCCTCCATTTTTTGCCAAGTGATTGGAGCAAAAATCGTTTGGCCAAGTTATCACTCACTTTGAAGCAAAATCGAGCCTTCAAAATTATAACAAAGAATATATATTAACCAGCAAATATAACTAAATAATGGCAAAGAAATAAGCTTTAGAGTTTAAGTAATCTTCTTACTAGGAAAAAAATATTCCATTGATTTTCAAAAAAGTTTTTTGGAATGTTTTAATAAAATGCATTAAATAAATAAATAAATATTTTATATATAAATTAATTAATTATATATAAAAAAATTAAATAAAAGAATTTGTTATTATATTAACTGGGTAGAAAAATATAACTTTCTAGAAAAATAAGACTAGCAGAGTATAACATGTTATCCATTTGTCACATATGAAACACACATTGCAAAAATCGTCATAACATTATTTTGGTTCCTTATCTCAACCAGTACAGCACTTATGATAGGTATGCATGCTTGTGCAGCAAGAATGAAGTCATGTACATTACTCTTTCCCTTAACCCTGCCCGTACCACAGATTCCAAATGATCAAATGAAAAGTTGTTGCTCATTTTAGTAGGACATAGAAGTTAGAACATAGATTATTGGAATAGCTCATAATATGCTTGACCCTTAATGATATTACATTTAGACATTGATTCTGCAGCTCGTTACAATTATAAGCTAAAAAAATGGTTGCAAACTTCACCCAGAAATAAATATCCAGGATAAATAAAGTAATTTAGCCACAGAAGCGTACATACCAGTCATATGAAACAGAGATAGCAGGTATATCATTGAAAAAAGCCTCGCGAGCTCCTGCTACAGTGCCCGAGTAAACACTAGAAATAGAAATACTTAGTACAGCCATGGAAAAAACACTTTCTTAACGGAGTTAAAAACTTCTGAAGTAACAATAGTTGTTTTCTAAGTTTCTTTGCAAATTATAATTTTGTGCATCTCAAATTGCAGGAGGTTAATGATCATATATGGAGTTAATGATGATTACATTGTCATATGGAGTAAATTACATCTACTAGGCATCTTTCAGTTAGATCAATTGCTATCAAATGGAAAATGCCAATTTTAAGAAGGGATTTAAAAACTGCCTCCGAGTCATCCTCACTTGGTTGGCAAAGATGAATGATTTGCAGCTGAGAGCGCATTAGATTGAATAAAAGTGTGCAGTTTAGGAAGACAAGAGTGTTACATACATGTGATAGCCACAGTTGCTACCCACAATTAAGAGGTTCATAGAGGGTATCTTGTAAAGAGTTAACCATTTTTGAAATTAAAATCCGCATCACCCATCAATTAAATGTTAGACTTCTATAATACATTACCATCATAAACTGCATAGCCCAGCAAGGAATCCAGCAAAATTTGCCAACGTGAAAAATTAATCAATGACCCAATGTGGTAAATTGAATCTACATATGCTTCAATATGTATTACTGAATGATCCCTTGTATACTTGCAACAAAACAATCGTGAGCAAACAAATACCTTAGATAGCCCAGGGGGGATTGTAACAAGATCTTATCTAAAGGCAATGAGCTGTATAGTTCATCAACATCGCTGAATTCATCAAAGTCCTCCTGCAGAAAAATGAAAAATAGAACAAACAGAATAAAAAATAGTCTTAGAATAATATCATACCAGGTTTACACTCAAAATAGAATAAGCAAAGTTTGGAAGCTAGTTGCAAGTTTCATTACTAGACTCATATCAGAGCTCAATTTCTTAAATTTTCACCATCACCAACACCAGGAAGTAAAACACAGCACAAAAAGAAAAGATATTTGATTACCCTTTAAGGTCAAGAGTCAAGACAGAGAAGCATACTCAAAATAATTCAGCAGAGGAAAAAGAAAGTTACCTAATAATGAAGAAGATATGAACCTTGAGTGCAGAATTCTACAAAATTGAGTTAAATATAGTTGGATAACACAAACTGCAACATACTACACAAACTGCAACATAATCACTCATATTTCAACAACTCATGACAAAATTGAGTAGCAAAACATATCAACTTCAGAAGAAAAAACACACACAATTTGAATAACACCTTTACACTACTTGAGTTGCTTCCTTTTGCTTGAGAAATAAAGAGAACTAAATAGAAGTAAGCAAAACAAAGCAAACATAGTTCAGTTATTACCTCATAAACTAGTTCCCAAACTGCAAAACAAAATGGTTCTAAGTGCCTAAGAAGCAAGTCCAAAATCAAAGAAACAGTTCAACCAGGGTCTAATACACACATCAAAATAACAAAAAAGTGGTGAATTTTTTCTCAAAGAAAAAATCTTCTTTTACATATAAACCACGACCATCCATAATCAATTTTGTTCTAACTAATCTAATTTTACATGAAAACCGATGAAAAGTATAACATTATCATCACCATCGTCCGAATCGAACCCATTGTTTTTCTTTTTCTTCTAAGTAACTCTCACTTCTTCTATTATTATTATTTTTTTTATTTTTTCTGAAAAATGTTCTCCAAAATTACATATTATCTTTCTTTCTTTCTTTTTTTGGTGGTGAAATGATGAAACTAAAACATTGTACTGTTGAGAAGAATGATAAAAACAGAAAGTAATAAGCGAGGGGAAAAAATAAAGAAATAAACTGTTATTTGGAAATTAAAGGATGAAAAAGAAGGAAAGAGAGAAGATTAAAAAGAATGAGTAATGATTAACAATCACAAATCTTTTGTAGAGAGTGGTGAAGGTGGCTAAATAGCGAAAAGAGCACTCTCCCTCTTTTTTGCTTTCAAAACTCAACCAACAACTATTACAAATATTTAAAAAATATTAACTAGAGTAATAACAAGAGTTAACAGCCATTCCAATAACAAGAGTCAACAGCCATTCTACTAAAATTGTTCAAAAATAAATATAAACAAAAGAAAGTCCAAGACAGCCAGCCTAAAAGAAGCAGAAGGAATAAAATGAAACAAGGACTACAACATGTTAATCAAATCTAGGTGCAAGGACATGTTAATCAAATAATGAGCTGCACTACATGTTTGATGTTGATGACCTGAGACTGAAATGAAACAAGGACTACAGCATACACTAATGTGTCTAAGTGCTTCTTTTCACTGCTATTTTAGGGCTTTAATTAAATATTGAACAGAGCTAATGCAAAAACATTGAACAGAGCAACAGCAACAGAGCTAAACAACTAAAGAGATTACTCATTTATAGCTTTGCTTAAAAGAACCAAAAAAGAACCAAAGAGGCAAATAGAGAAATTGAGAGGAATAGAAGATCTGAGTTCAGAGAGAGAGACACACGTTAATAGAAGTAAGCGAAAGAAGACCTGAGATCGTCGTCAATCACCCCCGCACCAACGTCAATCCAATGCTTCAACGGAAGACCCAAAAATCCCTAACAGAGCTGCAGAGAAACAAAAACCCCCAAAAATCAGCACCAAAAGTAATTTTCAAATCCTAACCCAAACAAAAACAAAGAAATTGGTGCCTTCTGGAATCGAAATGCTAATGTCAGTAGCCACCAGAGCCTTGCCTCTCGCCGGAATTTTGTGCAAAAATAAAACAGCATCAGTTTCGATTTTGGCTTCTCTATGTACGAAAACAGCATTTCGGTTTCGATTTCAGTTTAACTTGAGAGGGAGAGGTACCTGGAGAGATCGTAACCGGCGGAGAGAGGAGAAGCCCTAGAAGGAAGAAGGCGTTGTCGGAGAGCTTCTTTACACTGAGGAAATGAGAGTGTTGTATGTTCAGAGAGGATAGAAGCCCTAGCTAAAAGGAAGAACGGCGTTGAATGAGCCAGGAATTGTAATTTTTTTCTTTTTATATGCGTGTGAAAACGGCGGTTCAAAACCGCCATAATCACCAGAACCGCCAAAATATATAAAGCCAATTACGGCAGCAGAAAAAATTGCCATAATGACTCGATAATATGGCGGTTCTTTAAAACCGCCTTAATCTTCATGCCATTTTAACCCTTTTTTTTTGTAGTGTTAGTTTTTGTTGACTAAAGTGGATAACAAGTTATTTCTCTTATAAATTATTTTGTACAATTTGAGGTGATAAGTTAATTTATCTAATTAATTCAAGATATAAAGCCAACTTAATTATTTGTGCAATTTTCGTGGTCTTTTTTTCATATTATAAAATTGAAATTGTTATTTCCTAAAAGTAGATATGTAAATAAGTGATTTCGTTATATTTTTTTTTTTTACAATATCTTGTAGTCCAACAGATCGAAAATTAATTCGTTGTGAATTTAAACTCCATTTAAGGGTTTGGAATTGTCCAATAAGTTATTGTATGCATACAGATTCTTTTCTAAAATAAAATAAAAAAATTATTATTTTTTCAAATCCCATTTTTTAACTTTTCATAAAGATTCGAATCATTGTTAATTTTCTATGTTAAATTTATAGAGTTCAAAAATCATGTTTGAGGAAATAATAATTTTTTTATTTTATTTTAGTGAAAAAATCAATAAAGTGATATTCGAACTTTCGATACGTACTTAAATAGGCTACTAAACTAATTACTAGACTAATCTAAGCTGGTTAGTGATTTCATTTCTCGAAATTAAAAATAAAAGAAGAGAAATTAATCCGTTTTAAATAACTAACTTTTATTAGATATGAATCTCATGTTAGAAAATAGTATAGAGTGATTAAGTATTCATATTTAACTTTATAAATTTTTTTTCCTTAGGGAAGCTAAATATCTAAATAAAAGGGAATGTAGATGTCTAAACTCTTAAATAAGGCTAATTCTGTTATTATTGGCATCTTGTGTTTAAGGAGAGATGGTGAGATGGACAATTGAAAATGACTAGATATGTAAAAAAGAAAATACTTTGCAGTGAATAAAACAAAGAAAAAGATAAAAATGAGTCCTAAACCTTTAGTGGCAAATGCTTCTCATAGCCTCAACCCCACAACCCATTCAGCAATCGAAGTAACAATGAGTTAATAGGACTATAGGAGTAACCAAATATTAACAAGAATCCAACTATGGTTTCAAATTCTAGCAACCAGCCAGTTTTTATTTCTAGTTATCTTCTCTTTTGTTAATTTCCCTATTGTTTATTAGCCACTGTGAATCTTCATCAGTTGAAATAAACCTTAGGTCTACATGAGGATTTTTTATTTTAATAAATAAATTAATTATAATAATTATTGAAATAAATATTTTAAAAAATAATTATCGAAATAAATATTCTTCTCTTATCTTGTTTACACTGTAAACGAGATAATTTTACATGTATTTCGTTTACCGTGTAAACGAGATAAAAGAGGTGGACGCAACAATATCTCGTTTACAATGTACTAATTGATCAAACATATCCATTTTAATCTTTTTTACCAATTTTTTTATATACTAATTGTATACTAAAAGTTTGGATTATTAATATTATTAATAATTTTTATTGTTTTTAGAAATTTTTTTTTTTACAAATATACGTATTTCGTTTACAATAGTGTAAACGAGATAGTTCTATCTCGTTTACCTATACACGTGTCGCATCTACCTTTCTTATTTCGTTTACAGCTATGCAAAATTGTCTCATTTATAGTATAAACGAGATAAGAAGAGAATATTTATTTCAGTAATTATTATAATTAATTTATTTATTAAAATAAAAAATCCGTCTAGATGATGATCTGCTCACAAAACACTCAAATCAAATAAAACCGAGGGCATGAAATTGTACAATTGAATAAAGTAATATTAAATTAATAAAAAAAAACTTAGGCAGCCATCAAATTAAACTCTGGTAATCAATATTGGGGTCTTGGCTCTGTATGAAGGGTGCTAATGTTATTTGTACAACCTTACATTGGGAATTATTATTTCTGTACAATCCTACATGCACAGGACTAATGTTATTTGTATATTTAAATAGGTGTTCTATTTGTAGACATCTAATATAATTTATAATTATTTGATTAGGTGTGATTCCATTTGTTTCTATGTGTGTCTATTTCGGAGATATGAATTTTGAGAGTTTTTTAAACCATTCTATATGTCACCGTCATTACCCGTAGTCCCATATAGAGCCTTCTTCTTGGCACCATTCAGGGCTGGAGCTAGCTACTTTTGTAACGCGGCCAATAATTACTATTAATATAATATAATATAAACATGAATATATATTTACTAAAATAGAATTCACAACATACAAAAATAAAGTAAATATTTAATTGTTAAAATATCTAGTCAAACAATAAATGCATTTAGTTTTGAAAAAAATTATAAAAGCTAATTAGCTAACTTCAAATATTAGAATTGAACTTGTAGGTAGCGTTTGTTTTGAGATACTGAGACAGAGACTAAGAGACTGAGACTCAGTATTGTGTTTGTTAGTTCAGAGACTGGTACTAAAATTTCTGTCTCTGTCTCTAAAATTTCAGTATTTCAGTACTTCCAAAAAGTAGGGACACATGGGACTGAAATTTTTAAAGATGGAAACTGAAACTTTAATAACATTTTATACCTAAAATACTTTCATTTCAATTAATTAATTCCAATTTTACCCTTTATGCAAATTAAATTAGAGTTTTATTCATGTTTCAATTCCTGTCTCCCATTTTGCACCAAACAGAATACTGAAATTTATTTCAATCCCTGTCTCATAGTCTCTGTCTCTCAGTCTCAGTCTTTCTGTCTCTATCTCTCCACCAAACGCTACCTTAATGTACCATAGTTTGTTTTTTCCTTCAAGATAAATAATTTATATTTAGACATATCATAACTCATACGAGTAAAAATAACAAGAATTAAAGCAAAATTTAAATAATTTTTGAAGAGTGTAACTTATAATTGTTTTTTAAAAAATTGTGAATAGTCAGAAGTGTAGATTATTGAGTGAGTTGAAAGGTATGATACATAGGAGCATATATAGGTGTTAGAAGAATCAAAGTAATAAAAGCATACAATCTTACAATTAATATACAGATATTCTATATAAATATAAATGATACTAATTGATCTAAATTGATTCTAATTTATTCTCTAACATCTCCCCTCAAACTCAAGTGGGAGTTAAAGATGCCATCTTGAGTTTGGATACTAGAGTCTGGAAACGAGTAGGATGATGAGCCTTCGTGAAGATATCAGCAGTTTGATCCAGAGTTCCAACAGCGGCAAGGCAAACAACATTAATAAGGAGACGTTGCCGGACAAAGTGATAATCAATCTTAATGTGTTTGGTGCGTTCATGAAACACATCATTATGTGCAATCTGAAAAGCATTGCCATTGTCACAAAAGACATCGGTTGGGGATGATTGAGGAGCACCTAAATCTGAAAAAATCCAACGAATCGAGACAACCTTAGCAATGGTGTCACAAGAGCACGGTATTCGTCTCTGTGCTTGATCGAGCAGTGAACGCTTGCTTCTAAGCTCGCCAAGAAATGAGAGCGTCCTCAAGAAACAAATAATAACCAGTAGTAAAACGATGATCAGTGGGATCACCAGCCCAATCAGCATCTGAGTACGCATGAAGGGACAAAGATGAATGGACAAAAAAATAGAGGCCATGAAATAGGGTGCCTTTGATGTAGCGAAGAATGCAAAGAACTGCCGCATAGTGAGTAGTACGAGGAGCTAACAAGAACTGGCTAAGTACATGAACTGGATAGGCGATGTCTGGTCGGGTGACAGTAAAGTAAACGAGACCTCCAACTAACTGTCGATAAAGAGTAGGATTATCCAAAGCAATGTCATCTATAGGGGTAAATCGAATATTAAGCTCAAGGGGAGTAGACTCAGTGCGACTATCTGTAATCCCGGTGCGAGCAAGAAGATCTGAAGCATACTTAGCTTGAGGGAGATAGATGCCATCATTTGTGGATATGACCTCGAGACTAAGAAAATAAGTGAGAGAACTAAGATCTTTCATCTAAAAAATACGGTGAAGAGAGGCTTTGAAATCAGAGATACCATCAACATCATCTCCAGTAATGATTATGTCATCAACATACAAAAGCAGAAGAACAACTCCACGTTCACTTTTACGAATAAAGAGAGCATTCTCATAAGGGTTGCAAGTGAAATTGAGATTGCATATAGTGGTACTGAACTTGTCAAACCATTCACGAGGAGCTTGCTTAAGACCATAAAGTGCCTTGCGAAGGAGACAGACTTTGCTAGAAGGATAAGAATAACCCGGAGGTGGTATCATATAGACCTTATTTTTTAAATCTCCATTAAAAAATGCATTCTTCACGTCCATCTGACTGAGAGACCATTTTTTGGCTGCAGCAATGGCAAGAAGAGCTCGAACAGATGTGAGACGAGCAACAGGAGCAAAAGTCTCTTCATAGTCAATACCATACTCTTGCGTACAACCTTGAAAAACTAATTATGCCTTATAATGGTCAATAGAACCATCAGAGTGAGTCTTGATCTTGTATATCCATCTACTACCCATAACTTTTTTATTAGAAGGAGGATCAACCAAATTCCAAGTGTGTACTTTTTCAAGTACCTGTATTTCTTCCTGCATTGCTTGTTGCCAATTTAGATTTGTGGAGGCTTCTCTGAATGACTTAGATTCATGTTGATAAAGAATAGTAGAAAAATAATGATAATCAAGAAGATAAGGAGGTGGATTTCTTACCCTAGAAGAACGAGTGGAAGGAGGAGGCATGACAGTAGGAGCAGGATCGTCATCCGATCTGAAATCATCGGGAGATGGAGAAGGTGGAAGAGCAGGAGACTGTAGAGGGTGACTCGAGATAGAACCTGTAGAATCATCACTAGGAAGAAGACCAATATTGGGGTTAGTGAAAAAAGGTGACTGAATAGGAGGAATGGACTCAAAGGAGGAGAACTAAGAAAACATGTGATGCTCCTAGAAGACAACATGACGAGATATACGAATACGTCTAGAGAGTGGATCCCAACATCAATAAACCCTTGTGTTTAGTGTCATAACCAAGGAAACAACACATGCGAGCCCGAGGTTCAAGTTTACTATGTTCATGAGATTGAAGAAGAACAAAACAGACACAACCGAAAACTCAAAGAGAACTGTAATCTGGAGAAGTATGATAAATATGCTCAAAGGGAGTAATATTACCAAGGACAGAAGAAGAAAGTCTACTGATAACCTAAACAACAGTAAGAAAAGTTTCACCCCAAGTACGCTTAAGACATGAAGAAGAAAGAAGCATTGCATGAACAGAGTCAAGAATGTGACAGTGTTTGCGTTCAGCTCATCCATTTTGTTGAGACGTACCAGGGCAAGAAAACTCAGACAAAGTACCCTGTTCTACAAGAAAGATTAAAAGTTTGGAATCATGGTATTTCATAGCATTATCGCGTCGAAAAACCTTAATGACCTTGGAAAACTAAGTTTTAATCATAGTGGAAAAGTTAATATAAATCTGAGGTAACTCAAGGAGATTAGTCATCAAATAAACCCAAGTAACGCATGAATAATCATCAATAAAAACGACAAAAAAATTGAGCTCCTCCCATAGAAGCGGTGGGAGCGGGGCCTCAAACATTAGAGTGGATAAGATCAAAAGGAGAGCAAGCAAGAGAGAAATTATTGTGAAAAGATAAAGCAGATTGTTTGGTAGTTTAACAAGAAACGCAATCAAAAAACTCATTATTAACCTGACCCAAAATACGTTGAGACACAAGAGGACACAATTTTTCCAAGGAGCTGTGGGCAAGACGTTGATGCCATAAGTGAAGGGTAGATGGAGAAGAAGCAGTAGAGAGATTTGGCACAGGGGGAATATGAAGATTCTCAAGTTCAAACAACCTTCTGACCTTACGTCCAGTCCCAATGATTTGTCCCGTTCGATGATAGTTTACACGACAACCAAAAATAGAAAAATTGACATCAAAATCGAGTTCAACAAGTTGACTAATAGAAATAAAATTAAAGTTCAATTTGGTAATATAATAAGTATCAGGGAGATTAAGAATGGATTGGGAAATAAAACCCTTGTGTGTTGTGTGCAGGAGAGAACTATTAGCAATATTGATAGAAGGTGCATTGGTAGTTGTAGACAAAGACGATAAAAGATGACGCAAAGGAGACATGTCATTAAAGCAACTGGAGTCAAAATACCATTTAGAATTACCTGGAGGAGTTGAAAAAGCAGCATGAATGTTACCAGAAAGGGAGAGAAGATGCTTAAGAAGAGACGCAATATCAGATAGAGAGACAGTAGACAGGTTGAGAGGAGCAGAAGTGGTAGATTCAGTAGTAGCATCAACCGGAGAAGCAGACACATTCTTGGAGAAGTTGGGATGAGAATGATACTTAAGGTGATCAGGACGTGGTGGGCGAGTAGGTCAGGTAGTAATCAAATGTCCCGAGAGCTTGCAGTAATCGCAGAATAGTTGTGGACAATTGTAGCTAATGTGACTTCACTGTTGGCATGTGTGACATTCAACAGAAGGACAGTCTGAGAAGAGGTGCCCAGAACGGTTACATTTATGATAAAATTTACTCTATCTATCTGTGGCAGCAAAAACATCTGAATTTTCCATAATAGTAGATACAAAGATCAAAGGGAAGAGAGAAAACTGCAAATTTGGGGCCGAAAACTGGAAAACAGACGGCAGAATCAGAAATAGCTCGCCAAAAACCCTTAAGGAGGGCCTCATTGTCTGACACGTCAGCTGCCACGTCAAATTCTACGTCAGCAGCGACGCCAGTAGGAAAGGTGACACGTGGCGACGGCTGAGTGGAGAAGGGAAGCCACGTCAATGTTGAATCAGCAAGATCGGCGCACGGGTCACGAAGCGGTCCGGGTCGGGTTGGTATGGGAGCAGGTTGCTAGAGGCACTACTTCTGTGACACGTGGCATGCTCTGGACCGTTTGATCGTTGCTGAAGACGTCTGGAGAAGGAAAACGATGGAAGCAGATAGCGATCTTGCGGCGGCACGTGGCGGTAGGGGTGTGCATGGGCCGGGTGAAACCAGGTTTGATGTGACCCAGACCCGGCCCGAAAATATATACCGGGCCTATTTATTAGACCCGAACCCGGCCCTAGACCCGATGAAACCTATACACTTTCGGGCCACGATTATACCGAGTAAAAATCGGGTGAAACTCGGGCCGTTAACACTACATTATCTTGATACCTTCTTATAAGCTAGCATGTGAAAATATCCAAATTTCCAAGACTCTAACCATTATTTGACATGGTAAAATTCACTTAGAAAAATATAACAAGAACCAACTTTTCTCTAAAATTAAAGCATAACCATAATCAATACTAATATTGTCTAATAACACCAAATATTTAAATCAATATAAATAACACAATATTATACATTAGTCTAAAATCTTATGCATTTTAAACATAAAACATTAATTTGTAGTCTTATAATAACTAATAACACAAAATATTAAGGTTTACAATACTTAAATTTCACATAAGAATAGCCATCATCCATCACTAATAATACAAAATATTAATTGTGTATAATGACCGGGCCACCGGGCCGACTTCGGGTGACCCGAGCCATGGCCCGGACCCGACCTGAAATAATGACCAGGTCTATTTTTGAGACCCTTACCCGACCCTAGACCCGGTGAAATCATACCAAAATTGCCCCTAAAATGTTCGGGGCCGGGCCGGGCCATGCACACCCCTACATGGCGGCGCGTCCGATTGTTTCTGGCTATGGGGCTGGGCTCGTTGAACTCACGAAAGCGAGACGAAGATGGTGGTAATGGCAGTGACAAACCAAAGCGTTGGAAAATGTTCGAAAAATGAGGCCAAAGAACACTTTCGGGAGAAAAAAAGGGGCTATGAACGAATTTTCATGGAAAAAAAAAGAACGTATGCTCTAGATACTATGTTAGAAACAAAAGAATAATCTGAAGAGTGTATTATTGAGTGAGTTAAAAGGTACGATACATAAGGGTATTGGGTATATATAGGTGCTAGAAGAATCAAATAATAAAAGCATATAATCCTACAATTAATATATAGATATTCTATATAAATATAAATGATACTAATTGATCTAAATTGATTCTAATTTATTCTCTAACATATTATAAAACATGTACTAAAAATAATAACAATCTCTTTTTCAATATAAATAACTAAATTATGTATATTTTTCTTGTTTCTTTTATTATGTGACTGAAGGAAAAAAAATTGTCGGTAAAGATTTTTTCAAAAATATTCCGTTGCAAGTATAGTTCTAAACCAACAATTAACCTCAATTAATGTTTAAATTGTTTGTCACTTAAGCAAACCCAATAAAATTAACCGAAGAATTTAAACCTCGGGTCGTCTCTCAAGGAATTGCAGGGAAGCGTATTTATTATTGGTTAAGAAAAAGTATATTTTTGGGTTTTGTAATAAGAACAAGAAAGTAAAATGGCGAGAAAATAAACTAATAACTAAGAAAAGTCCTAGCAAGTGTTGAGAATCGGAATTCCTATCCTCATTATCATTGTCAATTGTGATGGTAATTGCAAATTGCTCTCACGTAGTTAACCTCTAACAATTGAAGGAAAGTCAAGTGAGAAAATCAACTTGAGTTCACAAGTCCTAATCAAAGACTAGAGTTAGTGAAGCTCAAGCCAACTAGCAACTTTCAATCACCAACCAACAAGAGACTTTGACAATTCAAGAGTCTCCAAATTACTCAATCCAAACTAAGAATACAAAAATCTAATTTAAAATCCAACCAAGCATTTTATCAAACACTTGGTGGGCATAAAATAAAAGCATGGTAAAATTGCAAGACATAAAAAATTCTAAGACTAACCAAAGCAAAGAAATAACCATAACAAAGTAATTGAACAATAAGAAACATGAAACATAAATTGCATTAATGAAAATTGAGAGTAACACATGAACTCATAAACTAAATTAGCAAAATAAAGGAATCAATAAGGGAAGTAGGTAACTAAAGTGCTAGAACAAATAAAAGAGAAAACTAAATTAAAGGAAGATTGAAATCTGAACCTAAGGAGAAATTGAAAGAAGAAACCCTAAACATAGAGAGAGGAGAGAGCCTCCCTCTCTAGAATTCTACATCTAAAATCTAAAATGTGAATGAATGAGAAGTGAATGATTTTCCCTTCCAGCTCTACTCTGCAACCTCTAATCTGTAATTTCGGGCCTGAAACTGGGTCAAAAGCAGCCTAGAAATCGCCCCCCAACATTTTCTGTTTAATGCAGCACGTGACGTTCGTCACGCATACGCGTCATCCACTCATACGCGTCGCTGGACTTTTCACTGGCCACGCGTAGGCTTCAGCCATGCGTGTGCGTCATTTGTCGAATACACCAGTCATGCGTACGCGTCGTCCATGCGTGCGCGTCGCTACCAGATTCTCAAAACTTCAATTTCTTGTGTTCCTTCCACTTTTGCATGCTTCTTTTCCATCCTCTAAGCCATTCCTACCTATAAATCCTGAAAATACTTAACAGACGTATCACGGCATCGAATGGTAAGAAGAGAGGATTAAAATTAGCAAATTTAAGGCCAAAGAAGTATGTTTTTAATCACAGCACAAAATTAGGAAGGTTAATGTAAAACATGCGAATTATATGCATAAGGGTGAGAATAATAGATAAAATCCACTCAATTATACAAAATAAACTATAAAATAGTGGTTTATCAATCTCCCCATACTTAAACATTAGCATGTCCTCATGCTTTGCTCAATAGAAGCTATAAAGGAGGTGAAGAGGAATAGTAGAATTTATGAAGTACAACCTATCTATATGAATGCAACTAAATACAAAATGCTTTTACCTACTTGGTTAAAAGTAAATCAAATTCTCTAAAAACAAATATGAACTGGATTCCACTAATTCAAATCATAAAATGAAGTACACATAAACTTGCAAGAAGAAAGCTCGTGAAAGCCGAGAACAAAGAATCGAGCATCGAACCCTCACCGGAAGTGTATACACTCTCATCATTCAAGTGTCTAAGGTTCGATTCTCTCAATTCTCTACTAACCTTGCTTTCTAAGGCTTGCTCTTCTTCTACCAATCAACAAAAATTTAATGCACGAATACACATATCAAGAGGTCTTTTAAGGGTTGTAATGGGGTTAAGGTCAAGGTAGGATTGTATTTGGTTAAGTGGACTAAAATCTGAATCCTTGATTAACCTAAACTTCCCTCCTAACTTAAGACAATCCATGTAATCAGAATATAAAATCTAACTACCCATTAACTATGTTTACCATATATTCATGCATCCCAATTTTTAGTACAGTACATATGAATTGCTATCACCATTTACTTTGGGGCATTTTGTCTCCTTTTATTATTTGCTCTTTTTTTTTGCTTTTTCTCTTTTCTTTTCTTTTCTTTTCTTTTGTTTTTCTCAATGCATATGATTAAGGTATTAAATGCAAGAATATGTCCTCAACATTCTTTTCACATTTTCACAAAAAAGTCTAACATACTCAATTTTCAAACTAGATATTTCCAAACCCAATTTTCCCACACTTAAATCATGAGCACTCTCAGTAGTCTAAGCTAACCAAGGATTCAAATTAAGGTCATTTATTATTTTTCACTTAGAGTTAATGATGTGCTAAAGTAAAGAACAGATAGGGTAAAATAGGCTCAATATTGGTTTGCAAAGGATAATGAAAGGGTAAGGCCATATGGGTATGTGAGCTATAGTGAAACAAAGGTCTCAATCACGTAGGTGCATGCATGCATCAAATGATGCATATATCAAAAGATGGAAATATAGAATTAAGCAAGACAAAGATCACAATTTTAGAGAGAACAACACACACCAAAATAAAACATTGGTTGATAAGATGCAACCAATCAAATAAGTTCAAAAACTTACTGGGTTTGTGTGTTTGAGCTCTAAACCATGTTCCAAAATAAATTTCTTCAAGCAAGTTCAAAAAAGTTTTAATTCAATTTAGTGAAATGATATAAAATAGTTTCTTGAAAAAGAATTCATCACTTCAACTAAGTAGTACATACATGCAAGCAACTAACTATACATGCAATCTATCATGCAATGCAACAATTAACTAACAAGAAAATTAAACATTGGTGTTGAAAAGAAAGTAGTTACCCACGGAAGTCGGTCATCGACCTCCCCACACTTAAAGATTGCACCGTCCTCAGTGCATGCAAATATGTGCAAGTGGACGGGTTGCTACAACTGATGCGATTTCTCTAAAAGATTATGCACAGGAACTTGTTTGTTCGCCCCATTAGAAGTGTTCCGTTCCCCTTCTTGGTGGCCATCTTGAAAGAAGATAAAAAGGAAGAAGAATAACCCACGAACAAAGATATGCAAGCAAATAAAGATGGGTGGGCTAATGCCAAATAATAATGAGGTTCTCAACTACATGGTAGCTACAACATGCAAGTGAGAAAACAGTATAGGCAAATGGCATATCAACTAATATTTGATGCAAGAGTAAAGTCAAAGCATAAGTAAATGGCAAGAATACTCGAAAACATCAAGTTAAAACAAGACTTGACACAGACAAGATTAGTGATAAGCATGAAAGCATTTGGTCCTACCCTAACTTAATGATAATGAAGCGCAAAAACAAAGAATAATGAGTTAGAAGGGATCAAAGCACTAATCTTGAGTGTGGGGCAAAAATTTCCATTAATGCTAAACAAGTTACGAAGCACCAAAATGATTCAAGAAATCTTCAAAAGTTGAGTAGAAAATTTAACACCATTGGTAAAATAGGAAACGTAAGAAGGAAAATAAAAATAAGTTACAAAAGCAAAGTTAAAATGAAATGAATGGAAGTATGCAAATGTAATAAACAAAAGAGAATAAAAGAGAATAAGGATGAGAAGTTAAAGAAATGAAGAAGAAAAAAGTAAGAAAGGAGGAAAAAAGAAAGAGAAAGGAGAGAAGAAAGGAGAAAGAAATGGGGTAGAGAAGCGACGCGTAAGCGTCGTCCACGCGCACGCGTGGGTTGCAGAATGGGGAGGTGACGCGTACGCGTGAGAAGCAGAAATTAGAAGGTGACGCGTATGCGTGGAAATGAATTGTGCTCCTCGAACAACATTCGCATAGTTTCTGCACAACTCTCGGGTTTTTATACTGGAGGTGACATCAATATCATACAACGCGTGCGCGTCGTCCACGCTTATGCGTGGGAAGCCAAAATTGCAAATGACGCGTGCGCGTCACTGACGCACACGCGTGGGTAGGGTTGTGCACTTGGCACCCCACCACCGTGGTCCTGGCATAACTTACTGTCCAGGCCGCGCCGTCGCACCGTTCCAGCACGATTTGGGCACGAACCAAATTCGGGCGTTGACGCGTATGCGTCAGGCACGCGCACGCGTGACAGCCCCCCCCCCTTTTTTTTATGAAATAGGGAAAAAAATCAAGAATGATTCAGGGATTTATAGAAGCAAAATACTCTAAAAACACTCGAAAAATAAAGTAAAAAAATGTAACTAGGAAGATCATACCGTGGTGGGGTGTCTCCCACCTAGCACTTTTAGTTATTGTCCTTAAGTTGGACATTTGGTGAGCTCCTTGTCATGGTGGCTTGTGCTTGAACTCATCTTGAAGCTTCCACCAACGCTTGGACTTCCAATAAGCTCCAACATTTCCAAGTGAATTCACCAAGCCTTAATGAAGTTCTTCACAAGCTGTGAGCTCCCAAAGTTGATCCTCTTGTATGCCGGGATTCCAAATCTTATTTCTACACCTGTCTTTAAGTTGATCATCATTTTTCCAACCGAGTGGCAAGCAATCTGAATTCTCTATGAAGTACCAAACTCTTCTCTTAGATCCAGCCAATTGATCATTAGTCCAACCCTTGCATCTAGCTCTTGAAATCTCAACCTTGATGAGTCTTGATTTGCAACTCCAACGACTAAACATCCTTCTCTTACGCTTCATTCCACAAAGCCTCCTAAGTTGGCCATCTGTTTCAAGAATGCCATACTCAAGTGGGACAATAAAGCTAATAGAGATAAGTTTTACCTACTCAAATGAAGGAGTAAACGGCAACCTAGGTAGAGAAGTCTCCAACGATCTTGACAAAGCATATTCAACTCCCGTCCAACCTTTCCGAAGGACTTCCACTTCCACACATTTTCCATTTTCTGAAGGGATTTTTGACGGTTTAGAATTCCTCAATGAATTCTCATTGCGAGTATAGTTTCTAAACTAACAAATAATCCTTTCATGCAAAAAATTGTTTGTCACAAGTAACAAATCCCAATAAAAATAATAACCGAAGTATTCAAATCTCGGGTCATCTCTCAAGAAATTGCAGGGAAGTGTACTTATAATTGGTTATGGGATTTTATCTTTTTGGGTTTTGAAATAAGGAACAAGGAATGTAAATAATAAGGAAATAAAATAATAATTAAGAAAAGCCTTAGCAAGGATTGATAATTGGAATTCCTATTCTCATTATCATAGTCACTTGTGATGGTAATTGCCTTTTGCTATCACTTAGTTAACCTCTAACAATTGTAGGTAAGTCAAGTGAGAAAATCAACATGAACCCTCAAGTCCTAGTCAACTCCTAAGGAAAGACTAGAGTTAGTGGAATTCAAGTCAACTAGCAACTTTCAATTGTCAATCAACAAGAGACTTTGACAATTCAAGAGTCTCTAATTACTCAATCTTAGCTAAGAACATAAAAAGCTAGTTTAAAATCCAACCAAACATTTCATCAAACACTTGATGGGTACAAAGTAAAAGCGTAGAAAAATAATAGAGAATGTAAAATCTAAAACCAACAATAACAAAATCAATGATAACAAATTATAGAAGAAGCAATAAACATAAAATACCTCAAATTGCATAAAAAGGGAAATCAAATCTAACATGAAGAATTCATAAACTAAATTGACAACATAAAGTAATCAACAGGGGAAATAAATAAACTAGAATGCTAGAACAAATAAAAGTAGAAGAGAAAACTAAATTAAACTAAGATAGAAATCTGAAATTGAAAAGGAATAAACTAAGAATCCTAAAACCTAGAGAGAGGAGAGAGCTTCTCTCTCTAGAAAACTACATTTAAAATCTAAAATTATGTGAATGAATGTTGTCTCCTGATTCCTCCACTCTACAGCCTCTACTATGTGTTTTCAAGCTTGAAATTGGGCCAAAAGGAGCCCAGAAATTGCCCCACAGCGTCTTCTGTGTAATGTAGCACGTGACGCTCTGTCACGCGTACGCGTCGTCCACGCATATGCGTCATTTGGCAAAAATCCTGGTCACACATACGCGTTAGTCACGCGTACGCGTCGCTCGTCTTCTACGCCAGTCACACGTACGCGTCGCCCACGCGTACGCGTCGCTGCCAGCTTCTCAAAACACCATTTTCTTGCGTTCCTTCCACTTTTGCATGCTTCCTTCCCATCCTCTATGCCATTCCTACCCTATGAACCCTGAAAACACTTAGCAAATATATCACAGCATCGAATGGTAATAAGAGGGAATTAAAATTAGCAAGTTTAAGGCCAAAGAAGCATGTTTTTAATCATAACATAAAATTAGGAAGGAAAATATAAAACATGCGAATTTTATACATAAGTATGAGAATAATGGATAAAATCTACTAAATTAAGCACAAGATAAACCCTAAAAATGGGGTTTATCAGTTCTTCATACTCAAGGAGTTCATTTGCGGATGTAGATTCATCACTAGGAAGACTTGATTCATGATCATCATCACTAAGGGAACTTGCCTCTTGATCTATTCCATCCAATTCTTTATAGGGAATATGCCTTGGAGGTTGTGCATAGCCTCCTCAACATCGATTTCAAGCTTCTTAGGGGAATACTCTACAACTCTAGATTCCCATGAAGGTTCAGCATCTCCTAAGTCTTCAACCACTTCTTTCTCTTCATCAATTACGGTTTCCTCCAATTGTTCCAATACAAAGTCACATTCCTCACTTTTAACCGGAGTTCCTAGTCTCTCCTTTATGATGTGTTCCTCATTAGATTCTTCACATGCAGCCATGGGGGTACTTTGAGTGTTGAAGCACAGTGAAGCTAAATTATCTACTACCTCGGTCAAGGTAGCTATGAATTCTAGTGTCGTCCGCTGCATCTCTCTTTGCCCTTGAAGAAGAACACCAAGGGTGTCATCCATTGGAGACTGGAGTGGATATGAGGGTTCATCGGTTAGGAGAAGGGGTTCATAATAGGAGGGTGGTTCGTCATAATAAGGATATGGCAGTTCAGCACTCCCCATCTTTTCCACTTGTTGCACAACACACTCCAATCCCTTGTTCTCAAGTTAAGATTTGTTAACCATGAGAGCTTCATGTGCTTTTCGGCTTTCCTCTCGCTCTATTTGATGAATGGTTGCTTGAAATCGATCCATTGCTTCCTTAAAATGATCCCGTGGCTCTTTTTCTACGTGGCTAACATAATTAGGATCATATTGCTTTTGGATTGATGGATATAGACATTCCCCTATGGAGGGTTGTGGTGGAAAGAAAAATTCATCTTGTGGTTAAAAATTCGCATACATTGGAGGTGGTGTATATTGAGGTGGTGGTTCTTGGGAGTAACTGGGTTGGAATTGGGGTGGTTCTATGTATGGTTTATATGGCTCATAAGGTGGTTGGTATGGGGGATAAGAACTAGGGTCAAATAGAAGTGTTTGGTAGGATGAGACTTGTGAGTATGGTTAAGGGCTATATTGAGGAGGGGGTTCATAGGTATATGGTGGTGGTTGTTGATTGTCACAAAGAGGTCCACCATAACCATTGTCTTGGTATGCATCATGGAATGGTTGTTGCTCATAGTACATTGGAGGAGGTTGTTGCCAAGAGGGTTGATCAAATCCTTATGACTCCTCCCATCTTTGATTGTCCCATCCTTGATGCATGTTTTCATTATAGCTTCCATTCTCTACAACATAATTTGAATCAAACTCATAGCCAAAGGGTGAGAATACATAGTAACAAGAGAAAATAAAAACAAAAACTAATAAGAAATAATGAAAATAAACTCCTAAAACTAGAAACAACTAACAAAGAAACAAAAAGCAAACATATTCACAATATTCACAATAACCAATAATAAGGCACACATTTGCAATTTTCTGGAAACGGCGCCAAAAACTTGACAGAAGAAAATTGTCGATAAAGATTTTCACAAAAATATCACGTTGCAAGTATAGTTCTAAACCGACAATTAACCTCAATCAATGTTTAAATTATTTGTCACTCAAGCAAACCCAATAAAATTAACCAAATTATTTAAATCTCGGGTCGTCTCTCAAGAAATTGCAGGGAAGCGTATTTATTATTGGTTATGAAAAAGTATATTTTTGGTTTTGTAATAAGAACAAGAAAGTAAAATGGCGAGAAAATAAACTAATAACTAAGAAAAGTCCTAGCAAGGGTTGAGAATCGGAATTCCTATCCTCATTATCATTGTCAATTGTGATGGTAATTAGAAATCGCTCTCACTTAGTTAACCTCTAACAATTGAAGGAAAGTCAAGTGAGCAAATCAACTTGAGTTCACAAGTCCTAATCAAAGACTAGAGTTAGTGAAGCTCAAGCCAACTAGCAACTTTCAATCACCAACCAACAAGAGACTTTGACAATTCAAGAGTCTCCAAATTACTCAATCCAAGCTAAGAATACAAAAATCTAATTTAAAATTCAACCAAGCATTTTATCAAACACTTGGTGGGCACAAAATAAAAGCATGGTAAAATTACAAGACATAGGAAATTCTAAGACTAACTAAAGTAAAGAACTAACCATAACAAAGCAATTGAACAATAAGAAACATGAAACATAAATTGCATTAATGAAAATTGAGAGTAACACATGAACTCATAAACTAAATTAGCAAAATAAAGGAATCGATAAGGGAAGTAGGTAACTAAAGTGCTAGAACAAAAAAAAGAGAAAACTAAATTAAAGGAAGATTGAAATCTGAACCTAAGGGAAAATTGAAAGAAGAAACCCTAAACATAGAGAGAGGAGAGAGCCTCCCTCTCTAGAATTCTACATCTAAAACCTAAAATGCGAATGAATGAGAAGTGAATGATACCCCCTTCCAGCTCCACTCTGCAGCCTCTAATTTGTAATTTCGGGCCTGAAACTGGGTCAAAAGCAGCCCAGAAATTGCCCCAGCGTTTTCTGTTTAATGCAACATGTGACGCTCGTCACGCGTACGCGTACACATCGCTGGACTTTTCACTGGACTTTTCAATACAAAATAAACCATAAAATAATAGTTTATCAGTGACATAACTCAAAAAGTGTTCTAACATTTGAGTATAATTATTTTGATATCTGCAGCAACTAAATTTTTTAATCAGGTTCATTATTTAATAATTAATTAATTACAATTATAATGATTACAAATTTTAATTTTATAGTAAAATATTAGAAGATAATACTTTTAAAAAATAAACATATCTAATTTAGAATTTAAAAATATAAAAATACTAGTTTTAGTGAATTTCTAACTGATAATAAACAACCTTTTAAAATATAGTCATAACTAATTTCATAATTATTAGATTTGAATAATCTTTAGCTACATAAAAATATAAGAAAACTATATTTATTCTTTAAGTTAAGTGCAAAATCAAATTCAAATTCAATTAGGTAGTTAAATTTGTTACAAATTCATAGTAGAAAATCATGCTCTAACTAATCAGCCTGATATACTAACAGTATTTTATAAATATCTCAATTTATAGTTATCTAATTGATTTTGTTCAAAGCTTATTTTAAAATTAACTAAATTATCTATAAATTTGTCTCTAATAGCTATTTCTAAATTCCAAACGTAGAAAATGTTACAGGGCTCTCAAAGTGACGATTCATATTGAAGATTTTAACTAAACGTGAGTTAGATTTCGCTAACACAATTTGCACATATTTAAGAGCTATTTGAGTTCTTCCTTTTTCATTCTATTCGCTTTTTCTATACAAAAATTTCAAGTGACATACTTCCTTTATCTTCTATTATTATCACTCGTATACTTTTTTATTTCATTATTGGAAAAACCTTTATCTTTTCTCACTTCCATATTCTTACTCTAAATTGTTCATTAAACTATTCATAAATTTTACTCATATAATATTCAAAAAGGTATCCTCTCTGAACTATGCAAACTACATGTGAATTAGCATTTTTTAGGTTAGTTTTTAGGTTTTATAGTAAGAAAAGTTTCAACAACTCTAAATTTTCTTATTTTTCTTATTAATTTTCTACAACTTTCCATTATTTTTTTGGCAACATTTGCTACTTTCAAGTGTTTTTTTTAATCAAATTCAAGTAGTGAGTTTCAATATTCTCTTATAAATTCTTGAATTTTTCACAAGTAAGAACATTTCTTGGCACCGGATTCGATGGTCCCAAAATGTTTGGACCATTAAATGGTCCCAGAACAAAACATGTTTTTAAGTTTTTTTATAACTGCTAAATAGTCCTTATCTAATTTTAATTACAAATTAACCCCATGTATTTTATTTAATAATAAAAACTATTTTTTATTTTATAAATTATTATTTTATCATTAATCTATTATGATTATTAACAATCAAAAATAAAAACAATAATGAATTAGATCTTCCATTGATCATAATAAACTTTTTGGCTATTCCAATCGATTAAAAGATTATATTTGATCCGTGACGTTCGTCCAGGACTGTGAAATCGTGTTTCTTTGAAAATCAATCGATTAGATAATCAAAACAATCGATTGAATTTCAGGTTTCCCATAACTCGATCGATTGGACTAAAGGTTGTCATCACAAAACAATCGATTGAAAATTGCAAGGCAGCATGGTTTTTGCAAAAATTAATCGATTGGTCATATTACCAATCGATTGAACGATGACTAAAATGTGGATTTTTTATAATTCAATCGATTGTTTATACTACCCAATCGATTGAATGCTTCAAAACAACCTGAGGTCTCACAATTCAATCGATTGGTTGTGTTACCCAATCGATTGAATTCATCAAAACTATAGATTTGCCGAATTCAATCGATTGGTTTTAGCTATATTCAGATCTTAGAACTGTTATGTCAATTTTGCATTCGTATAACATTGTCTTCTTGAGCTTATTTACTTGAGCATGTGAATGTGATTGAAGATAGAATTTTAAAGATAAGATAGATGAATAATAAGATAATAATTTACAAAAACGATAACAAAATTAAAATAGGCGTAGTACACACTTCAATCGATTGGGTAGCACAATCAATCGATTGAATTTGGCAAATCCATATTCGTTTTAAAGCATTCAATCGATTGGGTAGTATAAACAATAGATTGAATTATAAAAAACTCACATTTTAGTCATCGTTCAATCGATTGGGTAATATGACCAATCGATTGATTTTTGCGAAAACCATGCTGACTTTCAATTTTTAATCGATTATTTTGTGGTGACAACCTGTAGTCCAATCGATTGAGTTATGGAAACCTGAAATTCAATCGATTGTTTTGATAATCCAATCGATTGATTTTCAAAGAAACACGATTTCACAGTCCTGGACGAACGTCATGGATCAAATATAATCTTTTAATCGATTGGAATAGCCAATTATTTTTTATTGTTAATAAACATAATAGATTAATGATAAAATAATAATTTATAAAATAAAAAATAATTTTTATGATTAAATAAAATATATGGGGTTAATTTGTAATTAAAATTAGATAAGGACTATTTAGCAGTTATAAAAATAACTTAAAAAACATATTTTGTTCTGGGACCATTTAATGGTCCAAACATTCTGAGATCATCAAATCCAGTGCCACATTTTCTTATTTGTTTGCATATCTTTTTTTCTTTCTACTGTTTATTTTTTTCATGACTTTATATTAATTGAAATTTTGAATTAAATTTTATAAATTTTTGCACCACGGGTATCTTAGAATTTATATTTTATTGAGCAAATTTTAAATTTCTTGCAATTTTAGGTGAATTTAGAATTTTGTTTTGACATATATTATGATGATGTTAAATTTTATTTATCTACTCTCTAAGTGTTTGATGAAACATTTTTAATCATTATGAAGTAAAATTCTTGTTTTGGCTTGAGGGTGGGACCTAAGTGAGTCCTAATTTCGATTGTAGTTCATGTTTAACGATAATTAGAATAGTTGAATTAATTTAATTAACTAGACTCTAACAAATTTTTTACATTATTATTAGTTAACTTATTAGAATAACTTCACATTAATATCTTTTATAGTTTGTGATCAAAGGAAGGTTTTGAATTGACTTAGCTATATCTCGAGTGACTTTAAGTCCGAACTCCTAAAGGCTCATGAAAATGATGAAGCGTTATGGAAAGTGTTATCGGCTATCGAACAAGGAAAATAGTGGAGAGTGTCGGAAGAAAAAGATGGGTTATGGAGATTCAAGGGTAGGATCATTGTGCCAGATGTTGGCACTTTGAGGCAAGATATCTTAAAGGAGGCGCACAAAAGCGGATTTTTCATTCACCCGGGAAGTACTAAGATGTACCATGATTTAAAGGCGATATTTTGGTGGCCAGGTATGAAGAATGATGTGGCGGAATATGTTTCAAAGTGCTTAACTTGCCAAAAGGTAAAGATTGAACATCAGAGACCTTCCGGGATGTTGCAACCTTTAGAGGTTCCGCAATGGAAGTGGGAAAGTATTGCAATGGGCTTTGTGTCGAGATTGCCAAGGACTAGGACTGGTTTTGATGCTATCTGGATGATTGTGGACCGACTGACGAAGTCAGCTCACTTTTTGCCCATTCGGATGACTTACACCCTTGAGGAGCTAGCACGGTTATACATAAAGGAGATTGTGAGACTTCATGGTGTACCTGCTACTATAATCTCTGATAGAGATCCTCGTTCCACTTCGAGGTTTTGGGGTGCATTTCAGAAAGCTTTTGGAACCCGATTAAGCTTGAGTACAGCTTACCATCCTCAAACAGATGGTCAATCCGAAAGGACGATCCAAACACTAGAGGATATATTGAGAGCTTGTATTTTGGACCAACCGACGAGTTGGGATCCGTATATGCCGTTAGTGGAGTTTGCATACAATAATAGTTACCATGCGAGCATCGGAATGGCTCCGTATGAGGCATTGTATGGGATGAAATGTCAATCTCCGCTATGTTGGTATGAAGCTGGAGAGAAAGGCTTGTTGGGGCCGGAAATGATAGTTGAGACCACTGAACAAGTCAAGAAAATTCGAGATAGGATGCTTACGGCGCAGAGTCGCCAAAAGAGTTACGCCGATCACAGGTAAAAGCCCTTGGAGTTTGAGGAAGGAGATCATGTTTTCCTTAAAGTTACTCCGACCACAGGGGTAGGTAGGGCGATTAAAGCGAAGAAGTTGAATCCTCAATACATTGGTCCATTTCAGATCCTGGAGAGGGTTGGACCGGTGGCATATCGGATGGCTCTACCTCCTCATCTTTCGAACCTGCATGACGTGTTTCACGTGTCGCAGCTTCGTAAGTATACTCCTGATGCTAGCCATGTGTTAGAACCTGAATCGGTTCAGTTGAAAGAAGATTTGACGCTTCCAGTGGCTCCAGTTAGAATTGATGATACTAGTATCAAACGATTACGTGGAAAAGAGGTTTCATTAGTCAAAGTGGCTTGGAGTCGAGGCGGTGTTGAGGAACACACTTGGGAACTTGAGTCGGAGATGCGAACGGATTATCTGCACTTATTCTCAGGTAATTGAATTTGAATTTTGTGGGCAAAATTCCCAATTAGGTGGGTAGAATGTAAGACCCCGTTAATTAACGGCTAATTAACCCATAAAATGAGAATTTATTCTAGAAAGCCAAAAATGTTATTTTTATGGCTAAATGTGATAGAGGAGATTGAGACGAGAATTTCGGTACTAATTTTATAGAAAACGGACTAAGATTGGACCGAACGGGCCAAACCGGGCCAACCGGACCCAAAGTGGGCCCTTGAGATGTTGTGTATGGGTATGATGATTGTGGCTTAGGTTGTGTATATCTGAATATTAGAGCTTGATTGGTGATTTTGGAAATCTTGGAAGAGAGTTTTGTGTGATAAAATCTGTTCTTGGAGGTGTTGATACCTTGAGAGCTTGTGGACAAGTGGTTTGGAAGTGCTCCGGTTGAGTTTGGGAAATCGGCTAAGGTATGGTTTCAATTTTTCGTATCTAATATGTAATGTGGTAGGAAATACTTAGGCTAGAGGCCCTAAGATAGGCATTGAATTGTTGGTGTTGTTGAATGGTTGAGATATATGATGTGTTCATATATGTGATTATGAATATTGATGCCTTGATTGTGTGATATATGAGAAATGCATGTTGTGATATATGCTTGATGAATGATTGAGGTTGAATTGATGGGTGGTACCATGTTGATGGTGAGTATGAGGTTGATCATGTATAATGATGGTTGATTGGAAATTGATATTATTGGAAATTGGGATGAGAAGGATGTATGACATGATATTGTGTTTGTCCTTTAGCCATTTGATTGAGAAGTGTTAAAATGGTTGGATGTGGTTTTGGGAATTTTGGTAAAATATCAATGTGTGAGTTGAGGATGGCTTGATGTTGATTTTGGTACATTTTGATTGATTTCAAAGAAAAGGGATGAAATTGGCATCTTTTGATTGATTTCGAAAAGAGTTGAAAGTGGCTTGTTTTGAAAATGGCACTTTATGGTTTTGTATGAAAACATGGTTTTTGGGCATACTTTGACGGGACATAACCTGGACTACGGATCTCTGTTTTCTGCCAAATCTGTTTAGAAATGAAATTGGATCCGGGATGTCCATGCCGCTCAAAGAACAGGTGAAAAATGATTTAAAATGAGAAAGTTATGTCCGTCGGAAGATTGGGGGTTGAATCTGTAAATTCTGCAGCTTTTAACTTAGAAAATTTTTTAGCAGAATGACCCTCCGCGCGCGTAGGCGCACTTGGCGCGTACGCGCCGTTCTTCGAGAAAGCACCATCCACGTGTGCGCGTGGTGTGCGCGAGCGCGTCGATGCGCTGCACCAAATGCCCAGCCAATTTCCAGAGAGTTGTGCCAGAGTTGTGCCAGTTTTGTGCCTAGGGCGCAAGAGCACCCACGCGTACGCATGGCTGACGCTTGCGCGTCGTTTGGCTAATTTTCAATCCGCGCGTTCGCGCGTATGACGCTTGCGCGTCGATGAGTTTTAAGGCCATCCACGCGTGCGCATGGAGTGCGCGTACGCGTGGCCCTGTTTTCATCCAAAGTTGATTTTTGAGTTTTAAAAGCCAAATTTCATACTTCTAAGCCTCCGATCTCACCACTTATGTCTTAAATCGTTATGATATTCCTAGCTATGAGATAAGGAGCTAGTGAATGTGGTAACTTGCGAGTGAAGCAAGGGAAAAATGAATGATCAATGAGGATCAAAGATGATTATGTGAGGTGTGGAGGATGGCGGTGGAAGTGCTTGTTGTGCCATGGGCCGAAGGGCCGTAATTGTTAATGAATTGGCTGGTTATGGATTTAAACGTGAGCCGGATGGCTAGATTATTGCCGTGTTACGGCGGAGCCATGATTGTGGCCAAGTATAAATGCATATATGCTGTTGAATGAATTGTGAATGTTTGCACTTCCACCATTGGAGATGAGGGTTTCCCTGGGTAGTAGCAGTGGCTAGCCACCACGTGCTCCAGGTTGAGACTCGAAGCTTTGTTGACCTTATGTCGTAAGTGTGGCCGGGCACTGTGAAAGTCCCGGATGAGCTCGCCCCCGTAAATATTCACCAGTGAGGGTGATGGATATGGATCATGATTATGATCAAGTTTATGACGAGTATAACTCGAGTTGGGGATGCGCGACAGAGGGACAGTCCAATGGTTAGCTACCAGGACTTGTCGGGTTGGCTCTATAACTGACAGATGATATCATCAGCCACTAGGGACAGGCATTCATCATATGCATACTATGTGAATTGTTTGAGATTGCCTATTTGACTGCATATTACTTGCTATTTGTCTAAATTCCTTAATTGTTCTTATTTGTATATCTCTTGTCTGATATAACTGTGTTTGCTATATTATACTCCTGCTGGTGGTTGGGAGGTCTGAAGGAATTAGAAAGGGAAGTATTAGTTAGACTGAAGAATCTTTAGTCAGTTGCCACTTACGGTTTAGCTTGTTTATAAGCTTTGATATTATCTGGAGGAAGTTCTAGGATTTCCTTCGGCTTTCCTCTATTATTATGTATTATATATGTGGAAGCTGTTACCATGCTGGGGACCTCTGGTTCTCACCCATGCGGATTTTGTGGTTTTCAGATGCAGGACGCGAGGCTTCTCGTTGAGGCATGCTGGAGACTTCTGGATTAGCGAAGATCCTTTGTTCTTGGGACTCTGTTTTGGGTTATATATCTTGTTTAGATACTTTTATCTCCATTAAATAATACAAACTGTGATGACTCCTCTTATAGAAGGTTTTGGAGAATAGGTTTCTGTATTTGTGTCCCTTTGGGTTTTCCTTGGGGTTTTCCTTATTTTATTATATGTATATATTGCTATGCTCGGACCGGTTATCTTCGCAGCCGGATTTTGAGTCTTGATATTCCCGTTTTTGACACTCTTTATATATATGATCTCGCGTTGGCTTATCCTTGTTCGTTACGTTATCGATCGGAGTGTTGCGCGTTCGAGTTATGGTTTTTGTTTACCCCTTTTTCTACAAAGGCTCCTAGCTATAATCAATTATTCATACTACTATACGTACTAAATTTTTGTTTTAGAGGTCGTAATACCTTGCCATCTCTGAATTATGACCTAAGCATAAGACCCTGTATGGTAGGGTGTTACATTATGGTATCAGAGCAATTTGTTCCTGTAGAGCCTGAGGAATGGACTGACTATGCTTCTGTGCATTCTCTGTGTGTGTGTTATGTGCTACTAGTATATCTGTTTGATATAATTGGCATAAACGTTCATGAGCATGCATTTGGGACTTTGAAGCACTAGACTTCCGATATTGAGACTGATCAACTTAATATCGATTGTTTGGTGTATATAGGGACCAGTTGGCGCCTCGTGTACGCGGTAGAGGTCGTGGGAGGAGTCGTAATAATGCTCGTACGCCGGAGAATAACCCTAATGACCCGGTGAACTTTATGACTGCATTGGAGAACATGGCTGCTGCTATGCAAGCCACTGCTGAGGCTCTTGGTCAACAGATGAACAACAATGGCAACGACGGAGGTGGAGTTCAGGGCCCGATGACACTGGCGAACTTTTTGAAGGTTAATCCCTTGAAGTTCAAGGGAACTACTAGTCCGACTGAGGCCAATACATGGTTTCAAGCCATGGAACGAGCACTGCAAGCGCAGGTGGTACCTGAAGGGCAGCGTGTAGAGTTTGCTACCTATTTGCTCACTGGGGAAGCGTCGCATTGGTGGCAAGGAATCCGACGCCTCCTGCAGCAGGGTGATGATTATATCACCTGGGACGTCTTCCAAGAGGAGTTCTATAAGAAGTACTTTCCGACTTCGGCCAGGATAGCCAAGGAGCTTGAATTGTTGCAGCTGAAGCAGGGTACTATGTCCGTATCTGAGTACACTGACAAGTTTGAGGAGCTGTTCAGATTCTCTCGTATGTGTCAAGGAACTCCGGTGGAATATGAGGAATGGAAGTGTGTTAAGTACAAAGGAGGACTCCGGAGCGATATTTTCAGTTCGGTGGGACCAATGGAGATCAGGACTTTCTCCGAGTTGGTGAACAAGTGTAGGGTTGCTGAAGAGTGTGTGAAGAGGGCAGCCGCTGAGAAAGGAAGTCACAAAGGATCATTACCACAGAACCGAGGGAAGAGCTTTGCACCTAGAGGTCTGCCTTTTAAGAGGAGAGGTTCTTTTAGGAGGCCCAACAACAACAACTCCTAAGGGAAAAGGTTTGGGAAGCAGCCCCAGAATAATCAAGCTTGTACTAGGTGTGGAAGTCACCATCCGGGAGTACCATGCAAGGCCGGATGGGGTTTGTGCTATAATTGTGGAAAGGCGGGGAATAAAGCCGCAAGTTGTCCGAAGAAGCAAAAGCAAGGTGCTGGGAAAGCACAACAGACTGGTCGGGTGTTCACCACCTCAGCTGTGGGTGCAGAGGGATCCGAGACACTCATTCGAGATAACTGTGAAATGGCTGGTCAAACTTTAAATGCTTTATTTGATTTGGGAGCATCGCATTCATTCATTGCATTTGAGAAAGCCCATGAGTTAGGATTGAAGATCGTAACCTTAGGTTATGACTTAAAAGTGTATAATGCTACCCATGAAGCCATGGTAACTAGGCTAGGATGCCCGAAAGTTTTGTTTAGGTTCAAGCAGCATGATTTTGTCCATAATTTAATCTGCTTACCAATGATCGGTCTTGATCTTATCTTGGGATTGGACTGGTTATCTGAGAACCATGTCCTGCTTGATTGTTCTACAAAGTCGGTGTACTTTATGCCGGAAGATACAGAAGGACTGGTCGTGGTGAATAATTATTACTTGAATTCGATGATGGTGAACTGTTCTGGAATCGAATGTCAGGGTATCCTGTTGTTACCCGCGGGTGTTTCGGGTGATGACCAAAGGTTGGATTAGATTCCGGTAGTGTGTGATTTTCCGGAAGTGTTTCCTGATGATATTGAGGAATTTCCACCTAACCGAGAGGTCGAGTTTGCTATTGAATTGGTGCCTGGGGCGGGACCAATCTCAAGTGCTCCTTATAGAATGTCACCGTTAGAGATGGCCGAGCTAAAGTCTCAGTTAGAGGAATTGTTGGGTAAGAACTTTATCCGACCAAGTGTTTCCTCGTGGGGTGTTCCAGTATTACTGGTAAAGAAGAAAGATGGAAGTATACGACTCTGTATGGATTACAGGTAGCTGAACAAGGTCACCATAAAGAATAAGTACCCATTGCCGAGGATTGATGATCTCATGGATCAGTTACAAGGAGCTGGGGTTTTCTCTAAGATCGATTTGCGATCTGGTTATCACCAGATAAGGGTGAGGGGTGAGGATATCCCTAAGACCGCTTTCAGGACTCGTTATGGTCATTACGAGTATACTGTAATGTCTTTTGGGTTGACGAACGCTCCTGCAGTGTTTATGGATTACATGAATAGAGTGTTCCGTCCGTTTCTGGATAAATTCATTGTTGTCTTCATTGACGACATACTAATTTACTCCAAGACTGAAGAGGAGCATGCAGAACACTTGCGAACCGTGTTGCAGATTTTAAAGGAGAAGAAACTCTATGCGAAACTGTCTAAGTGTGAGTTCTGGAAGAGTGAGGTGAAGTTTTTGGGTCACGTGGTGAGTAAGAAGGGAATAGCCGTAGATCCAACTAAGGTGGAAGCTGTGATGGATTGGAGGTAACGAACCACAGTAACTGAGATAAGGAGTTTTCTGGGTTTAGTTGGCTATTACCGAAGGTTCATCAAAGGCTTTTCGCAATTAGCCTTGCCGTTGACAAAGTTAACCCGCAAAGACACTCCGTTTGTTTGGACTCCTGAGTGCGAGGAGAGCTTTCAGGCATTGAAGAAAAAGTTGACCACTGCACCTGTGTTAGTGTTACCTGAGCCGAACGAGCCTTTTGAGGTATACTGTGATGCCTCATTAAAGGGTCTAGGATGCGTGATAATGCAGCATCATAATGTGGTGGCATATGCCTCACGACAGTTGAGACCTCACGAAGTTAGTTACCCTACGCACGATTTGGAACTCGCTGCGGTTGTGTTTGCCTTGAAGGTGTGGAGACATTATCTCTATGGGGTTAAGTTCCAAGTCTTCTCTGATCACAAGAGCTTGAGATATCTCTTCGATCAGAAAGAGCTTAATATGAGGCAAAGGAGGTGGATGGAATTATTGAAAGACTGAATTACCATCCGGGAAAGGCAAATGTAGTGGCGGATGCGTTAAGTCGGAAGTCGTTATATGCGTCTTGGATGATGCTTCAAGAGGAGAAGTTGCTCAAGGGATTCGAGAGTCTAAAAATTGGTGTTCGAGAAGTATCTAGAACCTTGTGTTTGAGCCGATTAGAAATCTCGAGTGACTTTAAGTCCGAACTCCTAAAGGCTCATGAAAATGATGAAGCGTTATGGAAGGTGTTACCGGCTATCGAACAAGGAAAACAGTGGAGAGTGTCGGAAGAAAAAGATGGGTTATGGAGATTCATGGGTAGGATCATTGTGCCAGATGTTGGCACTTTGAGGCAAGATATCTTAAAGGAGGCGCACAAAAGCGGATTCTCCATTCACCCGGGAAGTACTAAGATGTACCATGATTTAAAGGCGATGTTTTGGTGGCCAGGTATGAAGAATGATGTGGCGGAATATGTTTCAAAGTGCTTAACTTGCCAAAAGGTAAAGATTGAACATCAGAGACCTTCCGGGATGTTGCAACCTTTAGAGGTTCCGCAATGGAAGTGGGAAAGTATTGCAATGGACTTTGTGTCGGGATTGCCAAGGACTAGGACTGGTTTTGATGCTATCTGGGTGATTGTGGACCAACTGACGAAGTCAGCTCACTTTTTGCCCATTCGGATGACTTACACCCTTGAGGAGCTAGCACGGTTATACATAAAGGAGATTGTGAGACTTCATGGTGTACCTACTACTATAATCTCTAATAGAGATCCTCGTTTCACTTCGAGGTTCTGGGGTGCATTTCAGAAAGCTTTTGGAACCCGATTAAGCTTGAGTACAGCTTACCATCCTCAAACAGATGGTCAATCCGAGAGGACGATCCAAACACTAGAGGATATGTTGAGAGCTTGTGTTTTGGACCAACCGACGAGTTAGGATCGGTATATGCCATTAGTGGAGTTTGCATACAATAATAGTTACCATGCGAGCATCGGAATGGCTCCGTATGAGGCATTGTATGGGAGGAAATGTCAATCTCCGCTATGTTGGTATGAAGCTGGAGAGAAAGGCTTGTTGGGGCCGGAAATGATAGTTGAGACCACTGAACAAGTCAAAAAAATCCGAGATAGGATGCTTACGGCACAGAGTCGCCAAAAGAGTTACGCTAATCAGAGGTAGAAGCCCTTGGAGTTTGAGAAAGGAGATCATGTTTTCCTTAAAGTTACTCCGACCACAAGGGTAGGTAGGGCGATTAAAGCAAAGAAGTTGAATCCTCGATACATTGGTCCATTTCAGATCCTGGAGAGGGTTGGACCGGTGGTGTATCGGATGGCTCTACCTCCTCATCTTTCGAACCTGCACAACGTGTTTCACGTGTCGCAGCTTCGTAAGTATACTCCTGATGCTAGCCATGTGTTAGAACCTGAATCGGTTCAGTTGAGAGAAGATTTGATGCTTCCAGTGGCTCCAGTTAGAATTGATGATACTAGTATCAAACGATTGCATGGAAAAGAGGTTTCATTAGTCAAAGTGGCTTGGAGTCGAGGCGATGTTAAGGAACACACTTGGGAACTTGAGTCGGAGATGCGAACGGATTATCTGCACTTATTCTCAGGTAATTGAATTTGAATTTTGTGGGCAAAATTCCCAATTAGGTGGGTAGAATGTAAGACCCGGTTAATTAACGGCTAATTAACCCATAAAATGAGAATTTATTCTAGAAAGCCAAAAATGTTATTTTTATGGCTAAATGTGATAGAGGAGATTGAGACGAGAATTTCGGTACTAATTTTATAGAAAACGGACCAAGATTGGACCGAACGGGCCAAACCAGGCCAACCGGACCCAAAGTGGGCCCTTGACCCAACTAAACTAAACCAAAACCCTAGTTTTCAGCACTCTCTCTCCTCACTTAGCACTCAAACACGCTGAAATTGGTATGGAGGGGGGAAGAACACTCTCTCAAGTTCTCTCCCTTGGTTGATCTTCAAACCACCATAACTTTTGATCTAGAGCTCCGATTGCCGCTCTGTTTACGGCCATGCGTTCACCATGGAGAGCTCTACAAAACCCATACAATCAATCTTGAGGTAAGCCACGTTTTACTGTTCCAAATTCCAGCCCTTGATTTCGAGTTTCATGAGCAAAAATGTTGAGATTTTGGGTTCTTTAATGTTATAGGACCCAACTCTCTTGAAGGAGAAGGTTAATCTTGTCTCCTTGGACCTTGGGTGTGGTAAGATTCTCAACCCTAGTGTAATTTGTTGTTCTATGTGGTTTGGGTATTGAGATGTTGTGTATGGGTATGATGATTGTGGCTTAGGATATGTATATGTGAATATTGGAGCTTGATTGGTGATTTTGGAAAGCTTGGAAGAGGGTTTTGTGTGATAAAATCTGTTCTTGGAGGTGTTGATACCTTGAGAGCTTGTGGACAAGTGGTTTGGAAGTGCTCCGGTTGAGTTTGGGAAATCGGCTAAGGTATGGTTTCGGTTTCCCGTATCTAATATGTAATGTGGTAGGAAATACTTAGGCTAGAGGCCCTAAGATAGGCATTGAATTGTTGGTGTTGTTGAATGGTTGAGATATATGATGTGTTCATATATGTGATTATGAATATTGATGCCTTGATTGTGTGATATATGAGAAATGCATGTTGTGATATATGCTTGATGAATGATTGAGGTTGAATTGATGGGTGGTACCATGTTGATGGTGAGTATGAGGTTGATCATGTATAATGATGGTTGATTAGAAATTGATATTATTGGAAATTGGGATGAGAAGGATGTATGACATGATATTGTGTTTGTCCTTTAGCCATTTGATTGAGAAGTGTTAAAATGGTTGGATGTGGTTTTGGGAATTTTGGTAAAATATCAATGTGTGAGTTGAGGATGGCTTGATGTTGATTTTGGTACATTTTGATTGATTTCAAAGAAAAGGGATGAAATTGGCATCTTTTGATAGATTTCGAAAAGAGTTGAAAGTGGCTTGTTTTGAAAATGGCACTTTATGGTTTTGTATGAAAACATGGTTTTTGGGCATACTTTGACGGGACATAACCTGGACTACGGATCTCTGTTTTCTGCCAAATCTGTTTAGAAATGAAATTGGATCCGGGATGTCCATGCCGCTCGAAGAACACGTGAAAAACGATTTAAAATGAGAAAGTTATGTCCGTCGGAAGATTGGGGGTTGAATCTGTAAATTCTGCAGCTTTTAACTTAGAAAATTTTTTAGCAGAATGACCCTCCGCGCGTAGTCGCACTTGGCGCGTACGCGCCGTTCTTCGAGAAAGCACCATCCACGCGTGCGCGTGGTGTGCGCGAGCGCGTCGATACGCTGCACCAAATGCCCAGCCAATTTCCAGAGAGTTGTGCCAGAGTTGTGCTAGTTTTGTGCCTAGGGCGCAAGAGCACCCACGCGTACGCGTGGCTGACGCTTGCGCGTCGTTTGGCTAATTTTCAATCCACGCGTTCGCGCGTATGACGCTTGCGCGTCGATGAGTTTAAAGGCCATCCACGCGTGCGCGTGGAGTGCGCGGACGCGTGGCCCTGTTTTCATCCCAAAGTTGATTTTTGAGTTTTAAAAGCCAAATTTCATACTTCTAAGCCTCCGATCTCACCACTTATGTCTTAAATCATTATGATATGCCTAGCTATGAGATAAGGAGCTAGTGAATGTGGTAACTTGCGAGTGAAGCAAGGGAAAAATGAATGATCAATGAGGATCAAAGATGATTATGTGAGGTGTGGAGGATGGCGGTAGAAGTGCTTGTTGTGCCATGGGCTGAAGGGCCGTAATTGTTAATGAATTGGCTGGTTATGGATTTAAACGTGAGCTGGATGGCTAGATTATGGCCGTGTTACGGCGGAGCCATGATTATGGCCAAGTATAAATGCATATATGCTGTTGAATGAATTGTGAATGTTTGCACTTCCACCATCGGAGATGAGGGTTTCCCTGGGTAGTAGCAGTGGCTAGCCTCCACGTGCTCCAGGTTGAGACTCGAAGCTCTGTTGACCCTATGTCGTAAGTGTGGCCGGGAACTGTGAAAGTCCCGGATGAGCTCGCCCCCGTAAATATTCACCAGTGAGGGTGATGGATATGGATCATGATTATGATCAAGTTTATGACGAGTATAACTCGAGTTGGGGATGCGCGACAGAGGGATAGTCCAATGGTTAGCTACCAGGACTTGTCCGGTTGGCTCTATAACCGACAGATGATATCATCAGCCACTAGGAACAGGCATTCATCATATGCATACTATGTGAATTGTTTGAGATTGCCTATTTGACTGCATATTACTTGCTATTTGTCTAAATGCCTTAATTGTTCTTATTTGTATATCTCTTGTCTGATATAACTGTGTTTGCTATATTATACTCCTGCTGGTGGTTGGGAGGTCTGAAGGAATTAGAAAGGGAAGTATTAGTTAGACTGAAGAATCTTTAGTCAGTTGCCACTTACGGTTTTGCTTGTTTATAAGCTTTGATATTATCTGGAGGAAGTTCTAGGATTGCCTTCGGCTTTCCTCTATTATTATGTATTATATATGTGGAAGCTGTTACCATGGTGGGGACCTCTGGTTCTCACCCATGCGGATTTTGTGGTTTTCAGATGCAGGACGCGAGACTTCTCGTTGAGGCATGCTGGAGACTTCTGGATTAGCGAAGATCCTTTGTTCTCGGGACTCTGTTTTGGGTTATATATCTTGTTTAGATACTTTTATCTCCATTAAATAATACAAACTGTGATGACTCCTCTTATAGGAGGTTTTGGAGAATAGGTTTCTGTATTTGTGTCCCTTTGGGTTTTCCTTGGGGTTTTCCTTATTTTATTATATGTATATATTGCTATGCTCGGACCGGTTATCTTTGCAGCAGGATTTTGAGTCTTGATACTCCCGTTTTTGACACTCTTTATATATATGATCTCGCGTTGGCTTATCCTTGTTCGTTACGCTATTGATCGGAGTGTTGCGCATTCGAGTTATGGTTTTTGTTTACCCCTTTTTCTACAAAGGCTCCTAGCTATAATCAATTATTCATACTACTATACGTACTAAATTTTTGTTTTAGAGGTCGTAATACCTTGCCATCTCTGAATTATGACTTAAGCATAAGACCCTGTATGGTAGGGTGTTACATATATCTCTGATGGCTAATTTTTCAAAAAATTTAAGATCAATTCAACAACAATTTCATAAGAACAACCCTCAAATCAAGCAAATCAAGCATAATTTTCATGTATTATTGTTAGATTGGTCTTAAATTTTTTGAAAATTTAACCATCAAAGGTATATTTAATGTAAATCGAAAACTACTTAGACAAAATTGAAACAAAATAAAATTTAGGGGTATTTTTGAAATTTTTATCAAATTTCAAGGACAAAAAGTATGCTTTACCCTATTTTTTTAGAATACTACTCCAACGAAGAATGCTACAAGTCAAACCAAAACTTTCAAAATCAATTATTTTTCATTGTGAAAAAATAAATAAGAATAAAGAATTTGTTGATTTGGCCCAATTTTAAGACAAATCTAAAGAATTTTATTTCGTTTAGAAAACTTTCAAATTATTAGTTGAATTGCAAAGTCCATTTCTAAGTGAAAAATATCTATCTCCTTAAGATTAAGTTATGGATGCTTTGTGCAGAACTATCTTGTTCTGGAATTAAAAAATTCATATTTAAATAAAAGTATTGAATGATTGAATCATTTAGTATGGATGTATTGATGGTTAAAACATCTTAATTATTTTAATCACTTGTCTAAAAAAAAGTATCAATAATTTTTAACTTGCCAAGATGCAAATGAGTTCCTAAAATAGTAATTGAAGTTTTATAATTCTTGATACATGAGTATTATTAGTGTCTTTTCTATATGATATATATGATATTTTGTTAATTTGTTAGAAGATTTTAGTGAATTATGTCCTAATGGATGCTACTTTGAGTTGTTGTTGCATTCTATTGATTACAGGTAGCATTCGGGTGAGATCTGGCAGAGTTCAGAAAGAAGAAAAACAAGAGAAGTTGTTGCTGCCACCTTAGGGCTAAACGCCACCTTAAAATCCCAATTTCAATTCGGGATAGGTGGCGCTAAACGCCACATCACCGTTGTTTAGCGTCAGGGTCATTGATTTGCGTGCAATTATTCTGGAAGGGTGACACTAAACGTCTAGTCACCAGCGTTTAACACCGGGAGTGAATTTTTTGGTGCTCCTTGCGCATGCAACAAGTATCAGGGAAGGCCTCTATTTGATTTTCAAATCAAATAAATCAATAGAAAATATTTGTTAGGTTTTTATTTAAGTTTTAAATAAATTAGAATTAGGACTATAAATAGGATAGAGATTCGCCCCCGTGAAATCTTCTCTTCTCCTATTCCTCATTTTGCAATTTACAGATTTTTACTCTCAGGTGTTTTTCTTTGCACCATGAGTAACTAAACCTCCATTTTTAAGGTTATGAGCTCTGTTTACTTTGATGCATTAATAATTATTTGTTCTTCTACTCTTGATTAATGCATTGATTTATGTTTAAAAATTGATTTCATTCTTCATCCTACGAATTAGTGTGTATTGAAAAATAACTCTTATCTAAATTGAATTCTTTTGAATCTTGAAAAAGTTACATCACTATAATTAAAGCTTGAAACCCTTTCTTACAACTCCTTAATTTTCTGGATTTAATATGATACGTGACATATAATTACATCATTTTTGGGTTCTTAACATTTGTGTGGCTTATAAATCAGAATTTGAACTTAACTATCTAATATAATTGATTGATCAAGGAATTGACGGTTGATTGGGTTAGAGGAGATTGAATTAACTAGGAATAGGAATTCAATCACCTAGGATTTTCCATAAACTCAATATTTGAATGATCAAAGTAGTTGACTTTGAATGTTAATCCAGAAATTTAAACATCTCCAAAGCCTTAACTCTTTTCTCATACTATTTTTCTCAACCATTCACTGTTTGCTTTTCTTAATTCACTATCTTTTATGCTATTTAATGTTCAAAACTCTTATTTCAACTTATCCAAATCGAATAATTAATCAACCATTGCTTTCATAGTCTATTAATCCTCGTGGGATCGACACTCGCTCACTTGAGTTTATTACTTGGTACGACCTGGTGTACTTGTCGGTAAGCTGTGGTTTGAAATTCTGCACCAATACTATGTGTCTTTCTTTTATTTGATAATAATTTAAAATAAAAACAACCATTTATACCTATGAACTTTGTGAATGCTAACAAAAGTACCCATCAAACAAGAAAACTAATATTGTACTTATGAAAGATAGATTCTGTGTGACAAAATTAACCAAATTCTTTCCCTCTTAGAGGTTGAATAAGTTGAGGGATGACATCCAGACATTTAGACATCTTGAAGGAAAGTCTCTCTAAGAAGCTTGGGATAGACATAAGGCTATGGTGAGAAAGTGCCCTCCCGACATGTTCGCCGATTGGGTACAATTGCAGATTTTCTATGATGGTATCACTCTGGCTTCGAGACTTTCTCTGAATAATTATGTAAGAGGTTCTTTGCATATGAAGACCATCGATGAGGCCTTGGATTTTATAGAGATGGTGACCAATAATCAGTACTTGTATTCTTCAGAAAGAACCATGAGGAAGGGTGTCATGGAATTGGATGCCTTAGATGCTATTCTTGCTCAAAATAAGGCCATGTCTAAGTAGATTAATGCCATCGCTCAATACTTGGGAGGAATGCAAGTCTCATCTGTTGCTACCCAAGATATTTCTTAGGACATGAGTGGTGGAGTATCTCAATTTGGAAAATATGACTATGAGCAACCCCCTACTGAGCAGGTTAACTATATGGGTAACTCCTTCAGATCATCTCACAATGATCCCTTTTCTAGGGTATACAATCTGAGATGGAGAAATCACTCTAATTTTTTATTGAGAAATTAGAATCAAAGATAATCCAATTTCAACAACAACAACTTCCCCCAGAATAATTTCAACCACCAACATCAGCCTGCTTAATCACACAATCTACCCCCAGTTTCTCAGAATACCTGATGTGGATTTTACAAACCACAAAACACCGGCAAGTGCATCAGGTCGTATCAAGTAATATCTCAGGTGACTGAAGGTCGATCCCACGAGGATTAATGGATCAAGCAAATAATGGTCAATTAAATAATCTAGTCAGACAATCAAGAATAAGAGTTTTTAAAGACAATTGCATAAAATGACAATGAATTGAACAAAAGCAAGTTGTGAGTAACTGAGGGAAAAATATTATTCAAAGGAGTTAAGGTTTCAAAGATGTGAAACTTCTAGAAAAACGTCTTTCACTTTCCACCTTGATTAAACAATGATGTTTCTATGGAAAATCATAAGTAATTAAACTCCAATCCCTTGGAAATTTAATTTTTTGAATCTTAATCAATTATCAATTCCTTGATTAATTAATTGTGAGAAAAGGTTAAGAACGTTCACTGATTTAAAAATCACACAGTTCTCAAAAATAAAAACTTTTTGTTGATTCGATGTCACTTATCAAATCTAAATTCAAAATTTGAGAACCATGAGAAGAAAATTTCAAGCTTAATTCAATTAATCACTTTTCCAAGGTTTTAAAAGAATTCAAGTAAGAAGAGAATTATTTTCCAACAGATTCAAATCTTTGGTATGTGATGCGTAAGCATCTTATACCCTTTTCCCAGCATTTTCTAGTCATTATTAGTTAGATTTTATTTAGTTTCACTTGATTTTAGTGCGAAAACCCTCTTTCGATGCTACTTTGAGTTGTTTTGATATTTTTATAATTTTAGGTGAATTTCGAAGAAATTTGACAGAGTTTGGAGCAAAAAGAAGAAAAGCCTGCAGCAACCCCCCTGGGTGCTAAACGCCCAACTGGCGTTTAGCGCCAGCAAAGGATCAAGGCATACATGAGCTTTACTCCCCATGGGGCGTTATACGCCCATCTCTGGCGTGAAATGCCAAGAGCAGGCCGAAGACATCCTCTCATTAGGCCTCCACGTGGATTTAGCACCTCTTAGTCTTATTTTTCTTTTGTAATCTTTGTTTACAAACGATATCTTTTTTTTATCTAGCATTTATTACTAGGTTAGTATATAAGGAATAAGATGCACCCTTTCTGGGCATCGGGCATCATGCATCATTAGACAAAATTGTGTTTTCTCTGTAAGTATGAGCAACTAAACCTCTCTTGGTTAAGGTTGGGAGCTCTGTTTATTTCTATGGATTAGAACTATTATTCTTCTATTTTAATTTATGTCTTATTCAATTCTAAGGATTGTTTTTGTTCTTAATCTTATGAACTGGGTGGAACGAGAGTGTGACCATTTTTTACATGAGTTCTTGTGATTCTCGAGAGAGTTATCTCGCTTGAACTACAGCTTGAAAACACTCCTCCTAGACGGCTAATTACAAGAACCGATGGGGATAAACAACATCTATTCATCCGGTTTTGGGGTGATTAGGGTCTTTGTGGTATAAGCTAATTTTCTGAACTTCACCATCTAATCGGAATTAAGTGACCACGAGAGTGAATTAGTCACTTATGGTTTTCCATAGAATGAATTAGTCATTGTTAAAATACTTGGTAAGAACTTTTAATCCAAAAAGATAAACATCTCTAGGGGTGTCCATGTATCGGATCGTATCCGCAGATCCGCGGTAAATATCCGCATCCGATCCAAAAATTGCGGATACGATCCGATCCGCAAATTGATCGGATCGGATCCGATCCGATCCGCACCCTTTGTGGATCGGATCGCGGATATATGCTCTACATCCGTGTATCCGATCCGCGGATCCGCAGATCCGCACTATAATAATTAAAAAATAAATAAATATATATGTTTGGTATTATATTTACTTGTTTGTATGTTTTAGTTAGTAATTATTATTCATATATTGTATTATTTTATTTTTGTTATTTAGAGAGAGTTTGATTAAAAATATTTTAGAAATAAATAAGTTTAAAAGTATGAAAGAAATATCTTTATCGAATTCTTTTACATAGAAATATGATTAAAAAGAGAAGGTTTAATTATGCGGATATATCTGATATCCGATCCGATTCGATCCGCAAATGTGCGAATCGGATCAGATCGGATCCGGCACTAAAAAGTGCGGATATCATATCCGATCCGATCTGATGGAAATTGTGCGGATCGGATCGAATTTTCGGCTATATCCGATCCGATCCGATCCGCGGACACCCCTAAACATCTCCGAGACCTTAACTATTTTCTCATATTGTTTTCACACTAACTTGTTTATTACTTTCTTTATTTTATTGCTTATTGTTCTATTCGAATTGCACACACCAAACCCCTTTTTCTGATTCACCTGACTAAGTCAACAAGACAACCATTTCTTGATCAATCCGACAATCCTCGTGAGATCGACCCTCACTCACCTGAGGTATTACTTGGATGATCCGGTGTACTTGGATCGACCCTCTCAATTTGCGCACCAAAATTTTGGTGCCGTTGCCGGAGATTGTTTGTGATTGACAACTACCAGTTGTCTTATCGCTTAGATTAGGTATTTTTTAAGTTTTATTTAATTACTTTTTGCTTTTTAATTTCCGGTTTTTAATTTTATTCCTTTTTCCTTATTTTCGCATTCTGCTTATTTATTTTCATATAATTTTGAATTTTAAGTTTGGTGTCCTGTTAGGGTTTTTTCTGTTCTTTTTATTTTTGAAAAATTTTAGGGTTATTTTCTTTTTTCTAGTTTTCGATAATTTTTGAGTTATTTTCTCGCTTTTTGTTTCGAATTTTTTTTTAGGTTAATTGCTTACTTAGTTTTACTTTATTTCTTTTATATAGGATATCTCACTGGGAGTTCTCTATACTCTGACATAGAGACTCCCACCTTTTTTCTTGTTTCTTATTTGTGTATGAGCAGGAAAGCTTGATTTTGATCTTGAGCCTGAGAGAACCTTGAGGCGGCTCTTGCAACAAAATAAAGCATACAAATCCGGAGAGAATCTCAAGGAAACCTTTGAAAAGGAAGTTGAAGAGCCCACCATGGCGACTAATGGTGAAAACGAGAATGTTGGGGAGCAAGCACGGAAGGTGCTTGGCTCATACACTGCACCAACGCCTGACTTCTATGGATGCAGTATAGCTATACCTGCTATTGGTGCAAATAATTTTGAGCTCAATTTTCAACTAGTCACTCTGGTGCAATAGAATTGTCAGTACCATGGACTCCCGCAGGAGGATCCCAATAAATTCATCTCTGGACTTTCTGCAGATCTGTGACACTGTTAAGACAAATGGAGTGAACCCGATGGTCTACAGGCTCATGCTCTTCCCTTTTACTGTGAGGGACAGAGCAAAGCAATGGCTTGACTCTCAACCCAAGGAGAGTCTGGACAAGTGGGACAAGGTAGTCACTGGATTTCTGACCAAATTTTTTCCACTTCAGAAGCTGACCAAGCTTAAGGTAGATGTCCAGGCCTTCAGACAGAAAGATGGAGAGTCCCTTTATGAAGCCTGGGAGAGATACAAGCAGATGATCAGGAAGTATCCTCTTGACATGTTTTCTGAGTGGACCAGGCTACAGATCTTTTATGATGACATCTCTGAGATGACCACTTCTGAGAGGAACCATGTGAACACTGGGACGACTAAAAAAAAAGGAGTCATGGAGGTGGATACGCTGGATGCCATTTTGGCTCAAAACAAGCTCATGTCTCAGCAAATTAGCATGATCTCTCAACACTTGATCGGATGCAAGTTTCTGCTGTCAACCCTCAAGAGGCATCATATGACATAGAAGCTATACTCAAGAGGACGCCTGTGGCAATGCTCAAGCCACCACAGAGCAAGTTAGTTACATGGGAAACTCCTCCAGAAATCCTAACAATGATCCCTATTTGAACACTTTCAATTAGGGATGGAGGAATCACCCTAATTTTGGGTGGAAAGAGCAACTATTGAGGCCCCAACAAAGCTTCAAAAATAACTAGGGCAGATCTAATCAGAACAGGTTCAATAACAGGCAGTTCTAGCCATCTCAGTAGTAGCAGGAGACCTCAAAACACAACCTCTCTGACTTGGCTACAGTTGTCTCTGACCTTTCCAAGACCACTCACAGCTTTATGCAAGAGACACAGTCTTCAATTTGGAACTTGGAAGTGCAAGTGGGTTAGTTGAGCAAGAGGATACCTGAGAGACCTCCCAATACTATTTCAAGCAACACAGAGGTAAATCCAAGGGAAGAATGCAAGGCCCTGACCATGGACAAGGAGGCCGTGCCTGAAGAGAAGCATGTTGTTGAGGAACTGAAAGAGAAAGAAGCTCAAGAAGAGACTAGAAGTACATTGATGCATGCCCTAGTGGTGGTGAAAGAGCCTGAAGGACAACAACCTCAGAAATTGCAAGAGGAGACTAAGGATGAGCAACTCACTCAATTCTCGGAAATATTTAAGAAGTTACGAATCAAATTCTTTTTCCTGAGGTGTTAGAGAAGAAGTCTCCCTATATGGCCTATTTGAAAAGCGTATTCTTTGAGAAGAATGCCTTAAGGGAAGATGAGACTGTTGTATTGACCAAAGAGTGCAGTGCACTGGTACAGAAGAAGCTACCTCTGAAGATGCTGGATCCTGGAAACTTTCTAACACCCTGCACCAAAGGGACCATTACATTCGAGAAGGCACTGTGCGACCTTGGGTCAAGCATAAATCTAATACCTCTCTCTGTGATAAAAAAGCTGGGGATCCAAGAGGCGCAACCCACAAAGATCTCACTAGAGATGGCGGACAAATCCCTGAAGCGGGCATATGAATTGGTGGAGAATGTCTTAGTAAAGGTTGAAGACTTTTACCTCCCTACAGACTTTGTGATACTTGATACGGGAAAGGAGAAAGATGACTCCATCATCCTAAGAAGGCCATTCCTACCAACTGGGAGAGCCTTGATTGATGTGGAGAGAGGAGAGTTAGTCCTGAGGATGCATGAGGACTATATGCTATTCAAGATTTTTAAACCTCTTCCACTCTCTAAAGGAGGTACTTCCGTGCAGAGTTTAGAGCTTCAGCCCTCCCACTTGGTGAAAAGCCATACAGTACCCCCTGACATCAAACCTAAGTTTGGTGTTGGACATTCACCACCCACCGTTGATGGAGGAGGCCCCAAAAATAAAGTACCCAAAGGCTGGAGGAATAAGAATATTCCTACTGAGGACTTCTCACCTGGCATGAGAGTAGTCTTCACTCAGAGTCCAGTCAAACCACACACTGTGAATAGAATCCTATCTCTGGAGCATGTTGAACTAATTCATAAGAGCACAGAGAAGAAGTTCACTATGAGGGGTGAAGATTTGAGCCCATATGGTCCTCCTCCTTAGAGGAGCGGCCCGTCAAGCTAATGACAGTAAATAAGTGCTCGTTAGGAGGTAACCCAATCATTAGTATCCTTACATTTGCTTTTTCAATTTTAATTTTAGTTTTATTTCATTTCATTTTATTCTTCATTGTTTCTTATAGTTTTCCTAGTTTTTCTAATGTTTGTGATCATGTGTAGCGCTTAGAACTGAAACAGGAACATTTTGGCGAGAAAACAGCACACACTGGAGATGACATACTGCTGGCGCTAAATGCCAGGGAGGGCGTTTAGCGCCAAGGGAGGAGGAGTTGGGTTGGACCTTTAACGTCCAAAAGGGAGCACCCACAACAAAATTTTTGCTCCCCCTAGGGCGTTTAACACCTATTACTAGCATTAAACGCTGAATATATATATATATATATTTACCCCCTGCTGGCGTTAAATGCCAGACCAGCGTTTAACGCCCAGAGGGGGGCAGCGAGCATGGAAGGAAGGCTTTGTACCCATGGTTAAACCCCAACCTCAACCACTTTTGACCATAGTTATCAAACCCGGCTCGACCCGTCCATTTCGACCAAAAACCCGGTCACCCGGTCACCTGGTCGGGTCGAGTTACTCGTTGAACCGGTTATGCAACAGACCCGGCCGAACCCGGTTTGACCTGACGGGTTTTTGTAAAATCCGGTAACCCGGTCGGTTAATTTAACCCGGTCCGGGTCATTTTTATTTTTTTTCTTCCTAATACCTGAAACGGCGTCATTTCATAACCCCCCTCCTCCCCTTTCCCTTTCGATGAAACCATATGCCCAAACGCCAAATCTGAGAGTCTAAGTAGAACCCCCCTAACCCTGCCAGTCTCTGTGCTCTCTCCGTCTCTAGCTCTGCAGTCGGAACTCAGTACTCAGTAGTTCCTCTCTCGTCTTTCGCCTCACCTCGACAGTTGTCACTCTCACAATCTCACCGCCTCACCTCGTCGCTCTGTCAGTCTCTCACCTCGTCCACTCTCTTTGGTCGTCATCGCGGTCTCGTCCCACTGCGCTTGCTTTGCTGGCGGCAGAAGCAGACGGAACCGCATCTGGTCCCTCAGGTGGTGGTGGTGGTCATCTTCTTGCTTCTCACGGTCTCTGTCTCGCACCTGGTCTCGATCTCTCCCTTCCATGCGCTCTTCATCGCTGGTAACAGAGGCAACAGATCCCGGTGGGCTGGTCTTCGTTGTCGTCTTCTTGCTTCGAGCCTTGACGTCAGCTTCTCCCTTGCCATCAGCTTTTCCTTCGCGTCAGATTCCTTCGTGCAACCCAATTTGGTGAGTTCTCCCTATTCTTTCTGTTTCAATTTTGTTGCTGCATCACTGCACTTTGATTTTGTTGCCAAAATAATTTGTTGCTAAAAATTGAATGTGTTGCTAAAATTTGTTACTGATTATCATGAACCTTGATTTTGTTAGTGAGTTCCCCCTGTTCTTTCTGTTTTAATTTTCTTGTTTTTTTGTTGCTGCATGAAAGTTATCATAGTTATCATAGCTTAATTTGTTGCTAGAACTCTAGAAGTAGAATTTGTTGTCAGCTGTAAGTTGAATTTGATGCTGAACCTATCATAAATGTGGTTATTGCTGGAAGTAGAATTTGTTACTGGATAACTGACTTGAGTTGAATTTGTTACTGAACCTTCTTGTTGTGTTGCTTAAAAAATGCTAAATCTTTTGTTGCTATATGTTAAGGGATAAGAGATAAGAGAGTTAGTCAATAACAAAATCAGTTTGGTACATTTAGTTAGTGTTTGTTATTCTGATCTCTGATCTTTCTCTCTTTTCCAACTCTGTTATAAATAAAGCTCTTGCATCCCTCTAAGAGGTGTGTAGAATTGATTCATTGATGGAAGAATAAGATGAAGTTAATTCAGTTCACTAGTTTCTTGTACCTCTCTTCAAACTCTTCTTTCTCTGTTTCTGATGTTTTGCATAACATCATAATGCAGTGTTTCTTATGAAAGATATAGATGCAAATCAAAATGAGGAAAATGTTGATCAAGCTCTAAATTTGTCCTATGAAGATATAGATTTCGATTTTAAGATCACTTGGACTTGATTATCGATTATGTTATATTTTGCTTGCTCTTGTTTATTTAAATAGAGAAAGTATTTTGTACTAGAAACTAGTTTATTATCTCTTTTTGCATCATTAGTTGTCTAAAAATTAACATTTGATTATTATTATTATGTTTGTAAAGACTTACATTTTAAGTTTTAATATGTAATTTTAATTTCATTTATATAATTTTATATTTTTTAAATTATGACCGGGTGAATCAGTGACCCACTAGTTGAACCGGTGACCCGGTGACCTGGTCATATGACCAGGTGGATTGCCAGTTCGATTCTGATAACTATGTCTGGCAGAGTTCAGAAAGAAGAAAAACAAGAGAAGTTGATGCTGCCACCTTGGCGCTAAACACCTAAACCCCGGCACCTTTAATCCCCAATTTCAATTCAGGACAGGTGGCGCTAAACACCACATCACCAGCATTTAGCGTCAGGGCCATTGATTTGTGTACAACCATTCTGGAAGGGTGGTGCTAAACACCTAGTCACCGGCATTTAGCGCTGGGAGCGAATTTTTTGGTGGTCCTTGCACGTGAAACAAGTATCACGGAAGGCCTTCTATATAATTTTCAAATCAAATAAATCAATAAAAAATATTTATTTGGTTTTTATTTATGTTTTTAAATTAATTATAATTAGGACTATAAATAGGATAGAGATTCGCTCTCGCAGGATCTTCTCTTCTCCTATTCCTCATTCCGCAATTTACAGTTTTTTACTCCTAGGTTTTTCTCTGAACCATGAGTCACTAAACCTCGTTGTTAAGGTTAGGAGCTCTGTTTACTTTGATGAATTAATAATTATTTGTTCTTATACTCTTGATTAATGCATTGATTGATGTTTAAGAATTGGTTTTGTTCTTTATCCTACGGATTAGTGTGTATTAGAAAATAACTAATCTAAATTGAATTCTTTTGAATCTTGGAAAAATTACATCACTAGAATTAAAGCTTGAAACCCTTTTCCAAAACTCCTTAATTTTCTAGATTTATTGTGATGAGACATATAATCGCATCATTTTTGGGTTCTTAGGGTTTGTGTGACTTATAAATCAGAATTTGAACTTAACCCTCTAATGCAATTGATTGATCAAAGAATTGACGATTAGTTGGATTAGAGGAGATTGAATTACCTAGGAATAGGAATTCAATCACCTAGGATTTACCAGAAACTCAATATTTGCATTATCAAGGTAGTTGACCTTGAATGTTAATCCGAAAATTTAAACATCTCCAAAGCCTTAACTCTTTTCTCATACTATTTTTCTTAACCATTTGCTGTTTTCTTTTCTTAACTCACTGTCTTTTATGCTATTTGACGTTCAAAACTCTTATTTTAACTTGTCTAACTTGAATAATTAATCAACCATTGCTTGCTTAGTCCATTAATCCTCGTGAGATCGACACTCACTCACCGAAGTTTATTATTTGGTACGATTCGGTGCACTTATCGGTAAGCTGTGATTTGAAATTCTGCACCAATACTATGTGTCTTTTTTTTATTTGATAATAATTTAAAAAAAATAATTATTTGTACCCATGAACTTTCTGAATGCTAACAAAAGTACCCATCAAATAAGAAAACTAATATTGTACCCATGAAAGATAGATTCCGTTTGACAAAAATATCCAAACCATAATTTTTTGTTACCTTTTAATAAAATTCTCAAAATTTTCTCTTTTATCTTCAACCTCAACTCTCTCTCTCTCTCTCTATGTCTCCAAAGACCACCATCTTTTCTTTCTGAAATTCACAAATTTTCCAAACTTTCACCATCGTCTCCTCGACCATATCGCTGCTTAGTACCACTATAATGACCCAACTTCTATTATGTCATGATCATACTAGAAGCTAATCGTTACTAATTCTCCTCCCTAATTATTAACTGTTGTTTATTATATGAGCCTGATTCGTTGTTAAAACATTATTACTTTTTTGGGGTAACTTTTTTTAAAGCATTTGGGTTGACAAGAAGAAACATTCATAAATGAAGTCGCAGATAATAACAGATAAAATAGTTATAAGCAACCACGCACATAACAGAAGAATATACGCAAATAAGGATGATGCATGTCTAGCTCTATGCAGGCCACGAGCTCATGTGTCGGTTGACTACCTGCAACCTGACATTACTTAGGACAAGTCCTAGATATGACTTTTCAGTTGCATCAGTTGCATACAAGTCATATGGTCGAAGCCACATTAGTTGACTTAAGTTGTTAAAAGTTGTATGGCCAAAGTCACATTAGTTGACTTTAAGTCGTATGGTCGAAGCCACGTCGGTTGACTTTAACCCCATTTTTTATAGATATGCGTACTTCTAGAAAGTAATTCTCAGTTTGTGGGCGTCCCACTATACATTTGGCACAAAGGCCCAACCAAACATTCACCTTTCAAATTTTCTTTTTTTGTAAATCTTTTCCGGTTTCTTTCTCTATTTTTCATCCTCGTTCACTCCTTTCAGTTACTAGTTCTCAATTCCTATTACTGTTTATCAGATAGCTTTTCCCTTTCTTTGTTCTTTTTAATATCTTAATTAATCTTATCTTCTCCTCTTATCTTATCTTAGGTCTTTTATAGAGAGAACCTCCAAATTTGGAGCTTTAAATTGTCTTTCTACGTCTTTTACTGTAATTATCATTATGTCTTGTTCTTTTACATTAATTTCTTTTATGTCCTTTACCTTTTAAAAATTATATTGACCTTAAACTTTTAAATATATATAGTTCAACCCCTGAATTTTAGTTAATTATATTTTAACCCCTCAATTTTTAACTATTTAAACTTTTACCCTTATATTTTTACTTAATTATATTTTTACCTCTACATATTTTTGAAATTCTCAAAATACCCCTACATATTTTTCAAAATACTCGAAATACCCCTAAAAATCAATTTGACCATTTTGCCCCTAAACTTTTTAGTTAATTTCCAAAATATCCCTAGGCTTTTAAGTTACCATTTTATCCTCAAACCTTTACCGAATTCCTATTGTATCATTAGTGTGAAATTATCATATTATCCTTGCATAATTATGACTAAAACTTGCATGATCTTGTTCATAGTTTTTAGCTTGATTTTAACATGTTTTACAAACTTTTCAATAATCGATTTTTATCAAGTTTTTAACACAACTTTTAGCCATCAAACATACATCAAAATACATCAAACAAGCTTGAATTCAAGCCCTTGAAGTACTGAACAGCCAGCAGATTTGGTGCACTTCAAGGTTCCTTGAATTCCAAACTTGATTTTTTCATGGAAACATGATTATTTTACCATACAATCACTCAATTTCAAGCACTAAAAAATCATTTAACAATCAAACATCAAGAACACAATTAATTCATAATCTAACTCACTTTCTTTCTTGTTTTCAATCAAAAACAATTTTAATTCAAAAATACCATGAAGACCAAACCTTCGTCAAGAATTTATGAAGGATTTTCTCACCTTTTTCAAGCTAAAATTGATAGTTTCTTTCTCCTTAAGGCTTTTAGATATGAATTCTTAAGCAAGAACATAAAAAATATCAAGTTACTTCCATGTTTAACAATGGCCAAAACTTCAATGAATAAGAACAGCAATCATACCTCACTTTACCTTGTAAAATCTGATTTGGATGTGAAGAGGAAGAATAGAGGAATACTTTAATCGATGTGGAATTTTGATTGGAGTTTTAGAAATGAAACGGTTAAGCTTGGAAGCATGGAAGGCACGAAAGCTTTTTTGGTTTTTCTTTATTGTTCATGAAGAAACAAGAAGAAAATGAAAGCTGTCGGTGGCTGCCAAGTGAGGGACATGTAGAGATATAAGGGTGATTCATCAAGTTTAATAATAAAATATCATTAGGGAGAGAACTACTAAAGTTCGATGTATTTGATCACAAGTAATTATACTCCTAGAGTAAATATATGAGCTACTGTATAAATGATACTAGTAACATCATTATCTTAACTATAAAAGATCTATGGGGATGCCTTAGCATAACTAAGTTCATTGAGAGTGCCAGCATTAGTCTGTGCCGATAGATTTTGGACCCGGTTATTATATTATTATTATCATAACATATCTTTATAATAAAATATGATTATCTTAAAATATTATTATAATAAAATATTTTTTTTGCATATTCAAAATCGGCTCGTTAAATGGAGTCTAACCGTGTCAATTGGATTTCAAAATTTCCAACTGAAGTGGCTTGAAAACACAATTTTCTACAAGTTTAGTAATTGATGATATGGCGAGGTCCTTGATGATGTAGTAGAGGTGTTTGATGATGCAGTATCTATGCAGTAGAGGTCCCTGCTTCACTGAACTTTTAGAAAAATTTTATTTTTAAAAAAGGTCCCGTTTTGTCAAAAACTAGGTCGTTACAACCATTGCCTCACCTTCCTCCTCGACCCTCATCACAACCCCTTCACCTTTGCCGCACATGCTTTCTCCCTCATCCACGATGCCTGGTCCATCTTCTTCAACCCTGTCAAGAAGGCCACATACGATGCAGATCTTCGATTGCTCACTTCTAAGGACGCTACAAGCAGTGTGACCGATCCAAATGTGCATAATTGGACTCAAACGACATGGTAGCAATGGAGTCGAGTTTATGGACCACGTGTCCTTACTGTTACATTCTGTATGAGTACCTTAGGGTTTATGAGGAGTGCACCTTGTAATGCCAGAGCTGCCACAAGGGGTTCCAGGCGGTGATGATAATGTTGTCACTATTGAACGGGAAGCACTCATTGTTCTGCAGCTGGGGTTTGGTTAGTTGGTTGTCTTGTAGTTCTTTTCTGTTGTCTTTAGTTTGGCTTATTCTGGTTTTCTGAATATTTTTATTTTTGTATTGATGTTGTTCCTCCCTTTCAATAATGGATCTATAAAAAAAAGACCTGTGTCCTCCACTTTCTCCTTCGCGACGGCACCATTTTTGGCGCCGTTGTTAGTCGTGTGTCGCGTGCAACTATCTTTATCTAATTGCATATCTAGAGAGTTTATATCTTAGTTTGTTGGAGTGTTAATTATGTGACATTGTGAATGGGATCTGAATTCAAAGAGAAAGAGAGAGAGAATGAAGGTTGAAGATAAATGGTGGGTAATTTAAAAATTTTATTAAAAAGTCAACAAAAAATTAGGATTTGAGTACTTTTGTCATACGGAACTTATCTTTTATAGGTACAACAGGGATGGATCCAGAAATTTTAATTTGGAGGAGCCGAATTTTAGATAAACTTTTTTATTATTTTTTTCATTCTATAAAAATAATTAACATATAGTTATTTGAGTTGGTTTTTTAAAAGATTTATCAATATATATATATATATATATATTCATAATTTTATTTTTAATATGACAGCAACATAAAAGAAAGATAACAGTATCAATAGTACATTATAAAATTATAAAATACCAATAATTTATAGCGTATTTTGTTAAAAACTATCATATATCTTATTAATTAAAATTAATTCTTTTAAAATTTTTGAAAATAAATTATAAATTATTAATTATTTAAAAGACACAATACTTTTATAAAATATAAGATATAAGATATCTTTATAAATTTTTTTTTTTAACAACATAAATTTAGAAAAAAAATGAGTATTTTACAAGAAAAGAATATCTAAAGTACATAATATGATTACAAAAATATAACTACGTAAGTCATTATTAATATAATAATATAAATATTAAATGTGTTATATAAAAAAATAAATTAATTTTTCTAAAAAATAGATGTAGAGATTATTATATAAAAATTAATTTGAAAGGTACAAAGACTTGAGAGTATGATATTAAATTGGTTAAATAAAAAATATTAGTGCGTTAAATAATTAAGATATAAATCTATTATATAATGAAAAATAATACATATAAAACTATTAAATTACATAATATTTTTTTTATTTCTTTAAGCACATATCTCATATATAAGTATAGTTTTTTAAAATTTGAGGAGAGGGAGGCGACGAGACCACTACTCTCTCGCTCTAGGTCCGTCCCTGAATATAATGTTAATTTTTTTGTTTGATGGATATTTTTATCAATGTCATCAAAATTCATGGTTGTTTTTCTTAATTTAAATTTTCTACGTATATTACCTTATACATCTATAAAGAACAAATAACTGCAAGCACTATTGATTATTTATACCTAATTGAGAATGATCTAATCTCAAATTGGAATCTATGAAAGTAACAACATATACAAGCTAACCATTACCAAGTATTTCAATTTAGCAATTAATGCTTAGAGAAAGTGGTTTGGAAAATTCTTTTGATGTCAAAAGTTCCAGGGAAAAAAAACTAGCCTATTGTCAAATATCAATGTTTTTCGCATGTGTAGTTGTATTACCTAAGTTTCAAACTAAAAAAATTTAAATAAAATAAAATAAAATAAAATAAAATAAAATTGTAAAAAATGAGTTGAATTGAAAAATAAAAAAACAAAAAACAAAAATAAAAAAAGCAACGAATGAGATATTTTGTGAAAAATTTCTATGGCTTTGGGATTTATAATTGATGTGATTAATTATATATTTGTATAAAAAATATCATAGAATTATTTATCTCAAAAATTTAAACAGATAAGAGGAGATATATAAATATTTATATCTTTAATACGTCTTCACGCAATAATTGTAATCAAACTTTATACTTTCTAGTTATAAAAATTCAGAAATCATGTTTAAAATCATTTATCTCAAAAATTTAAGTTGATAAAAGAATATATATAAATAATTATATCTCTAACAGAAATAATACACAATAACAAAAAAGATATAGATTTTATTTCATAAAAAATTTTAAATGTTGAATTTAGCACATAATTGGGCTTATAAACTGTTCCCGAACAACAGTTGGGTTTGGGTATTTGGATCCATATGAGTCAAATCTTAGATCAAAATTTAGGAGAATATCGATGAAATTATAAAAGTCTAGACTCTTGAGACTCTTGAGTCTATTGACACCGAAAAAAAAATTAGAACTACCAAAAAAGAGAAAAGGATAGTTGAGGTTTGAGGATAAATAAAGTCAGCAATGAAAACCAAAAGAGAAAAAAAGTCAGCAATGTATTATAAAATTAAATCTAATAAATTAAGCATTACGAATTAGCGAAGGGGGAATAGAATACAATACAATGACTCAATGAGAGAGGGGAGAGAACGAGGGATGAGCAATCAAAAACAGAGCATGTGACATGAAGCATGAACTGCTGTTTGCTTTAAATCAAATCTGCCTTTTCCTTTGTTAATTTCTCCTTGTCTAAACTTTAAACCATAAATATGGATTGAATCATTGGTAATAAAGCGAAAGAGTACCGGGAAAGTTGTTGACATATGAGCTCAAATTATGTCCATTTCATTCAATCATACTCCACTGAGGTGGAAATTTTTCCTAATAAAAAAAAAAAAAGCAAAAACTACTGTAGTTCTTTTATGTTTTACCTAAGTAACAAACCAGTAAATGATAGAATAAAAAGTTCGGGGAGAAAAGAGTATTTAAGACAATTGAAAAACATTATAATAGTTACTCCATAATTAATCCAACTCAGGAAAACTCTTTCTTTTTCTTTAATAATAAAAATAAATTTTAACGTAAAACCTGAGTATATATTACATAAACTGTGCACTATAAAGCCCTCTTTTAACTTATCCATCATAAAACAACAATATACGTGTTTTTGAATCAATACTAGTTAAATTTTTATTTTCTCGATATCTTGTCATTTTAAACATTCAATTATATATTAATATATTAACAAAAATACAAAATATTTATACTCGTTAAATTAAAAATATCTAAAATAACTATTATTATATTAAAACTAAATACTGAAAATTTGATTTGACAACTTTTATAACACCCTAACTATCAAAATGTCACACTTCCGGCTGCGCTACTCTGATAGCTCGGATATTACGACGACTCTTGTACTATTTAATACTAAAATATGAGCATGTTTAAAACTTTAACTGAATCTTTAATAAACATACATTCATACTTACAATATAAGGTACAATACTCACTATATATATATATATATATATATATCAAAATTCTATCCCTCTTACAAGACTTATAAGATGTAAGGGGAGGGAAACATAAATACTAAAACAATACAAAGTTATCGTATGACAGAAAATAAATAATATCTTCTAAACTTCGTCGTCTGTAACCTGAAAAGAGAAGATCTGTAGGAGAGTGAAAACATCATCCTCTAAAAGGTTCTCACTATAGGGTTGCAGAATTGCGATAATAGGATACGCGAGATAAAATCGTTACAGTGATTAATAACCGCCTTATGCATCTTTTCAAAAGTAAGGGTTTATTATAAGAGAAAAATCTGAAATCTTTTCTGAAAGAGGAATGGTTCATTTCTTAAAATTCAAAAGTCTTTCAAAAGGTTTATCTAAGCTGAGCCTAATTAGTTTTTTATACTTTTCCAAACCAGGAACATCAACCAGACATGGCCTTCGGCCCACCTCATGATCAACCATGGCCCTAGACCCAAACAAGCCAAACAACAACTAATCACCACACTCCAACAGAGTCTCAGTCGCAAACACAAATAGGAAGTTCAAGCACCAACAAACAGTTACTGCAAGTAGAACAATTAGCAGTTAATTACAAGTAATCACAAAGGCAAACCAAGTACAATATGCACACCTAAACAATGTCACATAGATGCATATGATGAATGCCTGTCCTAGTGGTTGATGATATCATCTGTCGGTTATAAAGCCAACCCGACAAGTCCTAGTAGCTAACCATTGGACTGTCCCTCTGTCGTGCATCCCCAACTCGAGTTATTCACAATCATAATCATAATTCACATCCAACACCCTCACTGGTGTATATTCACGGGAGCGAGCTCATCCGGAACTTTCACAGTGTTCGGCCACACTTACGACATAGAGTCAGCAGAGTATCGAGTCTCAACCTGGAGCACGTAGTGGCTAGCCACTGCTTTCACCCAAAAAAACTCGTATCTCAGATAGTTGGAAGTGCAACAATCACTTTATCAGCTCAAAATCATTTATATTCATACTCAGCCATCCGGCTCATAACATATTCCACAATCAGCCATAATTCATCATCATATACAGCCATTCCGGCTCATAACTTAGTTCACAATCAGCCATAATTCATTATCACATGCGGCCATTCCGGCTCATAATATAAAAGCACTTCCACCATCCAACATCATCAAACTCATAAAATCATCATTCAAGCCATAAATCACTTTTTCTCAATTCAATTTACTTTAAAATCAAAAATTAATTCTTTCCATCCTTGGCTTTAAAATCCCCATTTCACAAATATTTTTCGGCTCATAGCCACTTTTCCTCAAATGTAACTTTCTCTTTTCCAAACCAAAGTCACTCTCAGCATTATATTTCCCAAAATTCCAAAATCAGGTCAAATTAAAATCTCCTTTGAAGGATTCAAAAATCATTCATCCCAATATAGGATTCGATAATAAAATTTCTCAGCCGAGTCTCAAGACTTTAGGGAAGGACAACCTATCTCAATTTCTTAAAAATTCATTGAAATTCTTAGAATCATAGATCCTTGATTTAAGTAAATAAAAACAGAGTTTATCATTAAACCGGATCATATGAAGTCACAAGTCCCAACCCAATCCAAAGTCAATTCACTTGAAACGGAACCGATTCATTTAAATTAAAACCACTTTTAGGTTCCTCCTCAAAATCAATTCTCTGACTTCTTCCAAAATGCCACAAACGTAATTATTCAGTCAAAGCTCAATTTCTTTTAAAATCACTAAAAGCTCCTCTGTACGAAACCTTTAAGTCTAACCAAAAGCAAAAGTCCTTTTAATATTAAAACCAATATTAGAACATAATACTTTCCTTCAGGGATTCAAATGGTAAAATAATTCATTTCTAAATAAATCGAACTCAAGACATATAGTTTGCTTAAATAAATTAAGCTCGAAAACATAAATATTTTCTTAATAAATCAAATAGTACAATTTCTCGAATCCAAACCTTTCTAAATAACTTTTCAAACAAAGTCTAGGATTTTTATAGAAATTTCGGTAGCACCTCCCCTAAAACTTGGACTTTACCACCCGGTTCGGGTCCCAACTAAACCATTCCACAATCCCTTTCAACGGTCCAGAGTCCAAAATCAGTTCAAAAGCAAGCTAAATCCAACAGTCATCTCATTTTCATATCTCAAGGAAACCGTTTCAAAATCAAATCATTATCAACCGATTAAACTCATTTCCAAAACTTTAAAGAAACGGTTCAGTAACAATTCGTTTATCAAAACCAAACAATAATCCAATCAAAACATATAATCATATTCATCAAAAGTAGCCAAACAATATATAAGACTGGTACAATCACTAAAAATATATAATTCTCACACCAGTATCCATTTATAACAAATCCAGATATTAAATAGCTTTTAGAAAAGCCCCTACCTCACTGCGCAAAACCATAACCCAAACGCGTCATAGGAACCTTCTCTCTCAACCCGAAATCACTGACAACCGTAACCTCAACTCCAAGCCACTTTTGCAGTAACCACAGCAACTCTAATCGCGATATACAACAACCGAAATTCAATCTTATAGTAGTTTACGCCACAAACCTCAGCGTACGATAACAGAACAGCAACTAAAGGGCTTTCAAAAAAAAAAACGCTTACCGAAACTAAGAAGGAACGACTGAATCAAGCAGCGACAGCCCCGGCGGTGGCTTCGGCAACACCCATGCCATACTAGATGACCAGAACGGCAGCAATAACGGTGCAGCAGCTCAGAACACGACCCTGTGTTACCAGAACCTCAGCGTTTATAACCGAACAAAACCGAATACTAACGCAAGAGTTTCCGAAACATAAATACTTACCAAACTAAGAAAACGAAATAACGGCGGTAGCTGAACTGGTTTGCTGGCAGCCTCGGCAGCCACCTCAAGCGACAGCGGTGACCGGAATTGCGGCGACGGCGACTGTAACAAACATGCAGCTATGAAAAGCTTCCGGAAACTCAAAAGGAATGAAAGCCAACTTAAAAACCCTTACTCGCAGTGGTTCTTAGTGGCAGCAGAGGCATTCCTGGCCACAGAGGCTCAACCCAGAGCTCCGGCGGTGGTCCCGGAAGTCACAGAACCACTTTCGGCGAATAGAAACACAGAGACGCAGCTTCCTTCTCCAGTAGCGACACCTGCGGCGGCAGGAGCAGCGGTGGTTAGTGTAGGTCTCCCCTCTCTCTCTGTGTGGCTGGACAACCTTCTCGACAGCACGGTAGCGGCGACTCCACACGTGGCAGTGACAGCATCGGCTTCGCCTCCCTCCATGCGCATCAATCTCCCGTCAGTCTCTCTCTCACCCTTTGCGGCTCTCTTTCCGACGGCAGATCAGCGGCTCTGTGGTGACGGTGTGGTAGGATGTGATGGCTGCTGAGCGCGGCGGTGCATCCACATGCGACTGTGACACGCGTGCTCTCTTCTCTGTCTGTGGCTACGGCTCGCGCTCCTTTCTTTCTTAACGGCAACATGAGGCGCGGGCTCCATGGACCGGATGACACTGGCGGCGATGGCACGGTTTCTTCCGTGCAGCAGTTCGGTGGTTGGGCAGCGGCATGACGCGAGCAGCAAGCTCAGCCGGTGACCAGGGATGCGGCTGGGCGTGGCACAACTGCGCGTCCCCTTCCTCCTTTCCCTTTCTGCTTCGTTTTTCTTCCTCATTGCAGCGTCGCTGCTGTTTCTGAGTGTGTTGTATGTTGCTGCTGGGAGTAAGGAAGAGGGGTTGGGGTGTGGCGGCTGAGGGTTAGGGATTAGGGTTTCATTTTTTGAAAATTAGGGTTAGGGTTAAGCTAGGGGTAGTTTAGGTAATTTTTAATAAAATTAGGGGGTAATAGCGTAGTTGGAAACAAATTTTAATTCAACAAAATTACCTTTAAAGAAAATATTATTTGATCATAAATTACAAATTAATTTCAAAAAAATTCTCTAATTTAGTAATTAGAGATAATATAATTAATTTTATTATTCATAAGAATTAAAGTATTAAATTCTAAAATCTCAATTATTTAAAGTAAATCATAAAATATCTATTATTTACCATTACTAAACTTTATAATTAAAATATGGAAGTTATCCAATAACTATGAAATTAGATAAAAATCCGAATTTAATTATCAACACTTGATTTAATTAGCCTTAATAAAATAATTTCGGAAATTAAAATCCTTTATGAATAAATAATTTGAAATTGACTCGTAATGAGATTTTCCAAAAGTTCTGGTTTTACATTCTGCCCATCTTATAAAAATTTTCATCCTCGAAAATTGATACAGAACGAAAGAAATTTCATAACAGTTCACTCTTGAACACATTTAAGGAAGAAGCAAAAATATCTTAACATATAAACATATATACGGTTTTCAAAAACTTGAATTGTCGTATGCATAAAGATACAAAGGTAGGAGTGTGATTGCAAAGCAAACGTTACAAGATAGGCTCAATGCAAAAGATGACATGGTTCAAACATGTGATAGTAAAGCAAGGCTTCGAAGGCTGTAAAACAGGATGGGGTTAAAACGACCTGTGATAAACCACTACTTTATGGTTTATCTTGTACTCAATTGAGTGGTTTTATCAAGTCCTTGCACACTTATACATACAAATTGCATGGTTTTACAATTCCTTTCTATTTTTGTTCTATGATTGAAAACTTGCTTCCTGAGCCTTTAAATTGTATATTTTTAACTCCTCTTTATACCATTCGATGCAGTGATCTGTGTGTTAAGTGTTTTCAGGCTTTATAGGGCAGGAATGGCTTAGAGGATGGAGAGGAAGCTTGCAAAAATGGAAGGAGCACAAGAAATAAGGAGATAACCAGCGAGAAGTGACGCGCACGCATGGCTCACGCGTCCGCGTGAATTGGAGTTTGCATGGCGACGCGTGCGCGTGACTGACACGTACGCGTGACAAGAAAATTTGCCAGATGACGCGTACGCGTGACTGACACGTACGCGTGATGTGCGCTGTCTACAAAAATCACAGAAAACGCTGGGGGCGATTTTGGGCCAAGTTTGGACCCAGTTTTCGGCCTAGAAACACAGACTAGAGACAGGGGACAAACAGAGACTCAACACACATTCTCATTCAGATAGTTTTTAGTTTTAGATTAGAATCTTAAAGAGAAATCACTCTTCCTCTAGGTTTTTCTTCACATTCATAGTTCTAGTTTTTATGCTTTTGATGCTTTTGCTTTGGATATTGATAAGAGTCATTACCTTCGTTGAAGTTTTCATTATTCTAGTTTGTTTTCTTATTCATTTACTCTTTTGATTACCTATTAACCCTGTTCAGATAGGTATGTTATGATTTTGGGATTTATTAATGCAAAGAACTATTTTTACCTTTAATTAATTTTCAGTTATTATTTTATTTAATTTATCATGTCTTCTTCTTATTCCTTTTTATCATTTATGAAAGTTACATTCATGTCAATGGAGTAGACTCCCAACTTGACTTGGGGGTTAATTAACAGGAGACCCTTGAGTTGGAATACTCAAGTGATTAGTTCAATTAGAAGTTGTTGGATAACTCTCTATTTACTAACGCTAATCCTTCCATAAGGAGAGGATTAAAACTTGCGAATAAGAGTTATCTCAATCACTTGATTTTCCTTTATTTAGTAAGGGTTAACTAAGTGAAAACAACAGCCTCTTGCTATTACACTTGAGAAAGTCCAACAAGGATAGAACTTCCGAATAATCTTCCCCCGGTCAAGGCTTTTTATTCTGATTATATAAAACATCTTTTAATTTATACTGCTTTAATTTACGATTACTTAAATTCCTGTTCTTCAACTCTTAAAATTTCTCGGAAAACTCCTGATTAATAAAATAGTACTCTTTTGTCAACTCGTTGGGAGACGACCTAGGATTTCTACTCCTGGTATTTTTATTCTAAATTTGTGACAACTCTTCTAAATTGATAAGCTGATTTTTGTTGGTTAAAAACCGTACTTGCAACGCTGTTCTTATCATAAATTCTTAATTGGCTAATTTCTGCCCCATCAATTTTTGGTGCCGTTGTCGGGGAGTTGCAATAGCATGCTAAATTATTAGTTGGTGTAAATATTTTTAATTTTTCAATTTTTTCATATTTTATTTTATTTTATTACCATGAGCTGTATGTTTCTTTCATTGAATGACGTGTTCGCTACCTGATCTGAGCTTAGCCGCGTTTGATCCTGAAATTGAAAGAACTATTTCACGTATTAGGCGAGCTCGACGTCGGTTAGCCTCTGAGGGTGGTGAAGTGGTTACTACCAATTCACCAGTCTCTTCTGAAGGCGAATCTGAAGTGCCATCTGAGGAAGAAACAAGCTTCTTTTCTACTGATTCTGTTGATTTACGTGCAGGTAATATGGTAGAGCCCAAAAGGATTACTCTCCTGGAAGCAGGCACTCCAGACTTTACACTGCAACCGTATCAAGCACGTCACCCAAATCTAGCTCCAGATTTTGAACTGAAGACTGCGCTAATCAACCTAATACCCAAGTTTCATGGCTTACCTGCTCAGGAGCCTATCAAGCACCTCAGGGATTTTCAGACATCCTGCTCAACTGTTAGGCATCATGGTGTAGATGAGACTACTATTTTGCTGTCTGCCTTTCTGTTTTTTCTTGAGGGAAAGGCAAGGGAGTGGTTGGAATTTGAGTTGAGTGAGGACTGCATGATTGCATTTGATAAGCTGAAGATTGCCTTGACTCAAGCTCCGATTGTGAGAGAACCAGACTGGAGCCAGCCTTTTGAGATTATGTGTGACTTCTCCAACCATGCAGTAGGAGCGGTGCTGGCTCAGCGCAAAGGTAAGGATCCTTTCGTAATTGCTTATGCTTCTAAGACCTTAGACGCTCAAGAGAAAATAGGAAGGCAGACAGCAAAATAGTAGTCTCATCTGCACCATGATGCCTAACAGTTGAGCAGGCTGTCTGAAAATGCCTGAGGTGCTTGATAGGCTCCTAAGCAGGTAAGCCATGAAACTTGGGTATTAAGTTGATTAGCGCAGTCTTCAGTTCAAAATCTGGGGCCAAATTTGGGTGACGCGTTTGATACGGTTGCAGTGTAAAGTATGGAGTGCCTGCTTTTTGGAAAGTAATCCTTCTGGGCTCCGCCATATTACCTGCACGTAAATCAATAGAATCAGTAGAAAAGGAGCTTGTTTCTTCCTCAGATGGCGCTTCAGATTTGCCTTCAAAAGAGACTGGTGAATTGGTAGTAACCACTTCACCACCCTCAGAGGCTAACCGATGCCAAGCTCGCCTAATACGTGAAATAGTTCTTTCAATTTCAGGATCAAACACGGTTAAGCTCGGATCAGGTAGCGAACGCGTCATTCAATGAAAGAAACATACAGCTCATGGTAATAAAATAAAATAAAATATGCAAAAATTGAAAAATTAAAAATATTTACACCAACTAATAATTTAGCACGCTATTGCAACTCCCCGGCAACGGCGCCAAAAACTGATGGGGCAAAAATTAGCCAATTAAGAATTTATGATAAGAACAGCGTTGCAAGTACAGTTCTTAACCAACAAAAATTCACTTATCAATTTAGAAGGGTTGTCACAAATTTAGAATAAAAATACTGGGAGTAGGAATCTCAGGTCATCTCCCAACGAGTTGACAAAAGAGTGATATTTTATTAATCAGGAGTTTTTCGAGAAATTTTAAGAGTTGAAGAAAAGGAATTTAAGTAATCGTAAATTAAAGCAGTATAAATTAAAAGAGGTTTTATATAATCAGAATAAAAAGTCTTGACCGGGGGAAGATTATTCGAAATTTCTATCCTTCTTGGACTTTCTCAAGTGTAATAACAAGAAGTTGTTGTTTTCACTTAGTTAACCCTTACTAAATAAAGAAAAGTCAAGTGATTGAGCTAACTCTTATTCGCAAGTCCTAATCCTCTCCTTATGGAAGGATTAGCGTTAGTAAATAGAGAGTTAGCCAACAACTTCCAATTGAACTAATCACTTGAGTATTCCAACTCAAGGGTCTCCTGTTAATCAACCCCCCAAGTCAAGTTGGGAGTCTACTCCATTGACATGAATGTAACTTTCATAAATGATAAAAAGGAATAAGAAGAAGACATGATAAATTAAATAAAATAATAACTGAAAATTAATTAAAGGTAAAAATAGTTTTTTGCATTAATAAATCCCAAAATCATAACATACATATCTGAACAGGGTGAATAGGTAATCAAAAGAGTAAAGGAATAAAAAAACAACTAGAATAATGAAAACTTCAACGGAGGTAATGACTCTTCTCAATATCCAAAGCAAAAGCATCAAAAGCATAAAAACTAGAACTACGAATGTGAAGAAAAACCTAGAGGAAGAGTGATTTCTCTCTAAGATTCCAATCTAAAACTAAAAACTATCTGAATGAGAATGTGTGTTGACTCTCTGCTTGTCCCCTGGCTCTAGTCTGTGTCTCTGGGCCGAAAACTAGGTCCAAACTTGGCCCAAAATCGCCCCCAGCATTTTCTGTGATTTCTGCAGATAGCGCACATCACGCGTACGCGTCAGTGACGCGTACGTGTCGTCTTGCAAATTTCCTTGTCACGCGTACACATCAGTCACGCGCACGCGTCGCCATGCAAACTCCAATTCACGCGGACGCGTGAGCCATGCGTGCGCGTCACTTCTCGCTGGTTATTTTCTTTATTTCTTATGCTCCTTCCATTTATATACATAATGAATGGAGGAAAGTAAGACTCATGAGATGCAACCTATGAATGCAACTATATGATAAGATGATTCTGTCTACTTGGTCAAAAGTAAATAAGCTCTTCAGAACAAAAATAAACCAGATTCCACTAATTCAAATCATACAATAAAAGACAAGTAAACTTGTAAGAAGATAGCTCATGAAAGCAGGGAACATAGAATCAAGCATTGAACCCTCACTGGTAGTGTATATGCACTCTAATCTCTCAAGTGTCTAGGGTTAATTCAATCTACTATTCTCTAATCATGCTTTCTAAACTTTGTTCTTCATCTAACCAATCAACAAATATTTAGTATACCACTGCAAACATCATGAGGTCTTTTCAAGGTTGTAATGGGGCTAAGGTAAGAGTGAGGATATATGTATGGCCAAGTGAGCTATAATATGAATCTTTGATTAACCTAAGCTTTCACCTAACACACACACACACTCTATGTAATTCTAAGATCATGCCTAGCTACCCGAAATTCCCACTTTTGCATCACATACTCATGTATCAAATATTTCTTAATTTTATCACATATGCATTGATCTTTTATTAAACCTAACATTGGGGTAATTTTATCCCCTTATTTAATTACTTATTTATTTGAATATTTTTGTTTTTTTTTTTTATAAAAGTAAACATAACATATCAATGCACATGGATTTTTGATTTTTCTGGTCTCACATGAGTAGGTACCCAAATTCCCAATATTTTGTCAATAGAACACTGTACACTTTCATCAACCCAAGTTCTCATAGTTCCCCACACTTAATTAATACACAATCTCTATCTTAAGCCAACCAAAGATTCATTTGGGTTAATTAATTGTTTTTCCGCTTAAGGCTAGTGATGTTGTAAAATATAGAACAAATGGGGATTAAAAGGCTCAAGGTGGCTAACAAAGGTGATTGAAAGGGTAGGCTATTTGGGATAAGTGAGCTAATAACAAATAATGGCCTCAATCATATGCAAGCATGTAAATATACTAAACAATGGACATATAAAATGGAACAAAATAAAGATTGCAATCATAGATAAGAAAACACATAAGAATAAAATATTATGGTTAAGTAGTGTAACCATGTAATTAAGTTCAAATCTCACAGGTTGTGTGTTCTTAGCTATAATTCATGTTCCAAATTACAATCTTCAACAAGTTTAACAAAAAAGTTTTAATTTAAATTAGTGAAATATTATAAAATAGAGTCTTAAAAAGAAATTCATTACTTCAACCAAGAAAAACATGCATGCGAACAATTATTATCATGCAAACTATCCTATCTAACAAAAGAAAAAAAATTAACTGTTGGTGTTAAGAGAGAGAAGTTACCTCCGGAAGTCAAGGACTGACCTACCCACACTTAAGGCTTGGCACGGTCCTCCGTGCCATCAGTAAGGAGCAAGGAAGGGCTGGAAGCATCGCCTCCAATGTCTGGTTCGCCTTGGCTCTCTGTACTACTGGATGAAGGGGAGTCTGGGGTGTCCTTTAGTTCTAGAGGTGGGTGTGTACCAACTATGAGGTCCTTCAGATAGTTGTATCTGCGCTTGTTATGGCACTGCATTTACTTCATTCACCGGTCTTGCCGGTCGAACCTCTCAAGGATCTGAAGGAACATCTGATGGATGGACGGTGCCTGTAGTGTGGATGATGGAGGAGTAAAAGAAGGAGGAGTATCCAAAGATGGGCCTGCAGGCCGGCTAGCAGAGGAAACTGGTGGCTTGATGTACTTCCCATTCGGGACATACTGGTCGACTCTAGGGATCATGACCTTCGTGTTTCCTGCCCGATAGGACACACTTACTGCAGAGACCAAATCTGAGACCAAAGCGGGGAAGGGCAGGTTACCCACAATCTGTACATGTCTCATTGCTTGTCGGATGTGTCAGGGCAGGTTGAGGGATTGCTCTGTCAGGATGCACTAGATGAGGACAGCCATGTCTGCTATGAAGGTCGACTCGTGAGTGCTCGGAAAGACATGGTGGGACATAATTTGTGCCCACACGCGAGCCTCCAGGGTGAGTGACTGGGCTGAGATGCTCTTGGATTTTGAACGATGCTGCCCGTAGATCCACTTGCTGCCAGGTTGGGCTATAACTCCAAGGATGATATCCCAGTCGAACTGATACATCTGGCACTTACAAAATGCTGCTTGATATGCATCCCATCCCTCTAGACTAGGTGGAAGGTCCAGTGCTCTCTGTATGGAATTTTCGGAGACAGGAACCTGATGCTGACGAACGTAGACAGTCTGCAGAGTAGGCGAGTGAAAGTTTGAGTAGAATTCAACTACCCATGATAAGTTGGCCTCTCGCGGCTGCCTCCTCAAAAATCCCCACTGTCTCCTCTTAATTCGGGGCTTCACAAAATCAACGAAATGTGTTGGGACAATGGACAATGAGCAGATGCTCATTGTTGTAGTTCCTCTCGGCTAGGATGGGGAACATCTGTTCGCAATAACGGTTAGCAAACTGTGTGGAGTCTCGGGTGGGAAAAGCTTTCTCTGATTCATCAACCTTAATGATTCTCTTCACCCGCTTTGTTGGTGGCTTTACACTGGTAGAAGGAAGTACTTTTGCTAGAGTTCTCTTGGTTCCTCTCCTTGCTGGTGTCTTGTCAGTGGCTTTCTCTTTTCCTTTCTTAGTACCCCTGTCTAAAGAAGAAAGAAAAGGAAGAATATTAAAGATAGATAACTAAAGAACCGGAAGGGAGAAAAGTCCAAGTGATAATGAATGCCAAAGGAAAGATGTTAGCTTAAATACATGGTAGTTACAATATGTAGGTAAGACATCAATGAAGATCAAGAGGACAATTCATAATAAATAGATGCAGGAGTGTTCATGGCATGCAAAAACAGGCATGAGAAGCAGAGCTCAAGCATCAAGTAGTAAATGTGCCAAATTAAAGAGCATGTGTAATTATGACAATTGTGAATAATAATTCCAAATACATGAGGAGTACAAATGTTGTGAAAAAGAAGCATTCAAGTAAAGGGTAAAACAAAATAGAGTTCAAGATACCATAGGCCTTTCACAAACACTTGGTGAGCAAGTTAAAGTAGGAATGAAAATAATATAATCCAAATGTGTGTGAGAGCCAAATTAAAATATCAATTGTCAAATCACTCCTAATAATATCCACAAGCTTCATTATAGTAAGGTAATACCCAAATAAAACTCCAATACCAACATAAGAATGCATGAAAAAAGAAAGAAAAAGAAACCATACATAATGAAATTAAAAGAAAAATAAAGAAAAAAGAAAAATAAATGCAAGAATGGAAGAGTAGAAGGGAAGAAGAAAAGAAACCTGGTAATGAAGATGAAGAAGAAGGAAAGAAGAAAGTAGTAGAAAGTAAGAAAGAAAGAAAGAAGAAGAAATAATTAGGATTGAAAAGAGTTAAGATTGGGGGAGAGGGAGAATTAGAATCAGGAGCTGAGGTGGTTTAAGTGTGCGTCGCATGCGACGCGTACGCGTGCATCACGCGTACGCGTGGGTCGCGCAATTTCCAAGCGACGCGTAAGCGTCAGGGATGCGTACGCGTGATATGGGTTGTGCAATTGGCACGAAGGCAACCCCGCGCATGCACAACTCTCTGTTTGATACGCACGAGAGCAAAAAATGCATATGACGCGTGCGCGTCAAGGACGCGCACGCGTGGATGGCCATTGTGGGAAAACGACGCGCACGTGTGAGGGACGTGTACGCATGGCGGGGCTTGTGCTCCCAGCACAGTTCCAGCCCCACACCATCATAATTCTCTGGCCATACACCCATTTACGCCGATTTGCAGGGTCACGCGTACACGTAGGGGACACGTACGCGTGGACTGGTTAAAACGCAAGTGACGCGTACGCGTGGACTTGCTTGTGCCGAAGGCACGCCGCCAGCACCACTCCTACCTAACTTTCTGTTCAATTTTTATTTTTTACGCACACACATATGATGCGTACGCGTCAGCAACGCTTGCGCGTGGTGTGCTTTTTTTTATGCAGAATGCAAAAGGTAGTATGCAGATGAATATGCAGAAATTATGAATGACTACTGCGAAAATTAAAATAAAATAGACTTAAAATGAGAACAAACGATTATACCATGGTGCGTTGTCTCCCATCTAGCACTTTGCTTTTACGTCCTTATGTTGGACGGTCCATAAGCTTAGTCTGCTTTTGTTGGTGGGTCCTCCAAGAGGAATACCTCTAGCTCTTTATTTTCCTTCATCTTCTCACCATGATAAAGCTTTAAGCGATGTCCATTGACCTTGATGAATTTGGAACTTGAAGGATGACTTAGATGGAAGACTCCGTATGGCTCTGCCTTCTCTACTCTGTAGGGGCCTTCCCATCTGGATCTCAGCTTTCCTAGCATGAGTCTCAGCCTTGAGTTGTAAAGGAGAACTAGCTCCCCAGGTCTGAAATGTCTTCTTTTGATATGCTTGTCATGCACAGCCTTCACCTTCTCCTTATATAGTCTGGAGTTGTCATATGCCTCGAGTCGAAGGGTCTCCAGTTCTGCCAGTTGCAGCTTCCTTTCAGCACCAGCCTTCTCAAATCCCATGTTGCATTCCCTTATAGCCCAAAAAGCCTTGTGCTCCACCTCCACTGGGAGGTGACAAGCATTTCCGTACACTAAGCGGAAGGGGCTCATTCCTATGGGTGTCTTGTATGCTGTCCTATATGCCCAAAGCGCATCTACAAGTCTGGTGCTCTAGTCCTTCCTATGAGGCTTGACTATCTTCTCCAGTATGCGCTTTATCTCTCTGTTAGACACCTCGGCTTGCCCATTGGTCTGGGGATGGTAGGCTGTTGCTACTTTGTGAACAATCCCATGCTTCTTCAGTAGACCTACTAATCTCCTGTTACAAAAGTGAGTGCCTTGATCACTCACGATTGCTCATGGTGACCCAAAGTGTCAAATAATATGGTTTCTAACAAAAGAGACAACAGTGTTAGCATCATCAGTACGGGTAGAAATTGCTTCCACCCATTTAGAAACATAATCTACAGCTAACAGTATATATAAGAAACCACTAGAGTTTGGGAATGGACCCATGAAGTCAAGGCCCCAAACATAAAAAATTTCACAGAATAGCATAAGCTGTTGGGGCATCTCATCCCTCTTGGATATATTTCCAAACTTTTGGCATGGGGAACAAGATTTACAGAAGGTAGTAGCATCTTTAAAAAGAGTGGGCCACCAGAATCCACAGTCTAGAATTTTTCTAGCTGTTCTTTGAGGGCCAAAATGTCCTCCACTCTCAGAAGAGTGGCAGGCCTCTAAAATGGACTGGAATTCTGATTGAGGTACACACCTTCTAATTATCTGGTCAGCATCATACCTCCATAAATATGGGTCATCCCATATATAATATTTGGACTCGCTTTTCAGCTTTTCCCTTTGATGCTTAGTAAAATTAGGAGGGAAAGTGTGACTAACTAGATAATTAGCTATAGGAGCATACCAAGGGACTACTTCAGATATTGCGTGCAAGCTGTCAAATGGAAAAGCATCATTAATAGGAGTGGAGTCATCCTTGATGTGCTCAAGGCGACTCAAGTGGTCTGCCACTAAATTCTGGGAACCACTCCTATCCTTAATTTCTAAATCAAATTCTTACAGCATCAATATTTAACGTATTAGCCTTGGTTTGGACTCTTTTTTAGCTAATAAATACTTTAGAGCTGCATGGTCTGAGTACACTACCACCTTAGTACCAAGTAAATAGGCTCAGAATTTATCCAGAGCAAAAACAATAGCCAGAAGTTCTTTTTCAGTGGTAGTATAATTAGACTGAGCAGCGTCTAAAGTCTTAGAAGCATAAGCAATTACGAAAGGATCCTTACCTTCGCGCTGAGCCAGCGCTGCTCCTACTGCATGGTTGGAGGCGTCACACATAATCTCAAAAGGCTGGCTTCAGTCTGGTCCTCTCACAATAGGAGCTTGAGTCAAGGTGATCTTCAGCTTATCAAACACAATCATGCAGTCCTCACTCACCTCAAACTCAACATCCTTCTGTAGTAGTCTGGATAAAGGCAATGCTACCTTACTGAAGTCCTTGATAAATCTCCGGTAGAAACCTGCATGACCAAGGAACGAACGGACTTCCCTCACGGAGGAGGGGTAAGGTAAATTAGAAATCACATCTACCTTTGCTGGATCTACAGAAATACCAGTATTAGAAACAACATGTCCTAGAACAATACCCTGTTTAACCATAAAATGACACTTTTCAAAATTCAATACAAGGTTTAAACTAACACACCTGTCTAATACTCTAGCTAAACTATCCAAGCAAAGATTAAATGAATCACCATATATGCTAAAATCATTCATGAAAACTTCCATACAGGTCTCAATAAGATCAGAAAAAATACTCATCATGCACCTTTGAAAAGTAGCCGGTGCATTACACAAGCCAAAAGGAATCCTTTTGTATGCATACGTTCTAAAGGGACATGTAAAAGTAGTCTTCTCCTTATCTTCAGGAGCTATATGAATTTGAAAATAGCCTGTATAACCATCTAAAAAGCAGTAATGTGATTTACCTGACAGGCGATCAAGCATATGATCAATGAATGGCAGGGGGTAATGATCCTTGCGGGTAGCCTGGTTGAGGCGCCTGTAATCAATACAAACTCTCCATGAATTCTGCACTCTAGTTGCTATGAGCTCTCCATGCTTATTCTTCACTGTTGTGACTCCTGATTTCTTGGGCACCACTTGTACTGGGCTGACCCATTCGCTATCTAAGATGGGATAAATAATATCAGCTTCAAGCAATCTGGTCACTTCCTTCTTGACAACTTCTAAGATGGTAGGATTCAACTGCCTTTGAGGTTGACGGACAAGCCTTGCTCCCTCTTCTAAAATTATCATGTGCTTACAAACTTGAGGGCTGATGCCTACTATATCCACCAAGCTCCACCCAATTGCTTTCTTATGTCTTCTCAGCACACTAAGCAGCTGCTCCTCCTGCTGGGAAGTGAGTTCCCTTGCAATGATAACTGGGAGCTTCTGATGATCCTCAAGGTAAGCGTACTTGAGGTGGGATGGAAGGGGCTTTAACTCTATTTTATGCTCATGGCTAGGCACTTGATCTTTTGGAGTTAGTGAAGGTGGCAGTGTGTCTTCATCTTGTTTAGGGGGCTTCCCCACACTTGCACCCTGCTCCATGTGCCTCTCTTCTACTTCCTTCTGGTGAACTGCAGCTACAGTTTCATCTATGATGTCGCACTGAAAGATGGATTGATCTTCCAGAGGGTGCTTCATAACTTTATCCAGGTTGAAGCTCACTGTTCTGCCATCTATCTCAAAGGAGTAAGTTCCTGAGAATGCATCCAACGTGAACTTTGAAGTCTTCAGAAATGGTCTTCCAAACAGGATGGATGATGGTCTTCCTGAGTCATTAGGGGGCATCTCCAAAATATACAAGTTAATAGGAAATGTGAGCCCCTTAATACTCACTAGCACGTCCTCAGCAATTCCAACCACTGTGATTATGCTTTTATCTGTCAAAACAAAGCAAGCTACCGACCTTTTTAAGGGAGGGAGCCTCAAAGCATCATATACAGACAATGGCATAATGCTAACACATACACCTAAGTCACACATGCAGTCAGAAAATGTTACACCCCAATGGTATACGTAACCATACATGGCCCTGGATCCCCACATTTTTCTGGTATGGCACCCATTAAAGCAAATATAGAGCTACCTAAGGGAATAGTCTCTAGATCCTATATTCTATCCTTATGCATGCATAAATCTTTTAGAAATTTCGCATATTTAGGTACCTGGATAATGGCATCAAAAAGTGGAATGGTTACCTTAACCTTTTTTGAGATCTCCACCATTTTTGGGTCGAGCTCCATCTGCTTTCTGGACTTCCTAGCAAGGTGTGGAAAGGGGATAGGGATGGCGTCTCTTGTAGCTTCAGCTTCCTTTGGTGCGCTATTCTCTGGTTGAGCTGCTTCTTCTTCAACCATGTCTTGTACTTCTTCCTCCTCTTCAGCATCTTTTACCTCAACAACATCTTCAACTTGAATGTTCTACTTTGAGCTTGGCTCCTCATGGTTCCTCTCTTGCAGTGTGGTCCCGGACCTCAAAGTAATGGCATTGATGCCACCTTTAGGGTTGGGTAAGGGTTGAGAAGGAATTGCACTGGAGCTTGAAGGTTGATTGTTGGAGGCAATTAGTGAATCCATCCAGGAGATGAGAGCTTGTATGGTAGAGTTAAGACCATTTATGGAAGAGTTAATTGAATTCTGAATGTCTTGGTGTCCTTCGTCATAGTGCAAAGCATCTCATCATTAGAAGAAGAAGGGGGGTAAGTGATTTGAGGGGCTTGCTGTTGGTTGTTCTGAGCTGCTTGGGACTACCTTTGGTGAGGTGCTCTGTAAGGCTGGTTTTGGTTCTGCTGTCTGTTGTTGTTGTTGTTATTCCACCTCTGATTTCCATTGTTGTCCATCCCTCCTTTGTTGAAGTTGTCTCTCCATCCTTGGTTAGAATTATCTCTCCACCCCTGGTTGGAGTTGTCTTGCCAACCTTGATTGTAGTTTTCACCTTGGTTGTAATTGCCGCCTTGTTGATTGTATCCTTGAATCGGGCGGTCATAGAAATTGTGAGTTGCTGCCAAGGTGTTATCTTCTTGTTGGAGCTGCGGACACTCATCAGTGTAATGAGTATAATCGGCACATATTCTGCATACTCTTTGAGGAACCAACTGTTGACTCTGTTGTGGTGGGGGAGGCTGAGGTTGTTGTTGATTCAGCTGTAGCTGCTTCAGTATGTTGGTCATCTCCCTCAGAGTCTGAGTGAGAGCAGCAGTCTCACAGCTAGAGGAAACTTCCACAACAGCCTTAGGATGGTTGTTCCTGTGCCTGACATTTCAGGTAGATTCAGCTAGATCGGTGATCAGTTGCCACGCTTCTGTCGCCGTCTTGTACTTCTTCATAGAGCCATTACTTACAGCATCTAATATAGTCTTATCCTGAGGCTTCATGCCTTGGGTGAAGTAGCTGATCAACACTATCTGGTCAATCTTGTGGTGGGGGCATGAGTCTAGGAGATTCCTGAAGCGTTTCCAGTATTCGTAAAGGGTCTCTGACTCGCCTTGGATAATACAGGAAATCTCTTTCCTCATTCTATCTGTAACTTCAGCTGGGAAGTATTTGTCCAGGAACTCCCTTCTGAGTAGATCCCAATTGGTAACAACTGCTTCAGGTTGAGTATAGAACCACTCCCTTACCTTTCCCTCAAGAGAAAACGGGAAGACAGACAGCAAAATAGTAGTCTCATTTGCACCATGACGCCTAACAGTTGAGCAGGCTGTCTGAAGATCCCTAAGGTGCTTGATAGACTCCTGAGCAAGTAAGCCATGAAACTTGGGTATTAGGTTGATTAGCGCAGTCTTCAGCTTAAAATCTGGAACCAGATTTGGGTGACGCGCTTGATACGGTTGTAGTGTAAAGTCTGGAGTGCCTGCTTCCTGGAGAGTAATCCTTCTGGGCTCCGCCATATTACTTGCACGTAAAATCAACAGAATTAGTAGAAAAGGAGATTGTTTCTTCCTCAGATTGCATTTCAGATTCGCCTTCAGAAGAGAGTGGTGAATTGGTAGTAACCACTTCACCACCCTCAGAGGCTAACCGACACCGAGCTCGCCTAATACGTGAAATAGTTCTTTTAATTTCAGAATCAAACGCGGCTAAGCTCGGATCAGGCAGCGAACGCGTTATTCAATGAAAAAAACATACAACTCATGGTAATAAAATAAAATAAAATATGCAAAAATTGAAAAATTAAAAATATTTACACCAACTAATAATTTAGCACGCTATTGCAACTCCCCGGCAACGGCGCCAAAAATTGATGGGGCGAAAATTAGCCAATTAAGAATTTATGATAAGAACAGCGTTGCAAGGACAATTCCTAACCAACAAAAATCCACTTATCAATTTAGAAGGGTTGTCACAAATTTAGAATAAAAATACTGGAGTAGGAATCCCAGGTCGTCTCCCAACGAGTTGACAAAAGAGTGCTATTTTATTAATCAGGAGTTTTTCGAGAAATTTTAAGAGTTGAAGAACAGGAATTTAAGTAATCGTAAATTAAAGCAATATAAATTAAAAGAGGTTTTATATAATCAGAATAAAAAGCCTTGACCGGGGAAAGATTATTCGGAAGTTCTATCCTTGTTAGACTTTCTCAAGTGTAATAGCAAGAGGCTGTTGTTTTCACTTAGTTAATCCTAACTAAATAAAGGAAAGTCAAGTGATTGAGCTAGCTCTTATTCGCAAGTCCTAATCCTCTTCTTATGGAAGGATTAGCGTTAGTAAATAGAGAGTTACCCAACAACTTCCAATTGAACTAATCACTTGAGTATTCCAACTCAAGGGTCTCCTGTTAATCAACCACCCAAGTCAAGTTGGAAGTCTACTCCATTGACATGAATGTAACTTTCATAAATGATAAAAAGGAATAAGAAGAAGACATGATAAATTAAATAAAATAATAACTGAAAATTAATTAAAGGTAAAAATAGTTCTTTGCATTAATAAATCCCAAAATCATAACATACCTATCTGAACAGGGTGAATAGGTAATCAAAAGAGTAAAGGAATAAGAAAACCAACTAGAATAATGAAAACTTCAATAGAGGTAATAACTCTTCTCAATATCCAAAACAAAAGCATCAAAAGCATCAAAACTAGAACTATGAATGTGAAGAAAAATCTAGAGGAAGAGTGATTTCTTTCTAAGATTCCAATCTAAAACTAAAAACTATCCGAATGAGAATGTGTGTTGAGTCTCTGCTTGTCCCCTGGCTCTAGTATGTGTTTTTGGGCCGTAAACTGGGTCCAAATTTGGCCCAAAATCGCCTCCAGCGTTTTCTTTGATTTATGCAGATAGCGCACATCACGTGTACGCGTCGTCTGGAAAATTTCCTTGTCACGCGTACGCGTTAGTCACGTGCACGCATCGCCATGCAAACTTTAATTCACGCGCATGCGTGAGCCATGCGTGCGCGTCACTTCTCGCTGGTTATCTCCTTTATTTCTTGTACTCCTTCCATTTTTGCAAGCTTCCTCTCCATCCTCTAAGCCATTCCTGCCTTATAAAGCTTGAAAACACTTAACGCACAGATCATGGCATCGAATGGTATAAAGGGAAGTTAAGAATATACAATTTAAAGGCTCAAGAAGCAAGTTTTCAATCATAGAACAAAACTAGGAAGGAATTGTAAAACCATGCAATATGTATGTATAAGTGTGCAAGGACTTGATAAAACCACTTGATTGAGTACGAGATAAACCATAAAATAGTGGTTTATCAACGTGCTTAACATCCGCACACTAATCTCGTATCAACCTCAAAGCTTCAACTTTCCAACTCCCTTATTCACGTAACAACTCCACAACCGGCCACAAGTCTAACACCCGCAAACTCTTCCACAAGGAGCGAAACTACCACAACTCCTCATAACGTTACACACTTACCACTTCACCTTCCATATACACATATCACGTCTTAAAGAACTAACATATTGCATTATTATGTCTACAGGTTGCACGTGATATCAAACAATTCTCGAGTCTACTCAGAAGGATACAAGATTCTAGAAAGGAGAGACACTGTCAAGGATAATACTCGTAGATTTGAGGGAATGCATCCATTTCTAGGTAAACAAGGATGCTCAAGCAATAAAATTTGCTAGAAATAAATCAACTGATAACTTCAAAGATAACCCTTAGATCAAAGAAATTCAATAGAATCAATAAGAAGAAAGTCAACGCATTAGTTTGAAACAAATTCAAGCTGTCGAAGAAGTATGAGAGTTACAGAAAGAATGTCTCAAACCCAAGACAAAGCTCACAGAACTCAAGAGCACGATTAAGAATACTTTCGAATACAATGTTCATAAAAGAATAGGAAGCTTGCGAAAGAATCACTTAGCAGTTTCAAAGAAAGTTAAGCAACAAACATTCTTCAAGAGAGTAACAAAAGCATAAACGTGCCTTTACTTTAATATAATTTCATGTTGAAGTAGATTATATAGAAATTTAAAACAAAATGGACATAGGTTTGGCTAAGAGCTAACATATTTCCTCAAATATTTGAGAAAGATAGTTAGGTGCACAACTTGACCAAAAGTAATTCATAAAACTCGGAAGAGAAATCAAATGCATGTTCAAAAATTCCCAAGGTCCATATTCAAACAAGCGTGTATAAGGATTTTAGCAAGGACGAAAGAAAAAGTTAAACTCTATTTAGAAAATAAAATCCGAGGTAAAAGTTTGCTTATAAATTGGTAAAGGAATTAAGTGGTGCGTTACAAACAGACATGTTTCCACTAAACAAGGAAGCTCTTCAAAACTTCATTTAAAATAGCGCATGCCAACTTTAAATCAACTTTGTCAAAATTGAACAATGATTTCAATTACAATCAGGCAACAGAAAAATTTTAGTTTGGAATTTTCTTCAAAGAGAATTCAAAACTTCTTTAAAAAGTTAAAACAAGACTCCAAAAGTATACTTGAAATCACCATCTCAGAAGGACATTCAAGAAGTTTAGGATGTACTTAAAAAGGAATCAAGCCATACAAGAAAGGATCTTAAATCAAGGTAATTCAAACAAGATCCACTAGGCATGAGACATCAAACAAGCTTTCAATTGATCCAAAAGAATACAAAAGTCATAAGAAAAGACAACTCAATCATTAGTAATTTCTCAAGGATAAATCTTTGATTAAGAACTTTGGTAGAGACAATGAGAGGATAAACGATGCACTAATTTGAAACGAATCAAACTGACTCACATAAGAATGAGATTCACAAGAGAAGGGAAGCTGAGATTGATTGTAGTGCTCACAAGAGGTAGAAGAATAATTAAAACAGAATCAAGTATGACATTCATGGAGATGAAAAGATTAAGAGAGAATGAGTCCGTTCATAAGAAGAAAGCTATGAGTCCAACATTTTCGAAAAATAACAAGGGCATAAACAATGTAGCATGCTAAACCAAACTCAAATAAAAATAAATTAAGTGAAGTTTATCAAACGAAAATCAACCGGAATAAAAGCGAAAAATCTTTTCTCTCCAGAATTTTGAAAGATACCTAAATACTTAATCACATAAAGATATGCATTGGAACTGTAGCAAAATTATTAGAAAGTCAAATTGTATTTAAAGAAAGTGCAACCCCGTAAACCAGTAAAAAGTACAAGCGAGGTATTAGAAATAAATAATTGTTAAATTGTATAAGGAATTTTCAAAGTTTCATATATAGATAAGTGTATATCAATTCAACAGCAATTTTATAGAAATTTCAAAATTGGTTATAATCACTGTCAAATAAGAGAACAACTGAATTAACAATTTTTCTAAGAATGGACTCGGAATCAGGAGTTAAAAGGCATAGTGCATTAAGACAAGTTCAAAGCTATATCAAAGAATACGTGAATCAAGAAGAAGAATTCAAACAGAGAAAGATAGATACAACAAGGATTTCAAACAAGCATATGCAATTAATATCAACCAGGAATTCATAAGAATAGAGGAATAGATTTCAAAAATCAAATTACTTTTCAAGAAGATTGGCAAACAAGAGCTTCAAGTTAGGATATGAAAGAACAAGTCGACTCGAACAGAATTCAAGACATATAACTGAATAGCCTCGAGAACTAGTTTCCAACGTTCCCAAAACCCGCAATTCGCTTTACCCAAAACTCGTATATCATCTATGATAACCCATTAGTGCTTTTATATACATAATTCACTAGTATTAAGCCGGTCAAACTTAATATCAGGAATTATGCAATGCAAGGCTAATGGCATTAATCAATAGACCGTCATGTGCATAAAGCTCTAATTCTTGTTATCCGAACAAGACCTATTACATGACAAGCACTCAGAGTATGCAATTGAAGCATAGTCGGTCCATTCCTCAGGCTCTACAGGAAAGACCGCTCTGATACCATAATGTAACACCCTAACTATCAAAATGTCACGCTTTCGGCTGCGCCACTCTGATAGCTCGGGTATTATGACGACTCTTGTACTATTTAATACTAAAATATGAGTCTGTTTAAAACTTTAACTGAATCTTTAATAAACATACATTCATACTTACAATATAAGGTACAATACTCACAGGAACTTCATATATATATATATATATATATATATATATATATATATATATATATATATATATATATATATATATATATATTGATTTGCAAACATCTCATATCAAAATTCTATCCCTCTTACAAGACTTGCAAGATGTAAGGAGAGGGAAACATAAATACTAAAACAATACAAAGATATCGTATGACAGAAAATAAATAATATCTTCTGAACTTTGTCGTCTGTAACCTGAAAAGAGAAGATCTGTAGGGGAGTGAGAACATCATCCTCGAAAGGGTTCTCACTATAGGGTTGCAGAATTACGATAATAGGATACGCGAGATAAAATCGTTACAATGATTAATAACCGCCTTATGCATCTTTTCAAAAGCAAAGGTTTATTATAAGAGGAAAATCTGAAATCTTTTCTGAAAGAGGAATTGTTCATTTCTTAAAATTCAAAAGCCTTTCAAATGGTTTATCTAAGCTGAGCCCAATTAGTTTTTTTATACTTTTTCAAACCAGTAACATCAACCAGACATGGCCTTCGGCCCACCTCATGATCAACCACGGCCCTAGGCCCAAACAACCCAAACAACAACCAATCACCACACTCCAACAGAGTCTCAGTCGCAAACACAAATAGGAAGTTCAAGCACCAACAAACAGTTATTGCAAGTAGAACAACTAGCAGTTAATCATAATTAATCACAAAGGCAAACCAAGTACAATATGCACACCCAAACAATGTCACATAGATGCATATGATGAATGCCTGTCCTAGTGGCTGATGATATCATCTGTCAGTTATAAAGCCAACCCGACAAGTCCTGGTAGCTAACCATTGGACTGTCCCTCTGTCGTGCATCCCCAACTCGAGTTATTCACAATCATAATCATAATTCACATCCAACACCCTCACTGGTGTATATTCACGGGGGCGAGCTCATCTGGAACTTTCACAGTGTCCGGTCACACTTACGACATAGAGTTAGTAGAGTATTGAGTCTCAACCTGGAGCACGTGGTGGCTAGCCACTGCTTTCACCGAGGAAAACTCGTATCTCAGATAGTTGAAAGTGCAACAATCACTTTATCAACTCAAAATCATTTATATTCATACTCAGCCATCCAGCTCATAACATATTCCACAATCAACCATAATTCATCATCATATACAGCCATTCTGGCTCATAACATATTTCACAATCAGCCATAATTCATTATCACATGCGGCCATTCCGGCTCATAACATAAAAGCACTTCCACCATCCAACATCATCAAACTCATAAAATCATCATTCAAGCCATAAATCACTTTTTCTCAATTCAATTTACTTTAAAATCAAAAATCGATTCTTTCCAGCCTTGGCTTTAAAATCCCCATTTCACAAATCTTTTCAGGCTCATAGCCACTTTTCCTCAAATGTAACTTTCTCTTTTCCAAAGCAAAGTCACTTTCAGCATCATATTTCCCAAATTTCCAAAACCAGGTCAAATTAAAATCTCCTTTGAAGGATTCAAAAATCATTCATCCCAATATAGGATTCGATAATAAAATTTCTCAGCCGAGTCTCAAGACTTTAAGGAAGGACAACCTATCTCGATTTCTTAAAAATTCATTGAAATTCTTAGAATCATAAATCCTTGATTTAAGCAAATAAAAATAGAGTTTATCATTAAACCGGATCATATGAAGTCACAAGTCCCAACCCAATCCAAAGTCAATTCACTTGAAACGGAACCGATTCATTTAAATTAAAACCACTTTCAGGTTCCTCCTTAAAATCAATTCTCTGACTTCTTCCAAAATGCCACAAACGCAATTATTCAGTCAAAGTTCAAATGGTAAAATAATTCATTTCTAAATAAATCGAACTCAAGACATATAGTTTGCTTAAATAAATTAAGCTCGAAAACATAAATATTTTCTTAATAAATCAAATAGTACAATTTCTTAAATCCAAACCTTTCTAAATAACTTTTCAAACAAAGTCTAGGATTTTTATAGAAATTTCGGCAGCACCTCCCCTAAAATTTGGACTTTGCCACCCGATTCGGGTCCCAACTAAACCATTCCACAATCCCTTTCAACGGTCCAGAGTCCAAAATCAGTTCAAAAGCAAGCTAAATCCAACAGTCATCTCATTTTCATATCTCAAAGAAACTGTTTCAAGATCAAATCATTATCAACTGATTAAACTCATTTCCAAAACTTTAAAGAAACGGTTCAGCAACAATTCGTTTATAAAAATCAAACAATAATCCAATCAAAACATATAATCATATTCATCAAAAGTAGCCAAACAATACATAAGACTGGTACAATCACTAAAAATATATAATTCTCACAATAGTATCCATTTATAACAATTCCAGATATAAAATAGCTTTTAGAAAAGCCCCTACCTCAATGCGCAAAACTATAACCCAAACACGTCATAGGAACCTTCTCTCTCAACCCGAAATCACTGACTCAGCTCCAAGCCACTTTCTCAGTAACCACAGCAACTCTAATCACGATATACAACAACCAAAACTCAATCTTATAACAATTTGCGCCTCAAACCTCAGCGTACGATAACAGAACAGTAACTAAAGGGCTTTCAAAACAAAAAAGCTTACCGAAACTAAGAAGGAACGACTGAATCTATAACACCTCGTATTTTTAAAATTAAATAATTAATTATTTATGAGTTATTATATTATATTGAGATTTTGTTTTTAAAAAAATTATTTTTTAACAAAAATAATTAAATAAAATTTTATAATTATTGAAATTTAATTTAATTATAACTTATTCTATTAATTTAAATTATTTATTAAAAATTATCTTGATAGACAAAATAAAAATTAAATTGATTATTATTATTATTATTATTATTATTATTATTATTATTCAAAAAAAATAAAAGGAAAAGAAAGTGGCCGAAGGCCATTATTATACTTTTATATATATATATATATATATATATATATATATATATATATATATATATATATATATATTAACGAAACAGAGAAAGCAAGCCAAGGTGGCTTGTATACATATATGTATATAGATAATCTGACACATGTTCCTTATATCCATTAATCATCACCCTTCTTTCATTTTATTACTTTTCTTCACCGAACCAAAAGGAAATTAAAGAAACAGGGAAGCAGGGAAGGAAGTGACTGAAAGGAAAAAGAAAGAAAGACCGTGGATGAGGAAGAGAGAAACCGTAAAATCCTCCAAGCCTCCAACTCCAATTTCTTATAATTTGTAACTTTAATAAAAAATCTAATTCGGTAAAAGTGTTTGTATTTTTCTCTTCTATATGTTGACATCATTTTTGTTTGATAGAAGTTGATAGTGACATAGTTCCTCTTTCCTTTAAATTTGGCCAATTGGAGTTCTTGAACGCACAAACAATTTCTAACGTTTTCTTCTTCAACAGTTCAGTCAGAAAGCTTCTTCGGAGCTTCTATTATTTTGGTTCCGTACGAAGATAGGGAATTTTATATTAAAATTAACCGTTTTCAATTTAAGAATGCCCAAAAGTATAGTAAGTAATTGCAAATATGTTAGTAATTATAATGTTATTGAGTTTGGATTTCCTTGCTGTGGATGATTGGCTGTGATTATGATTGAGTTTTTGGTTGAGAAAGTGAATGGTAATTATTTTGGTGTTACTATATAATTGATTTTACTAGGATTCGAATCATATGTCAATTACTGAGAACTTTGTGTTTGAAAAGTGCCGATAGAGAGCTGGTAAACTGTCGAGAAAATAAAAGTGAGGGAGCCCGTAAGACTAGTGAAGTCGAGTTTTGAGGAGGGTTCCACCCGTATTCTTTTATTGGAAGTACGATTTATAAACCTATTTTAAGAAAATGATCCTATGTTGAAAAAGATATGGTTTCATATTTACTTATATTGAGAAAAGAGTTTTGTATTCAAAGTCTGACTTATAAAATTTATACTAAGGAGTGACTTGGATTTGAAACAACTGGAAAGAGTTTGGGAAATTATTGGTTTAGTTCAAGAGCAAAGAATTTGAAAGGAAGCAGAGTTTTATTGAAATAGAACGTGGCTTTGCTTCAAAGGAAACGATTTGATTATTAAGAATTATTTAATATTTGAAAATGGTTTGATTATTGAAAAGGATTTGATATTCGAAATGGTTAAAAGATTATTTGGTTGGGACCTTCAAAGGGTGGCATAGTCCGAATTTTAGAAGAAATATTACCGAAATTTTTATAAAACTCCAAGACTTTGTTTAAGGCATTATTTAAAAGCCAATCTGATTTTTAATATTTTTTATTTTGAATTATTACGGAAAGGGTCTTATTTTTAATCCGATTTATTAAGAAAAGTATAATCTTTTAAATTCAATCTTTTGAGAAGAGATTTTGTTTTAAGTTATGATATGAATTTGGTTTGTTAAGAAAAAGAAAGAAAGGGAAAAGAGAACACGGCACGTGTGATTATGAAATGATTAAAAGGTCACGAGAGGGTGATAGAAAATAAATGGTTATGGTGCTGATGTGAAAATGTTAAACCATGGGCTTTACATGTGAATGATTGAGCGGAGACGCCCGTGTGTATGGAATGGCTTCCAGGAGAAAGGGGCACATGCTTCAGCTGGAGAATCAGCGCCTGCAAGTACTTGCAGAGGTCATGTTCGGCATACTTCAGCTGGAGAATCAGCGCCTGCGAGTCGGATTGCGTCGGGTGCGGGTCGAAACCGACAAATGAGCTCATTACCTACGCTAGGGTTAGACATGCATCATATTGTTTGCACATTTGTTTATTTTTATTTTGTTTACTTATTGTATTTTTTTGTGATTGTGCATGTGTTGTGTTTGTCTCTCTTTATGTGCTTTAGTTAGTATGTTTTTTGCGGGTTTTGGTTGCTACTGGTGACTGGGATTTTCTTGAATGATTTAACTTGTTGAGAACTAATCAAAGTCTTTAAAGTGAGTTTTAAAAGTAATTATTTAAAGTTTAAAAGCGATTATTTGCAACTTAATTCTTTACTCTCACAGCATTCTTTGACCCTACTGAGAACCTGCGAAGACGAAGTTTTCACCCCCCTACAACTTTATCTTTTTAGGAATCGGATGAAGGAGCATTATGAAGAGTTTTACTACGTTTTGTTTATACGATATTATTTTAGTTAGATGATTTTTCTTCCCTCGTCTTTGTTATTATAATTTTTATAAGAGGGATAGGAGTTGTATGTTTTATATGTATATTACATTATAAGCCATTTAAGTAAGAAGTCTTGTATATGAATCTATGCTTGTTTGTTTTTTTTAAGATAAAGTATTTACTTCCGGTTTTAAAAGAAATCAATAATACGGTGTCGATTCAAAGGCTCAATATTAAATAATAAATAAGAAAAAAGGGTTAGTAACTCCTTACTTTTGGTACGGTCATGACGTGCTAAAAGTTAGGGTGTTACAGAATCAAGTAGCGACAGCCCCAGCGATGGCTTCGGCAACACCCGTGCTATACTCGATGACCAGAACGGCAGCAATAACGGTGCAGCAGCTCAGAACACGACCCTGTGTTACCAGAACCTCAGCGTTTATAACTGAACATAACCGAATACTAACGCAAGAGTTTCCAAAACATAAATACTTACCGAACTAAGAAAACGAAATAGCGGCGGTAGCTGAATTGGTTTGCCGGCAGCCCCGGCAGCCACCTCGAGCGACAGCGGTGACCGGAACTCCGGCAACGGCGACTGTGACAAACATGCCGCTATGAAAAGCTTCTGGAAACTCAAAAGGAATGAAAGCCAACTTAAAAACCCTTACCGGCAGTGGTTCTCAGTGGCAGCAAAGGCATTCCTGGCAGCAGAGGCTCGGCCCAGAGCTCCGGCGGTGATCCCGAAAGTCACAGAACCACTCCCGATAATCAGAAACACAAAGACGCAGCTTCCTTCTCCAGCAGCGACACCTGCGGCGGTGGCTGGTGCAGGTCTCCCCTCTTTCTCTCTGTGTGGCTGGACAGCCGTCTCGACGGCACGGCGGCGGCGACTCCACATGCGGCGGTGACAGCGTCGGCTTCGCCTCCCTCCATGCGCATCAATCTCCCATCAGTCTCTCTCTCACCCTTCGCGGCTCTCTCTCCGACGGTGGATCGGCGGCTCTGTTGTGACGGTGTGGCAGGATGCGATGGCGACTGAGCGCAGCGGTGCATCCACATGCTACTGTGACACGCGCGCTCTCTTCTCTGTCTGTGGCTACGGCTCACGCTCCTTTCTCCCTTAACAGCAACACGAGGCGCGGGCTCCATGGACCGGATGACACTGGCGGCGACAGCACGGCTTCTTCCATGCAGCATTTTGCCAGTTTTGCAGTGGCATGACGCGAACAGCAAGCTCAGCCGGCGACCAGCGATGCGGCTGGGCGTGGCGCAACTGTGCGTCCCCTTCCTCCTTTCCCTTTCTACTTTGTTTTTCTTTCTCATTGCAACGTCGCTGCTGCTTCTGAGTGTGTTGTGCGCTGCTGTTGGGAGTAAGGAAGAGGGGTTGGGGTGTGGCGGCTGAAGGTTAGGGATTAGGGTTTATATTTTGAAAATTAGGGTTAGGGTTAAGCTAGGGGTAGTTTAGGTAATTTTTAATAAAATTAGGGGGTAATAGCGTAATTTGAAACAAATTTTAATTCAACAAAATTACCTTTAAAGAAAATATTATTTGATCATAAATTACAAATTAATTTTAAAGAAATGCTCTAATTCAGTAATTAGAGATAATATAATTAATTTTTTTATTCATTAGAATTAAAGTATTAAATTCTAAAATCTCAATTATTTAAAGTAAATCATAAAATATTTATTATTTACCATTACTAAATTTTATAATTTAAATATGGAAGTTATCTAATAACAATGAAATTAGATAAAAATCCGAATTTAATTATCAACACTTGATTTAATTAGCCTTAATAAATTAATTTCGGAAATTAAAATCCTTTATGAATAAATAATTTGAAATTGACTTGTAATGAGATTTTTCAAAAGTTCTGAATTTTACAACTTTTTCATTATTAGGACAAGCTTTGAGTTATTCTTAGGAGATCAAAGTACTAAAGAATGAGAAAATTTTAGATAATCCTTTGTTTTATAATGCTTTTTGTGTTTGGAAGAGTATTATAAAGGTTTTTGGTACTCTTAAAAATGGTTTTTCTTGGTACATCAAGTTTCTTGAAAAATATTTTTAGTTTGACAAGTGGAGTATTAAGGGATTAATTGTTAAGGATCTTTTTTTGTTCATATATTTAAGGATGAATAGTTCAACTTCTGATAATTTTTTTGTAGGACAATGAAATCCCCTCAAAAAAAATTCTAGACGGCCTTTGAGCTTTAAACTCATGAGACCCGTTAGTCTCTGTGTAATGACCTGTATTTTTGAAAATCTAAATATAAATAAGTTATAATTTATTTTATTAATTAGAGTTTCTTATTTTTAGGAGCTAATTTTAAAATTCAAAATGAGGTTGGATCCCAAGGTAGTGGAGATAACAAATATTTTAGGATTGTGATTGTGGGTGTGATTAGTATCCTGATTGCACTAGCCTTTATGAGATGTCTTAAAAAAATTATGTAAGATTATATAAGGTATATTGTGGTTATTAGTTTGGTCTGTAATGCTTTTGAAATGTAAGCAAACCTATTTAAAATTAAATTTCATGCTAATGAATTTGATGTTAGTTGTTTTTTGTTGTTGTTAATTTATTATAAATTCGCTTAATTTTGAATGAGATTGCATTACACTTTAAATATGTTAGCACATCAATGTATGGAAACATGGTAACAAATAATATATACCACATAATATTTGTTTCATTAATCTGTAATAAGATGGTTCAAAATTATCTCTGATATGTGCGTTAAGATAGTAGTACATAATGTAACTATAAGCACAATCCAAAAAGATACCATAAAATATCTTAATTTACGTAATCAAAAGAAAGTCATTGTTTATGCATTAACAAGATAAACATGATTCTGATATGCTGGTTTTTTAACATATGAACCAGCTCATAAGGTTATAAGTACTAAACAAAAAGTAGTTTCAGTAGACAATGTTCTTTATTAACCAACGTCTTCAAATCTTTCTTGGAGGCCTAAAACCAGGTGTTGGCATGAAAGTAAATATACTTGCAGATATCCCTAAGCTAGTTGCTCCAAGTGTCTCTAAGTTATTCTATGTTGGTGGTATTGAAGGCCTTACAATGGGTTGCTTCATTTTGAGCCTAGCAACGGTAGTGGTACTGAATCAACAGGAAGTGCTGGTGTTGATTGAGCAGCTTACAAAAGACAAATAACATTTTTAGCCTAATGAGACAAGAAATAACAAATTTATTGTCACAACTCTTCTAATCTATACTTAGAAGCCCATTAATCTATAGTGTAGATTAAGATAAAGTAATTTTTTTAGCATGCTCTAAACTGGTTGAGGTTGCCACCATTGATTTCTTCTTCTTATTCTTTTTTGCCTTTGTCTAGAAGTAAGAATGCAAATATAGAAAATAGTTAATGGTAGTTACCTAACCAATAATTGACAAACTTTATGCTATTCAAATAGTTAAAAAATTGCATATAGTAACTTAATCATGTATATGAAACACTACTTAATACAAATTTTTTTACAAATAATGTTACAATTTATATCACCATAGGGTCACCACTTGTTCCTTCAATTTTAGTAGATTTATTGCCTTCATTAGTTTGTGTTGTTACCTACAATTACAATATTTGATACATGGTTAAAAGACATTACAATCAGTCCCTTATGATAAATTCAATGAGACAACTAAATTCCTAAAGAATTTTGTTAAGGTCAAATAGCAACCTATAAATTTTTTTAATGAGACAACTAAATTCTTAACAAAATTATCAAGGGACATAATAGCCAACCATTTACAGTCAACAAATAGAACAGAACAGAACAGTAACTAAATTAGGCTAACTTAATCAACAGAACCGAATAACAACTAAATTAGGCTAACTTAATCCACATAACATAATAGAACAAAAAACATAAAAATTGCAACCATGGGATCTTGCTCAAGGTTCTGAAAATCGAACCGGTCATTGAACCGCTTTAACTACGGGTTCATTGGTTCATAGGTTCAATCGGTTCGACCGTAGTTGAACCGAAAAAACCGTTTTATAATAAAATAATAAACAAAATATAAATAAACACATTAAAACATAATTATATTGTAATATAAACTTAAAAATATCATCCAACATTCAACTGATCAAGTTTGTTATTCAATCTTATTAGTCATTTAGGATTTCATGAAATCAGCTTGACTTATTCCGTTCGATAACTTTTAGTAAGGTATAAATCCAAGTCAATATATGGAAATGCAAACCAAAAACTAAATGTTTGGAAAACATTTCATTGATCAAATCTGAAATGCGTTGAGATCAAATAACAACCAGCAAGCATCATAAAGCAAAACAATCGTATTCATCTTGGAACGACACAACACAACCCTACCCTAATCAATTAATCAATCAATACTTCAAAAATTAATCATGCTTCAAGCAATCAATAACAAGATTTAGAACCAACAATTAATCAATGTTTCAAGAATTATTATTACAAAAAACAAGATTCATACCTAGGGTTGAAGAATCACAAGAACTTGAGGTTAAATCTAAACAACTTGAAAATGTGCAAAGGCAAAAAGATGAAAAGGATCACGCATTATCAAAGCAAATTCAGGTTCTTATGATTGAAATTAAGAAGCTGATGGTAGAAAAGCACGCATTTTCTAAAGCAAAGCCAACAGAGCAAATGACTGAGGTGGTATTGCAAGGGAACCAAGATGTGGATAAGATACTTGGTACCCTGATGACAGAAGTGGAAATCTTGAAGAACCATCATAATGAATTGACAAATATCCTGCAGAAAGAACATGCTGAGAAAGAAAATATGTGCAAAACAATATCTCAATCAGAAGGAGAGCTTAAAAAGAAAGAAGCAGAATTAAGCATTATGGAAAAGAAGCAGACGAATAACAAAAGACAACCATCAGCAAAGCAACCCAATAATCTCAAGTGCAAGAATGACAACAACTATTTAACGAACTAACAAGTCCAAAATCATAGGTTCACAAGAACCCACAGCAAATCACTCCAACCCAATAATCTCACAAGTCAAAATTATTCGATAATAATTCAACCTAGTAACAAGTTACAACAACAAAATTCACAACTTAACTAATAATAATTATTCATAATTATTCAACAATCATTCAACAAAGTTCACAGTTCACATAAAAATAAAAAAGCTAAATCATAGACATAGCTCACAGTTCACGGTTCACAATTCACAGAACTTCACAGTAACAACAAATTATTCAATTATAGTTAAAAAAATTACCTAGAAGCTAGAAGCCTTGAACAAAGCACGCAAGAGGCTAGAATGGTTCAGTAAATCAGTTCACACTTCAGTGGCTTCACAGTTCACAGATCTTCACAGAATCAAACAATGGTTCAATCATAGTTAATGAAAAAATCTACCTAGAAGCTAGAAGAAACCTTCAACAGAGCATGCAAGAGGGAGACAGAGACACCGAGTGATCAAGACAAGGAAGCGTGGCTGCGCGATGGGCTTCAAACGGGCTTCAACGTTGCGGAGGAACAGAGCTAGTGCCGGCGGCAGGGTGGCTGCACGACGGAGGAAGGTTGCGATGGCTGCGCGATGGAAGGGAAGGTTGATATCGATGGCTACTGCGCGATGGAGGGAAAGTGAGCGACCAGACGGTGGCTGCTCGAAGGAACGATGGCGGCGGAACGAGGCGGTGGCTGGACGCAGGTGAGGGATGGCCAAGAGCTCGATTGAGAGGAGCCCTGCCTTGGACTGAGTGTGAGAGAGGCAGAGCGTTCTGGAACCTGGATGGAATTAGGGCATCTGGCACGAACGAGAGGATGGAGTTAGGGAAGGCTAAATGCAGCAGATGAAACGGCGACGTTTGACTCCCCGCTCAAAAAACCGGCCGGGTCACGGTTCGGTTCGACCGACCAGTTCTTGGCCAGTTCACCGGTTCATCTCTGGTTTTTAAAATTCCCGGTTTTGTTATTTGTCCGAACCGTATTTTTTACGGTTCACGGTTCAACCAGTTTGACCGGCCAGTCCGAACCGGTTTTCAGAACCTTGATCTTGATGTTGTCTCTATTTCTTTTATGAATCTCCAACTAAACTTCCTAGTTGAGCTTTGCTTATCTTCTTTGCCCTTTTCTTCTTTGATTTCCAATTTGGATTTCTAGGTGCATCTTTACAAATCTTGTAATAATGCCCTTTTCTCGCCACACTTGCTACAAGTTACTTGGCATGACCTCCTCATTTTGTTTTCAATGACCATTTCAATTGGATCTTTTATTCTCCTAATCTTTGGCCAGCCAACTAGATGTACAATTGTGGGAGGGAAGGTTCCTGCATAACTTGTGGGGATCTAATACTCCTAACTGTTCACCTATTAAATTACATAGGAATATGTAGCTCTGACAGCATCCATAGTTAGTGACTTATGTACAAAGTCTTCTAGTTTGTATCCCATGTTTTTCAATCGAGAAATTGCAATAACTACATGCTAGCACAGAAGGCCTACATAATTTTAGACAAAACAAAACCCTAAGTGAATATATACATTTTTGACACAATTAATGATAACATTATACAAAAAAAAAGTACCTGTAAGTTGCCACACATTACAGTATAAGTGTTCTCTTTGAGATTTACACCAAACTTGTAGGAATTTTTCTGAATTTCATAAATTATTTTATCATTGTCTCCACTCCACACTACATTCCATTTGTTGCTTTCAGGCATAATAACTTCTTTGAATTTGATCTGTTGTACAGGAGCCAATTTACAATTATATTTGGTTAGCTTCCTCTTATGATTGGTCATCTTTCGTATTATGTAGCATCTGAATTCCTCACACATGGTTAATATTAGCTTTCCCCTATAACCAACAATCTTGGCATTCCATGTCTCACACATATTATTAGTTATGTTGTCCACCTTTAGACCATGGATGAACTGTGATTTTGACCAGTATGATGGATCAAATCGAATCATATGCTCCAATATTTGCCTGCTTCAACTCTTCCATGTTGTAGTTGAACTATACCTAGGTAGTTGTTTTAGCACACTTTCACATTAGGCTTTTCAACTCTTTGTCTTTAAACTTCTTCGTGAAGTTCTTCCAAATGTGAAGTACAGTTACAATGGTTCGCGTTGGGCATAATAGAATTCAGGGTAGCTGCTAATCCCTAGTTGTATCCAATTATAATGTGCACTAATTAAATTTTGCATAACAAATTTAACTAATAACAAAATGAACTAATAGCATTTCATTATAATATCAATACAAAATAGCAATGACAAATGTGCACGAATTAAATTTTGCAGAACATAATTAACTAACCACAAAATGAACTAATAACATTTCATTATAATATCAATACAAAACAACACTGACAAATCTATACTAATTAAATTTTGCAGAACAGAATTAACTAACAAAAAATGAACTAATAACATTTCTTTATTAAATCAACAGAATTCAGCAAGCATAACCGTAATTACCTTTTGTAAGTCCGAGATAAAATTTAACTCTTCATCGCAAACGCTGTCCAAGTCTTCTTTCAGCCATGTTAGGAACCACTTCCATGTCTCAGTATTTTTACTATCCACCACTGCATAAGCTATGACAAAGAAATGGTTGTTTCCATCTTATGCTATTGTAGAGAGTAGTTGTCCACCATAATATCCTTTTAAAAAACATCCATCAAGTCCAATTAATCGCCTACAATCAGCCTTGAACCCAAGCTTACAATCCTCAAGGGAGATGTAAAGCCTATCAAACAGTGGCAGGCCTTTTGGTTGAGATATGGTACATGGTGCACAAATTATGAATCACACTTTTCACAACTCGTACCACTGACCAGCAAGTGCACTGGGTCGTCCAAGTAATACCTCACGTGAGTAAGGGTCGAATCCCACGGAGATTGTTGGTTTGAAGCAATCTATCATTATCTTGTAAATCTTAGTCAGGAAGTCAATTATGTTTATCAGTTGAATTGCAATTAAACAATAGAGCATGGATTAAAGGTTACTTGTTATGCAGTAATGGAGAATATGTTGGAGTTTTGGAGATACTTTGTCTTCTGAATATCTGCTTTCCTCTGTCTTCTTGTTCACGCGCACACGTCCTCCTATGGCAAGTTGTGTGTTGGTGGATCACCGTTGTCAATGGCTACCTTCCATCCTTCCAGTGAAAACTACGCTCACGCGCTCTGTCACAGCACGGCTAATCACTGGTTGGTTCTCGATCCGGTTGGAATAGGATTTACTATCCTTTTGCGTCTGTCACTAACGCCCAGCCTTCAGGAGTTTGAAGCTCGTCACAGTTATTCAATCCTTGAATCCTACTCGGAATACCACAGACAAGGTTTAGACTTTCCAGATTCTCATGAATGCCGCCATCAGTTCTAGCTTATACCACGGAGATTCTGATTAAGGAATCTAAGAGATACACATTCAATCGTATATAGAACGGAGGTGGTTGTCAGGCACATGTTCATGATTTGAGGAAGGTGATGAGTGTCACAGATCATCACCTCCATCACAGTTAAGCGCGAATGAACATCTTAGATAGGAACAAGTGTGTTTGAATGGAAAACAGAAATACTTGCATTAATTCATCGAGACACAGCAGAGCTCCTCACCCCCAACAATGGGGTTTAGAGACTCATGCCGTCAGAGAATACAAAGTTTTGATCTAAAATGTCATGAGGTCCAAAATAAGTCTCTAAAAGTTGTTTAAATACTAAACTAGTAGCCTAGGTTTACAAAAAATGAGTAGACTATGATGGATGATGCAGAGATCCACTTCTGGGGCCCACTTGGTGTGTGCTGGGCTGAGACTTAAGCAATTCACGTGCAGAGGCCATTTGTGGAGTTGAACGCCAGTTTTTATGCCAGTTTGGGCGTTCAACTCCAGCTTTTGATCCTTTTCTGGCGCTGGACGCCAGAATTGGGCAGAGAACTGGCGTTGAACGCCAGTTTACGTCGTCTATCCTTGTGCAAAGTATGGACTATTATATATTGCTGGAAAGCCCTGGATGTCTACTTTCCAACGCAATTGGAAGCATGCCATTTCGAGTTCTGTAGCTCCAGAAAATCCACTTTGAGTGCAGGGAGGTCAGAATCCAACAGCATCAGCAGTCCTTTTTCAGCCTGAATCAGATTTTTGCTCAGCTCCTTCAATTTCAGCCAGAAAAATACCTGAAATTACAAAAAAACACACAACTCATAGTAAAGTCCAGAAATATGAATTTTTCCTAAAAACTAATGAAAATAGACTAAAAACTAACTAAAACATACTCAAAACTATATGAAATTAACCCCAAAAAGCGTATAAAATATCCGCTCATCACAACACCAAACTTAAACTGTTGCTTGTCCTCAAGCAACTAGACAAATAAAATAGAAGACTAATAGGTTGAGAATCAATAATATCTCAGAGTTTTTTGATTGAAGCTCAGATTCTAATTAGATGAGCGGGACTAGTAGCTTTTTGCTTCTGAACAGTTTTGGCATCTCACTTTATCCATTGAAGCTCAGAGTGATTGGCATCTATAGGAACTTAGAATTTAGATAGTGTTATTGATTCTCTTAGTTCAGTGTGATGATTCTTGAACACAGCTTCTTTATGAGTCTTGGCCGTGGCCCTAAGCACTTTGTTTTCCAGTATTACCACCGGATACATAAATGCCACAGACACATAATTGGGTGAACCTTTTTCAGATTGTGACTCAGCTTTGCTAAAGTCCCCAATTAGAGGTGTCCAGAGTTCTTAAGCACACTCTTCTTTTAGCTTTGGATCTTGACTTTAACCGCTCAGTCTCAAGTTTTCACTTGACACCTTCATGCCACAAGCACATGGTTAGGGACAGCTTGGTTTAACCGCTTAGACCAGGATTTTATTCCTTTAGGCCCTCCTATCCACTGATGCTCAAAGCCTTGGAATCCCTTTTATTTGCCCTTGCCTTTTGGTTTTAAGGGTTATTGGCTTTTTCTGCTTGCTTTTTCTTTTTCTTTCTAAATTTTTTTTTCTGCAAGCTTTGTTCTTTGCTGCTTTTTCTTGCTTCAAGAATCATTTTTATGATTTTTCAGATTATCAGTAACATGTCTCATGTTCATCATTCTTTCAAGAGCCAACATATTTAACAGTCTTAAACAACAAATTCAAAAGACATATGCACTGTTCAAGCATTCATTCAGAAGACAGAAAGCATTGCCACCACATGTTACTAATTAGAATTTTTCTTATTAAAAACTCGAAATTTTATTGCCTCTTATTCAAAAGATCTACTATTTTATTCGTGTTTGCTGATGATGAGAAAAATAGACTATAACTTAATTGGGGATAAAATCAAAATAGACACTAATTACTACTAATGATCATGTAATGAAGACACAAACATAGATAAGCACTTAACATAGAGAAAACGAAAAATAGAGAAAGTAAGAACAAGGAACGAGTCCACCTTAGTGATGATGGCATTTCCTTCTTGAGGAACCAATGATGTTCTTGAGCTCTTTTATGTCTCTTCCTTGCCTTTGTGGCTTGATTCCTAGTGATTTTTGGTATTTCTATCCTCAGTTGCTTCCAATAATTATGTGGAGGGAAGTGCATCCCCTGAGATATCTCAGGGATCTCTTGATTTGCAGCCACATGTTCTACCATTGAGCTATAGATCCTTCACATAATTGTTTTACCACACCAAACTTAGAATGTTGCTCACCCTCGAGCAAAAGAAGAAGGAATAGATGAAGAAGAAGATGTGGAAAAAAAAACTAGGATTATGAGGAGGGAAGGTGGGGATCCTGTGGGGTCCACAGATCTTGAGGTGTCAAGACATTTACATCCCTGCACCAATTTAGGCATGCAAAATGCCCTTGCACACAACTCTGGGCGTTCAGCGCTAGGTTGGTGCCCATTTTGGGCGTTCAACGCCCATTTACTAGCCATTTTTGGCGTTGAACGCCAGAACCATGCTTGTTCTGGGTGTTCAGCGCCAGGATGTTGCCCATTTTGGGTGTTCAGCGCCAGAACCATGCTCTGTTCTGGCGTTGAACGCCAGACAGGTGCTTCCTCCAGGGTGTGATTTTTCTTCTGCTATTTTTGATTCCGTTTTCAATTTTTAATATTTATTTTGTGACTCCACATGATCATGAACCTAATAAAACATGAAAAACCATGAAAATAAATAAAAATTGGGTTGCCTCCCAACAAGCGCTTCTTTAATGTCTTTAGCTGGACCTTGCTGAGCTTTTAATCTAGCTTCAACCTTGAGCACTCTTGCTCAACATTGCCTTCAAGATAGTGCTTGATTCTCTGTCCATTAACAATGAACTTCTTGTCAGAGTCAATATCTTGATGCTCTACATAACCATATGGTGATACGCTTGTAATCAGGTATGGTCCCCTCCACCGGGATTTCAATTTCCCGGGGAATAGCCTGAGTCTAGAGTTGAACAGCAGAACCTTCTGTCCTGGTTCAAAGATTCTAGATGACAGCTTTCTGTCATGCCACTTTTTTTATTTCTCTTTATAAAGCTTGGCATTTTCGAAAGATGTGAATCTGAACTCCTCTAGCTCATTTAGCTGGAGCAATCTTTTTTCTCCTGCTAATTTGGCATCAAAGTTTAGGAATCTGGTTGCCTAGTAGGCCTTATGTTCCAGTTCCACGGGCAGGTGACATGCCTTACCATACACCAGTTGGTATGGAGAGGTCCCTATAGGGGTCTTGAATGCTGTTCTGTAAGCCCACAGAGCATCATCCAAGCTCCGTGCCCAATCCTTTCTACGGGTATTTACTGTCCGTTCTAGGATTCTCTTTAATTCTCTGTTAGAGACTTCAGCTTGCCCATTAGTTTGTGGATGATATGGAGTAGCCACCTTGTGGCGAATTCCATACCGAACCATGGCAGAGTAAAGCTATTTATTGCAGAAGTGAGTGCCCCCATCACTGATTAGTACTCTAGGGACACCAAATCTGCTAAAGATATGTTTCTGGAGGAACTTCAGCACTGTCTTAGTATCATTGCTGGGTGTGGCAATGGCCTCAACCCATTTTGATACATAATCAACTGCCACCAGAATATAAGTGTTTGAGTATGATGGTGGGAAAGGTCCCATGAAGTCAATTCCCCATAGGTCAAACAACTCAATCTCCAAGATTTCTTGTTTTGGCATGGTGTAACCATGAGGCAGATTGCTAGCTCTTTGGCAACTGTCACAGTTACGTACAAACTCTCGGGAATCTTTATAGAGTGTGGGCCAATAGAAGCCACATTGGAGGACCTTGGTGGCTGTTCGCTCACCTCCGAAATAGCCTCCATATTGTGATCCATGGCAATGCCATAGGATCCTCTTTGCTTCTTCTCTAGGCACACACCTACGGATTATTCCGTCTGCACATCTCTTAAAGAGATAAGGTTCATCCCACAAGTAGTACTTTGCATCAGTGATTAATTTCTTCTTTTGTATACTATTGTACTCCTTGGGTATGAACCTTGCAGCTTTATAGTTTGCAATATCGGCAAACCATGGGGTTTCCTGAATGGCGAATAAATGCTCATCCGGAAAAGTTTCAGAGATCTCAAGAGAGGGGAGGGGCGTCCCTTCTACTGGCTCTATCCGGGACAGATGATCAGCCACTTGGTTTTCTGTCCATTTTCTGTCTCTTATTTCTATATCAAACTCTTGCAGAAGCAACACCCATCTGATAAGCCTGGGTTTTGAATCCTGCTTTGTGAGTAGATATTTAAGAGCAGCATGGTCAGTATACACAATCACTTTTGATCCTACTAAGTATGATCTGAACTTGTCAATGGCATAAACCACTGCAAGTAATTCTTTTTCTGTGGTTGTGTAATTTTTCTGAGCATCATTTAAAACGCGACTTGCATAATAAATGACGTGCAGAAGCTTGTCATGCCTCTATCCCAATACTGCACCAATGGCATGATCACTGGCATCACACATTAGCTCAAATGGTAACGTCCAGTCTGGTGCAGAAATGACTGGTGCTGTGACCAGCTTAGCTTTCAGCATTTCAAACGCCTGCAGGCACTCTGTGTCAAACACAAATAGCGTGTCAGCAGCTAGCAGATTGCTTAGAGGTTTTGCGATCTTTGAAAAATCCTTTATAAACCTCCTATAGAATCCTGCATCCCTCAGAAAGCTTCTAATTGCCTTAACATTGGCAGGTGGTGGTAATTTTTCAATTACCTCTATTTTTGCTTGATCCACCTCTATTCCCTTGTTTGAGATTTTATGCCCAAGAACAATTCCTTCAGTCACCATGAAGTGACACTTTTCCCAGTTTAAAACTAGGTTGGTCTCTTGGCATCTTTTCAGAACAAGTTTCAGGTGATCAAGGCAGGAGCTGAATGAGTCTCCATATACTGAGAAGTCATCCATGAAGACTTCCAGAAATTTTTCCACCATATCAGAGAAAATAGAGAGCATGCATCTCTGGAAGGTTGCAGGCGCATTACATAGCCCAAATGGCATCCTTCTATAAGCAAACACTCCAGATGGACATGTGAATGCTGTTTTCTCTTGATCCTGGGGATCTACTGTAATCTGGTTATAGCCTGAGTATCCATCCAAAAAGCAGTAATAATCATGACCTGCTAGTCTTTCTAGCATCTGGTCTATGAATGGTAAAGGAAAATGGTCCTTTCTGGTGGCTGTATTGAGCCTTCTATAGTCAATACACATGCGCCACCCTGTAACTATTCTTGTAGGAACCAGTTCATTTTTTTCATTATGAATCACTGTCATGCCTCCCTTTTTTGGGACGACTTGAACAGGGCTCACCCAGGGGCTATCAGAAATAGGATAAATAATCCCAGCCTCCAGTAATTTGGTGACCTCTTTCTGCACCACTTCTTTCATGGCTGGATTTAGCCGCCTCTGTGGTTGAAGCACTGGTTTGGCATTATCCTCCAATAAGATTTTGTGCATGCATCTAGCTGGGCTTATGCCCTTAAGGTCACCTATGGACCACCCAAGAGCTGTCTTGTGTGTCCTTAGCACTTGAATAAGTGCTTCCTCTTCCTGTGAATTTAAAGCAGAGCTTATGATCACTGGAAAAGTATCACCTTCTCCTAGAAATGCATATTTCAAGGATGGTGGTAATGGCTTAAGCTCGGGTTTAGGAGGTTTTTCCTCTTCCAGAAGAAATTTCAGAGGCTCTTTCATGTCCTCTGAGTCCTCCAAATCAGGCTGAACATCTTTAAAGATATGTTCCAACTCTGATTCGAGACTCTCAGCCATGTTGATCTCTTCTACCAAAGAGTCAATAAGATCAACTTTCATGCAGTCTGTTGATGTGTCTGGATGCTGCATGGCTTTGACAGCGTTCAACTTGAACTTATCATCATTGACTCTCAGGGTTATTTCCCCCTGTTGGACGTCAATGAGGGATCGTCCAGTTGCTAGGAAGGGTCTTCCTAGAATGAGAGTAGCACTCTTGTGCTCCTCCATTTCCAGCACAACAAAGTCAGTGGGAAAGGCGAATGGCCCAACTCTGACAATCATGTCTTCAATCACGCCTGATGGGTATTTAGTGGAACCATCAGCAAGTTGGAGACATATCCGGGTTGGTTTAACTTCTTCAGTTAAGCCAAGCTTCCTGATAGTGGATGCAGGTATTAGGTTGATGCTTGCCCCAAGATCGCATAAAGCTGTCTTGGTGCAATTACCTTCTAGTATGCATGGTATCAGAAAACTCCCCGGGTCTTTAAGCTTTTCAGGAAAGCTTTTCAGAATGACTGCACTGCATTCTTCAGTGAGGAGAACTCTTTCTGTTTCTCTCCAATCCTTCTTATGACTCAAGATCTCTTTCATGAACTTGGCATAAGAAGGTATTTGCTCAAGTGCTTCTGCAAATGGAATCTTTATTTCAAGAGTCCTGAGATAATCTGCAAAGCGAGCAAATTGCTTATCCTGTTCCTCTTTCCAGAGTTTTTGAGGATAAGGTATCTTGGCTTTATATTCCTCAACCGTAGTTGTTGCAGGTTTATTGCCTACAGAAGTGGTTGAAGAAGCCTTTTTAGAGGGGTTGTTATCAGCATTTGTGTGTGTCTGATCCCTCACTGGCAATTGAGTGCCAGAGTTAGAAGCTGGAGTGACATTAGACGCCAGCTCACTGTCTGTTCCTGGCGCCTGAATGCCAGAAATGTGCCCATTTTGGGCGTTCAGCGCCAGATTTTGCCCAGTTTGGGCATTCAACGCCAGATCCTTGCCCATTTCTGGCGTTGAACGCTAGTTTTGCCTTGTTTCTGGCGTTGAACGCCAGTTTTGGGCATGGTTTGGGCGTTCAGCGCCAGCCTTCCACCAATTTTCTGGCGTTTTAGTACCAGAATTATTTTTCCCTGGGCTCTTACTGTCCTCAGGTGAATTTTGGGTGGTTTGCTCATTCCTTAGCTTTTGGATGCCTTGAGGTGGGGTATTTAATGTTTTCCCACTTCTTAATTGAACTGCTTGGCATTCTTTTGTTATTTGTCTTGACAGCTGCTGCTTTGTTTGCTTAAACTGTTCTTCCATATGTATATTAGCCATCCTTGTCTCTTGTAGTCTATCTTTGAATTCGGCTAATTGCTTTGTTAGGAAGTCCAATTGCTGATTGAATTCAGCAGCTTGTTTCACAAGACTGAGTTCAGCAGTTGCTGTTTTAACCTCTTCTTTCATGGAAGGGTCACTGCTTAGGTACAGATGCTGATTCCTGGCAACTGTATCAATGAGCTCTTGAGCCTCTTCAATTGTCTTTTTCATGTAGATAGATCCACCAGCTGAGTAATCTAGAGACATCTGAGCTCTTTCTGCAAGCCCATAGTAGAAGATGTCTAACTGAACCCACTCTGAAAACATTTCAGAGGGGCATTTTCATAGCATCTCTCTGTATCTCTCCCAGGCATCATAAAGAGATTCATTATCTCCTTGTTTAAAGCCTTGGATGTCCAGCCTTAGCTGTGTCATCCTTTTTGGAGGGAAATATTGATTCAGGAATTTTTCTGTCAGCTGTTTCCATGTCCTTATGCTGGCCTTAGGTTGGTTATTCAACCACCTCTTAGCTTGATCTTTTACAGCAAATAGAAACAGTAATAGTCTGTAGACATCCTGATCTATTTCTTTATCATGTACTGTGTCAGCAATCTGTAGAAACTGTGCCAGAAACTCTGTAGGTTCTTCCTGTGGAAGACCGGAATACTGGCAACTTTGCTGCACCATGATAATGAGCTGAGGATTCAACTCAAAGCTACTGACTCCAATGGAGGGTATGCAGATGCTACTCCCATATGAAGCAGTAGAGGGGTTAGAATATGACCCCAGAGTCCTTCTGGACTGTTCATTTCCACTTAGATCCATGATGGAGAAAGGGAGATGGTGTCAAGTAAAAATTTTATTTTTATTTATTTATTTATTTATTTATTTCGAAAATAAATTAAAATAAAATAAATAAAAATAGGTGAAGATTTTCGAAAAAATGAGGAGGGAGAAAGTGGTAAGGAAGTTTTGAAAAAGATATGATTTGGAAAAGATTTTAAATTTTGAAAAAAAAATCTGAAATTTTTTTTTTTAAATAATTTTCGAAAATTTGTTTTAAAATTAGAGAGAAAAGATATTTTTGAATTTAGTGAGGAGAGAGAAAAACAATAAAATAGCACAAGATTTAAAATTTTTAGATCTAGTGCTCCTTGTTTTCGAAAAATTTGGAGAGAAAACACCAAGGAACACCAAACTTAAAAATTTTAAGATCAAGACACAAGGAAAACTCAAGAACACCTTGAAGACTCACAAGAACACAAGAACATGAAGAAGGAACACCAAACTTAAAATTTTTAGAAAACCAAACCAAAATTTTCGAAAATCAAAGGAAATCAACAGGAAAACACCAAACTTAAAGTTTGGCACAAAATTTAATAGAAAAAATATTATTTATGAAAAAGAAGGTTTTGAAAAGAATATAAAAGACTCTAACCCAATTACCAAGAACACAGATTAACGCTCTAGCCAAATGAGTTATGGAAATTTTCGAAAATTTTAAGAAAAATCAACAAGAAAACACCAAACTTAAAGTTTGGCACAGGATTTAATAGAAAAATTATTTTTGAAAAAGGTTTTAAAAATATGATAGCCAATTACCATGAACATAAACACCACGTTCTAACTAACTGAGCTATAAATTTAAAGTGTTTTAACAAGGGATAAATAATAAAAGACTCTAAACCAAAAAAAGAGAAATTTTTCCTAATCTAAGCACAAAATAAACCGTTAGTTGTCCAAACACGAACAATCCCCGGCAACGGCGCCAAAAACTTGGTGCACGAATTATGAATCACACTTTTCACAACTCGTACCACTGACCAGCAAGTGCATTGGGTCGTCCAAGTAATACCTCACGTGAGTAAGGGTCGAATTCCACGGAGATTGTTGGTTTGAAGCAATCTATCGTTATCTTGTAAATCTTAGTCAGGAAGTCAATTATGTTTATCAGTTGAATTGCAATTAAACAATAGAGCATGGATTAAAGGTTACTTGTTATGCAGTAATGGAGAATATGTTGGAGTTTTGGAGATGCTTTGTCTTCTGAATATCTGCTTTCCTCTGTCTTCTTGTTCACGCGCGCACGTCCTCCTATGGCAAGCTGTGTGTTGGTGGATCACCGTTGTCAATGGCTACCTTCCATCCTTCCAGTGAAAACTACGCTCACGCACTCTGTCACAGCACGGCTAATCACTGGTTGGTTCTCGATCCGATTGGAATAGGATTTACTATCCTTTTGCGTCTGTCACTAACGCCCAGCCTTCAGGAGTTTGAAGCTCGTCACAGTCATTCAATCCTTGAATCCTACTCGGAATACCACAGACAAGGTTTAGACTTTCCGGATTCTCATGAATGCTGCCATCAGTTCTAGCTTATACCACGGAGATTCTGATTAAGGAATCTAAGAGATACTCATTCAATTATATATAGAACGGAGGTGGTTGTCAGGCACACGTTCATGATTTGAGGAAGGTGATGAGTGTCACAGATCATCACCTCCATCACAGTTAAGCGCGAATGAACATCTTAGATAGGAACAAGCGTGTTTGAATGGAAAATAGAAATACTTGCATTAATTCATCGAGACACAGCAGAGCTCCTCACCCCCAACAATGGGGTTTAGAGACTCATGCCATCAGAGAATACAAAGTTTTGATCTAAAATGTCATGAGGTCCAAAATAAGTCTCTAAAAGTTGTTTAAATACTAAACTAGTAGCCTAGGTTTACAAAAAATGAGTAGACTATGATGGATGATGCAGAGATCCACTTCTGGGGCCCACTTGGTGTGTGCTGGGCTGAGACTTAGGCAATTCACGTGCAGAGGCCATTTGTGGAGTTGAACACCAGTTTTTATGCCAGTTTGGGCGTTCAACTCCAGCTTTTGATCCTTTTCTGGCGCTGGACGCCAGAATTGGGCAGAGAACTGGTGTTGAACGCCAGTTTACGTCATATATCCTTGTGCAAAGTATGAACTATTATATATTGCTGAAAAGCCCTGGATGTCTACTTTCCAACGCAATTGGAAGCATGCCATTTCAAGTTCTGTAGCTCCAGAAAATCCACTTTGAGTGCAGGGAGGTCAGAATCCAACAGCATCAGCAGTCCTTTTTCAGCCTGAATCAGATTTTTGCTCAGCTCCTTCAATTTCAACCAGAAAAATACCTGAAATTACAGAAAAACACACAACTCATAGTAAAGTCCAGAAATATGAATTTTTCCTAAAAACTAATGAAAATAGACTAAAAACTAACTAAAACATACCCAAAACTATATGAAATTAACCCCAAAAAGCGTATAAAATATCTGCTCATCAGTACACATAATTACAGTGGAACCCGAGTTGCTCCTCAGTAGCTGACACAAGTAATCTTGTATTTTACCATATTGTTCTCCCTCCTTCCCGATTACTTATTCCTTTGCAAATTTCAAGGCTCTTGAGATCATCTTGTCATGAAGTTGCATATTAAATTCTTCAATCATGTGCACCTTAGGCTCTCTTAGTGTCAAATCTGGCCGAGTGACCAAAACCTTAACCAACTTGCTTGTGGTCCACTTGCGGTCAGCCAGATTGGAACTGAAGTCTTTCCCACATGTATGCTTGTTTATAAAAGTTTTAATCTGATAGCAACAATCTCTAGAATTATATAAAGTATAAATCAATCACAGACATCCTTTTTCAGCACACTTGGCTCGAATTCTTTTCGGTTCATTCCTAATGTAGTGACATTCTTTCTTTCTCGTAGACAAAATAATCTTTCAAATAATTTTTGAACTCAACCACTGTATCAAATTCTATACCCAACTTAAAATACACTTCTCCATAGCCATAACCAGCATTGTGCTATGGCCATTTATGTTCACTACCACCTTCATCATCTGATGAAATAGGTGAAACAAATGCCTTACTCTCATACACATAATCCTTCTCTTCTTCAGAATCAACTTCTTCTATAATGGGCTCAACAACCTTAGTATGGGTTGGCCCACTTCTATCTTGTCCAAAATCAAATTGGGTCTTATTACCACCAATTTCACTATTTTGTCCACTTGGACTAAAGTTGGGCCTAGCATGTTTCTTCCTTTTGCCAGCATACTTCCTTGACACAACTTTTTTCTTCCCAATGTTAACACCAGCTCCATTACCAAAATTTACTCATAACCCACCATCTTTTCCCTTTTCTAAATTCTCAGCTTTCTTCTTCTTAGTATACTTTCTCACATTAACTCTATCTTAATCTCCATCAGTATCATTACTCTCATCATACCCATCTAAAGGAGGCTGGTATGCCTCATCTTTATCACTATCGTAACCATCATCAGATGAGGATGAAGAAGATGAATCACTAATTTCAATCCCAGTCTGACCAATATTCTCTTGAACATAACAAGGCAACTTGACGAGAGGACATTTGCTAGTAAAGAATTTTATAAGAATAATCGCGTTGTAAGTATAGTTTCTAAACCAATAAAGAATTCTTTCGTACAAAAGTTTGGTTGTCACAAGTAACAAAACCCAATAAAATTTATAACCGAAGTATTTAAATCTCGGGTCGTCTTCTCAAGGAATTGCAGGGAAGTATGATTTATTATTGGTTATGAAAAAAAGGTATATTTTTGGATTTTTGAGATGGGGAACAAGTAATTTAAATGGCAAGAAAAATAAATTAACAATTATAAAAAAGAAAACTCTTGGCAAGGTATGAGAACTGGAAATCCCATCCTAGTTATCCTTATCAGGTGTGATGAGAATTGTTTAGTGCTCCCACTTAGTTAACCCTTACTAAATAATGAAAAGTCAAGTGGACTAATCAACTTGATTCCTCAAGTCCTAGTCAACTCCTATGGAAAGACTAGTTTTAGAGGGATCCAAATCAATCAGCAACTTCCAATTCTCAATCAATTGCTGAGTTTGACAACTCAAGTGTTACCAATTACTTAACCGAAGCCAAAAGGGAAAAATCTAAGTTATTCATATCTTAAATAGAAGGAAACAATCTTAAATATGAAATACCTCGAATTGTATTGAATCAAATTAAATATCAGAATTCATAAGCCAATTTGGCAAAGTAAACAACTAAAGTAATTCAATGAATAAAAGTAGAAGAGAACATAAAGTAAAGGAATATTGAACCTGGATTGAAGAAATAAATATAAAATAAGAGAAATCCTAATTCTAAAACCTAAGAGAGAGGAGAGAGCCTCTCTCTCTAAAAACTACATCTAAAACTAAAATTATGAATAATGAACGTTGTGTCAAAGTTGTGTGTTGAGTCTCTGCATGTTTCCCGGCTTTATTCTGTGTTTCTGGGCCAAAAATTGGGCCAAAACGCGGCCCGAAATTGCCCCTAGCATTTTCTGTTAATTCGCGTACACGTCGTCCACGCGTTCGCGTCATTTAGCGATTTTCATTGTCATGCGTACGCGTCGTCCACCGCATTCGCGTCATTCGTGCAGACTCCAATCCACGTGTACGCATTAAGCATGCGCACGCGTCGCTGCAATTTTCTCCATTCCGCGCGCTCGCGTAAGCCATGCACGTGCGTCGGTGTTTGCTGGTCATCTCGTTAGTTTCTTGTGTTCCTTCCATTTTTGCAATCTTCCACTCCATTCTCTAAGCAATTCCTGCCCTATGAAGCCTGAAACACTTAACACACAGATCACGGCATCGAATGGTATAAAGGAGAATTAAAATTCATAAATTAAAGTTATTTAGGAAGCAAGTTTTCAACCATAAAACAATACTAGGAAGGAAAATGTAAAATCATGCAATTAGTATGAATAAGTGGGTGAAGACTTGATGAAACCACTCAATAAAACACAAGATAAACCATAAAATAGTGGTTTATCACAACTCAACTGAGTGCTCGAAATACAAATTAAAATCAACACAATTATTAGCCAGTAGAGAATTTCTCAGCTAATTCATCTCATAATCTCCCTTGATCATATGAAGGCCAAATTCTAAATTAACAGCTATGGATTCTAACCAATGCATTGTAGTATATTCAATATATCCTAAACTTTGTAGTAGTTCTTCTAGATAAAAAAAGTTCACTAAGTCTATGTTCATTAGAGAAAACTTATGTACCTTTCCATCCAAATAATGCAGCACCCTATTATCATCCTTTCCAAGTCTTCCACCATGATTAAACACGGACACAACAAAATTAGACATTTGTAGCAACAAAAAAAAATCAACACCTACTTAACAAATATAATTCAAAAACAGGAAAAGCATTTAAAAAAAAAAACAACAATAGCAACTTAATTTTAAAATGGTTTCTTTAAACCCCAAAGTCAACTTGTACAAATATAATAACACAACATAATGAATCTTTCAATTGTTTAATCACTAATGCTCAGCTTTAACCTTTTAATAATACAATAAAAATAGTTTAGTCACTATAACCATTTCAAATAGCATACACATATGCAAAAGGTATAAAAGTACTCAATTGTGCAAAAGTTAGAAATAATATCCATTACCATTAGAAATAAAAATACGCAGTTGTTGTAAAGGTTAGAAATAATATCTATTACCATTAGAAATAAAAGTACTCAGCAGTTGCAAATGTTAAAAGTACTCGGCTTCATTCTTTTAAGCATTAAAATCGTCCTTTTTTCATTTTTTTAACGAATCAATTAGAAATTAGTAAATTTTTGTTCTTTTCATCAACGTTGATTTGTTCTCTCTAGTAAGCAATTTTAATTTCACAATTTGTTATGAACTTGATTAGTTGTTCTCTCCAGTAAGTAGTTTCACCTATCTTATTTATTTTATGTGGTCATTTTAATCATATTAGTCAGGAAATTGGACTCACTCTTATTACTGAATATCAATTAAAAAAAGTTTTATTATACAAAAAGCTTCAAGAACATGATCAGTCTTTCAATTTTTTAAATCACTAACAAAGCGTAACTTAGAACCATATGCAACTAGCAAGAGTAATAGAATCATGATCAAAAGAAATCACAAAAACTAGAATAAAATACAATAGCAGAGTCATTAAGTAAGTATATTTACCTTATTGGTCAAATGCTCCGTCACGGCAATGTCAAACGCCGTCAGTTGCATTGTCGACCCTACCATCTTCTTGGGAGTCAAGCTTAGGGCTCTAGGTAATTTCAGAGAACGAAGAAGGAATTTTGTGTCATCAAAGAGTGAAGGTTCGTTTTACATTCTCTTCCAATCTATCAAATGACGTAGTTTTAGTGAAATTACTAGGGGCCATGTTAAGTGAGCATAATATTTGTTAGTCCAAGATAGCACTTAACGTGTCATGTAGATATGCCTTGTTAATCCTAAAGATAAATTATTAACGGAGGGGCTAACTTGTCTCATGGAGTTAATTGTTAGGGGTCGGACAGGGATTTATTTTTTTATGAGGGCTTAATTGTCTTTCGATGTAATTGTCAGGGACTGTTTAGAATTTTTCTCTATATTTAATTCTGATTTGACTATTAGAGATATTTGACAAAGTGGCCAGTGAGATCTCCATGATGTATTCTCTATCATGCCAATGGAGGTCAGGCAACATTTGGATGCTTATAATCTGAATTTGAATGTTGGGGAGAGTCTTGGTTGGTCTTGGCGTGTGGCATCATCTAAGCTCTACTCAATTAGGAGTGGATATAGTTGGCTAGTCAAAAGAAAGTTTGATTAGGATAAGTATGATAATTAGTTGTGAGTTTGATAACTACATATTTCTGAAAAGTATAAGTTTCTGATTTGGCTCAATCTTCACAATGTTGTCCCTACAATGAAATTTAGATTTGATTGTGGCATAGTTTTATCAAGCACTCGTCATGCTATCAGAGTGATTCTAAAATCATGCTTCATTGTCCCCAGAGTACCCCGGTGTCAAAGAGATTTGAAATGTTTTAGGCTTGTATTAGATCACTCGGATTCACGTGATTAACTTTATAGAGATGCTAGGAGTGGAGATGCTTTTATTTTCTTCTCGACCATCTAGTGGATTTGGGGAAGCAGGTTATTTAATTTAGATGATTTTTGGAATACTAATAAGGTGGTTCCTAATTCAATAAGGAAGCTACATACCATTTTCACTATGTACCAATCTTTATCTGTTCTCTCACTTTATTTGTATTGGATTCTTCTTTTTAAATTAAACTGTGATGCTAGCTATTTTGTACCTATTGGTTATTCTGATTTTGGTTGCATTCTTCATAACTCTAATGGATATTGGTTGAAAGGCTACACCGAAAAGTGAAAGCTTGAAGTGTTCTCTTTACTGAATAGTATACCATTTTTAGATATTTATTTCTAGTTTAAAATAGTAAATTTTAGGAGGTGATTGACAAAAGGAGCTGTTTGGATGTCCTTTTTTTAATGAATTGAAAGATACTAGATAATAATATTTCGAAATGAAATTTGACAAAACATATACTGAAAGTCATTGATTAAAATTAAAGATTCTCTATTGTTTATTTCAAAAACGCACGAATAATTCAACAAATTTTGTGGCCAAAATAACCGTTTTTTATGCGAATATTTATTTGAATAGATTCAATTCTGGAATAAATTTCAATATCTAATAGACCTAAACATGAACTTAGCCAATTAATTTAAATTTGTCTTTTCTTTATTTTTTTTCTTTCTTGTCTAGTAAAAAAAATATTAAAATTAAAATATACGTTAAAATCGGTCTTTGTGTTTTTAAACTACATTTATATTCTTGATACCAATAGAAAAATCTATTTTTCGTGCATGCTGTAATTTGCATGCCCTTCATAACTCCAAGAAGTCAAGGACGGTCGGTGATCGTGCTTTTAAGCTCCCTTTTTTTTATAAAAGTATTAAAAAATTATTAAAATTTATTGTTTTTTGTTATTAGTTAATTATTAATATTTTAAAATATAAAACAAATTAAAAAATTAAATTAATAACTAAATAATAACTAAAAAAATAAATTCAAATAGTCATTTAGTATTTTTTTGAAATAAAAAGTCCATAAAAAAGTCTAGGCTACGCTCTAATCAATAATCATACTCTATATTCCTAAACCTCAACAGAAGAGCCAGGTCACTAACTCCCTCACTATGAAGGGTCAAAGTCAAAGTTGGCGTTGAGTTAAGGGCTGCCAACTGCCAAAAGCAGCATACATGTTGTCACCGTAATAATACCATACCCTTTCTCCGCCATCAACCCACATCGGATTCCGACGCGGTCACATTCCACCATTCATATCCCGGCACGTGTCACGAACACCATACCCTTGGCCGCGTAGGATCGCTCCCCACCCTTTCTCTCTCTCTCTCTCTATTGCTGCGTTCATCAAATCTAGCGCACTAAGCTTAAGCTACTATTACTCAGTAAGTACTAACCCACACAAAACAAAGAGAGTCAGACAAAAAGAAACTAAAAGTAGGAAGAAGAAGAGGAAGGGGAAAACCACCAAAAACGACACCGTTTTTCGCATGGTAATTACTAATTAAGGGTTCGTGATGCCGAGGCAGAACCGAAACGTGGACATGATGATGATACCTGGTAAGATCAGAAAACGAGGTTGCTCGTCATCGGCTTCGTCATCCTCCTCCGTGCTCCATAACTACAGGTTCAAGAGGGCCATACTCGTCGGCAAGAGAGGCGGATCCACCACCCCCGTCCCAACCTGGAAGCTCTTGGCGTCGAGATCTCCGGCGGCGTCGACTTTTCGTGCACTCGACTCCCCTAAGTACCCGCCGTCGCAGTCCGGCGGGGGAGGAGTGAAGGCGAAGCAAGCACCGGTGTCGGCGAGGAAGCTGGCGGCGACGCTGTGGGAGATGAACGAGATCCCTTCGCCGAGCGTGAGGGAAATGCAGCAGGGAGATTCGAAGCTGAAGAAAGAACTCAGAGCGAGAGAAAAGATTGCGAGGTCCATGCGTTCTGGTTCTTTGCCTCCTCACCTGTCTGATCCATCGCACAGTCCTGTATCCGAGGTGAATACTGAATACTCTTTTGTTTATTTATTTATTTATTTGTTCTTGCTATCTTGAACGTAATTACATGTGGAGCATGTTCAGAATAGCATTAAATGGCTACTATCTAGTCATTATATATTTAATTTATTCTTACGAAGTTTGTGATTTGCTTGTTTATTTATTTATTTTTGGGTAGAGAATGGATCAATCCGGAACTGGTAGCCGCCATAGAAGAACTCCATCTGTTCCTCAGAGGCCACCTAGGCTTTCAGAGCACCATGTCGGCCCTTTGGATTCCCTTAGTAATGCCAGTCTCATGGAGGTATCTTTGTACCAAATTATGATGTGGTTCTCTTGTCTTAAATGTTTTTTACTCCCTAAATCCTAGCAATGACATTGCAATTGTGCATTAATTTGATGCATCCAGTTCATTAATAGTTCCATCGGGTTGCTAAATCTAAATGAATAATACAATTGCATCACGACATGTGAATTGTGATTAAGCTGAACTCATGTTTAGTTTCTGTACTGGACTGCCCAAATCACCAAATTAAATATCGAAATTAAGTCACATTTTCATTTCTTACTTTGGATATTGTTTTAATTTTGTTTTAATGTCTTGACATTTATCTCTCTGGGCTCTGCCGTGTAATGACTGATGCCTCGTCAATTTAGGAGCATAGTACACCCTTTTTTTCAGAGCATAATACAATTTTACTGGTTACAAACTTACCATATTAATATTCTGGGCAGGTGCCAATGATTTTATGCAGATGGTACCTTGTTGATGAGTGATGATGACCTACCTTCAACTCTATTTTATTACATCTCCTAGTTTTACTGTGGATTTTCTAATAGACCAGTAATATCTCTTCATGATATTTATGTTTTAAAAAATTATAACATGCCAGCGAACCCTCCTCTTCTCTATTCATATCAGTACGGTGACATGGTCAAACAATGCTTCAAAGTTAATTTGTAGTTTTTTTTTTTTTTTTTTGGTTACTTTGGATGGAAGCTGTTCTTTATTGTTTATATACTATTTGGACTGTACCCTTGGCATAAAACACCCTGTCGTGCACATGCCTATTTGAAGAGACAATTGCAAGCATTATGTATGCACTAAGATAATTTAACTTAGCTTTTTGAGAATTAAAAATTCTGCAGAATAATATGAGGTGTTCACTTTTTTTCTTATAGATGCATCTTGGTTTTCTTGCAGATTGAAACCAGATCTCGAGCACCGACTCCTGCTTCATCTATTGTTGGAGTTAAAACACGTTTAAAAGATGTTAGTAATGCTTTAACAACATCCAAAGAACTGCTCAAAATTATAAACCGCATGTGGGGACATGAAGATCGCCCTTCCTCCAGTATGTCGCTTATTTCAGCTTTACATACTGAGCTGGAGAGGGCTCGGCTGCAGGTCAATCAGCTAATCCAGGAACAGCGCTCGGATCAAAACGAGATAAGTTACTTGATGAAGTGTTTCGCTGAAGAAAAAGCTGCTTGGAAGAGCAAGGAGCAAGAAATTGTTGAGGCTGCAATTGAATCTGTTGCAGGCGAGCTTGATGTAGAGAGGAAGCTTAGGAGACGGTTTGAAAGCTTGAACAAGAAGCTTGGGAGAGAACTGGCTGAGACCAAAACTTCCCTTCTTAAGGTGGTGAAGGAACTAGAAAGTGAGAAGAGATCAAGAGAAATTATTGAACAAGTATGTGATGAGTTATCAAGAGATGTTAGTGAAGATAAATCCGAGATAGATAAACAAAAGAAATTGTCAACAAAACTTTGTGAAGATGCAGAGAAAGAAAAGGAAATGTTGCAATTAACTGATATGTTGCGTGAGGAGAGAGCTCAGAAGAAACTCTCTGAGGCAAAATATCAGCTTGAGGATAAGAATGCAGCTGTTCATAAGCTCAGGAGTCAACTTGAAGCTTTTTTGGGAAACAAACAAGTTAGAGAAAAAGGACGCAGTTCCAGTCACTTGATTGATGACGAAATTGCTGCATATCTGGGCAAAAGCCGATTCAGTTCCCATCATACCGAAGATGTAGAAGATGATGGTGGAGAGGTTGACGATGGAGTAGAATGTGAGGAAGAATCTGCCGAAAGTGATCTACATTCTATAGAGCTAAACATGGACAACAACAAGAGCTTTAAGTGGAACTACCCTTCTGATAGCAGATTTGATCCAAGATATTCAATTGAGGAAGAAGTTAAAGGGAGGTCTACTACTGTGAGAGCTTCAAGAAGAAGCACATCTCTGCAAAGGAGTATATCAGATGGAGTAGAACGGGTAGTCCAACCTGAGAAGCTTCAAAATTCAGGAGATGGAGTTGACTGGGACAGGTTTTATGAACTAGAGAAGCAAGCTCAAGGAAAAGGTTATGCTGATGAAATGCAAGGCTATAAATCAGTAAAAGGCTTAAGGGATCAAATCTTGGCTGGTTCCCGGCCTGGATCTTCCAGAGGTTATGCCAGTCCAACTAGACAATTTTCACAGCCCTGGCCATCACGAGACCTCACAAACAGCTTCCATGAGAGACCTCCTCTAGTTCAGGGCAATGGTCTAAAATCAAGGTTAGGGGAGGCCAGGGTTGAGGGCCAGAATGTAAGGAAGTCCAAAAGATGAGAAAATGCATGTATACTCATCTTTACACAATGCCTGGCTTTCAAAGCTGAAAAGCGATGCTGTCATGACTGATGCTTCTTAAAAATGAATCATAGGCCCTACTACCTGCTACGTAGGGGCCAAAAGAAGCTCTTCTCCTTTGGAAATTTTACTTTTTGTTGATAGCCGATGGCTTGCTAATATTGCAGCACTCGCTGCTAGGAATTTCATTTGACCATATACTACTCTGATATGGTGTGGTGTTTGACTGTGTGTAGAGTTTAGATCATGTGTCATCAATATAACTGTCAAGTCCTTTGTCATGTAATATATGCTGAATGTAATTGAGAATGTTTTGTTTTGTTTTCTTCTATATTACGGGACCACTTTGCCTCCCACTTGATGCTTCAGTTCAATGAGTGAGGATCCAAATGATTTGATTTTGACATTTTCTTTGAAATAAGGACGAAAGAAGAGAATATTGAAAGAGAGGTTTCAACGACGATTTGCATATTTTTGCATTAAAAATGAAGCACGTCAAAATGATTTGAGGCATAATTACGACATTTTGTTTTTAAAAAATGTTATATGTATACAAAAGGTCAATCACCAAATTAAATCATTTGGATATAACCTGTACTTGATGAAGGTGAGGATTGGGAACCCGTCCGAGCCAACGGTTGGATCTTGCGAGCTCTTGAAACAGCGGGAGGTGGTACTTGCAATGACTTATACCCAAATCAGAAAGTGGTACTTGCAATGACTTATACCCAAATCAGAAAGTTAGAGAGGTAGGAATTAGAGTATTGGGGTAAAGTTGATCATACGTGGAGGAAGACTACATCCTCTTTTATATGTGTATTTGTCCTTACCTGGAGGAAGACTACATCCTCTTTTATATGTGTATTTGTCCTCTTATCTTAGAAGATATCTTATCTTTTTTAGTTTAAAAGGTGGTTAGGAGGAGCGTCTGGATGGAAGATATTTCAAGATGGTTAGTGTTTATACCTTGGCCCACAATTCAAAACTAGATCTGAGATAACCAAAGCCCACTTTAGAGCCCAGAGTCACTCTCCCTACATGTTCGACCTCATTCAACTGACTTAATATGCAAAATTTTAACTGCACTTACAAATATGATCATATATTCAAATACGAAGATCGCAACAACCCCTAGATAAAAGGAGAGTATAACCACCCACTATGATAGGTGGATAAGTTACAGAAAGATAACTTATCTTTACTACTATAAATACCCCATCAAACTCGAGTATTTCTCAACTCTAACTTACACAAAACCTATCTAAAACATTTGCTATCTTAAGTATTGGAGTCCATTGCAAGTACCACTCCTCCCACCCAAAGAATTTAGACGACCACGTCACACTGAAGGAGACGTTAGCATCATCACAAAAGGAGTTTGGACATCACGTTTAGGCCCAAATCACCGGATTCAGGTAACCATCAGAACATTGGCACCGTTGCCGAAAACCTGGAGATTAACACCCAACCATGGTGGATAATTACCCAGAAGATGGACATACAACATCCAAATCAGAACACCCAGAAGAAGAATAGATCAACGATGATCGGACACTCATTATCCCTCCGAAAAGAAATAAAGGGACCGACAAAGGAAGAGATGGGAACGACTAAGGAGGATGAAGACTGGGATAAAAAGTCCATAGACCTGGAGGTTAAGAAGATAGAGATGTGATAGAGCTAATGAGTTTGGTCCATGGACATCAAGGCTGGCTAGAGTAGCTCGAAGTCGAGCTAGAGCTACAATGTGAATTTGAAAGAGCCCTATGACGAGAGGTAAGACGGTGTAGGGAGTTGGAAGATAAATTGGCAAAATTGGAATCCGACCACAAGGGTAAGAGATCTCAGGCTAAGGGACAAACCACACCCTTGAGGAGTTGACGAGAGCTAAATACTGGTTTATAAATTTTCACAAGTTTAAAAGCTCAAGTTCGTTGTAGCTCTAAATCGGAATTCAACACTTCTCAAAGTTTAGTGAAAATGTCACAAATTCAAAATAATAACCAGGAGTTTAAATTCTCTCTAGAAATTGCTATCGAGTGCTCAATTATTGGCTATGGAAAAAAGGGGATTGTGATCATAGTGGGGTGGAGGAGGTTAATACCATGAAGATTGATATTGAATGTAAGCCCCTCCATCATTTAATAATTGATTTCTTGGTGCAAACCGTCATTGAAACTATGATTTTCCATAACATTTCCACAACCATATAACTCAAAATCACAAGGATGAGAATTCATATCAAAAGAGCAAAATAGAAACAAAGGATATTAAGAAGCAAGGAAAAACAAACTCCTAACTACTAGCAAAAATAAGAAAACAAGTAAAAAGGAATATATTCACATGTTAACAATAGTCAATAACGAGCACACATTGCAAATCCCCAGCAACGGCGCCAAAAACTTGACGAGCACTAAAAACTGGTTTATAAATACAAAAGTTTAAAAGCTTAAGTTTCATTGTAGCTCTAAACCGGAATTCAACACTTTTCAAAATTTAGTGAAATTATCACAAAATTTCAAATCAATAACCGGGAGTTTAATCCCGGATCGTTCTCCCTTGGAATCACAATCGAGTGTTCAATTATTGGCTTGCGAAAGAAAGGAATTGATTGCAAGTAATGGAAATTTAAATGGCAAGAAATTAAAAAGCAAGCAATAACTAAATGGTAAGAGAAATTAAACTAAGAACAATTAAGGCAATTAACTAAGAATTGAAAGTAAATTCAAATGCTAAAAGGATCTTGGCAAGGGTTGAGGGTTAAAGATCATTATCCTTCTCACTAACCACAACATGATAATTACAAAAAGAGCAAACCTAATTCGTCGACCTCTACAAATTGAGGAAAGTCAATTATGCTTAATTAATCCTCATCCACAAGTCCTAACTAACTAATTGAATTAGTAAAAGATTAGCGTTAGTGGAAATAAGATTAATTAATATCTCTAAAATATCAATCAACTTTGACATTAGTAACTCAAGATCACCCAAGTTTCCAACCCAAAGCCAAGAATGCAAAATCTACTCTATAACTAGTCCAAGCATTTTATCAAACACTTGGTGCACATAAACATAAAGCATCATAAATTACAAGAATAATAAAAACTACAATTACTCAATTCAAGAATGCAATGAAATCAACTCAAATAAGCAACAATAAAGCATAAAACAGCAAATTCATTCATGAAAAACATAAATTCAATAAGAGTTCATAAACTAAGATAGCAAAAACAAGAAACTAACAAGAGAATCCTAGTAAACTAAGATAGTAGAACAAGAAATGTAAATAAAACTAAGCTAAAACACGGTAAAAAATTAAACTAAGAGAGAATTCAAATAAAAACTCTAAGAGTTCTAGAGAGAAGTTAGAATTTCTCTCTCTAGAATTCACTAAAACATGCTAAAAACTAAAATCTAAGACTACTTGGTGTGTTCTCTCTCAATGCTTGCTTCAAATACTTTAGAAATGAGTTGGATTGGGCCCAAAATGAGCTAGAAATAGTGAGTCATGTGCTATTTTAAATAAGGCACTGATGCACCACTATTTCGTGGTACATTTTAGGCTGAATTGAGTGGATTTTATCCATTATTCTCACACTTATTCATAGAATTTGCATCTTTTACATTTTCCTTCCTAATTTTGTGCTATGATTGAAAACATGCTTCTTTGGTCTTAAATTTGCTAATTTTTAATCCTCTTTTATTACCATCGATGCTGTGCTATGTGTGTTAAGTGTTTTCAAGGTTTATAGGGTAGGAATGGCTTAGAGGATGGAAAGGAAGCATGCAAAAGTGGAAGGAATACAAGAAATGAAGTATTTGAGAATCTGGTAGCGACGCGCACGCATAGCTGACGCCTACGCGTGGCCAGTGAAAAGTCCATCGACGCGTACGCGTGGCCGACGCTTACATGTGATAAAGCATCACGTGCTGCAGATATCAGAATTCGCTGGGGGCGATTTTTGGGCTGCTTTTGGCCCAGTTTCAAGCCCGAAAGTGAAGATTAGAGGCTGCAGAGTGGAGCTGGAAGGGAGAATCATTCACTTCTCATTCATTCACATTAGTTAGGTTTTAGATGTAGTTTTCTAGAGAGAGGGGCTCTCTCCTCTCTCTAGGTTTAGGATTTTTTAGTTTTATTTCTTCTCCAATTCTGCTTTCCATCTTACTTTAACTTAGTTTTCTTCTACTTTTATTTGTTCTAGTACTTTAGTTATTTACTTCTCTCATTGATTCCTTTATTTTGCTAATTTAGTTTATGAGTTCATGCATTACTCTCAATTTTCGTTAATGCAATTTATGTTTCATGTTTCTTATTGTTCAATTGCTTTGTTATTGTTATTTCTTTACTTTGGTTAGTTTTAGATTTTTCTATGTCTTGTTAGTTTTCTAAGTTTTTATTTTATGCCTTCCAAGTGTTTGATAAAATGCTTGGTTGGATTTTAAATTAGATTTTTATGTTCTTAACTTGGATTGATCAATAAGAGACTCTTGAGTTATCAAAATTCTTTTGTTGATTGGTGATTAAGACTTGCTGGTTGGCTTAGGCTTCACTAAATCTAGTCTTTGATTAGGACTTGTGAACTTAAGTTGATTTTGCTCACTTAACTTTTCTTCATTGTTAGAGGTTAACTAAGTGAAGAAAATTCACATTTACCATCACAATTGACAGTGATAATAAAGATAGGACTTCTAATTCTCTTTTTTTGCTAAGAGCTTTCGTAGTTATTACTTTAATTTCTTACCATTTTTACTTTCTTGTCTCCTAATTCAAAAACCCCAAAAACGTTTTCCCATAGCGAATAATAATCATACTTCCCTGCAATTCCTTGAGAGATGACCCGAGGTTTGAATACTTCGGTTATTTTATTGGGTTTGTATTTGTGACAAACAATTTAAACATTGATTGAGGTTTAATTGTCGGTTTAGAACTATATTTGCAACGCGATAATTTTTGTGAAAATCTTTACCGACACTTTTCCTCCGTCAAATTTTTGGCGCCATTGCCGGAGAATTGCAAATGTGTGCCTTATTATTGGTTATTGTGAATATTGTGAATATGTTTGCCTTTTTGTTTCTTTGTTAGTTTTTTCTAGTTCTAGGAGTTTATTTTCATTATTTCTTATTAGTTTTTGTTTTTATTTTCTCTTGCTACTATGAATTCTCACCCTTTTGGCTATGAGTTTGGTTCAAATTATGTTGTAGGGAATGGAAGCTACAATAAAAACATGCATCAAGGATGGGACAATCAAAGGTGGGAGGAGCCTCAAGCTTATGGACAACACTCTTGGCAACAACCTCCACCAACTTACTATGAACAACCATTCCATGATGCATACCAAGACAATGGTTATGGTGGACCTCTTCGTGACAATCAACAACCACCACCATACACCTATGACCCTTATCCCCCATAACATATCCTTCAACCATACTCACAAGCTCCGTTTTACCAAACACCTCCATATGACCCTAACCCATATCCACCATACCAACCACTTAATGAGCCATATGAACCATACATAAAGTCACCCCAATTCCAACCCAATTACTCCCAAGAACCACGACCTTAATATAAACCACCTTCAATGTATGCGAGCTTTCAACCACAATATGATCTTAATTATGTTAGCCAAGCGGAACAAGAGCCATAGGATCATTTCAAGGAAGCAATGGATCGACTTCAACCAACCATCCATCAAATGGAGCGAGAGGAAAGCTGAAAATCATATGAAGCTCTCATGTCTAACAAATCTCAACTTGAAAACAAGGGACTAGAGTTTGTTGTGCAACAAGTGGAAAAGATGGAGAGTATTGAACCGCTACATCCTTATCATGATGAACCACCCTCATATCATGAATCCTTCCTCCTAAGCAATGAACCCTTATATCCACTCCACTCTCCAATGGATGACATTCTTGGTGTTCTTCTTCAAGGGCAAAGAGAGATGCAGCGGACGATACTAAAGTTCATAGCTACCTTGACCGAGGTAGTTGATAATTTAGCTTCACTGCACGTCAACACTCAAGGCACTCCCATGGCTACATGTGGATAATCTAATGAAGAACGTAGCAGGAAGGAGAGACTAGGAACGCCGGTAGAAAGTGAAGAATGTGACTTTGTATTGGAACAATTGGGGGAAGCCGTAATAGTTAAAGAGGAAGAAGTGGTTGAAGACTTAGGAGATGCTGAACCTCCATGGGAATCTAGAGTTGTAGAGTATTCTTCCAAGAAGCTTGATCATGAATTGGACGAAATAGATCAAGAGGCAAGTTCCCTTGGTGATGATGATCATGAACCAAGCCATCTTAATAATAAATTTGCACCCACAAGTGAAATTCTTGAGATAGAAGAGCCTTCTCCTGATGAAAGTGAAAGCAACATTGAGGTAGATTTCTCTCAACCTTATAGTTATGATGTGAGTGACGGAGAAGAGTTGGAAGAACTCGGTGAAGAAGAGCTTGAAAGTGAAGAATCTGTTCAAAAGGTAGAAGTCCTTCGGCAAGGTTGGACGGGAGTTGAATATGCTTTGTCAAGATTGTTGTAGACTTCTTTACCTAGGTTGCCATCTACGCCTTCATTTGAGTGGGTAAAACTTATCTCTATTCACTTTACTGTCCCACTTGAGTATGGTATTCTTGAAACAGATGGCCAACTTAGGAGGCTTTGTGGCATTAAGCATAAGAGAAGGATATTTAGTGGTTGGAGTTGCAAATCAAGGCTCATCAAGGTTGAGATTTCAAGAGCTAGATGCAAGGGTTGGACTGGAGATCAATTGGTTGGATCTAAGAGAAGAGTTTGGTACTTCATTGAGAATTCGGATTACTTGCCACCCGGTTGGAACAATGATGATCAACTTAAAGACGTCTGTAGAAACAAGATTTGGGATCCAGGCATACAAGAGGATCAACTTTGGGAGCTCAAAACTTGTGAAGCGCTTCATCAAGGCTTGGTGAATTCACTTGGAAATGTTGGATCTTACTAGAAGTCCAAGCGTTGGTGGAAGTTTCAAGATGAGTTCAAGCACAAGCCACCATGACAGGGAGCTTACCAAATGTCCAACTTAAGGAATTTAATTAAAAGTGCTAGGTGGGAGACACCCCCACCATGGTAAATTCTTCATATTTTCTCTTTTATTTATATTGGTAATAAGTGAATTTTCAATTTTAGTTGGGTTTATTTCGTCTATGTTATGGTTTCACTTATTTAATTATGTCTGGCATTACTCTGGTAGCTTGTTAGTTTCTTATTTAATATTAAAAAAATTTGCAACTAACGCGTAAGCGTCAATGACGCGCACGCGTCATGTGGAGGTGCGCTCTCTAGTATAATGAATAGAGAGTTACGCTGGAACTGTGCGGGTGGGGTGCCTGGTGCATAATTCACCCCACGCGTACGCGTGATCTACGCGTACGCATCACTAGCTATTTTTCCACTCCACGCGTGTACGTCCGCGACACGTACACATGGTATGCAAATTCGGCGCACTTTGGTACATTGAACAGGGAGTTGTGCTGGTATAATGCTGGAATCGTGCGTCTGGCACGACGAGTAGTCACGCGTACGCGTGACCGACGCTCACGCGTCACTTTTCATTTTGGGCCATCCACGGGTATGCATGGGCGACGCTCACGTGTCGCATGCCTGTTTGTGTTTTCACGAGCACGCGTGACCTATGCGCACGCGTCGCGTTCGCGCCTTGTTTATGCCTTTCTTCTTCTTTCTTTCTCCTTTCTTCTTCTTTCTTCTTCCTTTCTTACATTCTTCTTCTCTCACTTTTCAAAAGTTCACTTATCATTTTTCTTATCCTTCATTCTCTTTTACAAATTGCATTTGCATACTATCATTCATTGTATTTTCACTTTGTGCATGTTTTTATTTCCTTTTCTAAGTTTGATATTATACTATTGGTGTTAAAATTTTCTTACTCAACTGTTGCATATTTCCTGCATTGTTTTGGGTGCTTCTTGACTTGTCTGCTATTTACTTGAAATGCCTTTTGCTTCTATTGTTTTCTCACTCACATGTTGTAGCTACCATGTAGTTGAGAACCTCATTATTACTTGGCATTAGCAAACCCATATTTTATTTGTTTGCATACCTTTGTTGTGGGTTATTCTTATTCCTTTTTCTCTTCTTTCAGGATGGCCACCAAGAGGGAGAAGGAAAAGTTTCTAACTGGGCCACAACAAGTCTCTCGGCACAATCTTTGGAGAAAAAGCATCAGTTGTAGCAACCCATCCACTTGCACATCTTTGCATGCACCAAGGATGGAGCAATCTTTAAGTGTGGAGAGGTTGATACCGACTTCCATGGGTTAGTTACCTTCTTTTCAACACCAATTCTTAGTTTTCTTTATAGTTAGTTGTTGCATTGCGTAATAGATTGCATGTGTAGTTAGTTGCTTGCATGTATGTACTGCTTGGTTGAAGTGATGAATTCTTTTCCAAGAAACTGTTTAGAGTATTTCACTAATTTGAATTAAAATTTTTGTTGAACTTGCTTGAAGAAATTTAATTTGGAACATGGTTTTAGAGCTCGAACACACAAAACTAGTAAGATTTTGAACCTATTTGATTGGTTGCATTTTATCAACCAATACTTTGTTTTGGTGTGTGTTGTTCTCTTTAAAATTATGATCTTTGTCTTGCTTGATTCTATATTTCCATTATTTGATGTATGCATGCACTTATGTGATTGAGGCCCTTGTTTCACTATAGCTCACATACCCATATGGCCTTAACCTTTTTATTATCTTTTGCAAACCAATGTTGAGCCTTTTAACCCCATTTGTTCTTCACTTTAGCACATCATTAACTCTAAGTGAAAAATAATAATGTCCTTAATTTGAATCCTTGGTTAGCTTAGACTAGTAAGAGTGCTCATGATTTAAGTGTGGGAAAATTGGATTTGGAAACATTTGGTTTGGGAACTTGAGTATGCTAGACTTTTTTTTTTTTGTGAAAATATGAAAAGAATGTTGAGCACATATTCTTGCATTCAATATCTTAATCATATGCATTGAGAAAAATAAAAGAAAAGAAAAAAAATAAAAAAGAGAGAGAAAAAGAAAAGAAAAACGGCAAGCAATAAAAAGGGGACAAAATCCCCCAAAGTACATGGTGGTAGTAATGCATATGAGTTGTACTCAAGTTCAGATGCATGAATATGTGGCAAAACATAGTTAATGGGTAGTTAGATTTTATATTTTGATTACATGGATTGTCTTAAACTAGGTGGAAAGTTTAGGTTAATCAAGGATTCAGATTTCAGTCCACTTGACCAAATACAATCCTACCTTGACCCTAACCCCATTACAACCCTTAAAAGACCTCTTGATATATGTATTTGTGCATTAAATTTTTGTGATTGGTAGAAAAAGAGCAAGCCTTAGAAAGCAAGATTATTAGAGAATTGAGAGAATCTAACCTTAAACACTTGAGTGATTAAAGTGTATACACTTCCGGTGAGGGTTCGATGCTCGATTCTTTGTTCCCGGCTTTCATGAGCTTTCTTCTTGCAAGTCTATTTGTACTTCATTTTATGATTTGAATTATTGAGATCCAGTTCATATGTATTTTTGGAAGGTTTATTTACTTTTAACCAAGTAGGTAAAAGCATTTTGCATTTAGTTGCATTCATATAGATAGGTTGCATTTCATAATTTGTACCATTCCTCTTCACTCTTTTGGTTCTCTTGAGCTTAGCATAAGGACATGCTAATGTTTAAGTGTGAGGAGATTTGATGCACCACTATTTCGTGGTACATTTTAGGCTAAATTGAGTGGATTTTATCCATTATTCTCACACTTATTCATAGAATTCGCATGTTTTACATTTTTCTTCCTAATTTTGTGCTATGATTGAAAACATGCTTCTTTGGCCTTAAATTTGCTAATTTTTAATCCTCTTGTATTACCATCGATGCCATGATATGTGTGTTAAGTGTTTTCAGGGTTTATTGGGTAGGAATGACTTAGAGGATAGAAAGGAAGCATGCAAAAGTGGAAGGAACACAAGAAATGAAGTATTTCAGAATTTGGAAGCGACGCACACGTATGAACGACGCGTACGCGTGACTTGTGCATTCGACAGATGACACGCACGCGTGGCCAGTGAAAAGTCCATCGACGCGTACGCGTGGCCGACGCGTACGCGTGACAAAGCATCACGTGCTGCAGATATCAGAATTCGCTGGGGGCGATTTCTAGGCTGCTTTTGGCCCAGTTTCAAGCCCAAAAGTGAAGATTAGAGGCTGCGGAGTGGAGCTGGAAGGGAGAATCATTCACTTCTCATTAATTTACATTAGTTAGGTTTTAGATGTAGTTTTCTAGAGAGAGAGAGAGAGAGAGGAGAGCCTCTCTCTAGGTTTAGGATTTTTTAGTTTTATTTCTTCTCCAATTCAGCTTTCCATCTTACTTTAACTTAGTTTTCTTCTACTTTTATTTGTTCTAGTACTTTAGTTATTTACTTCTCTCATTGATTCCTTTATTTTGCTAATTTAGTTTATGAGTTCATGTGTTACTCTCAATTTTCATTAATGCAATTTATGTTTCACGTTTCTTATTGTTCAATTGCTTTGTTGTTGTTATTTCTTTGCTTTGGTTAGTTTTAGATTTTGCTATGTCTTGTTAGTTTTCTAAGTTTTTATTTTATGCCTTCCAAGTATTTGATAAAATGCTTGGTTGGATTTTAAATTAGAGTTTTATGTTCTTAACTTGGTGTTCATACCCTGGGTTGAGCTCCCCGACCCGGGTTGTTTGGCGACATGGCGACTGATGAGCGGATAATTTATACGCTTTTTGGCATTGTTTTTAGTATGTTTTTTGTATATTTTAGTTAGTTTTTATTATATTTTTATTAGTTTTTATTTAAAATTTACTTTTATGGGCTTTACTATGAGTTTGTGTATTTTTCTGTGATTTCAGGTATTTTCTGGCTGAAATTGAGGGACCTGAGCAAAAATCTGATTCAGAGGCTGAAAAAGGACTGCAGATGCTGTTGGATTCTGACCTCCCTACACTCGAAGTGGATTTTCTGGAGCTACAGAAGCCCAATTGGCGCGTTCTCAATTGCGTTGGAAAGTAGACATCCTGGGCTTTCCAGAAATATATAATAGTCCATACTTTGCCCGAGATTTGATGGTCCAAACAGGCGTTCCAAGTCAGCTCAAGAATTCTGGCGTTTAACTCCAGAACTGGCACAAAAGCTGGAGTTAAACGCCCAAACTGGCACAAAAACTGGTGTTTAACTCCAAGAAAAGTCTCTACACATGAAAGCTTCAATGCTCAGCCCAAGCACACACCAAGTGGGCCCCGGAAGTGGATTTTTACACTAAACACCCTAGCTTACTCATTTTCTGTAATCCTAGGTCACCAGTTTACTATAAAAACTACTTTTAGTGATTTATCTTGTACCTCATGACACTTTACACGTTTCATATTGTATTCTCTATGGCATGAGTCTCTAAACCCCATTGTTGGGGGTGAGGAGCTCTGCTGTTCTTCATGAATTAATGCAATTAATACTGTTTTCCATTCTATCCCGCTTGCTTCTATTCTAAGATATTCATTCGCACTTTAACCTGATGAATGTGATGATCTGTGACACTCATCATCATTCTCACCTATGAACGCGTACCTAACAACCACCTCCGTTCTACCTTAGATTGAATGCATATCTCTTAGCCTCATGATTCAGATCAGAGCCTTCGTGGTATAAGCTAGAATTATTGGCGGCCATTCCTGAGATCCGAAACGTCTAAACCTTGTCTGTGGTATTCTGAGTAGGATTTGGGAGGGAATGACTGTGACGAGCTTCAAATTCGCGAGTGTTGGGCGTAGTGACAGACGCAAAAGGATCAATGGATCCTATTCCAACATGATCGAGAACCGACAGATGATTAGCCGTGCAGTGACAACGCATTTGGAACATTTTCACTGAGAGGATGGGAAGTAGCCATTGACAACGGTGATGCCCAACATAAAGCTTGCCATGGAAGGATCCTTGCGTGCATGAAGAAGAAGATAGTAGGAAAGTAGAGATTCAAAAGACAAAGCATCTCCAAAGCCTCAACCTATTCTTCATTACTGCATAATAAGTATTTATTTCATGTTCTTTTACTTTTTACAATTAAATCTGAGAATTATTGATATCCTGACTAAGAGTTACAAGATAACCATAGCTTGCTTCAAGCCGACAATCTCTGTGGGATCGACCTTTACTCACGTAAGGTATTACTTGGACGACCCAGTGCACTTGCTGGTTAGTTGTGCGGAGTTGCAAAAGTGTGATTGTAATTTCGTGCACCAAGTTTTTGGCGCCGTTGCCAGGGATTGTTCGAGTTTGGACAACTGACGGTTTATCTTGTTGCTTAGATTAGGAATATTTTATTTTTGTTGGTTTAGAGTCTTTTATTTGAGTTTAGTTTCATATTTTAAATTTGGTGTCAATTGCATGCTTTTGTTTTCTTTTAATTTTTCGAAATTGCATGTCCTTAGTTCTTTCTTGATTTTTTTTAAAAAAAAATTTTCTAAGTTTGGTGTCTTCTTTGTGTTTTCCTTTAATTTTTCGAAAATTTGTGTTTGATTTTCTAAAAATTTTAAGTTTGGTGTGTTTTTGTACTTTTATTTACTTAAAAATTTTTCAAAAATTTGTTCTTAGTGTTCATCTTGATCTTCAAAGTGTTCTTGGTGTTTGATGAGAGAACTTTTGCGTGGTCTAGAAATTTGTGGATAAATCCTCGTTACAAGTATAGTTTCTGAACCTTCAAAAGTCCTTTCATACAAACGTTTTGTGTAACACCCTAACTACCAAAGCTCACGCTTTCGGCTGCACAACTCTGATAGCTCGGACATTACGATGACTTTTATACTATTTAATACTAAAATATGAGTGATGAGCGGATATTTTATACGCTTTTTGGGGATAATTTCATATAGTTTTGAGTATGTTCTAGTTAGTTTTTAGTTTATTTCCAGTAGTTTTTAGGAAAAATTCATATTTCTGGACTTTACTATGAGTTGTGTGTTTTTCTGTAATTTCAGGTATTTTTCTGGCTGAAATTGAAGGAGCTGAGCAAAAATCTGATTCAGGCTGAAAAAGGACTGCTGATGCTGTTGGATTCTGACCTCCCTGCACTCAAATTGGATTTTCTGGAGCTACAGAACTCGAAATGGCATGCTTCCAATTGCATTGGAAAGTAGACATCCAGGGCTTTCAGCAATATATAATAGTCCATACTTTGCACAAGGATAGACGACGTAAATTGGCGTTCAACGCCAGTCCTCTGCCCAATTCTGGCGTCCAGCGCCAGAAAAGGATCAAAAACTGGAGTTGAACGCCCAAACTGGCACAAAAACTGGCGTTCAACTCCACAAATGGCCTCTGCACGTGAATTGCTTAAAGTCTCAACCCCAGCACACACCAAGTGGGCCCCAGCACACCAAGTGGGCCCCAGAAGTGGATCTCTGCATCATCCATCATAGTCCACTCATATTTTGTAACCCTAGGCTACTGGTTTAGTATTTAAACAACTTTTAGAGACTTATTTTGTATCTCATGACATTTCAGATCTAAACTTTGTATTCTCTGACGGCATGAGTCTCTAAACCCCATTGTTGGGGGTGAGGAGCTCTGCTGTGTCTCGATGAATTAATGCAAGTATTTCTGTTTTCCATTCAAACACGCTTGTTCCTATCTAAGATGTTCATTAGCGCTTAACTGTGATGGAGGTGATGAGCTGTGACACTCATCACCTTCCTCAAATCATGAACGTGTGCCTGACAACCACCTCCGTTCTATATACGATTGAATGAGTATCTCTTAGATTCCTTAATCAGAATCTCCGTGGTATAAGCTAGAACTGATGGCAGCATTCATGAGAATCCGGAAAGTCTAAACCTTGTCTGTGGTATTCCGAGTAGGATTCAAGGATTGAATGACTGTGACGAGCTTCAGACTCTTGAAGGCTGGGCGTTAGTGACAGACGCAAAAGGATAGTAAATCCTATTCCAACCGGATCGAGAACCAACCGGTGATTAGCCGTGCTGTGACAGAGCGCGTGAGCGTAGTTTTCACTGGGAGGACGGAAGGTAGCCATTGACAACGGTGATCCACCAACACACAGCTTGCCATAGGGGGACGTGCGTGCGTGAACAAGAAGACAGAGGAAAGCAGAGATTCAGAAGACAAAGCATCTCCAAAACTCCAACATATTCTCCATTACTGCACAACAAGTAATTTTTAATTTATGCTCTACTGGTTACTCACAATTCAATTGATAAACATAATTGACTTCTTGACTAAGATTTACAAGATAACCATAGATTGCTTCAAACCAACAATCTCCGTGGGATTCGAACCTTACTCACGTAAGGTATTACTTGGACGACCCAGTGCACTTGCTGGTTAGTGGTACGCGTTGTGAAAAGTGTGATTCGCAATTCGTGCACCAAGTTTTTGGCGCCGTTGCCGGGGATTGTTCGTGTTTGAACAACTGACGGATTATTTTGTTGCTTAGATTAGGAAAAATCTTTCTTTTTTTTTGGTTTAGAGTCTTTTATTATTTATCCCTTGTTAAAATACTTTAAACTTATAGCTCAGTTATTTAGAACGTGGTGTTTATGTTCATGATAATTGGCTATCATATTTTTTTTTAAAACCTTTTTCAAAAATAATTTTTCTATTAAATCCTGTGCCAAACTTTAAGTTTGGTGTTTTCAAAAATAATCTTTCTTAAAATTTTTGAAGGTCCCATAACTCATTTGGCTAGAGCATTAATCTGTGTTCTTGGTAATTGGGTTAGAGTCTTTTATATTCTTTTCAAAACCTTCTTTTTCATAAATAATATTTTCTCTATTAAATTTTGTGCCAAACTTAAAGTTTGGTGTTTTCTTGTTGATTTCCCTTTGGTTTTCGAAAATTTTGGTTTGGTTTTCTAAAAATTTTAAGTTTGGTGTTCTTTCTTCATGTTCTTGTGTTCTTGTGAGTCTTCAAAGTGTTCTTGAGTTTTCCTTGTGTCTTGATCTTAAAATTTTTTAAGTTTGGTGTTCCTTGGTGTTTTCCCTCCAAATTTTTCGAAAACAAGGAGCATTAGATCTAAAAATTTTAAATCTTGTACTATCTTATTGTTTTTCTCTCTCCTCACTAAATTCAAAAATATCTTTTCAAAATATCTCTTCTAACTTCCTAACTTCTTATCTTTTCAAAATTTGTTTCAACTAACTAACTAACTTTTTGTTTGTTTCTTAACTTTTTCAAAACTACCTAACTAACTCTCCCTCTCTCTAATTTTCGAAAATATCTTCCCTCTTTTTCAAAAATTTCTTTTTTTAACTAATTAATTTCTTTTTTTTTTATAAACGAAAAAAAAAATTTTTTTAACTTCAAAATTCAAATTCTTTTTAGTTATTTTATTTTATTTAAAGTATTTACTTCTTATAAAATAAAATAAATAAAAAGGTAAATCAGTCCAAGTTATATCCATAGATCCATCATGGACATAAGTGGAAATGAACAGTCCAGGAGGACACTGGGGTCATATTCTAACCCCTCTACTGCTTCATATGGAAGTAGCATCTGCATACCCTCCATTGGAGTCAGTAGCTTTGAGTTGAATCCTCAGCTCATTATCATGGTGCAGCAAAGTTGCCAGTATTCCGGTCTTCCACAGGAAGAACCTACAGAGTTTCTGGCACAATTTTTACAAATTGCTGACACAGTACATGATAAGGAAATAGATCAGGATGTCTACAGACTATTACTGTTTCCATTTGCTGTAAAAGATCAAGCCAAGAGGTGGTTAAATAACCAACCTAAGGCCAGCATAAGAACATGGAAACAGCTGACAGAAAAATTCCTGAATCAATATTTCCCTCCAAAAAGGATGACACAGCTAAGGCTGGACATCCAAGGCTTTAAACAAGGAGATAATGAATCTCTTTATGATGCCTGGGAGAGATACAGAGAGATGCTACGAAAATGCCCCTCTGAAATGTTTTCAGAGTGGGTTCAGTTAGACATCTTCTACTATGGGCTTGCAGAAGGAGCTCAGATGTCTTTAGATTACTCAGCTGGTGGATCTATCCATATGAGAAAGACAATTGAAGAAGCTCAAGAGCTCATTGATACAGTTGCCAGGAATCAGCATCTGTATCTAAGCAGCAACCCTTCCATGAATGAAGAGGTTAAAACAGTAACTGCTGAATTCAGTACTGTAAAACAAGTTGCTGAATTCAATCAGCAATTAGATTTTCTAACAAAATAGCTAGCTGAATTCAAAGACAGGTTACAGGAGACAAGGATAGCTAATATACATATGGACGAACAGTTTAAGCAAACAAAGCAGCAGCTATCAAAGCAAATAGCAGAAGAATGCCAAGCAGTTCAATTAAGAAGTGGGAAAACATTAAATACCCACCTCAAGGCATCAAATATTCAAGAAATGAGCGACCCACCAAAGATTCCTCTGAGGATAGTAAGAGCCCAGGGAAAAATAATTCTGGCACTAAAACGCCAGAAAATGGGTGGAAGGCTGGCGCTGAACGCCCAGACCATGCCCAAAACTGGCGTTCAGCGCCAGAAACAAGGCAGGATTGGCGTTCAACGCCAGAAATGGGCAAGAATCTGGCGTTGAATGCCCAAAGGGGGCATAATCCAGCATTGAACGCCCAACAGGGGCACATTTCTGGCGTTCAGGCGCCAGGAACAGACAGTGAGTTGGCGTCTAACGTCACTCCAGCTTTTGACTCTGGTACTCAATTGCCAGTGAGGGATCAGACACACACAAGTGCTGATAACAACCCCTCTAAAAAGGCTTCTTTAACCACTAAGGTTGAGGAATATAAAGCCAAGATACCTTATCCTCAAAAACTCCGGAAAGAGGAGCAGGATAAGCAATTTGCTCGCTTTGCAGATTATCTAAGGACTCTTGAAATAAAGATTCCTTTTGCAGAGGCACTTGAGCAAATACCTTCTTATGCCAAGTTCATGAAAGAGATCTTGAGTCATAAAAAGGAGTGGAGAGAAACAGAAAGAGTTCTCCTCACTGAAGAATGCAGTGCAGTCATTCTGAAAAGCTTTCCTGAAAAGCTTAAAGACCCTGGGAGTTTTCTGATACCATGCATATTGGAAGGTGATTGCACCAAGACAGCCTTATGCGATCTTGGGGCAAGCATCAACCTAATACCTGCATCCACTATCAGGAAGCTTGGCTTAACTGAAGAAGTTAAACCAACCCGGATATGTCTCCAACTTGCTGATGGTTCCACTAAATACCCATCAGGCGTGATTGAGGACATGATTGTCAGAGTTGGGCCATTCGCCTTTCCCACTGACTTTGTTGTGCTGGAAATGGAGGAGCACAAGAGTGCCACTCTCATTCTAGGAAGACCCTTCCTAGCAACTGGACGATCCCTCATTGACGTCCAACAGGGGGAAATAACCCTGAGAGTCAACGATGACGAGTTCAAGTTGAACGCTGTCAAAGCCATGCAGCATCCAGACACATCAACAGACTGCATGAAAGTTGACCTTATTGACTCTTTGGTAGAAGAGATCAACATGACTGAGAGTCTCGAATCAGAGTTGGAAGACATCTTTAAAGATGTTCAGCCTGATTTGGAGGATTCAGGGGACATGAAAGAGCCTCTGAACTTTCTTCTGAAAGAGGAAAAACCTCCTAAACCAGAGCTCAAGCCACTGCCACCATCCTTGAAATATGCATTTCTAGGAGAAGGTGACACCTTTCCAGTGATCATAAGCTCTGCTTTAAATTCACAGGAAGAGGAAGCACTTATTCAAGTGCTAAGGACACACAAGACAACTCTTGGGTGGTCCATAGGTGACCTTAAGGGCATAAGCCCAACTAGATGCATGCACAAAATCCTATTGGAAGATAATGCCAAACCAGTGGTTCAACCACAGAGGCGGCTAAATCCAGCCATGAAGGAAGTGGTGCAGAAAGAGGTCACCAAATTACTAGAGGCTGGGATCATTTATCCCATTTCTGATAGCCCCTGGGTGAGCCCTGTTCAAGTCGTCCCAAAAAAGGGAGGCATGACAGTGATTCATAATGAAAAAAATGAACTGGTTCCTATAAGAACAGTTACATGGTGGCGCATGTGTATTGACTACAGAAGGCTCAATACAGCCACCAGAAAGGATCATTTTCCTTTACCATTCATAGACCAAATGCTAGAGAGACTAGCAGGTCATGATTATTACTGCTTTTTGGATGGCTATTCAGGCTATAACCAGATTGCAGTGGATCCCCAGGATCAAGAGAAAACAGCATTCACATGTCCATCGGGAGTGTTTGCTTATAGAAGGATGCCATTTGGGCTATGCAATGCACCTGCAACCTTCCAGAGATGCATGCTCTTTATTTTCTCTGATATGGTGGAAAAATTTCTGGAAGTCTTCATGGATGACTTCTCAGTATATGGAGACTCATTCAGCTCCTGTCTTGATCACCTAAAACTTGTTCTGAAAAGATGCCAAGAAACCAACCTAATTTTAAACTGGGAAAAGTGTCACTTCATGGTGACTGAAGGAATTGTTCTTGGGCATAAAATCTCAAACAAGGGAATAGAGGTGGATCAAGCAAAAATAGAGGTAATTGAAAAATTACCACCACCTGCCAATGTTAAGGCAATCAGAAGCTTTCTGGGGCATGCAGGATTCTATAGGAGGTTTATAAAGGATTTTTCAAAAATCGCAAAACCTCTAAGCAATCTGCTAGCTGCTGACACGCCATTTGTGTTTGACACAGAGTGCCTGCAGGCGTTTGAAACGCTAAAAGCTAAGCTGGTCACAGCACCAGTCATTTCTGCACCAGACTGGACATTACCATTTGAGCTAATGTGTGATGCCAGTGATCATGCCATTGGTGCAGTATTGGGACAGAGGCATGACAAGCTTCTGCATGTCATTTATTATGCCAGTCGCGTTTTAAATGATGCCCAGAAAAATTACACAACCACAGAAAAGGAATTACTTGCAGTGGTTTACGCCATTGACAAGTTCAGATCATACTTAGTAGGATCAAAGGTGATTGTGTACACTGACCATGCTGCTCTTAAGTATCTACTCACAAAGCAGGATTCAAAACCCAGGCTCATCAGATAGGTATTGCTTCTGCAAGAGTTTGATATAGAAATAAGAGACAGAAAAGGGACAGAGAACCAAGTGGCTGATCATCTGTCCTGGATAGAGCCAGTGGAAGGGACGTCCCTCCCCTTTCTTGAGATCTCTGAGACGTTCCCTGATGAGCATCTATTTGCCATTCAGGAAGCACCATGGTTTGCCGATATTGCAAACTATAAAGCTGCAAGGTTCATACCCAAGGAGTACAATAGAATACAAAAAAGAAACTAATTACTGATGCAAAGTACTACTTGTGGGATGAACCCTATCTCTTTAAGAGATGTGCAGACGGAATTATCCGTAGGTGTGTCCCCAGAGAGGAAGCACAGAGAATCCTATGGCATTGCCACGGATCTCAATATGAAGGCCATTTCGGAGGTGAGCGAACAGCCACCAAGGTCCTCCAATGTGGCTTCTATTGGCCCACACTCTATAAAGATTCCCGAGAGTTTGTACGTAATTGTGACAGTTGCCAAAGAGCTGGTAACCTGCCTCATGGTTACGCCATGCCTCAACAAGGGATCTTGGAAATAGAGTTGTTTGATGTATGGGGAATTGACTTCATGGGACCTTTCCCACCATCATACTCAAACACTTATATTCTGGTGGCAGTGGATTATGTATCAAAATGGGTTGAGGCTATTGCCACACCCAACAATGATACTAAAACAGTGCTGAAGTTCCTCCAGAAACATATTTTTAGCAGGTTTGGTGTCCCTAGAGTACTAATCAGTGATGGGGGCACTCACTTCTGCAATAAACAGCTTTACTCTGCCATGGTTCGGTATGGAATTCGCCACAAGGTGGCCACACCATATCATCCACAAACCAATGGGCAAGCTGAAGTCTCTAATAGAGAATTAAAGAGAATCCTGGAACGGACAGTAAATACCCGTAGAAAGGATTGGGCACGGAGCTTGGATGATGCTCTGTGGGCCTACAGAACAGCATTCAAGACCCCTATAGGGACCTCCCCATACCAACTGGTGTATGGTAAGGCATGTCACCTGCCCGTGGAACTGGAACATAAGGCCTACTGGGCAACCAGATTCCTAAACTTTGATGCCAAATTAGCTGGAGAAAAATGATTGCTCCAGCTAAATGAGCTAGAGGAATTCAGATTCACAGCTTTCGAAAATGCCAAGCTTTATAAAGAAAAATAAAAAAAATGGCATGACAGAAAGCTGTCATCTAGGATCTTTGAACCAGGATAGAAGGTCCTGTTGTTTAACTCTAGACTCAGGCTATTCCCCGGGAAACTGAAATCCCGGTGGAGGGGACCATACGTGATTACAAGTGTGTCACCATATGGTTACGTGGAGCTTCAAGATATTGATTCTGATAAGAAGTTCATTGTCAATGGACAAAGAATCAAGCATTATCTTGAAGGCAACATTGAGCAAGAATGCTCAAGGCTAAAGCTAGATTAAAAGCTCAGCAAGGTCCAGCTAAAGACAATAAAGAAGCGCTTGCTGGGAGGCAACCCAGCCATGGGGCATCAATCCTCTAAGCATTTTTGCCCTATTTTTATTTTTATTTGTTTATATAAAGTTCACTGACACTAAGGTACAGAATCATTTGTATAAGCTTACAGGGTTACAGAAGGAATTTGCACACAAAACAGAGTAAAAGAGCTCAATGGCAAGAAAACGCCAGTAAAGGGGCATTTTGGGCGTTCAGCGCCCAAAATGGGCATCCACTGGGCGCTGAACGCCAGTAATGGTAGCATTTGGGCGTTCAACGCCAGAAAGGGCCACCCACTGGGCGTTGAACGCCAGGAATGGCAGCAACTGGGCGCTGAATGCCCAGGAGATCAGCATTTGGGCGCTGAACGCCCAAAACAGGCAGTGTTTGGGCGTTCAAACGCCAGGAGGACAGGGAGGAGCCAAATCCAGTAATCCCACACGTATTTCCATTCTAATTTATAATTTTATGATTCAATACATGATTTTATTTACATAAACATGTCAAGAACCCTGATTTCTAAAAATCCTACCCTCAAAATATCAAATGTATCTTAATTCATAAGCACACACCCTCTTTGCAAAATCAATCCAACTCTTTTCAAATCTTTTCCAAAAACAAATCTATCTTTTTCACCCTAAAATCTTTTCAATATCTTTTTCATATTATCTTTTTCAAAAACCCAGATTTATCTTTTTCAAAAATCTATCCTATCTTTTCAAAATCAAACTATATCTTCTATCTTATCTTTTTCACTCTAAAATCTTTTCAATATCTTTTTCATATTATCTTTTTCAAAAACCCAGATTTATCTTTTTCAAAAATCTATCCTATCTTTTCAAAATCAAACTATATCTTCTATCTTATCTTTTTCAACTCAATATTTTTATCTTATCTCTTCCAATTTTTCGAAAATCCACCCCCACCCCTTTAAATTGGGTTCGGCCTCCCTCCTCCTCCATCAACAAGTGCACCTCGATCTCCTTCTATCCCTCTCCTTTCTTTTCTTTTGCTTGAGGACAAGCAAACCTCTAAGTTTGGTGTGTTTATCCGAGATCACTAAGATCATGGCTCCCAAAGGAAAACAATCCACTCCAAGAGGCAAGAAAGAGAGCATTCCAAAACCACTTTGGAATCAAGGGAAGTTCTTATCTAAAGAACATTCAGACCATTATCTTAAAGTAATGGGTCTGAGATCAGTGATCCCGGAAGTGAGATTCAATCTGAAAGAAGATGAATATCCGGAGATCCAGGAGCAAATTCGAATCAGGAACTGGGAAGTCCTAGCTAATCCTGAAACGAAAGTAGGAAGGAACATGGTCCAGGAGTTCTATGCTAATATGTGGCAGACTGACAAGCAAAGACTATCTGGAATAGCCTGCTACGAATTTCGGACCATGGTCAGGGGAAAGATTGTTCATACCACCCCTGACAAGATCAGAGAGATATTAAAGCTACCGCAGCTAAAGGATGATCCAGACTCCTTCAACAGGAGGATGATGAGAGCAGACATTGGCCTGGATAAGATTCTAGAGGACATCTGTATCCCTGGAGCCAGGTGGACCACCAACACAAAGGGCGTCCCAAATCAACTCAACAGGGAGGATCTCAAACCAGTTGCCAGAGGATGGCTGGACTTCATTGGGCGTTCTCTGTTGCCCACCAGCAACCGTTCTGAAGTCACAGTTAAAAGAGCAGTAATGATTCATTGCATCATGATGGGAAAGGAAGTGGAGGTTCATCAGCTGATTTCAACAGAGCTCTATAAGATTGCTAACAAAAATTCAAGAGAGGCCAGGTTGGCTTATCCAAGCGTGATTTCTCTGCTCTGCAAGGACACTGGAGTCAAGATGGGAATAACTGAATATATCCTAATTGAAAAGTCAATCACCAAAGCATCAATGGAGAGACAACAAGCACAGGAGGAACATATCAAGAAGAGAGCACAGGAATTCCTCCCAGAGATTCCTCAAGAGGAATATTGGGAATATCTTGAGACGTCTGTCACCAAGATACAAGAAGCTATGGAGCAAATAATAAAACAACAGAAGGAACACAGTCAAATGCTGACCCATATGCTTAAAGAACAAGAGGAGCAGGGACGTGACTTAAGGGAACTGAAGTGCCAAAAGTCTTCTGTGATACCAAGCCTCCCAAGGATCAGAGGAACTCCCATACCCCCAGAATAAAGGTTGTTAATTTCCAATTTCTGCCTTAACTCTGTGACAGTGTCCTTATAAAAAGTTTACCTTAGAAGTCATATAATAGTAATTAGTATCTATTTGATTTTATCTCCATTTAAGCTATAGTTTATTTTTCTCATCATCATTAAACATGAATAAAATAGTAGATCTTTTGAATAAGAAGCAATAAAATTTCGAGTTTAATAAAAGAAATTCTAATTGGTTAAATGTGGTGGCAATGCTTTCTGTCTTCTGAATGAATGCTTGAACAGTGCACATGTCTTTTGAATTTGTTGTTTAAGACTGTTAAATATGTTGGCTCTTGAAAGAATGATGAACATGAGACATGTTATTGATAATCTGAAAATCATCAAAATGATTCTTGAAGCAAGAAAAAGCAGCAAAGAACAAAGCTTGCAGAAAAAAAAAGAAAGAAAAGCAAGCAGAAAAAGCCAAAAGCTCTTAAAACCAAAAGGCAAGGGCAAATAAAAAGGATCCCAAGGCTTTGAGCATCAGTGGATAGGAGGGCCTAAAGGACTAAAATCCTGGTCTAAGCGGCTAAACCAAGCTGTCCCTAACCATGTGCTTGTGGCGTGAAGGTGTCAAGTGAAAACTTGAGACTGAGCGGTTAAAGTCAAGGTCCAAAGTAAAAAGAAGAGTGTGCTTAAGAACTCTGGACACCTCTAATTGGGGACGTTAGCAAAGCTGAGTCACAATCTGAAAAGGTTCACCCAGTTATGTGTCTGTGGCATTTATGTATCCGGTAGTAATACTGGAAAACAAGGTGCTTAGGGCCACGGCCAAGACTCATAAAGAAGCTGTGTTCAAGAATCATCACACTGAACTAAGAGAATCAATAACACTATCTGAATTCTGAGTTCCTATAGATGCCAATCACTCTGAGCTTCAATGGATAAAGTGAGATGCCGAAACTGTTCAGAAGCAAAAAGCTACTAGTCCCGCTCATCTAATTAGGATCTGAGCTTCAATCAAAAACTCTGAGATATTATTGCTTCTCAACCTATTAGTCTTCTATTTTATTTGTCTAGTTGCTTGAGGACAAGCAACAGTTTAAGTTTGGTGTTGTGATGAGCGGATATTTTATACGCTTTTTGGGGATAATTTCATATAGTTTTGAGTATGTTCTAGTTAGTTTTTAGTTTATTTCCAGTAGTTTTTAGAAAAAATTCATATTTCTGGACTTTACTATGAGTTGTGTGTTTTTCTGTAATTTCAGGTATTTTTCTGGCTGAAATTGAAGGAGCTGAGCAAAAATCTGATTCAGGCTGAAAAAGGACTGCTGATGTTGTTGGATTCTGACCTCCCTGCACTCAAATTGGATTTTCTGGAGCTACAGAACTCGAAATGGCATGCTTCCAATTGCATTGGAAAGTAGACATCCAGGGCTTTCCAGAAATATATAATAGTCCATACTTTGCACAAGGATAGACGACGTAAACTGGCGTTCAACGCCAGTCCTCTGCCCAATTCTGGCGTCTAGCGGCAGAAAAGGATCAAAAACTGGAGTTGAACGCCCAAACTGGCACAAAAACTGGCGTTCAACTTCACAAATGGCCTCTGCACGTGAATTGCTTAAAGTCTCAACCCCAGCACACACCAAGTGGGCCCCAGCACACCAAGTGGGCCCCAGAAGTGGATCTCTGCATCATCCATCATAGTCCACTCATATTTTGTAACCCTAGGCTACTGGTTTAGTATTTAAACAACTTTTAGAGACTTATTTTGTATCTCATGACATTTCAGATCTAAACTTTGTATTCTCTGATGGCATGAGTCTCTAAACCCCATTGTTGGGGGTGAGGAGCTCTGCTGTGTCTCGATGAATTAATGCAAGTATTTCTGTTTTCCATTCAAACACGCTTGTTCCTATCTAAGATGTTCATTAGCGCTTAACTGTGATGGAGGTGATGAGCTGTGACACTCATCACCTTCCTCAAATCATGAACGTGTGCCTGACAACCACCTCCGTTCTATATACGATTGAATGAGTAACTCTTAGATTCCTTAATCAGAATCTCCGTGGTATAAGCTAGAACTGATGGCAGCATTCATGAGAATCTGGAAAGTCTAAACCTTGTCTGTGGTATTCCGAGTAGGATTCAAGGATTGAATGACTGTGACGAGCTTCAGACTCTTGAAGGCTGGGCATTAGTGACAGACGCAAAAGGATAGTAAATCCTATTCCAACCGGATCGAGAACCAACCGGTGATTAGCCGTGCTGTGACAGAGCGCGTGAGCGTAGTTTTCACTGGGAGGACGGAAGGTAGCCATTGATAACGGTGATCCACCAACACACAGCTTGCCATAGGGGGACGTGCGTGCGCGAACAAGAAGACAGAGGAAAGCAGAGATTCAGAAGACAAAGCATCTCCAAAACTTCAACATATTCTCCATTACTGCACAACAAGTAATTTTTAATTTATGCTCTACTGGTTACTCACAATTCAATTGATAAACATAATTGACTTCCTGACTAAGATTTACAAGATAACCATAGATTGCTTCAAACCAACAATCTCCGTGGGATTCGACCCTTACTCACGTAAGGTATTACTTGGACGACCCAGTGCACTTGCTGGTTAGTGGTACGCGTTGTGAAAAGTTGATTCGCAATTCGTGCACCAATGAGCCTGTTTAAAACTTTAAACCGTGAAACCGCTCCCAAAAATACTTTCGTTCGATGACGTACATTCACAGAATACCATACAACTTACAAAAGTTCATAAAGAGTACATCCATATATATACACATATATATATAAATAATAATACAAGCATTAGACAATACAATTCCTATCCCTCTTACAGAATATCTCAAGATAAAGGCGAGGGTACAAATAATAGTCTAAAGCAATACAGAGCATTTCAACAACAACTAAATAAACTCTTCGTGACTTCTGCACCATATCCTGAAAGGGGAAAAATGTAGGGGGGTGAGAACATCATCCTCGAAAGGTTTCTCAGTAGAGGGTTTTTGGGAATTACTGTAATAGGATACATGAAGATAAACCGTACCAGCAATTAATAACCGTCTTATGCCTCCTTTCAAAAACAACGGTTTACAATAAAAGTAAAGTCGGAAATCTTTTCTGAAAGAGAAACCGTTCAATTTTCAAAACATCAAAAGCCTTTCAAAGAGATTTATCTAAACTGAACCAAAATAGCCTTTCATATTTTATTCCAAACCAGAAACACAAAACTAAAATCAACCATTGGTTCATCTCATTCCAACCACGGCCCTAGGCCCAAACAATCCAACAACAACCAATCACCACAATCCAACAGAGTCCCAGCAGCAAACACAAATAGGAAGATGCAAGCACAAACAAACAATTATTGCAAGTAAAACAGTTAGCAATTAATCACATAGGCAAACCAAGTATAATATGCACACCTAAACAATGTCACATAAATGCATATGATGCATGCCTGTCCCTAGTGGCTGATGATATCATCTGTCGGTTATAGAGCCAACCCGACAAGTCCTGGTAGCTAACCATTGGACTGTCCCTCTGTCGTGTCTCCCCAACTCGAGTTATACTCAATATAAGCTTGATCATAATCATGATCCATATCCATCACCCTCACTGGTGAATATTTATCCATCACCATCACTGGTGAATATTTATCCATCACCGTCACTGGTGAATATTTATGGGGGTGAGCTCGTCCGGGAATTTCACAGTGCCCGGCCACCCTGACGACATAGGGAAACTCAATTCTCCGATAGTGAAAGTGCAAATCACAATTATCAATATCTCAGCATATATGCGTTCATTCTCGGCCATGGATCAACATCCATCTCAGCTATCCGGCTCTCGGTTCAATCCAGAACCAGCCAATATTCATAATCATACACAGCCATTCCGGCTCACAACAAAACAGCACTTCCACATTCAAAATCATCAAATTCATGAAATCGGCATTTAAACCATAAATCATTTTCTGAATTCATTTCACTTTGAAATCAAGTTTCAACTCCTTTCAGCCTTGGCTTTAGAAATATCGTTTCTCAAATCATCTCAGGCTCATAAGCCAAATTTACTCAAAGTGAGTTCCCTTTTTTTAAAACAAAGCCACTCTCAGCATTCTCTTTCCAAAACTTCCAAAACCATGGAAAGTTAAAGATTTATTTCAAAGTATTCAAAATCACCCACCCAACAATGGGATTTTATATTCAAAACTTCTCGGCAGAGTCCTAAGTCTTTAGGGAAGGTCAACTTATATCAATTCCTTAAAATTCATTGAAACTCTTAAAGTCATAGATTCTCGGTTCAAGTAAATAAAACGGAATTTATTATGAAACCGACCATACAGAAATCACAAGTTCCAACCTGGTCCAAAAATCAACTCATTTGAAAAGGAACCGGTTCATTTAAATCAAACCACTTTCATGATTCTTTTTGGAATCCATTTTTTCTAACTCTTCCAAAATGCCTCAAACTTAATTACTCAATCAAAAGTCTAGATTCCTTTGAAATCACTAAAAGATTCTTTTTATATTGAAATCAATATTAGAGCACCATTCTTTCCTTCAGTGATTCAAACGGTAAAAATAGTTCATTTATAAATAAGTCAAACTCAAGGCATAAAGTTCACTAAATAAATTAAGCTTGAAAATATGAATATTCTCTTAATAAATCAAATAATACAACTTCTCAAATCCACTCCTTTTCAAATAACTTTTCAAACAAGACTAGGATTTTGTAGAAATTTCGGCAGCACCTCCCCTAAAACTTGGACTTTTGCCACCCGGTTCGGGTCCTAACTAAACCGTTTCTCATTCCTTTTCAATAACCAGAAATCAATTCAAGGCAAGCTAAATCCAACAGTCGCCTCAGCGGCATATCTCAAGAAAACCATTTCAAAATCAACTCAATATCAACCGATTTAACTCATTTCCAAAGCTTTAAAGAATCGGTTCAGCAATAAATCATTTATCAAAACCAAATCAGTTAAAGCAACCCAGGCTGAATTTCAAGAGTATCCTATCTTTTACATCATCAAAATAATTGACTCAATTCAAACCAATCCTCGACGGATTAAACTCATTTCAAATCTTTAAAGAATCAACTTCAAACATTACATTTCACAAGCCACACGACAATTCAGCCAAACCAACATCCATAGTCATTCGAGTCAATCAAATAATACATAAGGCAGATACAATCACCAAATACACAATATCTCACATCAGTACCCATATGTAATAATTCCAATAATAACTATAGTTTTCGGAAAGTGCCCCTACCTCAAAACGCAATTCCATAATCCAAATGCCTCATCAAGTCCTTTCCGCCTCAACCCGAACTGACGGCAACCAAAACCCCAGCTCCCAGTCACGTTCGCAATAACCATAGCAACACTAATCGCAACATACAATAATCAGGACTCGACCCCATGTTATTAAAACTCATTCATTAACCGAACACAACAGAATACTACCGCGAGGCTCCCGAAATAGAGATACTCACTAGATTAACGAAACAAAACAGCCCCAACTCCAAATCGACTCGGCAGTGGCTCCGTTAATAAATTCTGAATAACGGCAGTGGCCCGAATTTTGATAATAGCAGCTGTACAACCATACAGTGTCAATACTCTTTCCAAAATCCAAAAAGGACAGAAACCGCAAATTAAAACCCTTACCGGCATACTTTTTCGGCGACGGCAAAGGCAGCCAGAAGCTCCGACGGTGCTCCCGGAAGTCACAGAACCACTCTCGGCGGTCCGAAACCCTTTTCTGTCAACGGCAGCTCCGGCAGAGGCAGCGCCAGCGACACAAACGGTGGCTAAACGCGGTGGTTGGACTCCCAGTCCAGCCTCAGATCTCTCTCTCGCCTGCTCTGCTCCCGAACTCTCTCTTCTGGCTCTGCCATGCAAGACAGCGGCTGGCCCTGTGGAAAGGACGACGGCGGCGCAGAGAGAACGACGGTAACTTCCAGACACGGCGTCTTTTCCCCTCCGGCCATGGCTCGCATCTCCTCTCTCTCCGGATCGCAATTCGAATGGCGGCGGCAAGGAGGATTCGACGGTGAAAGACTGGCGAAGTCGGCGGCACTGTGTTTCCCCCTCACCCACGAGCTCGACGATGGCTCCAAGGTGGACCAGCAGCGGCACGGGCAGCAGCGCAGCAACTTCTCCGGTGTTTCTCCCGGACGACCGTGGCGGCGCGACCCTCTCCCTCTCGTGTTTGTCTCCCGCTCACTCATCCTCCATGATGCAACACGGCGGCGCGACGGCAGTGACGCCCGCCAGCGCCGTGCTTCCTCTTCTCCGCTCAGCCAACAATGCCTCGTGGGTGTGGGTCGTGTGTTTGTTCAGTGTGTGGGCTGACTAATAAAAACTGAGAATGGGGGTATGAGAGGGGATGTGGGTGGCGGCGGTGACAAGCTTTCCTTCCATTACCAAGGGTGTGTGCTGCGCAGAAGGAGGATGAAGGAAAGCCTGGAGGCTGCGCAGCGTGAAGGAGATAGGTTTTAGGGAATGGGTGTATCAAAATTAGGGTTAGGGTTATTTTTGTAATTTCAAATAAAATTGGGAATAATGTAGTAATTGAAACCCAAATTAAATCCACACTAATTATATATAGAAAATACTACTTGCTCCTCAATTTCACAAATTATTTTCGATAAAATGCCCAAATCAAAATAATTAGAAATAATATAATTAAACCCTTTATTTTTCTAAAGTAGCAGTATTAATATTTAAAATATTACTTATCTAATCCAAATCATATGAAATCCTTATTATTTCATAACTATCAGCCTTATACCTTAAATATAGAAAATAATCCAATAATTATAAAATTGGATAATAGTCATAAATTATCTCAAGTTCAATAAATCAAAACTTGCCTTAATTATCTTTAATAAAATAATTTCTAAAATTAAGGCTGTAAATAACTATATGATTTGAGACTTGATCATAAAAAGACTTTTCAAAGGTTCTGGGTCTTACATTCTACCCACCTTATAAAAATTTTTGCCCTCGAAAATTGATACAAAATGAAAGTAATTCCATAATAGTCCACCCTTGAACACATTTAAAGAAGAAGCAAAAATATCTCAAAATATAATCATATATATGGTTTTCAAATACTTGGGTGGTCGTATGCATAAGGATGCAAAGGTAGGAGTGTGATCGCCAGGCAAACGTTACAAGATAGGCTCAATGAACAAGGTCACATAATCTCAAGACTTTATAAAAAAACTTGAGGTAACAAAATAGGGTGCAAACCAAGATAGGCGTTCACAAAACAAGGCGGTATCAATGTGACATAAAGGCTACCAAAACAGGTTGGTAATAAAACAACGGCTACAACGTTCGCCGACAAATCTCGTTCTTACTTCAGAACCTCAACTTCCCAACTCCACCAATCATTTTACAACCTCATAGCTAATCATAAGCCTAACAACCGCAAACCCGTTCGCAAGGAACAAAACACCCACAACTCATAATGTTGTACACCTACCGCTTCGCCTTCCATATACCCATATCACGTCTTAAAGAACTAACGCATCGTGTTACTACGTCTACAAGTCACACATGATATCAAAACAATTCTCGAGTCTACTCAGAAGGATACCAGATTCAGATAGGAAAGACATATGTCAAGATTAATATTCATAGATTTGGGAGAATGTATCCAATCCAGGTAAACAAAGACACTCTACCAATGAAGTTTGCTAGAAATAAATCGATTGACAACTTCAAAGATAACCCTTGTATCAAAGAAATCCAATAGGACCAATAAGAAGAAAATTTAGCGCATTATTTTGAAACAAACTCAAGCTGAGTCGAGGAAGCATGAGGTTTACAGAAGAGAATATTTCAAACCCAAGACAAAACTCACAGAACTTAAGAGCACGATTACAAATACTTTCGAATACATTGTGCATAAAGGAACCGATACTTGCGGAAAAATCACTTCGCAAATTAGAAGAAAAGTTAAGTAACAAACATTCTCCAAGAGAATAACAAAAGCAATAACGTGGCTTTGCTGTAATACAATTTTATGTTGAAACAGATCATGTAGAATTTTAAAAACAAGGTGCACACAAGTTTGGCTAAAAGCTAAAATATTTCCTCAAATATTTTAGAAAGATAATTAGGTGCACAACTTAACCAAAGGCAATCATAAAACTCAGAAAAGAAATCAAATGCTTGTTCCAAAAATTCCCAAAATTCATATTCAAACAAGTATGTATAACATTTATAGCAAGGACGAAAGAAGAAGTTAAACTCTTTAGAAAAGAAACTCCGAGATAAAAATTTGCTTACAATTTGGTAAAGGAAATAAGTGGTGCGTTACAAATGAACCGGCTTCCACTAAACAAGGAAGCTTTCCAAAACCTCATTTAAAATAGCGTATGCCAACTTTAAATTAACTTCATCAAAATCGAGCAATAATTTCAATCTCAATCGAGCAACAAAAAATAAATTCCATTTAGAATTTCTTCAAAGAGAATTCAAAACTTCCTTAAAAGTTCAAAATAAGACTCCAAAAGTATACTTGAAATCACCATCTCAAAAGGATATTCACGAAAATTAGAATGTACTTAAAAGGAGTCAAGCCACAGAAGAAAAGATCTTAAATCAAGGTAGCTCAAACAATATCCACTAGGCATGAGACATCAAACAAACTTTCAGTTGATTCAAAAGAATACAAAAGTCATAGGAAAAGACAACCCAATCATTAGTAATTTCTCAATGATAAATCTTTGACTAAAAACTCTTGTAGAGGTAATGAGAGAATAGACGATGCACGAAATTGAAACAAATCAAGTTGACTCATATAAGGATGAGCTTCACCAGAGAAGAAAAACCAAGATCAATGGTAAGATTCACAAGATGTAAAAGATTAGTTAAAAAAAAACAAAGTCAAGCATGACATTCATGGAGATGGAAAGCTTAAAAGAGACTCTAGTCCGCTCATAAAAAGAAAGCCATGAGTCCAACATTTTTAAAAGAATCACAATAGCATCAATAATGTAGTATGCTGACCCGAACTCAAGTTAAAAATAATTTAGGTAAAGTTTATCAACAAAAATCAACCGGAATAAAAGAGAAGAATCCCTTCTTCCCAGAATTTCGAAAAATGCCCAAATGCATAATCAGATAAAGGCGTGCATTGGAACTATAGTAAAATTACTAGAAAGTCATTTTGTATTTAAAGTAAATGCAGTTTCGCAAACCAGTGAAAGCACGGGCGAGGTATGAGAAATAAATAGTTGTTAAACTGTGTAAGAAATCTTCAAAGTTTCACATGTAGATAAGTATATATCTATTCAACAGCAATTTCCATAAAAATCTCAAAATTAGCTGTAATCACTGTCAAATAAGAAGAAAACTGAATCAACAAGTTCTCTAAGAATGAACTCGGAATCCGGAGTTAAAAGTCACAGCACATTAAGACAAGTTCAAGGCTATATCAAAGAATACTTGAATCAGGAAGAACTCAAATAGAGGAAGAGAGATGCAACAAGGATTTCAAACAAGCATATGCACTTAAGATCATTCAAGAAGGCATATGAATAGAGGAATAGAGTCGAGAAAATCAAACCACTTTTCAAGAGGATTAGCAAACAAGAACTTCATGTTAGGATATGAAAGAACAAGTCGACTCGAACAGAATTCAAGACTCACAACTGAATAGCCTCGAGAAATAGTTTCTAACGTTCCCAAAACCCGCGATTCGCTTTACTCAAAACTCGTATATCATCTACGATAACCCATCAGTGCTTTCATATACATATTTCACTAGTATTAAGCCGGCCAAACCTTAATATCAGGAATTATGCAATGCAAGACTAACAGCATTAATCAATAGATCGTCATGTACATAAAGCTCTAATTCTCGTCATTCGATAAGACCTAATACATGACAAACGCTCAGAGTATGCAACTGAAGCATAGTCAGTCCATTCCTCAGGCTCTACAGGAAGAACTGCTCTGATACCATAATGTAACACCCTAACTACCAAAGCTCACGCTTCCGGCTGCGCAACTCTGATAGCTCGGAGACGACTTTTATACTATTTAATACTAAAATATGAGCCTGTTTAAAACTTTAAACCGTGAAACCGCTCCCAAAAATACTTTCGTTCGATGACGTACATTCACAGAATACCATACAACTTACAAAAGTTCATAAAGAGTACATCCATATATATACACATATATATATAAATAATAATACAAGCATTAGACAATACAATTCCTATCCCTCTTACAGAATATCTCAAGATAAAGGCGAGGGTACAAATAATAGTCTAAAGCAATACAGAGCATTTCAACAACAACTAAATAAACTCTTCGTGACTTCTGCACCATATCCTGAAAGGGGAAAAATGTAGGGGGGTGAGAACATCATCCTCGAAAGGTTTCTCAGTAGAGGGTTTTTGGGAATTACTGTAATAGGATACATGAAGATAAACCGTACCAGCAATTAATAACCGTCTTATGCCTCCTTTCAAAAACAACGGTTTACAATAAAAGTAAAGTCGGAAATCTTTTCTGAAAGAGAAACCGTTCAATTTTCAAAACATCAAAAGCCTTTCAAAGAGATTTATCTAAACTGAACCAAAATAGCCTTTCATATTTTATTCCAAACCAGAAACACAAAACTAAAATCAACCATTGGTTCATCTCATTCCAACCACGGCCCTAGGCCCAAACAATCCAACAACAACCAATCACCACAATCCAACAGAGTCCCAGCAGCAAACACAAATAGGAAGATGCAAGCACAAACAAACAATTATTGCAAGTAAAACAGTTAGCAATTAATCACATAGGCAAACCAAGTATAATATGCACACCTAAACAATGTCACATAAATGCATATGATGCATGCCTGTCCCTAGTGGCTGATGATATCATCTGTCGGTTATAGAGCCAACCCGACAAGTCCTGGTAGCTAACCATTGGACTGTCCCTCTGTCGTGTCTCCCCAACTCGAGTTATACTCAATATAAGCTTGATCATAATCATGATCCATATCCATCACCCTCACTGGTGAATATTTATCCATCACCATCACTGGTGAATATTTATCCATCACCGTCACTGGTGAATATTTATGGGGGTGAGCTCGTCCGGGAATTTCACAGTGCCCGGCCACCCTGACGACATAGGGAAACTCAATTCTCCGATAGTGAAAGTGCAAATCACAATTATCAATATCTCAGCATATATGCGTTCATTCTCGGCCATGGATCAACATCCATCTCAGCTATCCGGCTCTCGGTTCAATCCAGAACCAGCCAATATTCATAATCATACACAGCCATTCCGGCTCACAACAAAACAGCACTTCCACATTCAAAATCATCAAATTCATGAAATCGGCATTTAAACCATAAATCATTTTCTGAATTCATTTCACTTTGAAATCAAGTTTCAACTCCTTTCAGCCTTGGCTTTAGAAATATCGTTTCTCAAATCATCTCAGGCTCATAAGCCAAATTTACTCAAAGTGAGTTCCCTTTTTTTAAAACAAAGCCACTCTCAGCATTCTCTTTCCAAAACTTCCAAAACCATGGAAAGTTAAAGATTTATTTCAAAGTATTCAAAATCACCCACCCAACAATGGGATTTTATATTCAAAACTTCTCGGCAGAGTCCTAAGTCTTTAGGGAAGGTCAACCTATATCAATTCCTTAAAATTCATTGAAACTCTTAAAGTCATAGATTCTCGGTTCAAGTAAATAAAACGGAATTTATTATGAAACCGACCATACAGAAATCACAAGTTCCAACCTGGTCCAAAAATCAACTCATTTGAAAAGGAACCGGTTCATTTAAATCAAACCACTTTCATGATTCTTTTTGGAATCCATTTTTTCTAACTCTTCCAAAATGCCTCAAACTTAATTACTCAATCAAAAGTCTAGATTCCTTTGAAATCACTAAAAGATTCTTTTTATATTGAAATCAATATTAGAGCACCATTCTTTCCTTCAGTGATTCAAACGGTAAAAATAGTTCATTTATAAATAAGTCAAACTCAAGGCATAAAGTTCACTAAATAAATTAAGCTTGAAAATATGAATATTCTCTTAATAAATCAAATAATACAACTTCTCAAATCCACTCCTTTTCAAATAACTTTTCAAACAAAACTAGGATTTTGTAGAAATTTCGGCAGCACCTCCCCTAAAACTTGGACTTTTGCCACCCGGTTCGGGTCCTAACTAAACCGTTTCTCATTCCTTTTCAACAGCTCAAAACCAGAAATCAATTCAAGGCAAGCTAAATCCAACAGTCGCCTCAGCGGCATATCTCAAGAAAACCATTTCAAAATCAACTCAATATCAACCGATTTAACTCATTTCCAAAGCTTTAAAGAATCGGTTCAGCAATAAATCATTTATCAAAACCAAATCAGTTAAAGCAACCCAGGCTGAATTTCAAGAGTATCCTATCTTTCACATCATCAAAATAATTGACTCAATTCAAACCAATCCTCGACGGATTAAACTCATTTCAAATCTTTAAAGAATCAACTTCAAACATTACATTTCACAAGCCACACGACAATTCAGCCAAACCAACATCCATAGCCACACGACAATTCCCCTCCGGCTATGGCTCGCATCTCCTCTCTCTCCGGATCGCGATTCGAATGGCGGCGGCAAGGAGGATTCGACGGTGAAAGACTGGCGAAGTCGGCGGCACTGTGTTTCCCCCTCACCCGCGAGCTCGACGATGGCTCCAAGGTGGACCAGCAGCAGCACGGGCAGCAGCGCAGCAACTTCTCCGGCGTTTCTCCCGGACGACTGTGGCGGCGCGACCCTCTCCCTCTCGTGTTTGTCTCTCGCTCACTCATCCTCCATGATGCAACACGGCGGCGCGGCGGCAGTGACGCCCGCCGGCGCCGTGCTTCCTCTTCTCCGCTCGGCCAACAATGCCTCGTGGGTGTGGGTCGTGTGTTTGTTCAGTGTGTGGGCTGACTAATAAAAACTGAGAATGGGGGTATGAGAGGGGATGTGGGTGGCGGCGGTGACAAGCTTTCCTTCCATTACCAAGGGTGTGTGCTGCGCAGAAGGAGGATGAAGGAAAGCCTGGAGGCTGCGCAGCGTGAAGGAGATAGGTTTTAGGGAATGGGTGTATCAAAATTATGGTTAGGGTTATTTTTGTAATTTCAAATAAAATTGGGAATAATGTAGTAATTGAAACCCAAATTAAATCCACACTAATTATATATAGAAAATATTACTTGCTCCTCAATTTCACAAATTATTTTGATAAAATGCCCAAATCAAAATAATTAGAAATAATATAATTAAACCCTTTATTTTTCTAAAGTAGCAGTATTAATATTTAAAATATTACTTATCTAATCCAAATCATATGAAATCCTTATTATTTCATAACTATCAGCCTTATACCTTAAATATAGAAAATAATCCAATAATTATAAAATTGGATAATAATCATAAATTATCTCAAGTTCAATAAATCAAAACTTGCCTTAATTATCTTTAATAAAATAATTTCTGAAATTAAGGCTGTAAATAACTATATGATTTGAGACTTGATCATAAAAAGACTTTTCAAAGGTTCTAGGTCTTACATTTTGGTTGTCACAAGTAACAAACTCCTTTTAAATTGATAACCGAGTATTTAAAGCTCGGGTCGTCTTCTCAAGAAATTGAAGGGAGGTATCTTCTTATTATTGGTTATGAGTCTTGTAAATTAGGGGTTTTAGAAAGTAAGGGAGCAGTATGTTGCATAAGAAGAATAAAATAATAATAATAAAATAAACTCTTGGCAAGGTATTAGAAATTAGAGGTCCTATCCTAGCTATCCTTATCAATGATGATGAAAATTGAATCTTAATTCCACTTTGTTAACCTTTACTAAGGCAAAGGAAGGTCAAGGGATTAATTGGTTTGATCTTCGAATTCTATTTATTTCCTAAGAAAAGATTGGGATTATTGAAGTTCAATTTAATTAACAAAGATAACAATTATCAATCATGTTTGAGTTTGATAACTCCTGAGTTACTGATTTCTTAACCAAGACCAAAAGGAGAAAAGTAAATCTGCTAGAATAAAAATGTCTTCATATGGGAATAACAATAATGTAAATAAAAGAAAGCAATAATAAACTGAAATACCTCAAATAACATTAATTCAAAGAGTAATCTGTAACATAGAAAAATTCATAAATAAAATTGGGAAAATAATAAAAAGAACATTGAATCTGGGATTGAGAGTCACTCCTAAAACTAAGAGAAATCCTAAATCCTAATCCTAAGAGAGAGGAGAGAACCTTTCTCTCTAAAAACTACATCTACTCCTAAAATTGTGAATTATGAAAGATTTTTTTTGAATGGATGCATTCCCCTACTTTATAGCCTCTAATCTATGTTTTCTGGACCGAGAACTGGGTCAGAAACAGCCCAGATATCACCGGAGAAGAAATCTGCCACGCTGGTTTTTCGTCACTGCGACGCATCCGTGTGAATTACGCGACCGCATCACCTAGTGTCAGGGTAACTATGGCATATTATATATTAAATCGAAGCCCCGAACGTTAGCTTTCCAACGCAACTGGAACCGCGTCATTTGGACCTATGTAGCTAAAGTTATAGCCGTTTGAGTGTGAAGAGGTCAAGCTGGACATCTTAGCAATTTCTCCAACTTCTTGTATTCCTTCCACTTTTACATGCTTCTTTTCCATCCTCTGAGCCATTCTTGCCCTGTAATCTCTGAAATCACTTAACACACATATCAAGGTATCTAATGGTAATAAAAGAGGATTAAACATAGGGAACTTAAGGCTGAAGAAGCATGTTTTCAATCAAAGCACATAATTAGGAAGGCAAATGTAAAACCATGCAAATAGTATGAATAAGTGGGTAAAGAGTTGGTAAAAACCACTCAATTGAGCACAAGATAAACCATAAAATAGTGGTTTATCAACCTCCCCACACTTAAACATTAGCATGTCCTCATGCTAAGCTCAAGAGAAGCTATAAAAGAAGTAAAGAGGAATGGTAGATTAATATGAAATGCAACCTATCTATATGAATGCAACTAAATGCAAAGATGTTTCTACCTACTTGGTTAAAAGTAAATAAATTCTCCAATATAAATCAGATTCCACTAATCCAAATCATATAAAATAAAGTACAAGTAAACTTGTAAGAAGATAGCTCATGAAAGCAGAGAACATAGAATTTAGCACTGAACCCTTACTGTTAGTGTATATCACTCTAGTCTCTCAAGTGTATAGGATTAATCACTCTACTCTTCTCTAGTCATCCTTTCTAAAACTTTGTTCTTCATCTAACCAATCAACAATATTTAATGTATCAATGCAAACATCATGAGGTCTTTTCAAGGTTGTAATGGGGCTAAGGTAATGGTAAGGGTATATATATGGCTAAGTGAGATATAAATTGAATCTTTGACTAACCTAAGCTCTCACCTAATATACATATACTCTATATAACTCTAGAATCATGCCTAGCTACCCATAATTCCCACTTTTGTATGATTCCCATACTCATGTACCAAATTTTTGATATTTCTTTCACTTTTATCACATGTGCATTGATCTTTTCATTAACTTAGCATTGGGGTGATTTTGTCCCCTTATTTATTTACTTATTTATTGAATATTTTTTGGATTTTTTTTTTGTAGAGAAATAAACATAACTTATCAATGCACATGGATTTTCCATTATTTTTCTATTTTGGTTATTCATGAGTAGGTTCCCAAATTTCCAATATTAGAAACATGATACATTCCCTTATTAACCCATGTTCCCACAATTTTCCCACACTTAGTTGATGCACAATCTCTATCTTAAGCTAACCAAAGATTCAATTTGGGGTATTTAATTTATTTTTCTGCTTAAGGCTAGTGATGTGGTAAAATATAGAACAAATGGGATTAAAAAGCTCAAGGTGGTTAACAAGAGTGATGTAAAGGGTAGGCTTATTTGGGATAAGTGAGCTAAAATCAAATAATGGCCTCAATCATATGCAAGCATGTAAATACACTAAATAATGGACATATAGGATGGAACAAAGCAAAGATTGCAATTACAAAGAAGAAAACACACAAGAATAAAAATTTATGGTTAAATAATATAACCATATAAATAAGCTCAAAATCTCACAGGTTTTGTGTTCTTTGGCTCAAAAACCATGTTCCAAATACAACTTCAAACAAGTTTTAATATAAAAGTTTTTAAAATTAGTGAAATACTATAAAAATTTCTTGAAAAAGGAAATATTACTTCAACCAAGTAGTAACTAAATGCATAAAATCAAACAAATATGCAATCAAATATGCAGATGCAACAATAAACAAATAAAGAAAATAAAACAATGGTGTTGAAAAGAAGAATATGGCTAACCCATGGAGATCGGTATCGACCTCCCCACACTTAAAGATTGCACCGTCCTCGGTGCATGCTAAGATGTACAAGTGGACGGGCTGCTCCAACTGATGTCTTTCTCTATAGATTGTGTAGATTGACTTGCCTGTCTCTCCAGTTAGAAGCTTTCCCTTTCCCTTCCTCGGTGGCCATCCTGAAAGAAGAGAAAAAGAAGGAAAGTAACCCAGAAATAAAGATAAGAACATAAATAAAATATGGGTGTTAATGCCAAATAATAAGGGTCTCATTTACATGGAAGCTTCAACATGTTCGTGAGAAAATAATAGAAGCACATGGCATACCAATGATGCAAAATTTGCAACAATGGGAAAGAGAATGTGGGTAATGCAAGACAATGTAAGTTCATGTCAATGCAAAAGGAATATCAGTAATATAAAAATTAGCATTGATTTAAATAATATTACCCAATCAGAATAAAACAAGTCATGAAGCACCAAAATAATACCAGAAAATATATAACAGTTAAATAAGAACATTTGAACATCAATGGTAAAATAATAAATTTAGAAAAGAAAATAAAAATATACAAAATTAAAATGCAATGAATGAAAGTATGCAAATAAATAAAATAAAATAAAAGATAAGAAGAATGAGAAGGGAAAGAAATAAAGTAAGAAAGAAAGAAGAAAGAAGAAAAGATAGAAGAAATTAGGATTGGGGAAGAAAAGATAAGATAATTGGCTGATCTGGATAAGCTGTGCGGCGCAAGCAACGCGGACGCGTGGGGGACGCGGTCGCGCGACTTGCGCTTATACTGATTGACGCGGTCGCGTCGGTCACGCGGTCGCGTGACCCATTTTATGCCACTGGCGCGAGGGCAGCCTCGCACTCGCACAACTCTCTGTTCAAAATCATTAATTGCCAAATATTGGGTGATGCGATCGTGTGGGGCATGCGATCGCGTGAGTGGTCAATGATTGGGATGTGACGCGGTCGCGTCGGTCACGCGGCCACGTGGAAAGGATTGTGCGTCCAGCACCAATCCAGCACCACTCTGGCACAACTTGCGGTCGTGCACCCATTTTTACGTCGAAGTCTAGGTCACGCGGCCGCGTGAGTGATGCGGTCGCGTGGGAGGCCAATGTTCCCACATGACACGGACGCGTGGGCGACGCGGTCGCGTGGGGTGATTTGTGCCAAAGGCACGCCTCCAGCCACGCTCTCGCGTGACTTTCTGTTCGGTTTCTTTTCTTCTCATTGCACTGGTGACGCTGACGCGTCAGCGACACTGCCGCGTCGCGTGCGTGCTTCTTTTTTTTAATGTAGTATGCAGAGTGCAAAATGATATGGATGTTATGAGTAATTCCAGGTTCAATGAAATAAAATAAAATAAAACTCAAAAACAAATAAAACTAAATAAAAATGAAAAAGGAACGATCATACCATGGTGGGTTGTCTCCCACCTAGCACTTTTAGTTAAAGTCCTTAAGTTAGACATTTGGTGAGCTTCCTGTCATGGTGGCTTGTGCTTGAACTCATCCAGGAATCTCCACCAATGTTTGTATCTCCAGTAACCTCCGGGGTCCCAAACTAGGCATGTGAAGCCCTTAAGAAGCTTCAAACAGATTCTTAGGCTCCCGGGGTGACAAATGTCAGAGCAGATTCCAGGATCCCAAATCTTGCTTTTACACCCATTTTTGTCGAGATCTGTATTTTTCCAGCCGGGTGATAAGTAATTTGAATTCTCACTGCAGCTACCAAACATCTTCCTAGACCCATTCAGTTGAGCTTTACACCAACCTTTGCGTTTAAACTTAAAGCTTCCAACCATAATGAACCTTGCAGGACAATTCTTACCACTGGCCATCTTCCTCTTACTCTTAATGCCACAAAGAGCTCTAAGTTGACCATCCGTCTCCAGTAGCCCATATTCAAGTGGAATTAGAAAGCTAAGGGATATGAATTTTACCCACTTGAATGTTGTGAAGGATGATGGCAACTTAGAGGGAGGGGTCTCCAACAACTTTGGCAAGGTAATTGCAGGCTTTACTCCCTTATTCATCCTCTTATTCATCCTCTCTTGCCTTTGAAGAATAACACGAAGTCTGTCATCCATTGGAGGTTGGGGTGGATATGAGGATTCATTGGTTGGGAGAGAGGGTTCATAATAGGAAGGTGGTTCATCTTGATAATGATATGGAGATGGTGAATATTGAGGTGGTGGTTCATGAGAGTAGTTGTGTTGGAAAGGTGGTGGTTCTGTGTATGGTTCATTTGGCTCATAAGGTGGTTGGTATGGTGGATACGGGTTAGGGTCATATGGAGCTGATTGGTAGAAAGGGGCTTGTGAGTATGGTGGTCCAAAGTCATGTTGAGGAGAGGGTTTATAGGCATATGGTGGTGGTTGTTGATAGTCCATTGGAGGTGGTTGTTGGCATGAGGGTTGATCAAATCCTTGTGGCTCTTCCCATCTTTGATTGTTCTAACCTTGATGCCTGTTCTCATTGTAATTTCTTCTTCTTGCAACATAATTGTAACCAGACTCACAGCCAAAGGGGTGAGAGTTCATAGTATTAAATAAAAATTAAAAATGAAAATAAAAACAATTTTAAATTAAAAGGTTATTTAAATTTTGAAATTTGAATTTTGAAAATTTTTAAAATTTGAATTTTGAAATTTGAATTTTGAATTTTGATATTTGAAATTTGAAAAAATTTTTAAAATTGAATTTTGAAAATTTTTAAATTTTGAATTTTTTGAATTTAATAAGGAAAGAGAAAAACAATAAAATGACAACAAACTTAAAAATTTTTAGATCAAAACGAAGAAAACAACTAAGAACAACTTGAAGGTCAAGATGAACACGAAGAACAACTTGGAGATCAAGATGAACACCGAGAAAAAAAAATTTTTGAAAAATTTTTTATAATTAAATAAAAATCAATAACCTCTTAATTTATGAAAAAGCAAAAATAAAAAAAAACAAAAATAAAAACAAATAAACAAGCAAAAAGCAAATATTTACAATAACCAATAATAAGTCACAGGTTTGCAATTCCCCGGCAACGGCGCCATTTTGAAGAGAGAACTTTTGCGTGGTCTAGAAATTTGCGGATAAATCCTCGTTGCAAGTATAGTTTCTAAACCTTCAAAAGTCCTTTCATACAAACGTTTTGGTTGTCACAAGTAACAAACCCCTTTTAAAATTGATAACCGAGTATTTAAACCTCGGGTCGTCTTCTCAAGGAATTGCATGGAGGTATGTTCTTATTATTGGTTATGAGTCTTGTAAATTAGGGGTTTTAGAAAGTAAGGGAGCAGTATGTTGCATAAGAAGAATAAAATAATAATAATAAAATAAACTCTTGGCAAGATATTAGAAATTAGAGGTCCTATCCTAGCTATCCTTATCAATGATGATGAAAATTGAATCTTAATTCCACTTTGTTAACCTTTACTAAGGCAAAGGAAGGTCAATGGATTAATTGGTTTGATCTTCGGATCCTATTTATTTCCTAAGAAAAGATTGGGATTATTGAAGTTCAATTTAATTAAAAAAGATAACAATTATCAATCATGTTTGAGTTTGATAACTCCTGAGTTACTGATTTCTTAACCATGACCAAAAGGAGAAAAGTAAATCTACTGGAATAAAAATGTCTTCAGATGTGAATAACAATAATGTAAATAAAAGAAAGCAATAATAAACTGAAATACCTCAAATAACATTAATTCAAAGAGTAATCTGTAACATAGAAGAATTCATAAATAAAATTGGGAAAATAATAAAAAGAACATTGAACCTGGGATTGAGAGTCACTCCTAAAACTAAGAGAAATCCTAAATCCTAATCCTAAAAGAGAGGAGAGAACGTCTCTCTCTAAAAACTACATCTACTCCTAAAAATGTGAATTATGAAAGCTTTTTTTTTGAATGGATGCATTCCCCTACTTTATAGCCTCAAATCTGTGTTTTCTGGGCCGAGAACTGGGTCAGAAACAGCCCAGAAATCGCCGGAGAAGAAATCTGCCACGCTGGTTTTTCGTCACTGCAACGCGTCCGCGTGGATCACGCGACTGCGTCACCTAGAATCAGGGAAACTATGGCATATTATATATCAAATCAAAGTCTCGAACGTTAGCTTTCCAACGCAACTGGAACCGCGTCATTTGGACCTCTGTAGCTAAAGTTATAGTCGTTTGAGTGCGAAGAGGTCAAGCTAGACAGCTTAGCAATTTCTCCAACTTCTTGTATTCCTTCCACTTTTTCATGCTTCCTTTCCATCCTCTGAGTCATTCTTGCCCTGTAATCTCTGAAATCACTTAATACACATATCAAGGCATCTAATGGTAAAAAGAGAGGATTAAACATAGGGAACTTAAGGCCGAAGAAGCATGTTTTCAATCAAAGTACATAATTAGGAAGGCAAATGTAAAACCATGCAAATAGTATGAATAAGTGAGTAAAGAGTTGATAAAAATCACTCAATTGAGCACAAGATAAACCATAAAATAGTGGTTTATCAGTGTTCACCTTGACATTCAAAGTTTTCTTGTTTGTCCTCTCTGTTTTGATCTAAAATTTCTAAGTTTAGTGTCAATTTGTTGTTTTTCTCTTTCCTTATTAAAATTCAAAAATAAAAAAATATCTTTTCCTTATTTTACTCATAATTTTCGAAATTTGGCATTAAAGTAGTCAAAGATTTTCAAAATCATATCTTTTCTTTTTAGTGAAGTCAAAATTCTAATTTCAAAAATTGATCTTTTCAAATCTATTTCAAAAATCAAATCTTTTTAATTTATTGCAATCATATCTTCTCAATCAAATCTTTTTCAAAATAATTTTCAATCATATCTTTTTGATTGCTAATTTCAAAATCTTTTTAATTAATTAATTAATTTAGTCCTCAATTTGCTTTTATTTTCTTTTCTTTTTTTCGAAATTTTATTTTATTTTATTTTATTCTATTTTAATTTCGGTCACTTTTAATTAAATAAATAAAAAATAAAAATATAATTTATTTGCAATTCGTATCAAGTCCCTTTTCTCCATCATGGACATAAGTGGAAATGAACAGTCTAGAAGAACTCTGGGGTCATATGCTAACCCCATTACAGCTGCATATGGGAGTAGCATCTGTATACCTTCCATCAAAGCAAGCAGTTTTGATCTAAATCATCAGCTCATTATCATGGTGCAGCAAAATTGCCAGTATTCTGGTCTTCCACAGGAAGAACCTACTGAGTTTCTGGCACAGTTCTTACAAATTGCTGACACAGTACATGATAAAGAAGTGGATCAGGATGTCTACAGATTATTACTGTTCCCATTTTCTGTAAAAGATCAAGCTAAGAGGTGGTTAAATAACCAACCCACAGCAAGCATAAAAACATGGAGACAGTTATCAGATAAATTCCTGAATCAATTTTACCCTCCAAAAAGGATAACACAGCTAAGGCTGGACATCCAAGGCTTTAAACAAGAGGATCATGAATCCCTTTATAATGCCTGGGAGAGGTATAGAGGGATGCTAAGGAAATGCCCCTCTGAAATGTTTTCAGAGTGGGTACAGTTAGACATCTTTTACTATGGGCTTACAGAAAGAGCTCAAATGTCTCTAGACCACTCAGTTAGTGGATCTATACACATGAGAAAAACAATTGAAGAGGCTCAAGAACTCATAGATACAGTTGCTAGAAATCAACATCTGTATTCAAACAGTGAGTCCTACATAAAAGAAGAGGCTATGGTAGTAACTACTGATCCTAATCCTCAAGAACAGATTGTTGAACTTAATCAGCAATTACTCCTTATGACAAAACAATTAGCAGAATTCAAAGAGATGCTCCAAGACACTAAAAATGCTAACAAGAATATAGAAGCACAATTGAATCAGACAAGACAGCAGCTATCTAAACAGATAACAGAAGAATGCCAAGCTGTCCAACTAAGGAGCAGGAAGACATTGAATAACTCAGCTCAAAGTAGCAAAAAGTCAAGAAAGGAACAAATGACAGAGGATGACCAAACAACTGCCCAAAATCCCTCCGAGGATATCAAGAGCCCAGAGAGGAATAACTCTGGCGTTCAAACGCCAGAAAAGGGGGAAAAGTTGGCGTTAAACGCCCATTCCTTGTCCAGTTCTGGCGTTCAAATGCCAGAAAAGGGTGGGAAGCTGGCGTTAAATGCCCATCCAGCACCCAATCTTGGCGTTCAAACGCCAATGAGGAATCAGACACCTGCAAGTGCTGATAGTAACCCCTCTAAGAAGGCTTCTCCAACCACTTCTGTAGGGAATAAACCTGCAGCAACTAAGGTTGAAGAATATAAAACCAAGATGTCTTATCCTCAGAAGCTCCGCCAAGCGGAACAGGATAAACAATTTGCCCGCTTTGCAGACTATCTCAGGACTCTTGAAATAAAGATCCCGTTTGCAGAGGCACTTGAGCAAATACCCTCTTATGCTAAGTTCATGAAAGAGATCTTAAGTCATAAGAAGGATTAGAGAGAAACTGAAAGAGTATTTCTCACTGAGGAATGCAGTGCAGTCATTCTGAAAAGCTTACCAGAAAAGATTCAAGATCCAGGAAGCTTTATGATACCATGCACATTAGAGGGTGCTTGTACCAAGACAGCTCTATGTGACCTTGGAGCAAGTATCAACCTAATACCTGCATCCACTATCAGAAAGCTTGGGTTGACTGAAGAAGTCAAACCAACCCGGATATGTCTTTAACTTGCTGATGGCTCCATTAAATATCCATCAGACATCATTGAGGACATGATTGTCAAGGTTGGGCCATTTGCCTTTCCCACTGACTTTGTAGTGCTGGAAATGGAGGAGCACAAGAGTGCAACTCTCATTCTAGGAAGACCTTTCCTAGCAACTGGACGAACTCTTATTGATGTACAAAAAGGGGAAGTGACCCTGAGAGTCAATGAGGATGAGTTCAAGTTAAATGCTGTCAAAGCTATGCAGTATCCAGACACATCAAATGACTGCATGAGCACTGATATTATTGACTCTTTAGTGGAAGAGATCAATATGACTGAGAGTCTTGAATCAGAGCTAGAAGACATCTTTAAAGATGTTCAGCCTGATTTGGAGGAACCAGAGGAAATAAAAGAACCTCTAAAAATCCCTCAGGAAGAGGAAAAAACTCCTAAACTAGAGCTCAAACCACTACCACCATCCCTGAAATATGCATTTCTGGGAGAGGGTGGCATTTTTCCAGTGATCATAAGCTCTGCTTTAAATCCACAGGAAGAGAAATCACTAATTCAAGTGCTAAGGACACACAAGACAACTCTTGGGTGGTCCATAAGTGATCTTAAGGGCATTAGCCCAGCAAGATGCATGCACAAGATCCTATTGGAGAATGATGCTAAGCCAGTGGTTCAACCACAGAGGCGGCTAAATCCAGCCATGAAGGAAGTGGTGCAGAAAGAGGTCACTAAGTTACTAGAGGCTGGGATTATTTATCCTATTTCTGATAGCCCCTGGGTAAGCCATGTCCAAGTTGTCCCCAAGAAGGGAGGCATGACAGTGGTTCATAATGAAAAGAATGAACTGGTTCCCACAAGAACAGTTACAGGGTGGCGTATGTGTATTGACTATAGAAGGCTCAACACAGCCACCAGAAAAGATCATTTTCCTTTACCATTCATAGACCAGATGCTAGAGAGACTAGCAGGCCATGAATACTACTGCTTTTTGGATGGCTATTCAGGCTACAACCAAATTGCAGTGGATCATCAAGACCAAGAGAAAACAGCATTCACATATCCATCTGGAGTATTTGCTTACAGAAGAATGCCTTTTGGTCTGTGCAATGCACCTGCAACCTTTCAGAGGTACATGCTCTCTATCTTCTTTGATATGGTAGAGAAGTTCCTGGAAGTCTTCATGGATGACTTCTCAGTATTTGGAGACTCATTCAGCTCCTGTCTTGATCATCTAGCACTTATCCTGAAAAGGTGCCAAGAGACTAACCTGGTCTTAAACTGGAAAAAATGTCACTTTATGGTGACTGAAGGAATTGTCCTTGGGCACAAAATTTCAAGCAAGGGGATAGAGGTGGATCAAGCCAAGGTAGAGGTAATTGAGAAATTACCAGCACCTGCCAATGTTAAGGCAATCAAAAGCTTTCTGGGGCATGCAGGATTCTATAGGAGGTTCATAAAGGATTTTTCAAAAATTGCAAAACCTCTAAGCAACCTGCTAGCTGCTGACACGCCATTTATGTTTGACACAGAGTGTCTGTAGGCGTTTGAGACCCTGAAAACCAAGCTGGTCACAGCACCAGTCATCTCTGCACCTGACTGGACATTACCATTCGAATTAATGTGTGATGCCAGTGACCATGCCATTGGTGTAGTGTTGGGACAAAGGAATAACAAGCTTCTGCACGTCATTTACTATGCCAGTCTTGTTCTAAATGACGCACAGAAGAATTACACAACCACAGAAAAGGAGTTACTTGTAGTGGTCTATGCCATTGACAAGTTTAGATCCTATTTAGTAGGTTCAAAAGTGATTGTGTATACTGACCATGCTGCTCTTAAATATCTACTCACAAAGCAGGATTCAAAACCCAGGCTCATAAGATGGGTGTTGCTTCTACAAGAGTTTGATATAGAAATAAGAGACAGAAAAGGGACAAAGAACCAGGTAGCTGATCACCTGTCCCGGATAGAACCAGTAGCAGGAGCGTCTCTCCCTCCTACTGAGATCTCTGAGACCTTTCCGGATGAGCAACTTTTTGCCATTCAAGAAGCACCATGGTTTACAGACATTGCAAATTATAAAGCTGTGAGGTTCATACCCCAGGAGTACAGCAGGTTGCAAAAGAAAAAAATAATTTCTGATGCAAAGTACTATTTATGGGATGAACCATATCTCTTTAAGAGATGTGCAGACGAAATGATCCGCAGATGCGTCCCTAGAGAGGAGGCACAGAAGATCCTGTGGCATTGCCATGGATCACAGTATGGAGGACATTTCGGAAGTGAGCGCACAGCCACTAAAGTCCTCCAATGTGGCTTCTACTGGCCTACTCTCTATAGAGATGCCTGAGAGTTTGTGCGTAACTGTGACAGTTGCCAAAGAGTTGGCAACTTGCCTCATGATTACGCCATGCCTCAACAAGGGATCCTAGAGATTGAGTTGTTTGATGTATGGGGTATTGACTTCATGGGTCCTTTCCCACCATCATACTCAAATACCTACATTCTGGTGGCAGTAGACTACGTATCTAAATGGGTGGAGGCAATTGCCACACCCACTAATGATACCAAGACTGTACTGAAGTTCCTCCAGAAATATATTTTCAGCAGATTTGGTATTCCCAGAGTACTAATCAGTGATGGGGTACCCATTTCTGCAATAAACAGCTTTACTCTGCTATGGTCCGATATGGAATTAGCCACAAAGTGGCAACTCCGTATCATCCACAGACAAATGGGCAGGCTGAAGTCTCTAATAGAGAACTAAAAAGAATCCTGGAACGGACTGTAATTGCCCGTAGAAAGGATTGGGCAAAGAGCCTGGATGATGCTCCGTGGACATACAGAACAACATTCAAGACTCCTATAGGAACCTCTCCATACCAGCTTGTGTATGGCAAGGCTTGTCATCTGCCTATGGAACTGGAACATAAAGCCTAATGGGCGATCAGATTCCTAAACCTGGATGCTAAGTTAGCTAGTGAGAAAAGATTGCTCCAGCTAAATGAGCTAGAGGAGTTTAGACTCAATGCTTTTGAAAATGCAAAAATTTATAAGGAAAAAGAAAAAAAGTGGCATGATAGGAAATTGTCATCTAGAGTCTTTGAGCCAGGACAAAAAGTTCTGCTGTTCAACTCTAGGCTCAGATTATTCCCTGGGAAATTAAAATCCAGGTGGTAGGGACCATATGTGATTATAGGAGTGTCACCATATGGATATGTTGAGCTTCAAGATATTGATTCTGATAAAAAGTTCATTGTTAATGGACAGAGAATCAAACATTATCTTGAAAACAATTTTGAGCAAGAATGCTCAAAACTGAGGCTTGAATGAAGCTCAGTAAAAGTCCAGCTAAAGACAATAAAGAAGCGCTTGCTGGGAGGCAACCCAGCCATTAGCAGGTTATTTGTTTTAATCAATACTTGTAGAAGTTTGATATACATTTTCTTCAAAGGTTAATCATCAAAACTGAAGGAATTCACAGAGTTACAGAAGGATTCAGTGCAAAAAGCAGAGAAAAGGAGCTTGCTGACAAGAAAATGCAAGTAAAGGGCATTTTGGGCGTTTAACGCCAGTAAAGGTACCATTCTGGGTGTTAAACGCCAGAATTGCATACCATTCTGGGCGTTTAACGCCAGAAAGGCAGGGGGAGGAGATTTTGTTTCCAAGTTCAAATTTTTTCAAATTTACATGTTTTGACTCATAATTTTCTGCATAAACATGTTTCAAACTTTCATCATTCACCCTCAATTTTCAAAAATTTGGAAATTTTCTAAATCTCTTTTCAATTTTCTTTCAAATCCTTCCTAAATCTTCTTCAAAAACTCAATTATCTTCTTAATTTCTTTCCAAATCTTTTTCAGCTCATCATATCATCTCTTAATTCTTAGATGCATAACCAAATTTTTAGATTTAACATCTTTATATCTTTTTCAATTAAAAAAATCTCATCTTTTTCATATCATGATTTTATTTTCTTCCATCAATCATATCTCTAGCTCATATCTCTTTCAAATTTTTCGAAATCCCTCCTCTCCTCCTATAAATACACATTCGGCCAACCCCTCCTCTCCACCATTCGAATTTGCCTCTTCTCCTCTCTCTCCCCTTTCCTTTCTTTTACTTGAGGGCAAGCAAACCTCTAAGTTTGGTGTGTTTTTCCGTGATCACTGAGCTAAGACTCATCAAGATCATGGAACCTAAGGGAAAATAAACCAAATCAAGAGGCAAGAAAGAGAATACTCCAAAGAGTCTTTGGAATCAAGAGAGGTTCCTAACCAAAGAACATGCAGACCATTACCACAAAATTATGGGTCTGAGGTCAGTGATCCCGGAAGTTAAATTCAATCTAAAAGAAGATGAATATCCGGAGATCCAAGAGCAAATTCGAAACAGATGATGGGAAATTCTAGCTAATCCTGAAACAAACGTTGGAAGAAACATGGTTCAGGAATTCTACTCAAATCTGTGGCTAACAGATAAGCAGAGAATAACTGGAACGGCCTTCCACACCTACCGAACTATGGTCAGAGGAAGGCTTATTTACTTCCATCTGGACAAAATAAGAGAGGTCTTCATACTGCCTCAACTACAAGATGATCCAAAATTCTTTAATAGGAGAATGGTGAGAGTAGATAAGGGGTCGGATCAAGTTCTAGAGGACATATGCCTCCCTAGAACTAAGTGGATAACCAATTCAAAAGGTGTCCCAAACCAACTCAAGAGGGGAGATCTCAAACCAGTTGCAAGAGGCTGGTTGGACTTCATTGGGCGTTCTATATTGCCCACTAGCAACCGCTCTGAGGTCACTGTTAAAAGAGCAGTGATGATTCATTGTATTATGCTGGGGAAAGAAGTGGAGATTCATCATCTGATTTCTTGTGAGATTTACACAATCGCAAACAAGAATTCCACTAAAGCCAAATTGGCCTACCCAAGCTTAATTTCTCTGCTATGTAAAGATGCTGGGGTGAGGATGGGAGTAGATGAATTCATCCCAATCGAACACCCAATCACCAAGAAGTCAATGGAAGGACAACTGCAAGACAACTCCATCAAAATGAGGGCGCAGGAGTTCCTCCCAAAAATTCCTGAAATTGACTACTGGACCCGCTAGAAGCATCTGTTACCAAGCTACAAGAAGCTATGGAACAACTTAAAGAAGAACAGTAGAATCAAAACTGCATGCTCTGTGAAATGCTGAAGGAACAGGAGAAGCAGGGGCGTGAGTGATGAGCAGATAATTTATACGCTTTTTGGCATTGTTTTTAGTATGTTTTTAATATATTTTAGTTAGTTTTTATTATGTTTTTATTAGTTTTTAAATAAAATTCACTTTTCTGGACTTTACTATGAGTTTGTGTATTTTTCTGTGATTTCAGGTATTTTCTGGCTGAAATTGAGGGACCTGAGTAAAAATCTGATTCAGAGGCTGAAAAAGGACTGCAGATGCTGTTGGATTCTGACCTCCCTGTACTCAAAGTTGATTTTTTGGAGCTACAAAAGCGCTATTAGCGCGCTCTCAATTGCGTTGGAAAGTAGACCTTCTGGGCTTTCCAACAATATATAATAGTCTATACTTTGCTCGAGATTTGATGGCCCAAACCGGCGTTTCAAGTCAGCTCAAGAATTCTGGCGTTTAACTCCAAAACTGGCACAAAAGCTGGAGTTAAACGCCCAAACTGGCACAAAAGCTAGCGTTTAACTCCAAGAAAAGTCTCTACACATGAAAGCTTCAATGCTCAGCCCAAGCACACACCAAGTGGGCCTGGAAGAAGATTTCTGCATTAATTACTTATTTCTGTAAACCCTTGGCTACCAGTTTTCTATAAATAGGACCTTTTGCTATTGTATTTGGATCAATCTTTGATAAGTCTTATGCTATCTTAGACACGTTTGGAGGCTGGCCATTCGGCCATGCCTAGACCTTGTTCTTATGTATTTTCAACGGTAGAGTTTCTACACACCATAGATTAAGGTGTGGAACTCTGCTGTTCTTCAAGAATTAATACAAAGTACTATTGTTTTTCTATTCAACTCAAGTCTATTTCTTCTCCAAGATATTCATTCGTTCTTCAACTTGATAGATGTGATGATCCGTGACACTCATCACCATTCTCACCTATGAACGCGTGACTGACAACCACTTCCGTTCTACATGCAAACAAGCTTGAATGTGTATCTCTTGGGTTTCTAATCTAAGATTGGAACCTTCGTGGTATAGGCTAGAATTATTGGCGGCCATTCCTGAGATCCGGAAAGTCTAAACCTTGTCTGTGGTATTCCGAGTAGGATCTGGGAAGGGATGACTGTGACGAGCTTCAAACTCGTGATTATGGGGCGTGTGACAGACGCAAAAGGATCAATGGATCCTATTCTGACATGATCGAGAACCGACAGATGATTAGCCGTGCGGTGACAGCGCATTTGGAACATTTTCATTGAGAGGATGGGAAGTAGCCATTGACAACGGTGATGCCCAACATAAAGCTTGCCATGGAAAGGAGTATGAATGATTGGAAGAAGGCAATAGGAAAGCAAAGGTTCAGGAGGAGCAAAGCATCTTCATACGCTTATCTGAAATTCCAACCGAAGAATTACATAAGTATCTCTATCTTTATTTTATGTTTTATTTATCTTTTAATTATCAATTCTCCATCACCATCTGAATTAGCCTGACTGAGATTTACAAGGTGACCATAGCTTGCTTCAAGCCGACAGTCTCCGTGGGATCGACCCTTACTCACGTAAGGTATTACTTGGACGACCCAGTGCACTTGCTGGTTAGTTGTGCGGAATTGTGACAAAGTGTGATTCACGTTTAAGAGCTCCAAGTCCTTTGGCTCCATTGTTGATGATCACAATTTCGTGCACCAAGTTTTTGGCGCCGTTGCCGGAGATTGTTCGAGTTTGGACAACTGACGGTTCATCTTGTTGCTTAAATTAGGTACTTTTCAAAATTTTTAAGAATGAATTCTAGAGTTTCAAGATGATGTTCTTAGCATCACAAAAGCTGATTGATTCTCATCAATTTAGCTGCTGAATGTAATGTCCTACTGAAGCTTGGCTAAACATGTCTAATCTTTTTAGACTGAAGCTTTAGACTAACATTGCATGATTCCTGGAATTCTCATTAAAAGTTTTGATTCTCTTTATTTTCTTTTTCCATATAAGTTTCGAAAATCACAAGAAAATTTATAAAATCATAAAAATCAAAAATATTTTATGTTTCTTGTTTGAGTCTAGTATCAATTTTTAAGTTTGGTGTCAATTGCATTCTTCTTGCATTTTTCGAAAATATGCAATATGTTCTTCATTAATATTCAAGTTGTTCTTGATGATTTCATTGCTCTGATCTTTAAATTCTCTTGTTTTGTGTGTTTTGTTATTTCTCATATGCATTCTCAATTTGTTAGTGTCTCTTATATGAAAATTTTTAAGTTTGGTGTCTTGCATGCATTGTTTGTTTGTTTTGAGTTTCCTAAGATTAATTATATTTTGATTGTTTCTCATCATTAAAAATTCAAAAATATTTTCAAAACTATGTCTTTTCAAGTCAATAATACAGAGAATTGAAGATTCAGAACATTCAACAGAGGAATCAAACAGAAAAAGCTAGGCATTCAAAACGCCCAGTGAAGAAGGAAAACTGGCGTTTAAACGCCAGCCAGGTTTAACGCCCAAAAAGGTAGCATTTTGGGCGTTAAACGCCAGAATGGATGCCATTTTGGGCGTTTAACGCCAGAAGGACACAAGAGGGAAGATTTTGTTTTTAATTCAAATTTTTTTCAAATCTTCATAATTTTTCAAAATCAAATCTTTTTCAAATCACATCTTTTCAATCATATCTCTTCAAAATCAATTTCTTTCCATTTTTTTTAATTTTTGAAAATCCTTATTATAATTAAAGATTTACTTTAAAATTTTCAAGTCGTTACTTGCCTATTAAGAAAGGATCAAACTTTAAATTTTAGAATCATATCTTTTAATTTCTTGTTAGTCAAGTAATCAACTTTAATTTTAAAAACTTTCTTTTTCTAAATTGATTTTCAATCATATCTTCTCAATCATATCTTCTCAATCACATCTTTTTCAAAATTAACTCTCAATCATATCTTTTTTATTTCTAATTTCAAAATCTTTTTCAAAAATCACTTAATTTCTTTCCCAATTTTAGTTTTCGAAAATCATCAATCAAAATTTCAAAATTTCTTTTAATTATTTCAAAATCTTTTACTTTAATTTCGAAAATTCTTCCCCTCTTCTCACATCCTTCTATTTAAAGGACTAACACTCTTCCTCAAGGTGCAATTCGAACTCCATCCTTCTTTATATGTTCGAATTCTCTTCTATCTACCCCCTCCTTCTATTCTTCTTTTCCTCTAACACCTCAAGGAATCTCTATACTGTGACATAGAGGATTCCCTACTTTCTTGTTCTTTTCTCTTTCATATGAGCAGAAACAAAGATAAAGGCATACTTGTTCAAGCTGATCCTGAACTTGAAAGGACCTTGAAGAGAAAGCTAAGAGAAGCTAAAGAACATCTCTCTTTAGAGGGCCTAACAGAGCTTTTCAAGGAAGAAGAAACCATGGCAGCCGAAAACAACAATGCCAACAATGCAAGGAAGGTGCTTGGTGACTTTACTGCACCTACTCCCGACTTCTATGGGAGAAGCATCTCAATCCCTGCCATTGGAGCAAAAAACTTTGAGCTTAAGCCTCAATTAGTTTCTCTAATGCAACAGAATTGCAAGTTTCATGGACTTCCATTGGAAGATCCTCATCAGTTCTTAGCTGAATTCTTGCAAATCTGTGACACTATCAAGACCAATGGGGTTGACCCTGAAGTCTACAGACTTATGCTTTTTCCTTTTGCTGTAAGAGACAGAGCTAGGACATGGTTGGACTCACAACCTAAAGAAAGCCTGAACTCTTGGGAAAAGCTAGTCAATGCCTTCTTGGCAAAGTTCTTTCCACCTCAAAAATTGAGCAAGCTTAGAGTGGAAGTCCAAACCTTCAGACAGAAGGAAGGTGAATCTGTCTATGAAGCTTGGGAAAGATATAAGTAATGAATCAGAAGATGTCCTTCTGACATGCTTTCTGAATGGAGCATCATAGGAATTCTCTATGATGGTCTGTCTGAACTATCCAAGATGTCATTGGATAGCTCTGTTGGAGGATCTCTTCATCTGAAGAAGACGCCTGCAGAAGCTCAGGAACTCATTGAAATGGTTGCAAATAACCAATTCATGTACACTTCTGAAAGGAATCCTGTGAATAATGGGACAAATCAGAAGAAAGGAGTTCTTAAGATTGATACTCTGAATGCCATATTGGCTCAGAATAAAATATTGACCCAACAAGTCAATATGATTTCTCAGAGTCTGTCTGAAATGCAAGCAGCAACAGGCAGTACTAAGGAAGCTTCCTCTGAAGAAGAAGCTTATGATCCTGAGAACCCAGCAATGGAAGAGGTGAATTACATGGGAGAATCCTATGGAAACACCTATAATCCTTCATGGAGAAATCATCCAAATCTCTCATGGAAGGATCAACAGAGACCTCAACAAGGTTTCAACAACAATAATGGTGGAAGAAACAGGTTTAGCAATAGCAAGCCTTTTCCATCATCTTCTCAGCAACAAACAGAGAATTCTAAACAGAGCCACTCTGATTTAGCAACCATTGTCTCTGATCTAATCAAAACCACTCAAAGTTTCATGACTAAAACAAGATCCTCCATTAGAAATTTGGAGGCACAAGTGGGTCAGCTGAGTAAGAAAATCACTGAACTCCCTCCTAGTACTCTCCCAAGCAATACAGAAGAGAATCCAAAGAGAGAGTGCAAGGCCATAAACACGTCTCACATGGCCGAACCTGGAAAGGAGGAAGAGGCAGTAATCTCCACTGAGGAAGAACTCAATGGACGTCCACTGACCTCCAAGGAGTTCCCTAATGATGAACCATGGGAATCTGAGGCTCAGACTGAGACCATAGAGATTCCATTGAATTTACTTCTGCCATTCATGAGCTCTGATGGGTATTCTTCCTCTGAAGAGGATGAAGATGTTACTGAAGAGCAAGTTGCTAAGTACCTTGGAGCAATCATGAAGCTAAATGCCAAGTTGTTTGGTAATGAGACTTGGGAGGATGAACCTCCATGGCTCATCAAAGAACTGGATGACTTGACTAGGCAGAAATTACCTCTGAAGAGACAAGACCCTGGAAAATTCTCCATCCCTTGTACCATAGGCACATTGACCTTTGAGAAGGCTCTGTGTGACCTGGGATCAAGTATAAACCTTATGCCTCTCTCTGTAATGGAGAAGCTAGGGATCATTGAGGTACAAGCTGTAAGAATCTCACTAGAGATGGTAGACAATTCAAAGAAACAGGCTTATGGACTTGTAAAGGATGTCTTGGTAAAGGTTGAAGACCATTACATCCCTGCTGATTTCATAATCCTAGAGACTAGGAAGTGTAGGGATGAATCCATCATCCTTGGCAGATCCTTCCTAGCCACAGCAAAAGTTGTGATTGATGTTGATAGAGGAGAATTGATCATTCAAGTGAATGAAGACTCCCTTGTGTTTAAAGCTCAAAGATATCCCTCTGTCACCATGGAGAGGAAGCATGAAGAGCTTCTCTCAATACAGAGTCAAACAGAACCCCCACAGTCAAACTCTAAGTTTGGTGTTGGGAGGCCACAACCAAACTTTAAGTTTGGTGTTGAACCCCCACATTCAAACTCTAAGTTTGGTGTTGGGAGGTTCCAACATTGCTCTGAATATCTGTAAAGCTCCATGAGAGCCACTGTCAAGCTATTGACATTAAAGAAGTGCTTGTTGGGAGGCAACCCAATTTTTACTTATCTATATTAAATTTCTATTTTCTTTTGTTATTTTATGTTTTCTATAGATTGATGATCATGTGAAGTCACAAAAAACAATTGAAAAATAAAAAACAGAAGGAAAAACAGAATGAAAAATAAAACACCCTGGAGGAGAAACTTACTGGCGTTTAAACGCCAGTAAGGGTAGCAGAATGGGCGTTAAACGCCCAGTCTGGCACCATTCTGGGCGTTTAACGCCAGAAATGGGCACCAGACTGGCATTTAATGCCAGGAATGGGCAAGAAGCTGGCGTTAAACGCCAGAAATGGGTAGCAGCCTGGCGTTTAACGCCAGGATTGGCAGCAAGGGGCGTTTTGCACGCCACATGGTGCAGGGATGAGAAATCCTTGACACCTCAGGATCTGTGGACCCCATAGGATCCCCAACTACCCTACCTCTCTCTCTTCTTCACCCATTCACCAATCACCTCAATACCTCTTCCCCAAAAAAACCCCTCACCTATCAAATCCTACCCTCTTCTCCATAAACCCTTCACCAATCCACATCCATCCATCATAAAACCCCACCTACCTCACCATTCAAATTCAAACCACTTTCCCACCCAAACCCACCCATAATGGCCGAACCTTACCCCCCTCTCAACTCCTATATAAACCTATCTTCACTCCTTCAGTTTCACCCAGTATACACACTACCTATCCCCCTTGGCCGAAACATAAAGCCCCATCCATCTCCTCTATTTCTTATTCTTCTGCTCTCTTCTTTCTTCTTTTGCTCGAGGACGAGCAACCTTCTAAGTTTGGTGTGGTAAAAGCTAAAGCTTTTTTTATTTTTCCATAACCATTTATGGCACCAAAGGCCGGAGAAACCTCTAGAAAGAGGAAAGGGAAGGCAAAAGCTTCCACCTCCGAGTCATGGAAGATGGAGAGATTCCTCTCAAAGGTGCATCAAGACCACTTCTATGAAGTTGTGGCCAAGAAGAAGGTGATCCCCGAGGTCCCTTTTAAGCTCAAAAAGGGTGAATATCCGGAGATTCGACATGAGATCCGAAGAAGAGGTTGGGAAGTTCTCACCAACCCCATTCAACAAGTCAGAATCTTAATGGTTCAAGAGTTCTATGCCAATGCATGGATCACCAAGAACCATGATCAAAGTGTGAACCCGGACCCCAAGAATTGGCTTACAATGGTTCGGGGGAAATACTTAGACTTTAGTCCGAAAAATGTAAGGTTGGCATTCAACTTGCCCATGATGCAAGGAGATGCACACCCATACACTAGAAGGGTCAACTTTGATCAAAGGTTGGACCAAGTCCTCATGGACATCTGTGAAGAGGGCGCTCAATGGAAGAGAGATTCAAGAGGGAAGCCGGTTCAACTAAGAAGGCATGACCTTAAGCCCGTGGCTAGGGGATGGTTGGAGTTCATCCAGCGCGCAATCATTCTCACTAGCAACCGGTCTGAAGTTACTATAGACCGGGCTATCATGATTCATAGCATCATGATTAGAGAGGAAGTAGAAGTTCATGAAGTTATATCCCAAGAACTCTACAAAGTGGCGGACAAGTCCTCCACTGTGGCAAGGTTAGCCTTCCCTCATCTCATTTGTCACCTATGCAATTCAGCTGGAATTGACATAGAGGAAGACATCCTCATTGATGAGGACAAGCCCATCACTAAGAAAAGGATGGAGCAAACAAGAGATCCCACTCATGGACAAGAGCATGAGGAAACTCCTCATGAAATCCCTGAGATGCCTCAAGAGATGCATTTTCCTCCACAAAACTATTGGGAGCAAATCAACACCTCCCTAGGAGAATTAAGTTCCAACATGGGACAACTAAGGGTGGAGCACCAAGAGCATTCCATCCTCCTCCATGAAATTAGAGAAGACCAAAGAACCATGAGAGAGGAACAACAAAGTCAAGGAAGAGATATTGAGGAGCTCAAACACTCCATAAGATCTTCAAGAGGAAGAACAAGCCGCCATCACTAAGGTGGACCCGTTCTTTAATTTCCTTGTTCTTTATTTTCTGTTTTTTCAAAAATTGTGCTTTATGTTTATTTATGTTTGTGTCTTTATTACATGATCATTAGTGTCTAAGTGTCTATGCCTTAAAGCTATGAAAATGAATCCATCACCTTTCTTAAATGAAAAATGTTTTTAATTGAAAAAGAAAAAGAAGTGCATGAATTTCAAATTTTAAAACAGTTTAATTATCTTGATGTGGTGGCAATACTATTGTTTTTCTGAATGAATGATTGAACAGTGCATATTTTTGAATTTGATTATTTATGAATGTTAAAATTGTTGGCTCTTGAAAGAATGATGGGAAAAGGAGAAATGTTATCTGATGATCTGAAAAATCATAAAATTAATTCTTGAAGCAAGAAAAAGCAGTGAAAAGCTTGCAGAAAAAAAAAGAGGCAAAAAAAAAGAAAAGAAAAAAAAGAAAAGCAAGCAGAAAAAGCCAATACCCCTTTAAACCAAAAGGCAAGGGTGATAAAAAGGATCCAAGGCTTTGAGCATCAGTGGATAGGAGGGCCCACAGGAATAAAATCATGGCCTAAGCGGCTAACCAAGCTGTCCCTAACCATGTGCTTGTGGCGTGAAGGTGTCAAGTGAAAACTTGAGACTGAGCGGTTAAAGTCGAGGTCCAAAGCAAAAAGAAGAGTGTGCTTAAGAACCCTGGACACCTCTAATTGGGGACTCTAGCAAAGCTGAGTCACAATCTGAAAAGGTTCACCCAATTATGTGTCTGTGGCATTTATGTATCCGGTGGTAATACTGGAAAACAAAGTGCTTAGGGCCACGGCCAAGACTCATAAAGTAACTGTGTTCAAGAATTAACATACTTAACTAAGGGAATCAATAACACTATCTGGATTCTGAGTTCCTATAGATGCCAATCATTCTGAACTTCAAGGAATAAAGTGAGATGCCAAAACTGTTCAGAAGCAAAAAGCTAAAATCCCCGCTCATCTAATTAATACTGATCTTCATAGATGTTTTTGGAATTCATTGTATATTCTCTTCTTTTTTATTCTATTTGATTTTCAGTTACTTGGGGACAAGCAACAATTTAAGTTTGGTGTTGTGATGAGCGGATAATTTATACGCTTTTTGGCATTGTTTTTAGTATGTTTTTAATATATTTTAGTTAGTTTTTATTATTTTTTATTAGTTTTTAAATAAAATTCACTTTTTTGGATTTTACTATAAGTTTCTGTGATTTCAAGTATTTTCTGGCTGAAATTGAGGGACCTGAGCAAAAATCTGATTCAGAGGCTGAAAAAGGATTGCAGATGCTGTTGGATTCTGACCTCCCTGCACTCAAAGTAGATTTTCTGGAGCTACAGAAGCGCAATTGGTGTGCTCTTAATTGCGTTGGAAAGTAGACATCCTGGGCTTTCCAGAAATATATAATAATCTATACTTTGCTCGAGATTTGATGGCCCAAACCGGCGTTACAAGTCAGCTCAAGAATTCTGGCGTTTAACTCCAAAACTGGCACAAAAGCTGGAGTTAAACGCCCAAACTTGCACAAAAGCTGGCGTTTAACTCCAAGAAAAGTCTCTACACCAAGTGGGCCCGAAAGAAGATTTCTGCATTAATTACTTATTTCTGTAAACCCTAGGCTACCAGTTTTCTATAAATAGGACCTTTTGCTATTGTATTTGGATCGATCTTTGATAAGTCTTATGCTATCTTAGACACGTTTGGAGGCTGGCCATTCGGCCATGCCTAGACCTTGTTCTTATGTATTTTCAACGGTGGAGTTTCTACACACCATAGATTAAGGTGTGGAGCTCTGCTGTTCTTCAAGAATTAATACAAAGTACTATTGTTTTTCTATTCAACTCAAGTCTATTTCTTCTCCAAGATATTCATTCGTTCTTCAACTTGATGGATGTGATGATCCGTGACACTCATCACCATTCTCACCTATGAATGCGTGACTGACAACCACTTCCGTTCTACATGCAAACAAGCTTGAATGTGTATCTCTTGGGTTTCTAATCTAAGATTGGAACCTTCGTGGTATAGGCTAGAATTATTGGCGGCCATTCCTGAGATCCAAAAAGTCTAAACCTTGTCTGTGGTATTCCGAGTAGGGTCTGGGAAGGGATGACTGTGACGAGCTTCAAACTCACGATTGTGGGGTGTGTGACAGACGCAAAAGGATCAATGGATCCTATTCCAACATGATCGAGAACCGACAGATGATTAGCCGTGCGGTGACAGTGCATTTGGAACGTTTTCACTGAGAGGACGGGAAGTAGCCATTGACAACGGTGATGCCCAACATAAAGCTTGCCATGGAAAGGAGTATGAATGATTGGAAGAAGGCAATAGGAAAGCAGAGGTTCAGGAGGAACAAAGCATCTTCATACGCTTATCTGAAATTCCAACCGAAGAATTACATAAGTATCTCTATCTTTATTTTATGTTTTATTTATCTTTTAATTATCAATTCTCCATCACCATCTGAATTAGCCTGACTGAGATTTACAAGGTGACCATAGCTTGCTTCAAGCCGACAGTCTTCGTGGGATCGACCCTTACTCACGTAAGGTATTACTTGGACGACCCAGTGTACTTGCTACTTAGTTGTGCGGAATTGTGACAAAGTCTGATTCACGTTTAAGAGCTCCGAGTCCTTTGGCGCCATTGTTGATGATCACAATTTCGTGCACCAGTGAGCTACAGGAGCTGAAGCGCCAGAAGCTCTCCCTTGAAGGACCAAGCACCCCACAGATTGAGGGAGCATCCACTTCTCAAAATCAAGATTGTTGAGTCCTAACTCTATGATAACCTTTATTATTAAGAGTTTATTTTAAGAGTCATTTATTTTTCTATTTTTTTTTAATTTTCCGTCTTCTATTATTATTAGAGTGCTCTTATATTTATTTTTGAGTCTTATTGTAATTCCATGATTAATAAAATTTAAAATTTATGTCTTAAAGCTATGAATGTCCTATGAATCCATCACCTTTCTTAATTAAAAAGTGTTTTTAATTGAAAAAGAAAAAGAAGTACATGAATTTCAAATTTTAAAATAGTTTAATTATTTTGATGTGGTGGCAATACTCTTGTTTTCTGAATGAATGCTTGAACAGTGCATATGTTTGAATTTGTTGTTTATGAATGTTAAAATTGTTGGCTCTTGAAAGAATGATGGAAAAGGAGAAATGTTATTGATAATCTGAAAAATCAAAAAATTGATTCTTGAAGTAAGAAAAAGCAGTTAATAGGAAAAAAAAGGATGATATGCGAAAAAAAAGAGAAAAAGAAAGAAAAAGCAAGCAGAAAAAGCCAATAGCCCTTTAAACCAAAAGGCAAGGGTAATAAAAAGGATCCAAGGCTTTGAGCATCAGTGGATAGGAGGGCCCTCAGGAATGAAATCCTGGCCTAAGCGGCTGAACCAAGCTGTCCCTAACCATGTGCTTGTGGCGTGAAGGTGTCAAGTGAAAACTTGAGACTGAGCGGTTAAAGTCGTGGTCCAAAGCAAAAAGAGTGTGCTTAAGAGCTCTGGACACCTCTAATTGGGGACTCTAGCAACGCTGAGTCACAATCTGAAAAGGTTCACCCAGTTATGTGTCTGTGGCATTTATGTATCCGGTGGTAATACTGGAAAACAAAATGCTTAGGGTCACGGCCAAGACTCATAAAGTAGCTGTGTTCAAGAATCAACATACTTAACTAGGAGAATCAATAACACTATCTGGATTCTGAGTTCCTATAGAAGCCAATCATTCTGAACTTCAAAGGATAAAGTGAGATGCCAAAACTGTTCAGAGGCAAAAAGCTAAAAGCCCCGCTCATCTAATTAATACTGATCTTCATTGATGTTTTTAGAATTCATTGTATATTCTCTTCTTTTTATCCTATTTGATTTTCAGTTGCTTGGGGACAAGCAACAATTTAAGTTTGGTGTTTTGATGAGCGGATAATTTATACGCTTTTTGGCATTATTTTTAGTATGTTTTTAGTACATTTTAGTTAGTTTTTATTATATTTTTATTAGTTTTTATTTAAAATTCACTTTTATGGACTTTACTATGAGTTTGTGTGTTTTTCTGTGATTTCATGTATTTTCTGGCTGAAATTGAGGGACCTGAGCAAAAATCTGATTCAGAGGCTGAAAAAGGACTGCAGATGCTGTTGGATTCTGACCTCCCTGTACTCAAAGTAGATTTTCTGGAGCTACAGAAACCCAATTGGTGTGCTATCAATTGCGTTGGAACATAGACATCCTGGGCTTTCCAGCAATATATAATAGTCTATACTTTACCGGAGATTTGATGGCCCAAACAGGCGTTCCAAGTCAGCTCAAGAATTCTGGCGTTTAACTCCAGAACTGGCACAAAAGCTGGCGTTTTACTCCAAGAAAAGTCTCTACACATGAAAGCTTCAATACTCAACCCAAGCACACACCAAGTGGGCCCCGGAAGTGGATTTTTACACTAAACACCCTAGCTTACTCATTTTCTGTAACCCTAGGTCACCGGTTTACTATAAAAACTACTTTTAGTGATTCATCTTGTACCTCATGACACTTTACATGTTTCATATTGTATTGTCTACGGCATGAGTCTCTAAACCCGATTATTGGGGGTGAGGAGCTCTGCTGTTCTTCATGAATTAATGCAATTACTACTGTTTTCCATTCTATCCCGCTTGCTTCTATTCTAAGATATTCATTCGCACTTTAACCTGATGAATGTGATGATCCGTGACACTCATCATCATTCTCACCTATGAACGCGTGCCTGACAACCACCTCCATTCTACCTTAGATTGAATGCATATCTCTTAGCCTCATGATTCAGATCAGAGCCTTCGTGGTATAAGCTAGAATTATTGGCGGTCATTCCTGAGATCCGAAACGTCTAAACCTTGTCTGTGGTATTCTGAGTAGGATCTGGGAGGGGATGACTGTGACGAGCTTCAAACTCGCGAGTGTTGGGCGTAGTGACAAACGCAAAAGGATCAATGGATCCTATTCCGACATGATCGAAAACCGACAGATGATTAGCCGTGCGGTGACAGCGCATTTGGAACATTTTCACTGAGAGGACGGAAAGTAGCCATTGACAACGGTGATGCCCAACATAAAGCTTGCCATGGAAGGAGCCTTGCGTGCATGAAGAAGAAGATAGTAGGAAAGCAGAGATTCAGAAGACAAAGCATCTCCAAAGCCTCAACCTGTTCTTCATTACTGCATAACAAGTATTTATTTCATGTTCTTTTACTTTTTACAATTAAATCTGAGAATTATTGATATCCTGACTAAGAGTTACAAGATAACCATAGCTTGCTTCAAGCCGACAATCTCCGTGGGATCGACCCTTACTCACGTAAGGTATTACTTGGACGACCCAGTGCACTTGCTGGTTAGTTGTGCGGAGATGCAAAAGTGTGATTGTAATTTCGTGCACCAGCGACCGACCTCTTCAGGTCAGGACTATCCGACCTCTTCTCAAAGAGCTCGACCAAATCACCAGGAAAGCCCAAAAAAGGCCCAAAAAGAGGAACACGACCCAAATCCAAAGGCAGTCCAAGCCTATAGAGATAAAGGCGGTTCCCTTGAAGATAAGATGACTTCATTCAAAGATAAGATAAGATATCTTATCTCCAGAAAGGTCACTCCACACTACTATAAATACACTGGAGCACCCAGGTATAACTCATACTCTGATTCTACAAAAAACCTGCTTAATACCCTTGCTAACTTAAGCATCGGAGTCCCTTGCAGGTACCACCACCCTCCGGTGACAAAAGATCAGCAGCATTACCCGTCTAACAAGTCGGACGCGGCAGCACCCGCCACCACCCACAAGGCGGATACACCATCTCCGACCAGCACAGAAGATCTCATCCGAGATCGACCTTCAGTTTCAGGTAACCCTCGGAACATTGGCGCCATTGTCGGGGACTTGGAAGTCATCCCATCACCATGGCGGACAACCTGGACAACGACCACAACTCTGATTTGGAAAATTGAACGCCACATAAGAACGTGGAGGTTACACCGGATGATACTTCTCAACATAACAAAGACAAGAACTCCCCAAGCACGGGAGCCATGGAGGCACTTCATGATCGCCTGAAACAACTCGAAAAGGAGGTTGAGTATCAACTGGAATCCGAGAGAGACTTACGAAGAGAAGCTAGGCGACGTCGCGAATTAGAGGACAAGCTCCTAAAGATTGAAGCCGATCTCAAAACTAAAATTACCAGATCCAGCCACGACGATGGCTCCCGCAAAGACCAAGGCTCGTTCACCAAAGAGATCATGAAGACCAAAATCCCAAAAGACTTCAAACCTCCCGACATGACTCTATACGATGGCACGACAGACCCCGGCCATCATCTTAGCAACTTCTGAAGCAGAATGTATCTCACCGACTCCTCAGACGCAACTCGGTGCAAAGCCTTCCCAACTACTCTAACAAAGACGGCAATTAAATGGTTCGATAGCTTGCCCCCTAGGTCCATCTCAAGCTTTGACGACTTGGCCAGAAAGTTTCTAGCCAGATTCTCCATCCAGAAGGATAAAACTAAACATGCCCCAAGTCTACTGGGGATCAAGCAAGGAGATCGGGAGAGCCTTCGCAATTTTATGGAAAGATTCAACAAAGCATGTTTGGACATACAAAATCTTCCAATAAAAGCAGCTATTATGGGTCTCATCAATGGCCTGCAAGAGGGACCTTTCAGTCACTCCATATCGAAAAAACATCCCACATCTCTAAATGAAGTACAAGAACGAGCAGAGAAATACATCAATATGGAGGAAAACTCTCGAATAGGAGAGACCTCAAAAGCCGGATCTTATTAATCCTCCCGAGATAGGGACAAAGAATCCAAGAAAAAAGAAGATCAACATAAAGAAAAAATCAAGAAATATCACAATTACACCCCTCTTCGGGTGTCTCTTGTGGATGTCTATCGAGAAGTATACCACACTGAGAAGATACCCCCACCTCACCCATTCAAAAGCAAGAAAGGTGGAGGAAATCGGACAGAATACTGTGAATACCATCGAATCTATGGACACCCCACCAACGAGTGCTTCGATTTGAAGAACATTATAGAAAAATTGGTAAGAGAGGGGGACTAGATCGGTACTTAGCCAACAAATTAGATGAGCCAAGAAAAAGAAGAAGGGACGAAGAGGTTGGACGAACTGAAAGACCACCTCGTACCCCAGAGAGACATGTCCACATGATACATGGAGGATTTGTGGGAGGAGGAATCTCCAAATCATCTCGCAAGAGACATCTGAAGGAAGTATATCATGTCGAAGGAGGAGAAGGAGTACCTGAACTCCCCACTATCACCTTCACCAAAGAAGACGCAGTTGGCATCATCTCAGGACATGACGATCCCATGGTCATCACTATCATATTAGCCAATGCTAATCTCCACCGCACGCTGGTAGACCAGGGAAGCTCGGCTGACATATTATTCAAAGAAGCCTTCGACAAACTCGGCCTAGAGGAAAAAGAGCTCAAAGCATATCCAAACAGCCTATTCGGGCTGCGAGACACTCCAATCCAACCACTTGGATACATCTCATTGCACACAACCTTCGGAAAAGGAAATCGGTCAAGGACACTCAACATAGACTACATTGTGGTCAATGTAAGTACAGCCTACAATACCCTGATAGGTCGAACAATGCTGAATCAGCTCGGCGCAGTAATCTCGACCCCACATCTGTGCCTGAAGTTCCCGACCACAAAAGGAATCGCAATAGTAAGGGCAGACCAAAAGATAGCGCGCTGCTGCTACAATGAGAGTCTGAACCTCAGGGGCAAAGGAGAAGAAATTCACACCATAGGGCTCAGGAGAGTTCAAGGACGGGAAGAACTTCATCCACAACCTGAAGGCGAAATAGAAGAAGTTCAAATCGGGGACACTCCAGATAAAACGACTAATATTGGCACAGTTCTAAAAGGAGACAAAAAAGAGTCTCTTATACGTTTCCTGCGAGATAACGTCGGCCTCTTTGCATGGAAATCCATAGACATGCCGGGCATAGACCCTAAGTTAATGTGCCACAAGTTGGCAGTTTACCCAGGGTCTCATCCAGTACAGCAGAGACGTAGAAAACTCAGACCAGAACGATCCTAAGCCGTGGAAGAGCAGGTGCAAGCTCTACTGGAGGCAGGATTCATAAGAGAAGTCAAGTACCCGCTATGGCTAGCTAACGTCGTCTTGGTGAAAAAATCAAATGGGAAGTGGTGCATGTGCACCGACTACACTGATCTCAACAAAGCCTGCCCAAAAGATCCTTATCCACTCCCAAGTATCGACGCTTTGGTGGACGCCTCCTCCGGATACAAATACCTCTCGTTTATGGATGCCTATTCGGGATACAATCAAATCCCAATGTACCCTCCTGATCAAGAAAAAAACGTCATTCTTGACCCCGAAAGCAAACTACTGCTACATCGTCATGCCATTCGGACTCAAAAATGCAGGAGCTACTTATCAAAGATTAATAAATAAAGTCTTCGCAGACCACATCGAAAAAGTCATGGAAGTCTATGTGGACGACATGCTAATAAAGACACAAGTGAAGAGTCGTTGTTGTCCGACCTCACCCAAGTATTCAACACTATAAGAAGGCATGGCATGCGACTCAACCCTGCAAAATGCACCTTCGCAGTAGAAGCTGGCAAATTCTTGGGTTTTATACTCACGCAAAGAGGAATCGAGGCAAACCCGGATAAATGTCGGGCCATACTCAACATGAAAAGCCAGACCTGTGTCAAAGAGGTACAACAACTCAATGAAAGATTGGCAGCCTTGTCCAGATTTCTAGCAGGATCAGCAATAAGATCTCTACCCTCCTACGCCACTCTAAGAAAGGGAAGGAGGTTTGAATGGACAACGGAGTGTGAGCAGGCCTTCCAAGATTTCAAAAGGTTCTTGGGACAACCACCTATCCTAACTCGGCCATGGGAAGGAGAACCAATTGTATTGTACCTCACAGTAGGAAATCGGACGGTAGCCTCAGCACTAGTTTGAGAAGACGACAGTAGACAACAACCTATATACTTCATTAGCAAAGCACTACAAAGGTCCGAACTGAACTACCAAAAAATAGAAAAATTTGCATATGCTCTCATACTAACATCTCGACAACTTCGTCCATATTTCCACGCTCACATCATCAGGGTTCGGACCAACCAGCCCATAAAAGGCATTCTGCAGAAAACAGATTTAGCAGGAAGAATCTTGCAATGGACAGTCGAGTTGTCAGAATTCGACCTTCAATATGAAGCTCGGACAGCCATCAAATCACAATATCTGGTCGACTTCATTGTAGAGTTTACGGACACCCCAAAAATCCCTACAGAATGGAATCTCTACGTAGACGATTCCTCAAACAAAACCGGAAGTGGCGCAGGCGTGATAATAGAAAGTGACCAGAGAACCCAAATCGAACTTTCCCTCAAATTCGGGTTCCCTGCTTCAAACAACCAAGCCGAATATGAGGCACTACTAGCTGGGTTGAAGCTGGCTAAGGAGGTTGGCGCTCAAAAGCTTATCATCTTTAGCGACTCACAAGTAGTCACCTCACAAATAGCAGGGAGTTACCAAGCCAAAGATCACACCATAAAAAAAGTACTTGGACAAAACCAGGGAACAGCTCGGACAACTCGGAGAATATAAAGTCCGCCACATACCTCGGGAACAGAATGTTCGAGCTGATGCACTCTCAACACTAGCCAGCACCAAACCAGGGGGCAACAATAGAAGCCTCATCCAGGAAATGCTGCAGAACCCGTCAATCTCGGAAGAAGAAAATGTCCTAACCATAACAGGTTTGGATCAAGGATGGATGACACCCATAAGTAACTACCTCAAAACAGAAACACTCCTTACAGATAAGAAGGAAGCAAAGAGGTTAAAACAGGAAGCACAATACTACACCATCATAAACAACACTATATACAAGAGAGGGATCTCAACACCACTGTTAAAATATGTGCCGACTTCCAACACAAAGGAAGTTTTAGAAGAAGTACACAGTTGCATCTGTGGCAACCACCCAGAGCACAAGCTCTCACCAAAAAAGTACTCAGGGCTGGATTTTATTGGCCGACTTTACAAAAAGAAGCAACAGAATTCGTAAAGACATGTCCACCATATCAGAAACATGCCAACTTTCACATCGCCCCACCAGAGGAGCTTATCAGCGTAACCTCACCCTGGCCATTCGCAAAATGGGGACTCGATCTTCTCGGTCCTTTCCCTTAAGGATCCGGACAAGTCAAATTCCTCATCGTGGGAGTAGACTATTTCACAAAATGGATTGAGGCAGAAATCCTAGCTAACGCCACTGCTCAAAGAAGTTGAAAATTCCTATATAGAAATATTGTCACAAGGTTTGGGGTGCCATACTCCATCACCACAGATAATGGCACTCAATTCACAGATGCAGGCTTCAGAAAATTGGTGGCCGATTTGAACATAAAACACTAATTCACATCCGTAGAACACCCCCAGGCCAATGGACAAGCAGAAGTTGCTAACAAAATCATACTAGCCGGGTTAAAACGGAGATTACAGGATGCAAAGGGAGCCTGGGCTAAAGAGCTCCCACAAGTCCTATGGGCATATCGGACAACTTCACACTCCACCACAAAGGAATCACCTTTCTGATTAGCTTACGAAATGGAGGCAATGATCCCAGTGGAGGTCAAAGAAGGATCGCCCAGAGTGATCCACTACAGTGAAGAGGCCAACTCCCAACTTCAAAGGGAAGAACTCGACCTACTTCCAGAAATCCGAGAAAGAGCTCGGATCAGAGAAGAGGCATTAAAGCGTCGAATGGCTTCAAGATACAATCAAAAGGTAGTGCCGTAAAGTTTTGGCGAGAACAATCTCATCCTAATCTGAAATGATATCGGAACAACTTGACCTGGAGAAGGAAAGGTGGCAGCAAACTGGAAAGGACCCTACCGAGTCATAGAAGTACTTGGAAAGGGCTACTACAGGCTGTCCAAACTCGAAGGGCGAGAGCTTCCAAGGTCATGGCACGCCTGCAACCTAAGAAAGGATTATAGTTAGAGATTCTCTACAAATCCTCTTTACCAAGACGCATTAATCTGAAACGCAAAATTCATCGCCCGATTGTAAAGTTACAGATCAGCAAAAAGTGAAAATCGAACTCACTGCTCGATCAGGATAAAGACCAACAAAAGATGAAAACCGAATTCGTCAAAGGTCGACAAACCGAGGATCAAACCCAATTTCTACAAAATCAGCAAAGTTGAAAAGCGACAAAAACAGATTAAATGCAAGAAGTTATCGAAAGTGACCGATAGGAAAGGACCTGACGAGATCTTAAATAAAATGGGTTGCTAAAAAATAACTCAAAAGATGGACCGACATGAAGAAGTCGGACCAGTCAACCATAACAACAAAGTTATAAAAAGTAAATCCCTAGAAAGAGGCCTGGCCAGCCCTAAAAAAGAGGATTACTAGAAATAACTTAGAAGGGACCGACACAATGAAATCGGCCTCCCACAAACCACAAAAGTTATAAAAGTATTCCATAAAAGAGATCTGGCAAAAGATCCAACATGGATTACTAGAAATAACTTAGAAGGGACCGACACAATGAAGTCGGCCTCCCACAAACCACAAAAGTTATAAAAGTATTCCATAAAAGAGATCTGGCAAAAGATCCAAAATGGATTACTAAAAATAACTTAGAATGGATCGACATGACGTAGTCATCCCAGCAAAAGCACAAGTTATAAAGTAATCCATAAAAGAGACCTGACAAAGGTCCAAATGAAATGGATTACTAAAAATAACTTAGAAGGGAGCGACATGACGAAATCATCCCAACAAAATCACAAGTTATAAAGTAATCCATAAAAGAGACCTGACAAAGGTCCAGATGAAATGGATTACTAGAAATAACTCAGAAGAGACTAGCATGACGAAGTTGGCCCGATCAAGATACCAAAAGTTATAAAAAGAGGTAAATCCATAGAAGAGACCTAACAATGGTCCAAACAAAATGGATTACTAGAAATAACTTCAGGCCAAAATGAAGAAGTCGACCGACAGAAGGCACACCGGTTGACCCAGAAATCCACGACCTAAAAAAGAATCAAGCTGCAAGTATGAAAGTACAAAGGCAATCAAAAGAGGTCAGATAGTTTTTCCATACTGATCTAAGAGGTCGGACAATAAGGCTCCAACACTTCCAAGAACCTAAAAGGTGTCAGATAGGTGCAGACAAGCATATCACAAAAGAAACAAGGTTATAATAATAACAAGACTCAAGATGCCACCTGAAGTCAACCCCAAAAGCCAAAGAAACTACTTTGTTTTTTCCAAAAAATAAAGTTGCTAACAGAAAAGCAACTAAAAGTATCCAGCAGTCAGAAACCACAAATTACAAAATAAAAAGAGTTCAAAGCCCATAGACCAGGCTATATACAAAACATCCGAAATAATTATATTGGACCCAAAGACTCCCTAGCAGCAGCATCCTGAGGTGAAGGAGGACGAGTCTGGAGGAGTACTGCATCCACCGTCCCATCATCCCGGTTCAGGATCTGGACGTCAAGATCAGACTCAGGTTGACCGACTTCAGCTGCTGGAGTTGAGGAAGGAGGGGCAACAGAGACTTTGGCAGTAGGCACAGGAGGAGGTTCGACATCGTCATCATCATCAGGGTCATCAGGGACAATCTTACCATCTTTCACAATATTGTCCAAGCTGAAAAGAATAAGGTCAAACTCGGGCGCAAGAACTCGGACTTGTTCCTTTAAATTCTTATAAGCAGCATTCACACTGCCCACAAGATGACCTTGAAGCTCGGTATAATCAGCTCGGATAGACTCCAAACTCTCCCTGAGACCCATCATCTCCCTATAAGTTGTGACATAGCTCTCCTTATGCTTCAACGCTATATCCTCAGACAACTTTGTAGAAGCCGCCAAGGCAATAGCCCGAGTCTTCTCACCCTCCAACTCCTTCTCCAATCTGACCACCTTCACCTCGAGCTCCTTCTTCAAACCCTTGATCCGGTCAGACTCTGACTTGGCCTCCTCCATAAAGGCCTTTGTTGCATGGATAGGAAGATCTTGGGCGGTCCGATATAGAGCTGCCCCCATATGTGCCATCCTGATGCTGCTCGAGTAATAAAGTCCAAATGGCAAAGAAGAGAGACATCGTCAGTAGGAATGACACCAAAAGGAGCAATCTGCTGGTCAACAAAACCAACAGCATCAAAATCAGGAACATCTAGATTGAAGGGTGAAGAACGAAAGATTGATGGTTTAGAGGTTATAGTAAACTCTCGTTGCAAGTATAGTTACTAAACCAAGCAATCAACCTTTCTTACAAAAGTTTTGGTTGTCACAAGTAACAAACCCCTTTAAAATTGATAACCGAAGTATTTAAACCTCGAGTCGTCTTCTCAAGGAATTGTAGGGAGGTATGTTCTTATTATTATTTTTGAGTTTGTAAATTGGGGTTCTGGAGTTTGGGTAATGGGCACAGGTATATTTTCAAAGCAATAAAAATAAATAAATAACTGTAAAATAAACTCTTGGCAAGGTATGAGAATTGAAAGTCCTATCCTGGTTATCCTTATCAATTGTAATGAGAATTGGATTTTTCTCCCACTTTGTTAACCTCTAACTATAAAGGTAAGTTAAGTGGATGAATTAATTTTTATTCCTCAGGTCCTAGTCTTTCGTTGGGAAAGGCTAGAGTTATTGGAACTTGAATTAATGAAATGAAGAAATCTAATTTTCAATCAACAATGAGTTTGATAACTCAAGTGTCTCCAATGACTCAACCAAAGCCAAAAGGGAAAAAAGTCTACTTGAATGAAAATAATTTGGATAAACAAAGAGCATTAATAAATTAAAGAGAGCAATCATAAGTCTGAAATACCTCAAATTATATTAATAAAAGCAATCCAATCTAACATGAAAGATTTATGAATCAAATGGGCAACATAAGTAATTAACAAATAAAAGTATTAGAGTATCTAAAAGTAGAAGAGAAATATAAATTGAAGAACATTGAACCTGGGATTGAGAATCACTCCTAAAACTAAGAGAAATCCTAAATCCTAATCCTTCTCTCTCTCTAAAAACTACATCTACTCCTAAAATTGTGAATTGTGAAAGCTTCTATGTGTATGGATGCATTCCCCCACTTTATAGCCTCTAATACGTGTTTTCTGGGCCGCAAGCTGGGTCGAAAACAGCCCAGAAATCGCTGGAGAAGAAATCTGCCACGCTGATTTTTCGCCACTGCAACGCGTCCGCGTGGATCACGCGACCGCGTCGCTTAGCGTCAGGGCAACTATGGCATATTATATATCAAATCGAAGCCCCGAACGTTAGCTTTCCAACGCAACTGGAACCGCGTCATTTGGACTTCTTTAGCTAAAGTTATAGCCGTTTGAGTGCGAAGAGGTCAAGCTGGACAGTTTAGCAATTTCTCCAACTTCTTGTATTCCTTCCACTTTTGCATGCTTCCTTTCCATCCTCTGAGCCATTCTTGCCATGTAATCTCTGAAATCACTTAACACACATATCAAGGCATATAATGGTAATAAGAGATGATTAAACATAGGGAACTTAAGGCCAAAGAAGCATGTTTTCAATCAAAGCACATAATTAGGAAGGCAAATGTAAAACCATGCAAATAGTATGAATAAGTGGGTAAAGAGTTGATAAAATCCACTCAATTGAGCACAAGATAAACCATAAAATAGTGGTTTATCAACCTCCCCACACTTAAACAATAGCATGTCCTCATGCTAAGCTCAAGAGAAGCTATAAAGATGAAGAGGAATGTAAGAAAGTATGAAATGCAACCTATCTATATGAATGCAACTACATGCAAAATGTTTCTACCTACTTGGTTAAAAATAAATAAGTTCTCCAAGACAAACATGAATCAGATTCCACTAATTCAAATTATACAATAAAAGACAAGTAAACTTGTAAGAAGATAGATCATGAAAGCAGGGAACATAGAATCAAGCATTGAACCCTCACTGGTAGTGTATATCACTCTAATCTCTCAAGTGTCTAGGGTTTAATCACTCTACTCTTCTCTAGTCATGCTTTCTAAAATTTGTTCTTCACCTAACCAATCAACAATATTTAATATACCAATGCAAACATCATGAGGTCTTTTCAAGGTTGTAATGGGGCTAAGATAAGGGTAAGGGTATATGTATATGGCTAAGTGAGCTTTATAAATTGAATCTTTAATTAACTTAAGCTTTCACCTAACATACATATACTCTATATAACTCTAGAATCATGCCTAGCTACCCATAGTCTTCACTTTTGCATTACATACTCATGTACCAATTTTTCTTTAATTTTATCACATATGCATTGATCTTTTATTAACTTAACATTGGGGTAATTTTGTCCCCTTATTTATTTATTTATATTATATATATTTTTTCTCTTTTTTTCTTTTTTTCTTTTTTTTTTTAATTTTCTTTTTTTTTTAGAGAGACATAAAAACTAGAATAACATATCAATGCATATGGAATTTTTAATTTTCTGTTTTACATGAGTAGGTACCCAAATTTTCCAATATTTAAAATGATACATTCTCTTATTAACCCAAGTTCCCACAGTTTCCCCACACTTAATTGTTGCACAATCCCTATCTTAAGCTAACCAAAGATTCAATTGGGATATTTAATTGTTGTTCTGCTTAAGGCTAGTGATGTGGTAAAATACAGAACAAATGGGGATTAAAAGGCTCAAAGTGGCTGACAATGGTGATTTAAAGGGTAGGCTTATTTGGGATAAGTGAGCTAAAATCAAACAATGGCCTCAATCATATGCAAGCATGTAAATACACTAAATAATGGACATATAGATTGGAACAAAATATAGATTACAATCATAGAGAAGAAAACACACAAGAATAAAATATTTATGGTTAAATAATGTAACCATGTAATTAGGCTCAAAATCTCACAGGTTGTGTGTTCTTTAACTCAAAAACCATGTTCCAAATACAACTTCTGATAAGTTTAACACAAAAATTTTGATTTTAAATTAGTGAAAATTTTTCAAAGATAGGGTCTTAAAAAGAAATTTATTACTTTAACCAAGTAGTAACTAAATGCACAAAATCAAATAAATATGCAAATGCAACAACTAATTTAACAAAGAAAATTAAACATTGGTGCTAAAATATGAAGTGACTAACCCATGGAAGTCGGTATCGACCTCCCCACACTTAAAGATTGCACCGTCCTCGGTGCATGCTAAGATGTGCAGGTGGACGGGCTATTCCAACTGGCACTTTTCTCCGAAGATTTTGCAGATGGACTTGTCTGTCTCTTCATGTAAACGTCTTCCGGTTCTCTTTCTGGTGGCCATCATGAAAGAAAAAAGGAAGAAAGGTAACCCAATAATAGAGATAAGAAAATAAATGAAGTATGGTTGGGTTAATGCCTAATGATAAGGGTCTCATTTACATGGAAGCTTCAACATGTACGTGAGAAAATAATATAAGCACATGGCATACTAGTGGTGCAAAATTTGCAACAAAAGAGAGGAAAATGTAGGTAATGCAAGATAGTATAAGTTCATATCAATGCAAGAGAAGTACAAGTATCATAAAAGATTAGCATTGATTTAAATAATGTTACCCAATCAGAATAAAACAAGTCATAAGTACTAAGATAATACCAGAAAAGATATAACAGTTGAATAAGAATATTTGAACACCAATGAAAAATAATAAATTTAGAAAAGAAAAATAAAAATATACAAAATTAAAATGCAATGAATGAAAGTATACAAATAAATAAAATAAAATAAAAGATAAGAAGAATGAGAAGGGAAATAAATAAAGTAAGAAAGAAAGAAGAAAGAAGAAAAGATAGAAGAAATTAGGATTGGAGAAGAAAAGATAAGAAAATTGGCTGATCTGGATATTTTGTGCGCCGCTTGTGACGCGGATGCGTGAGTGACGCGGTCGCGCAGATAGCGCTTCTATGAAATGACGCGGACGCGTCATCCACGCGGTCGCGTGGATCGATCTGTGCCATTAGCACGAGGGCAACCGCGCGGTCGCGTAACTTTCTGTTTGAAGCTCATATTGCCAAATGTTACGGTGATGCGGTCGCGTGGGGGACACGATCGCGTGGTGGACCAATATTGGGATATGACGCGGATGCGTAGGGCACGCGTTCGCGTGTTAAGGTTTGTGCGTCTAGCGCCAGTCCAGCATCACTCCAGCTCATCTTTCGTCCATGCACCCTTTTGACGTTGATTTTCAGGTCACGCGGCCACGTGGGTGACGCGGTCGCATCGGAGGCCAATGTTCCCACCTGACGCGGACGCGTCAGCGACGCGGTCGCGTGGGGTCAAATTATGCTAAAAGCGCGCCTCCAGCCACGCTCTCGCGTGACTTTCTGTTCGTTTTCTTTTCTTCCCATTGCACTGGTGACGCGGACGCGTCAGCGACGCTGCCGCGTCGCGTGCGTGCTTTTTTTTTTAAATCTGAAAAAAAATGCAGAATGCAGTGTTAATATGAATGTGATGCAAAACTCTAGGTTCAATATATTAAAATAAAATAAAAATCGAAAACAAATAAAACTAAATAAAAATGAAAAAGGAACGATCATACCATGGTGGGTTGTCTCCCACCTAGCACTTTTAGTTAAAGTCCTTAAGTTGGACATTTGGTGAGTCCTTTGTTATGGTGGCTTGTGCTTGAACTCATCCAGGAATCTCCACCAATTTTTGTAGTTCCAGTAGCCTCCGGGATCCCAAATCTTGTTTCTACACCCGTCTTCAACTTGATTATCATGATTCCATCCAGGTGGTTCAGCTTTAAAATTCTCAGTGAAGTGTCCAAACAACTTCCTAGACCCATTCAATTGAGCTCTACACCAACCCTTGCGTTTAAACTTAAAGCTTCCAACCATAATGAACCTTGCAGGACAATTCTTACCACTGACCATCTTCCTCTTACTCTTAATGCCACAAAGAGCTCTAAGTTGACCATCCGTCTCCAGTAGCCTATATTCAAGTGGAATTAGAAAGCTAAGGGATATGAATTTTACCCACTTGAATGTTGTGAAGAATGATGGCAACTTAGGGGGAGGGGTTTCTAATGATCTTGCAAGCTCCACTCCCTTGTGCTCTTTGACAATTTCCACCTCTTTGCAAACTTCTTTAATATCAACCTCTTCCTCTTGGTAGCTTTCTTCCAATTCAATCTCTTCTTCATTGTTTACCAAGGGTATGGGAGGCTGTGCTTCTTCTTCTTTAATCTCTATCTCTTGACCAACCTCTTCCAAGTCTTCAACTATGATATGCCTTGGAGGTTGTACACCCTCCTCAGCATCAATTTCAATCGCCTTGGAAGGAGGTTTTATAACCTGACTTTCCCATGGAGGTTCAGCATCTCCTAAGTCTTCAACTACTTCTTCCTCTGCAACTATTATGGCTTCCTCCACTTGTTCCAATACAAAGCCATGTTCCTCATTGTCCACCGAAGTTTCTAGTGTCTCCTTCATGCTTTGCTCTTCTTTTGATTTTCCACATGTAGCCATGGGAGTTCTTTGAGTGCTCAGATATTGGGAAGCTATTATATTTACTAACTCGCCTAAGGCGGCCGCGAAATTTAGCACACTCTTATTCATCCTTTCTTGCCTTTGAAGAATAACACGAAGTCTGTCATCCATTGGAGGTTGGGGTGGATATGAGGATTCATTGGTTAGGAGAGAGGGTTCATAATAGGAAGGTGGTTCATCTTGATAATGATATGGAGATGGTGAATATTGAGGTGGTGGTTCATGAGAGTAGTTGTGTTGGAAAGGTGGTGGTTCTGTGTATGGTTCATTTGGCTCATAAGGTGGTTGGTATGGTGGATACGGGTTAGGGTCATATGGAGGTGATTGGCAGAAAGGGGCTTGTGAGTATGGTGGTCCAAAGTCATGTTGAGAAAAGGGTTCATAGGCATATGGTGGTGGTTGTTGATAGTCCATTGGAGGTGGTTGTTGCCATGAGGGTTGATCAAATCCTTGTGGCTCCTCCCATCTTTGATTGTTCCAACCTTGATGCCCGTTCTCCTTGTAATTTTCTCTTCCTGCAACATAATTGTAACTAGACTCATAGCCAAAGGGGTGAGAGTTCATAGTAGCAAATAAAAATTAAAAACGAAAATAAATTTAAATTAAAAGGTTATTTAAATTTTGAATTTGAAAATTAAATTTTGAAATTTGAAAATTAAATTTTTGAAATTTGAAATTTGAAATTTTGAATTTTAAATTTTTGAAATTTGAATTTTGAAAATTGAAATTTAAATATTGAATTTTGAAATTTGATTTTTGAAATAAGATAAGATAAGATTTTGAAAAAGATATGATTTTTGAAAAAAAAATTTGAATTTTAAAATTTGATTTTTAAATTTTGAATTTTTGAATTTAATAAGGAAAGAGAAAAACAATAAAATGACAACAAACTTAAAAATTTTTAGATCAAAAACGAAGAAAACAACTAAGAACAACTTGAAGGTCAAGATGAACACGAAGAACAACTTGAAGATCAAGATGAACACCAAGAAAAAAATTTTTTGAAAATTTTTTTATATTTAAATAAAAACCAATAACCTCTTAATTTATGAAAAAGCAAAAATAAAAACAAAAATAAAAACAAATAAACAAGCAAAAAGTAAATATTTACAATAACCAATAATAAGGCACACGTTTGCAATTCCCCGGCAACGGCGCAATTTTGAAGAACGAAAGATTGATGGTTTAGAGGTTATAGTAAACTCTCGTTGCAGGTATAGTTACTAAACCAAGCAATCAACCTTTCTTACAAAAGTTTTGGTTGTCACAAGTAACAAACCCCTTTAAAATTGATAACCGAAGTATTTAAACCTCGGGTCGTCTTCTCAAGGAATTGCAGGGAGGTATGTTCTTATTATTGGTTATGAGTTTGTAAATTGGGGTTCTGGAGTTTGGATAATGGGCACAGGTATATTTTCCAAGCAATAAAAGTAAATAAATAACTGTAAAATAAACTCTTGGCAAGGTATGAGAACTGGAAGTCCTATCCTGGTTATCCTTATCAATTGTAATGAGAATTATATTTTTCTCCCACTTTGTTAACCTCTAACTATGAAGGTAAGTTAAGTGGATGAATTAATTTTTATTCCTCAGGTCCTAGTCTTTCCTTGGGAAAGGCTAGAGTTATTGGAACTTGAATTAATGAAATGAAGAAATCTAATTTCCAATCAACAATGAGTTTGATAACTCAAGTGTCTCCAATGACTCAACCAAAGCCAAAAGGGAAAAAAATCTACTTGAATGAAAATAATTTGGATAAACAAAGAGCATTAATAAATTAAAGAGAGCAATCATAAGTCTGAAATACCTCAAATTATATTAATAAAAGCAATCCAATCTAACATGAAAGATTTATGAATCAAATGGGCAACATAAGTAATTAACAAATAAAAGTATTAGAGTATCTAAAAGTAGAAGAGAAATATAAATTGAAGAACATTGAACCTGGGATTGAGAGTCACTTCTAAAACTAAGAGAAATCCTAAATCCTTATCCTAAGAGAGAGGAGAGAACCTCTCTCTCTAAAAACTATATCTACTCCTAAAATTGTGAATTGTGAAAGCTTATATGTGTATCGATGCATTCCCCCACTTTATCGCCTCTAATCTGTGTTTTCTGGGCCGCAAGCTGGGTCGAAAACAGCCCAGAAATCGCTGGAGAAGAAATCTGCCACGCTGGTTTTTTGCCACTGCGACGCGTCCGTGTGGATCACGCGACCGCGTCGCCTAGCATTAAAGCAACTATGACATATTATATATCAAATCGAAGCCCCGGACGTTAGCTTTCCAACGCAACTAGAACCGCGTCATTTGACCTCTGTAGCTAAAGTTATAGCCGTTTGAGTGCGAAGAGGTCAAGCTGGACAGCTTAGCAATTTCTCCAACTTCTTGTATTCCTTCCACTTTTGCATGCTTCCTTTCCATCCTCTGAGCCATTCTTGCCCTGTAGTCTCTGAAATCACTTAACACACATATCAAGGCATCTAATGGTAATAAGAGAGGATTAAACATAGGGAACTTAAGGCCAAAGAAGCATGTTTTCAATCAAAGCACATAATTAGGAAGGTAAATGTAAAACCATGTAAATAGTATGAATAAGTGGGTAAAGAGTTGATAAAATCCACTCAATTGAGCACAAGATAAACCATAAAATAGTGGTTTATCAAAGGGCTCAACAGTCCGAGGTCTTTTTGAAGGAGGAACGGTAGTAGGAGAAGAAGTAGCAGCAGAAACCTGGGGAGGGTCAACCAAATGAACTCGAGGAGTAGGAATCGTCCTCCTTGGTCCAGGAGAGCTCGACACGGGTTGTTTAAGAGGAACGCGAGAAGACCCTTCCCCAGCCACCTTGGCCGAGATGTTTTGGGCCACTGTAGCCTTCCTCGCCTTTTTAAAGGCCTTCATGGAATCATTGTTCTTAGCCATCTCTGAAAAATAAATCAACCAAAGAAGTAAGTTACTTTCTGAAAAGAAAAAGAAGCAAAGTAAAACAGAGCAAAATATATTGGTCAATACCCAACACAGCCCAGACAAGGGAAGGATCCCCCAAATATTTTTTGGTATCAAAGTGGGGAGGTTCCCCCCAAATATCCTCCAAAACATTTACAAAAGCCTGCTTGACCTCGTCAAGCATCTCCCACGTGTATCGAGACACCACCACATTGTTTTGCCAACATCAGGGGAAGGCAGGTTCATTATTCGCTTCTAAGAAAAACGGCCGAGCTCCCTCAACAGCTCGGACCTTAAAAAAGTAATTCTTAAAGTCCCTAAAGGACTCATCATACATAGCAAAAACTTTATGTCCTTGGGCAGATCTAAAGGAAATCCAAGAGGCTTTCTTTTTTAAAGAAATCCCAAGCTTAGTTAAAATAAAAAGGTAAAGAAAGAGAGTCTGAGAAGGTGTGACGTCCAACTCTTGGCAAAGCAGCTGGAAGATCTTGATAAAACCCCAGGAGTTCGGATGAAGCTCGGACGGAGCTACGTTACACGACCACAATAAATCAGTCTCAAAGGAGGTGAAAGGAAAAGTAATATTCAGTTGGCTGAAAAAATAGTCATAAGCATAAAAGAAGGGACGTTCCCCACGTGTCAGAGCAGGAAAGCAAACTCTCTCATCAGAATCAGGCACTACCCACTCATAGTTCCTTTCTTGATCTCTATTCTTACAGAGTCGTTGATGTTTCCTAAGCTCCACACAAAACTCAACATTCACCACAGAAACACACATTAACACAAGGGAGTCCAACCAGTCATACATCCCCTCAAGAACCTTAGAAAACATTTCAACAATATTTTTGCGAGAAGACATGGCCAACTAGTCCTACAACAAGAAAAAGAAAATGGATTACTATACCAAAACAGCTCGGGCGAAATCAAAATAGCTCGGACAAAACATGACTCAGAGCAGTACAAATAGTAAAAGGAAGACCCTATGACACACACCAAGGTCCAGGGGCATCCTTTGGAGGCAGCGACACAGAGTAAAGACTCAGAAATGATTACAAATGCTAAACATCCCAGCAAAGACTCTAAGCAAATGCTCCAAGGAAGAAAGACGCAAAAAACCATCGTCTTCTACAAACCCATCAGCAAAGAAAATTATCAACAGGATAAAAATTAAGAGGCAATCTTCTCAGAAGTAAACAGGCGCAGTTTATAAAACTCAGAAACAGCAAAAAGCAACATGCAAAAAGATGAAAGAAGATCCCAGAACACACATTACAACAAACAATAAGACACAGCAATAGCGGAAAAAAATCCAAACTTTCTCCAAGATCAGTCGAATGTAAAGAAAAACAACTAAAAAGGAAGAAAAAGTACTAACCTGTAAAGAGGAAGAAGAGACGAGCGTGAGGAAAAGGTTCGGAGGAAACGGCGGCAACGAAGCACCCTTGCGCCGAAGCGAACAGAAGAAGCACCTCAAAGCAAAAACGACGGAACGCAAAGGGATGAGAGAAACAAAAGCAAAAGCGGAAGCAAAATGTTCGGAAGCAAAAGAAACGGAAAAGAAAGATTCGAACTTCAAACTCGCGAGTGTTGGACGTAGTGACAGATGCAAAAGGATCAATGGATCCTATTCCGACATGATCGAGAACCGACAGATGATTAGCCGTGCGGTGACAGCGCATTTGAAACATTTTCACTGAGAAGATGGGAAGTAGCCATTGACAACGGTGATGCCCAACATAAAGCTTGCCATGGAAGGAGCCTTGCGTGCATGAAGAAGAAGATAGTAGGAAAGCAGAGATTCAGAAGACAAAGCATCTCCAAAGCCTCAACCTGTTCTTCATTACTGCATAACAAGTATTTATTTCATGTTCTTTTACTTTTTACAATTAAATCTGAGAATTATTGATATCCTGACTAAGAGTTACAAGATAACCATAGCTTGCTTCAAGCCGACAATCTCCGTGGGATCGACCCTTACTCACGTAAGGTATTACTTGGACGACCCAGTGCACTTGCTGGTTAGTTGTGCGGAGTTGCAAAAGTGTGATTGTAATTTCGTGCACCAGCGACCGACCTCTTCAAGTCAGGACTATCTGACCTCTTCTCAAAGAGCTTGGCCAAATCACCAGGAAAGCCCAAAAAGGGCCCAAACAGAGGAACACGACCCAAATCCAAAGGCAGTCCAAGCCTATAGAGATAAAGGCGGTTCCCTTGAAGATAAGATGACTTCACTCAAAGATAAGATAAGATAAGATAACTATCTTATCACCAGAAAGGTTACTCCACACTACTATAAATACACTGGAGCACCCAGGTATAACTCATACTCTGATTCTACAAAAAACCTGCTTAATACTCTTGCTAACTTAAGCATCGGAGTCCCTTGCAGGTACCACCACCCTCCGGTGACAAAGGATCAGCAGCATTACCCGTCTAACAAGTCGGATGCGGCAGCACCCGCCACCACCCACAAGGCAAATACACCATCTCCGACCAGCACAGAAGATCTCATCTGAGATCGACCTTCAGTTTCAGGTAACCCTCGGAACACTTGGATTGATCAATTAGAGACTCTTAAGTTATCAAAATTCTTTTGTTGATTGGTGATTGAGACTTTCTGGTTGGCTTAGGCTTCACTAAATCTAGTATTTGATTAGGACTTGTGAACTTAAGTTGATTTTGCTCACTTAACTTTCCTTCATTGTTAGAGGTTAACTAAGTGAAGGCAATTCACATTTACCATCACAATTGACAATGATAATAAGGATAAGACTTCTAATTCTCTTTCCTTGCTAAGAGCTTTCGTAGTTATTACTTTAATTTCTTGCCATTTTTACTTTCTTGTCTCCTAATTCAAAAACCCCAGAAACGTTTTCCTATAACCAATAATAATCATACTTCCGTGCAATTTCTTGAGAGACGACCCGAGGTTTGAATACTTCGGTTATTTTATTGGGTTTATATTTGTGACAAACAATTTAAAGTTGATTGAGGTTTAATTGTCGGTTTAGAACTATACTTGCAACGCGATAATTTTTGTGAAAATCTTTACCAACATTTTTTCTCCGTCAAGCATGCGACTAGACTTGTGCGTGCGCACAGAATTGGATTTCTTCCTCCTTCGTTTCTTCGCGAAATCTCTACTTTTGAATGCTTTTCTTCCATGTTTCCAAGCCTTCCTTGCCTCTTAAACCTTAAACAACTTAAACAAACATATCAAGGCATCGAATGGAATAAAAATAGAATTAATTTGACACTTTTTGTAGCATAAAAATCATGTTTCAATCAATTAAACACAATTAGGAGAAAATTCCACAAACGCATGCAATTATAAGGAATAAGTGCAATTTAAGTTGATAAATTTCATTATTTCCAATCCAAAAATTATTATAAAATATGAATTTATCAAGAGTGAAGATCCATTCTCATAAGAGATCATGCGAGCAAAATGCCCCAAAAATTTCAAGAGCTCGAACATGGACCTCTATGACAGTATGCCCGACCCTCGCCATCACCTGAGAAATTTAAAAAGTCGAATGCATTTGGCCGACAACTTGGTAAGGAGCTTCCTCACCCGATTCTCCATCCAAAAGGACAAAGGCAAGCATTCTCCAAGCTTATTAGGTATCAAACAAGAGGTTGGAGAGTCCCTCAGGGCATGCATAGAAAGGTTCAACAAGGCATGCTTATAAATCCAAAGCTTGCCCACTAAAGCAGCTATCATAGAGGCTCGTCAATGGCTTCAGGGAAGGTTCTTTCTTAAAATTAATATAAAAAAATATTTGACCTCATTGTACAAGGTCTGAGAACAAGCTGAGAAGTACATTAACATAGAGAAAACTACACAACTGAAGAAGCCCACGTCGGGACAAAGCAGTCAACATTAGTCTCGAGAAAAAAATCAAAGAAGAAAGAAGAATACAAGTATACAACTTGGAGAGGTGATGAACCGAAATATTCTTATGGCGGTTAGAAATTAGCAATGAATCCAATCGTGACTATAGTCTAACCAACACGCAAATATCGCATCAAACAATTCTAAAATCTATGAACGAGAGTATTGATCCTGGGTCATTCTCCCTAGGAATTGCCTTAGAATGCACATCATTGATTAGGAAAGCTTTTGTGGTTTTGAGAGTTGGTGCAAGAATTCAAGCTAACAAAAGCAAACAAAAATTAATTGAGATAAAGGCCTTGGATAAGAGTAAGCATTGGAAGTTCCATCATTATAGTTTTCTTCAATTATGATAAGAATTGATTATTTTTTCACTTAGTTAACCCCCTAACAATGGAGGAAAGTCGAGTGAGAGTAACTAACTTGAGTCACAAGTCCTAGTCTCACCCTAAGGAAGTCTAGCTTTAGTGCACTCCAAGTCAATTAGCAATTCTCAATTCATAATCTACAATTGATATCCACTATTCAAGTGTCTCCAATAACTCAACCCTTAAGCTAAGTAAGAGAAATCTACTCCATAGCTAGGGTTGTCATTATCACAAACAATTGGTAGGCACTCATAGAAGACATAATGTAATTGAGAGAACAAATTGAATTAAAGCTATCTAATCCAAACAATCATCAACAATCAAGCAATTGAATGAAGCTACACAATTCATTAATCCAAAATCAAGGTAACAAAGTCAAACAAATCTAGATCTAAGAGATTGAATCAAAAGAGCATCAATTAAGAGTAGAGGAAGAGTAGATCTACAACTTGTATCAAAGCAAAAGTGAATTAGCAATGGATCTCACCAAGAAATCCAAGGAGAATTGCAATGGAGGAAGTGAAATTCTAGAGAGAAGTTGGAGTTTCTCTCTCTAAAAACAAAATGTAACTAACTCTCCAAAATATCTAGAATTATGACTAATTGTCCTAACACTCCTAATCCTTGGTCTTCTTAAGCTTTTCCCTCCAAAATTCTGCTCCAAAACAGGGCCTGGGACTCCTTGAACTCACTGGTCACGTATTTTGATTAAAAAATCACCACACCATGCGTATGCGCCCCTAGGGTCTTTTGCGATCTGCGCGCAGGCATACGGTGCGCGTGAACGTCATAGGAAATATGGCCCAGCCGTATAAGCGCGCCGGCTCCTCGCTCGGCTCTACTGCGCTGGCTCTGAGAGTACGCATCCACACGTATGCGCAAGGTGCGCGTGCGCGTGCATGTCCACACTTCAAATCTTTAATTTATTCCATGCTCCTTCCATTCATGCATGCTTCCTTCATTCCTCTTAGCCATTTTTGCCCTATAACTTCTGAAACCACTTAACAAACGGATCAAGGCATCGAATGGTAATAGAAGGAGATTACAATATATTGACTTTGATGCAAAAGAAGCATATTTTCATCTATGAGGCAAAATGGGGAAAGAAACACAAAATCACACAGTTTTATATGGATAAGTGTGGAGGATCATTGATAAAACTCTTAAATCCATACATGATAAACCCTAAAAATGGGGTTTATCAAGAGGCTTAGAAGATACCATTCCTACACTCCGCTGTGAGTCTCCTTGGTCGACGTCTATAGAGAAATATGCCACACTAAAAAAATACCATCTCCTAGGTCCATTCGAAGCAAGAAAGGAAAAAATTGGTTAGAATATTGTGAATACCACAAAATTTATGGCCATTCTACCAATGATTGCTACGATTTGAAGAACATGATTGAAAAGCTGGCTCGAGAAGATCAGTTGGATAAATACCTTACAGGAAAGTCAGATGAAACCAATAATAGGAGAAAAGAAGAGGAAGATAGAAGAAGGCAAAAGCGACCACAAAAACCCCCAAGAGACACATCCATATGATCGTTGGTGACTTTGCAGAGGAAGGGATAACAAAGTCTTCCTGCAAATGACACTTGAAGGAAGTCTATCAGGTCGGAGAAGATGAAAAAATGCCTGTCATGCCCACAATAGCTTTCACAAAGGAGGATGTTGGGGTGTGGTACCTAGGCACGATAATCTACTAGTGATAATAATGATACTAGCCAATGTGAACCTTTATAGAACCTTGGTGGATCAAGGAAGCTCAACCGACATTCTATTTAAACTAGCTTTTGTCAAGGTAGGCTTGGAAGAAAAAGGACTTGAAGGCGTACCTGGACACTCTCTTTGGTTTGGGAGATTTTCCTATTCGACCTTTAGGGTTCATTCTTCTTTACACCACTTTTGGTAAAGGCACAAGGACAAGAACCTTAAACATAAACTCCATTGTGATAGATGTATCATCAATTTACAATGCCTTAATAGGTCAAACAACCTTGAACCAACTTACTGTGGTAGTATTAGCTTCCCATCTTTGCATGAAATTTTCTACCCCAGAGGGAATAACAACCGAGATGGGAGATTAGAAATTGGATGCTACAATAAAAGTTTGAACCTACATGGTTGTACAAAAGGAAAAGAAGTCAATTCGATAGAACTTAGAAGTGTTCGAGTTTGTAAAGAATTAAGACCTCAGCCTGAAGAAAAATCAAAGAGATACAGATAGGAAAAGAGGTCGGAAAAACCACAAATGCGAGAGCCAATCTAGATCAAAAGTTGAAACAAGATCTCATCAAGCTCCTACAAGACAATTCTGAGCGCTTCACGTGGAAAGCCCTCAATTTTCTAGGTATCCACCCTGATCTCATGTGCCACAAGCTGGTTGTGTACCTAGGGTCACGACCTATACAACAGAGACGATGAAAGCTCTGTTCTGAAAGAACACAAGTCGTGGAGGAACAGGTTCAAGCACTGCTGGAAGCCGGATTCATGAGGGTGGTAAAATACCCATTATGGTTGGCCAATGTTGTGCTCTTGAAAAATAAAAACATAAAGTGAAGAATATGTATTGGCTACATCGACATCAATAAGGCTTCCCCATAAGATCCCTTGCATTGATGTCTTGGTAGATTCAATCTCGAGTTACAAGTTCCTTTCCTTCATGGATGCCTACTTGGGATATAATCAAATCCCGAAGTTTAAGCTTGACCAAGAAAAGACATCTTTCATCACCCTTTGGGCCAACTATTGTTATGTGATTATACCCTTCAGGTTGAAAAATACTAGAGCTACATGCCAGGAACTGATGAACAAGGTGTTCTGACCCCACATGGGAAAACTAATGGAAGATTACATACATGACATGCTATTAAAGATCAAAGACGAAACTAGCCTTTTATCCAACTTGATAGAGGTGTTCAACATGATAAGACAACATGAAATGAGGCTAAATCCCACTAAGTGTACCTTTGAAGTAGAAGCAAGAAAATTTTTGGGATTCATGCTCACCCAAAGGGGTATTGAAGCTAGCTTGGATAAATGCAAAGCAATCATGGAGATACGCAGCCTGACCTATTTGAAAAAAAGTCCAACAATTAAATGGTAGGCTGGTAGCTTTGTCCAGATTCTTGGCTGGCTCAGATTTAAAGTCATTGCCATTGTTTGCAATCCTCAGAAAATGGCACAATTTCCAATGGACTCAAGAATGTGAACAAGCTTTTTAAAAATTCAAAAAATTCTTAAGTTAGCCCCTATACTGACCCAAATTGAGGAGGAAGAAGAACTCATATTGTACCTAGCTATTGCTGATAGAACTATAGCCTCGACCCTTTTCCGAAAAGACAAAGAGGGGCAGAAGCCCGTCTACTTTGCAAGCAAGGTGTTTCAAGGGGGCAGACTTGAACTATCAAACGATAGAAAAATTTGCCAATGTTCTTGTTTTTGCTTCTAGGAGGTTACGACCTTACTTCCCAGCCCACACCATCAAAGTCCAAACTAATCAATCCATGAAGCATATCCTGCACAAAATAGATATCGCATGACGAATGCTATAGTAGGCTGTGGAGTTGTCTGAGTTCAATTTAAAGTATGAAGCTCGGACAGCCATAAAGCGCAGTACCTGGTCGACTGCCTGGCCGAATACACTGGAGGAACAACGAAGGAGTTCTACTGCTTTGAACTTGTATGTAAATGGATCATCAAGTATATGGTTTTTGATTAAATGCCTAAAAAAAATAGAAAAACTTCTCAATGAATGTAATAAATTATTTGATTTTAGTATTTGTATTTTTCTTTTGAATTTCTAGGTTCTTATGGATAAATGGTATCATAAGTATGTAAAAGAAAACAGTAGTACTAGGAAAAATTGATTATTAGGGATGAATGTTTATCAATTGATTTGTATTTGTGTTAGTTATGGTAGTGTTATGATTCTGAAAAATGTATGAATTAAGTTGAATAGTTGTATATTTTGAATGACATTTTAAAGTTTATATTATAATATAATTATATTTTAGTGTGTTTATTTATATTTTAATTATTATTTTATTATAAAACGGTTATTTTGGTTGAACCACAATTAAAGCGGTTGAATCAACGAATTAATAAACTAGTAGCTAGAACGGTTCGATGACCGGTTCGATTTTCAAAACCTTGGATTCTACTACTTAGATTGGTTTCTTCATTTTTTTATTTTTCGTTCTTCATTTTTTTATTTTTTGTTCTTCATTATTTGTTCTTAGGTTTAGGATTCTGCTATTGCTACTCAGATTAAATTGTTGAATGATTAGCTCTGCTCATTATTGTTGTGCTGCAATATAATCCGTTTTGTTGCTTTTTTTTTTTTTTTTGTATTGTGTTAAAAAAAAATTGTGCTGAAATTTTGATAAATCTTATTAATTTTTGAAAAATTTTATTAATCTTTATTAAAATTGTGCTAAAACCTTATTCACGTTGTTATTTTCCTGCTGCCCACTGAAAATCCTGTTAATATTTGTTCAAATAAATTATGCTAAAAACTTTGTTAAAACTTAAAAATTTGTCACGTTACTGCTGTTTGCTGAATTGGTCAAATTTGTTAAAATTTAAAACTTTGTTTGTTATGATCAACCAAATTGGTCAGTTTTGTTTTTAATTCAATGAAGAAATAGATGAATTGAATTAAGTCAATTAACTAGATGAGTATTGGTAGATGACTGAATGAAATTTTCTTGTTTCTTTAGGCTATTTTGATAAGTTCAATAGTGATATAGTGACTAATGAGTGTGAAATTATTAATAATTGGATAGATTACTGAATAAATTTTTTGTTTTTTTTTTTCTGTTATTTGACTTTTGAGTTTGTACTTTGATAATGTCATAAGACTTTATTGTTTTAAATTTTGATGATATTTTAAGGTTTATATTAATTTATTACGATGTTTTAGTGTGTTTATTTATATCTTATTTATTATTTTATTATAAAATAGTTATTCTGGTTGAACCACAATTGAACCAATTGAACTAGTAAACTAATAAACTAATAATTAGAACGGTTTAATGACCAATTCAATTTTCAGAACCTTGGGTGATACATGTTGATATGGGTCTATATGGAATAATTACACTGCTATAGTGTCAGAGAAAAATGCAGGTTAAATTTTGTATTTTGTATTTTGTATTTTTTATTTTTATTAAATGCAAAATGCAGGTAAAATTTTGCATTTTATATATTTTTTTTTTACTTTCCTTTCTTGCAAAATGCAAGTTATGTTTTCCAAATTTTTTTTTATACCTGCAAAATGCGGGTTAAGTTTTAGCCTTATGTTTTTTTTTAAACAACGATTTACTCCTGCTTTTTCTTCTTATTAATCACTTTATGCAAAACTCAAGTTGTATCTTAATTAATTTTTAGAGAAAAGGATAAATAGGTCCCTGACCTTTTGTTCTGCGGATATTTTCGTCCTTGACCATTGAAAAATACTTTTAAGTCCCTGACCTTCACAAAACTTGGACGGATCAGTCCCTCTGTCCAAATGCCTCCGTCAGGGACTGATCCGTCCAAATGCCTTCGTCAGGGACTGATCCGTCCAAGTTTTGTGATGGTCAAGAACTTAAAAGTATTTTTCAATGGTCAAGGATGAAAATGTCTGCAGAACAAAAGATCAATGACCTATTTGTCTTTTTCTCTAATTTTTAATATGAGAGTTTTTGCTATAAATACCGTTGCTATTTCTCTCTTCCATGCTTGTAAATTTTTGGTAACAATTAGTAATGTCAAAAAAATTAAGAATGAGATTGGGGCTTTTGAAAATAATACAAGGTACTATAAATTTGTAAATGTACTATAACCGTAAGATTATACCATATACACGCACATGAGAAAGTGATTTTTGTGTGCGAATTTCTATTTTCTTTTATTCGATGCACCATGATTTTTGTAGGGTTATAAAACAGTCTCTATGTTAACATTTAAAATCACATTTTAAAGAGGATGGACAATATTTTGTACAAAAATTTGGTCATTATATTTGGCGAACTAAAATAGTTTTAAACAATATCCATTACCGATGATGCATATATGCATTAAAAATATTGGAATTGATTTGTGTATTAATTTTTTTAGAGACTAAAATGTCTGCTTTTAAAATTTTTAGGGACTAATCTAAATAATTACTTTACTAAAAAATAAATTGAAAACTGATTTATTTATCAGAATAAAACCTTAAAAATGTTTTTATATATTAATTTTTTTAAAAATTAAAATATTCACTTTTAAAATTCTTGAAGACTGCAATTATTTTAAAATTAATTTGCGACAAGTTGATACCGCTGCTTAATTCAATTTCATTCCAGAAATGATTTCTTTTTATCAATTTGGTGTGTCAATTCAGGCACCTCGATGAGATTCCAACTCCATTTTCCTGTCCATAGCAAGATCCTACTTTGTCGTATTTGCCATTTAATTGTTTCCCCTCATGACTCATGTATATTACAAGACTCTAGCAATAACAGCCGTTTGATTGTAAGTTTTAACTTTTAACTAAAAATAATAACGAGGGAAATAATATTGGCATTTATAAATTTGATATAGTCAGTTTATTTTTTTAAGTTATTGTTTATTTTATTATTTTAATTATTTAGAAAAAATAATATTGGCATTTATTTTTTGTGATAACTAAAAGCTTTTTATGATAAAAAGAATTTAAATAGTATCCATCAGGGTAGAGTTACATAGAAAAAAATAAAAATAATAGTCTTCTTAATTTTAATTTTAATTTTTTATATGTAAATTATATGTAAATTTTAATTTAATCTTTTTAAATTTTAATTTTAATTTTATTTTATTGTGTAAATATTTTTAACCTCTTCTAATATTTTATCTAATTCTGCTCTTAGTATCCATTTCGTACTAATGATTTGGGTTTGGGATTATACCTAAATACCTAATAATGTAGTACTTTTTTTCTTTTAAACTTTTTTGTTTTCGTGATTCTGTTAAGTAGGTGTTAGTCCCAGTACATTCTTTCCTCTATCCTAATGTTAACATTTACTCATGTAATTCAAAAATAAAGAGATGAATTTCACCTTACTCTATTTTTATTCTTAAATAGATTAAGTAAACTTTTATAAGCACTAAAGCATTTTTTAATATAATATTCCATCTTTCTCATATTTCTTGGTCCGCACAGCGGCTGCAAACTATATTGTATTGTATTACTTTGATAATTGTGAACAACTGAACATGTTGTAGGTAGTGATGAGTGACATATAGAAAGAAAACACTCGGTTGTGATGATCGAGGTTATGTCAGATTAATTAAATAAATTTTAATAATGAAACTGATTTAAATTATTGAGTAAAGTATTATTTTTATTCTCAATGTTTGGATTAAGTTAAACGTTTCAATCATCCTATTTAAGTCTCTAAAGTTTTAAAATTGACTCAATATTGTCCTGCTATTAGGGACCCCTTAATAGAATTGATGACAGGACAAAATTAAGACAATTTTAAAACGTTTGGGACTTAAATAGAACAAAAAAGTTAGGAAACAAAAACAATACATTAAAATAAATTTTAATTTTATCTTTTAATAATATCAATTTTTTATTGTGCATAGTATTCAATTATTTTTTAATCACAAATAAGTAAATTACACTTAGTCACATTACTTTCATTTTAAATAAATTTATTTTTTTATAATTTTACACTTAAAGTAATGTAATTTTTTTTATAAATAAATAGACTTTACACTTTCATTCTAAATAAATAATGTAAAGTAATTAAATTAAAAGTGTAAAATTATAAAAAAAATTATAAGTAATGTAATTAAGTAATGAAAATAAAATTACATTAGTTAAAATAAAAGTATAAAATTTATTTATTTATAAAAAAAATTACATTATTTTAAGTGTAAAATAATAAAAAAATCAATTTATTTAGAATGAAAGTGTAAAATTATAAAAAATATAAGTAATATGATTATGTAATGAAAGTAAAATTACACTGTTTAGAATGAAAGTGTAAAATTTATTTATTTATAAAAAAATTATATTATTTTAAGAGTAAAATTATAAAAAAATTAATTTATTTAAAATAAAAGTGATGTGATTAACTGTAATTTACTTAGATGTGATTAAAAAATAATTGAATACTATGTACAGTAAAAAATTGATATTATTGATGGATAATATTAAAATTTATTTCTATATATCGTTTTTGTCCACAACGTTTTTGTTCTATTTAAGTCCCTAACGTTTCAAGATCATCTCAATTTCGTCCCGCTGCCAATTCTGTTAACGGATCCCTAACGGCAGGATAACATTGAGTCAATTTTAAAACGTTAGAAAATTAAATAAGACAATTAAAATGTTAGGAACAACTTTAGAACTTACCTCAAATGTTAGAGACAAAGGCGATATTTATTCTAAATTATTAATTTAACTTTTCCAGCATTGGATTGATAAGTTGTGGAATAAACGGTAAGCAGCTTAGTTTAATTTGTTGGGAAAATGATACAAATTTAAACTTTGACAATTCTATTTATTAAAAGAAAGAATAAATTTAATTACTCAAATTTCCGAAATTATAAGAGCATTATTGCATGGCTTAGCTTCCTACAATTACAAAGAAGAAAATAATTTTATGCAAATTTAGATCCAATATGCATGATTTATAGTATTTATTTGTATTTGATTTAAAATTTATTACATATATGATCTTATCTATAAATTTATCAGATTGACTCTAATTTGATCTCCAGATAAGTAAGATTAAATAGCAAATTTTAGATATTAATGTATTAACTATTAAACAATTTTATATTATAGCAATAATATATTTTATAATTTTTATTGTGTTAATAATTTATTAATTTATTGATTGTTTTTATTGTGTTGATGTTTTATAATTTATTTATTATTTTATTTACTACAATAAATAAGGCTTTTGCAACGGTCAAAAACTGTTGCCGTAGATTGAAAAACCGTTCCCAAAACTTTAGGCAACACTTTGGCAAGGATTTTTGACCTGTGGTATATGCGGCCGTTACCAATGCTCAAAGACAATGGTTTTTTACCTAAGACAATGGTAACAGAAAAACCGTTGCCACAGTTAGTGGCATAGACAACGGTTTTGAGGGAAAATTTTAAACAATGGTTTTTATCCGTTACTCGATAAGCAACGGTTTAGAACCGTTCCTATTAACGATCTAACGATTTAATACCATAACTGAATAGGCAACTGTTTTAAACTGTTGTGGTTTTATTATTCACATAGCCAACGGTTTTAAACCGTTACCGTTGGTGCCAGGTTTCGGCAATGGTTTTAAAACCATTGCCAGTTTATAGTCATCTAGGACAACGGTTTTAAAGCGTTACCGTTGATGTCGTTTTTCAGCAACGATTTTAAAGCGTTACCGTTGGAGTCATGTTTTGGCAACGGTTTTATTATGTAGTCATCTTTGATAACGGTTTTAACACCATTGTCTTTTGTAACTATTGACAACGATTTTTTTGTAATATATAATTTTTTTATTTACAATAGTTTTCTCGTGAATGAAATTAATTTCAGTTTTTTAATTATTTAGTGTCAATAAATAATCTAAACTATTTGAATCAAGTCACTAAAGAAAAATAATTAAACATTTTTCTTCAAATTTAACTTATAAAAATTGTTGTAATATCCACAATATCATCTAAGTTTGAAAAAAAAATATAATAACAAAAGAAAGTTGAAATAGCTAAGTAGCAAATAGTCATCATGTCCACAAGTTCATGACTTTTACTCTGTAACATTTGCTTTTAAAAATTTGACCTTAATCAAGTTTGATTTCCCCTTCAACATAGTTTTCCTGTAAACAAAAAAAAATCAAATATAAAACTACACATCTTTAATACTAATAATGTTAAATAAAAATGTTTGAGAGAGAGGACAAACATATATATCATAACATTCTTCTATTTAGATACACAAAATAATTGAATCAACATCATCATAATCAACCATTATTTAAGATATGATAACATATAGAAACTTTAACAACAAATAATACCTCTTCATGCGCATCATTGTTTGGATTGCCTAAAGTGCTTCCTAATTGAGCAGTGATAAACCATTATTTTATGGTTTATATTGTATTTAATTGTGTGGTTTTATCAAATCTTTACCCACTTATTCATATGATTAGCATGTATTTACAACTCCTTCCCAAAATTACTCCATGGTTGAAAACTTGCTTCCTAGAGACTTTTAATTATGTATTTTAATTCTCCTTTATTCCATTCGATGTCGTGATCCCTGTGTTAAGTGTTTCGGGCTTTATAGGGCATGAATGACTTGGAAATTGGAGATGAGGCATGCAAAAATGGAAGGAACACAAGAAATTAAGGGGATGACCAGCGAGAAGCGACGCGGACGCATGACTCACGCGACCGCGCGGAATGGAGAAATCGCAGTGACGCGCTCGCGTGCTGACGTGGCGGAAAGTGGCGAGTTAAGAAATTATTATAAGAGATGCGTTGCAAGTATAGTTCTCAACCAACCAAAATTCCACTTATCAATTTAAAAAGGGTTGTCACAAATTAGAATTAAAATACTGGGAGTATGAATCCCAGGTCGTCTCCCAACAAGTTGCAGAAAGATGTTCTATTTTATTAATCAGATGTTTTCCAAAAAGGGTTGAGTTTGATAGACAGGAAATTAAATTAGAGAATTTATGTAATTTAAATAAAAACCTTGACCGGGAGTAGATTAGTTGGAAGCCCAATCCTTGATGGAGTTCTCTCAAGATCAATTGATAATTGAGGGTTGTCTGCTCAGTTATCCTTTACCGGATAAAGAAAATTCAAGCAAGTTGGAAGTCAGTTTCTATTCACAAGTTCTAATCCTCTCCCTTGGGAAGGACTAGTGTCAGTGATTAGAGGGCGACCCAATGCTAATCCCAATTATAATTTTACTCTTGAGCATCCAACTTAAGGTCTTCCTTTCAATTAACTCCCAATCAAGTTATGGAACTACTCGCTCATTATGAATGTAAGCTTCGCAAAATAAGAAAGGGAAATAAGGAAAGACATGATAGATAATAATCAAAAGGATTAATAAAAATAAAAATAGTTCTTGTATTAATAAATTCTAAAGATAATCCAATAATAACCCTTAATAAATTGAGGATATGAAAGAGTAAATGACAAGTAAGGAAAACAAACTAGAATGATGAAGTCTTGACGGAGGTAATAACTCTTCTCAATATCCCAATCCAAAGAAAAGCTATAAAATCAAAATCCTAAGAACTATGAATGTGTAGAGAGAAAACCTAGAGGAGGAGTAAAATCATATCTAAAACTAAAATTATGCGGAATGAATGTTCTTTTTGGTCTCTGCATGTTCCCTGGCTCTAATCTGTTTTTCTGGGCCAAAAACTGGGTCAAAACAGGGCCCAAAATCGCCCCCAGCGAATTCTGCAGATTCTGCAGATCGCGAACGTCACGCGATCGCGTCATCCACGCGTTCGCGTCATCCAGCGTTTTGCCTTGCCACGCGTGTGCGTCGTCTACGCATTCGCGTCATGTGTGCAGCTTACAATCCATGCGTTCGCGTCAGGCACGCGAGCGCGTCACTGTGATTTCCTCTATTTCGCGCGGTCGCGTGAGTCATGCGTCTGCGTCACTTCTCGCTGGTCATCTCCTCAATTTCTTGTGTTCCTTTCATTTTTGCAAGCTTCCTTTCCAATCTCCAAGTCATTCATGCCCTATAAATCCTGACACACTTAACACACAGATCACGGCGTCGAATGGAATAAAGGAGAATTAAAATACATAATTAAAAGTCTCTAGGAAGCAGTTTTCAACCATGGGGTATGACGTGGCGGAAATTGGCGAGTCAAGAATTGTTATAAGATATGCGTTGCAAGTATAGTTCTTAACCAACCAGAAATCCGCTTATCAATTTAGAAGGGTGTCACAAAAATTAAAATTAAAATACTGGGAGTATGAATCCCAGGTCGTCTTCCAACGAGTTACAGAAAGGTGTGCTATTTTATTAATCAGATATTTTCAAAAAGGGTTTGAGTTGAATAAACAGGAAATTAATTAGAGAAATTAAATAATTTAAATAAAAGCCTTGACTGGGAGTAGATTAGTTGGAAGCCCTATTCTTGTTGAAGTACTCTCAAGATTAATTGATAATTGTAGGTTGTCCTGTTTAGTTATCCCTTACTAGGTAAGGGAAAGTCAAACAAGTTGGAATGCTACTTCTATTCACAAGTTCCAACCCCATCAATTGAAAGGGATTGGTGTCAGTGACTAGAGGGCAATCCAACAATAAACCCAATTACAATTTTTCTTTTGAGCATTCCAACTCAAGGGTTCCTTTCAATCAACTCCCCATCAAGTTAGGGAACTACTCGCTCATTGTGAATATAGAATTCATAACATAGGAAAGGGAATTAAAGAAAGACATGATAAATAAAAATCAAAGAAATCAATTAGAAATAAAAGTAATTCCTGTATTAATAAATTCTAAAATAATCCAATAGTAAAATTGAGTAAATTAAAGGACATGGAAGAGTAGAGCCAAGTAAAGAAAACGAACTAGAATAACGAAGTCTTGATGAGGTAATAACTCTTCTCAATATCCCAATGCAAAAAGCAATAGAAATAAACATCCTAAGAACTATGAATGTGTAAAGAGAAAACCTAGAGGAGGAGTAAAACTAGATCTAAAAACTAAAAATTGTGTAGAATGAATGTTGTTGTTAGTTTCTGCATGTTCTCTGGCTCTAGTCTGCTTTTCTGGGCCAAAAACTGGGTCAAAACAGGGCCCAAAATTGCCCCAAGCGAATTCTGCAGATTATCCAGATCGCGCACGTCATGCGATCGCGTCATTCATGCGGCCGTGTCATTCGGCGTTTTGCCCTGCCACGCGAGCGCGTTGTCCACACCTCCATGTCACTTGTGTTATTCCAATCCGCGCGGTTGCATGAGCCATGCGGCCGCGTCACTGCGATTTCCTCTTTTCGCGCGATCGCGTGAGCCATGCGGCCACGTCACTGCGATTTCTTCTCTTTCGCGCGGTCACGCGAGCCATGCAACCGCATCACTTCTCGCTGGTCATCTCCTCATTTTCTTGTGTTCCTTCCATTTTTGCAAGATTCCTTTCCAATCTCCAATTCATTCATGCCCTATAAAGCCTGAAACACTTAACACACAGATCACGGCATCGAATGGAATAAAGGAGAATTAAAATACGTAATTAAAAGTCTCTAGGAAGCAAGTTTTCAATCATGTAATAATTTTAGGAAGGAAATATAGATGCATGCTAATCATATGAATAAGTGGGTAAAGATCATGATAAAACCACACAATTAAACACATTATAAACCATAAAATAGTGGTTTATCAACCTCCCCACACTTAAACATTAGCATGTCCTCATGCTTAGTTGAAGGAGATAAAATAAATGAGTAGGAACATGTAAAACTCATGCAATGCAATGCAACCTATATATGTGAGTGCAACTATATGATTCTTGTCCACTTGATCAATAGTAAATAAGCTCTTCAAAACAATTACAAATCAAATTCCACTAATTCAATTCTTATACAGTAAGAACAGATAAAAATGCAAGAAGGTAGCTCATGAAAGCAGGGAACACAGAATTTTAAGCATTGAACCCTCACTGATGATGTATGTACGCTCTAATCTCTCTAGTTTATAGGGCAATCACTCTATCCTTCTCTAATCATGCTCTCTAATTTTTGTTCTTCTCCTAACCAATCAACAACATTTAATATACCAATGTAAACATCATGAGGTCTTTTCAAGGTTGTAATGGGGCCAAGGTAATGGTAAGAATACATATGTGGCTAAGTAAGCTTATAAACTGAATCTTTAATTAACCCAAGCTTTAACATAACCTATATATATTCTATATAACTTTAGAATTCATACCTAACTACCCAGAATTTCCCTTTCACATTCCATACTCGTGTATCAACTTTTTATTTTAATTTTATCATACATGCATTGATCTTTGAATTCTTAACTTAGCATTGGGGTAATTTTGTCTCCTTATTTATTTATTGAATACTTTTGGTTTTTTTTTTAACATAAACATAAAAATAAACATAGCTTATCAATGCACATAGATTTTTAATTCTTATAGTTTCACATGAGTAGGTATCCAAATTCTCATTGTATTATCATGACACATTCCCTTATTATCTTTTGTTCCCACAATTTCCCATACTTAATTAGCATACACAATTCTATCTTAAGCTAACCAAAGATTCAATTTGGGATATATAATTGTTTTTCCGCTTAAGGCTAGTAATGTGGTAAAATATAGAACAAATGGGATTTAAAGGCTCAAAGTGGCTAACAAAGGTAATTGAAAGGGTAGGTTTAATTTGGATAAGTGAGCTAAACAATTAATGGCCTCAATTATATGCAAATATACAAATATAATAAACATTGGACATATAGGATGAAACAAAATATAGATTACAATCATAGAGAAGTAAACACATAAGAATAAAATAATTATGGTTAAATAATGTAACCATGCATAAAGGCTCAAATCTCACAGGTTGTGTGTTCTTTAGCTTAAAAATCATGTTTCAAATACAACTTCAAGCAAATTTAACATAAAAGTTTTAATTAAAATTAGTGAAATTTTGTTCCAAAAATAGGGTCTTAGAGGAAAACTTATTGTCTTTTCAATCAAGTAGAACATGCATGCAACTAACCTATTACTATACAATTTATCCTATTCTACAAAAGAAAAACTAACTAAATATCCTAATTTATTGGTGTTTAGGAAAGAGAAATTACCTCCGGAAGTCAGGTACTAACCGACCTCCCCACACTTAGGTCTTTGCACCGTCCTCGGTGCCATCTGTCAGGAACAAAGGTGGGCTGGTAGCAGTATCTCCACAGTCGGGACCATCATGGCTTCCTGTGCTGGTAAAGGAAGTGGAGTCCGGGGTGTTCGAGTCCTTGAATTTTCCTATAATCAGCTCCTTGAGGTATGTGAATGGCGCTTGTTACGGCACTCTCTCATCTTAGCTTTGTGTTTCTGCCAATCCAACCTTTCGAGTATCTGATGGAGCAGTTTGTCTATTGTAGGTGCTTGTGGTGTTGAAGAAGGAATATCTTCAACCGGTTCAGTAGGATGGCTTGTGATGGCTGGTGGAGGTCTGATGTATTTCCCGTTAGGGACATACTGATCATCCCGTGGGAGCATGGCTTTGGTGTCCCCAGCTTTGTAGGAAATTTTGGCTGCTGAGACAAGATCTGAGACCAAGGCGAAAAAAGGTAAGTTGTCCGCAATTTGTACGTGTCCCATGGCATTCCAGATGTATCTTGGTAGGTTCAGAGGTTGGTCTGTAAGGATGCACCATAGTAGAACGGCCATGTCCGCAGTGAAGGAGGACTCGTGAGTGCTTGGAAAGACGTAATGGGACATGATCTGTGCCCATACGCGAGCCTCCAAGGTAAGTGCTGAAGCCGATATTCCCTTAGGGCGGGTACGATGGTATCCGTAGATCCAACGGCTGCCAGGTAGTGCGGTAACTCTAAGAACGGCATCCCAGTCAAATTGGTACATCTGGCGCTTGAGTGCGGCTTCTTGAAAGGCGTCCAATCCTTCTGGAATAGGGGGAAGACCTAGAGCTCTTTGAATGGCCTCTTCTGTAATGGGGACTTGCTTCTGACGGACAAAGACAGACTGCAGGGTTGGCAGGTGGAAGTTGGAGTAGAACTCGACTACCCAAGAAAGATTGACCTGCCTCGGCTGTCTCTGTAGGAAACCCCAGTGTATTTGTGCAATTTGCAGCTCAACAAAGGTAGCAATATGGTTTGGGAGGAAAAGAAGGTATTTGTTGTTGTAATTACTTTCTGCCAGGATGGGGAACATCTGCTCACAGTAGCGATTAGAAAATCGCGCAGTGTCCTTTGCTGGGAAGGCTTTTTCTTTATCATCAACCTTTATAATCCTCTTAGTTCTTTTTGTTGAGGGTTTAACCGCAGTTGAAGAGGGCTCTGCCACTAATGCTCTTTTTATTCTTCTTCTTGCTGGTGGTTTGGGAGTAGCTTTCTCTTTTCCTTTCTTGGTGGCCATCCTGAAAAGGGAAAAAAGAAAGTAACGTAAATTCAAAGAGATAGAGTAAGGTAGAGGGTTGTATAAGTGATAAACAATGCACGGTAAAGAGGATGTTGTTAACACATGGTCATGACTACATGTGAAAAGTTCATCAATGGAAATATAGTAAGTGCATTGGAGGATAATTAAATGCAAGGGGTTTATTGGCATGCAGGCAAAGGCATGAGTAGCATAGATCAAGCATTTAATTAGTAGAATGTGTTATCACTCGTAACAAACTAGCCATCACGTTTGTATTGACAATTAAATTCAATTAATACAATAGTAAAGGGAATTTGTGAAATGCAAGCATTGAATAGTAGAATAGAATAATGTAGAAAAATGCATGATGCCATATGGGCTTTTTCACAAACACATAGCATGCGTGGTAAATTAGGTATAGAAAGTATTAAAGTGAACATGCAAGCAACCCTTTAAAAAAAATAATATATAATTGCCAAATAATTTTACAACAATCCACAAGCATATAATGAGAAATAATGACTCAAATAAATTTCCAATACCAAGTAAAAAGGAAAAAGAAAGAAAAAGAAAATACGGATAATGAAAGTAAAAAGAAAAGAAAAGAAGATAACATATAAAAATAAGAAGAATAATAGAAAAGTAAGGGGGGAAGAAGAAAAGAAAACCTTGTTAATAGGGTGAGAGAGAGAGAGAGAGTAGAAAGTGAGAAAGAAGGAAGAAGGAAGAAGGAAGAAATAAGGAGGGAAAAGAGAAAATAGGATTTGGGGAAAAGAAAGATAAGATAATTGGAAAATCAGGGAAGCTGTGCGGCGCAAGTGACGCGGTCGCATGGGGCACGCGGTCGCGTGACTTGCACTTAAACTAATGGACGCGGTCGCGTCGGTCACGCGGTCGCGTGACCCGTTTTATGCTACTGGCGCGAGGGCAACCTCGCACTTGCACAACTCTCTGTTCAAACTCTTATTGCGCCAAATGTTGGGTGACGCGATCGCGTGGGGCATGCGATCGTGTGAGTGGCCATTAGAAGGATATGACGCGGACGCGTAAGCCATGCATCCGTGTGGGAAGAATTGTGCATTCAGCGCCAATCCAGCACCACTCTAGCACAACTTTCGGTCGTGCACCCTTTTCACGTCGAATTCCAGGGCACGCGGCCGCGTGGGTGACGCGGTCGCGTGGGAGGCCAATGTTCCCACTCGACGCGCACGCGTCGGCGACGCGGTCGCGTAGGGCGATTTGTGCCACGGGCACGCCTCCAGCCACGCTCTCGCGTGACTCTCTGTTCGTTTTATTAGTTTCTCCAATCACCTGCGACGCGGATGCGTCAATGATGCGGTCGCGTCGCGATTTTTTTTTTTAAAAAAATAAAAGTATGTAAATGCAGATGCATGAAATGTACTAATAAAGAGAAGAGATATTGAATAGGAAAACTAAGAATAAAGAAAAGAACGATCATACCATGGTGGGTTGTCTCCCACCTAGCACTTTGCTTTAACGTCCGTAAGTTGGACGCTCCACTAGCTCAGTCTTCGGCTATGTGGGGATCTTCCAAGAGGAAGATCTCGAGCTCCTTGTTTTTCTTCATCCTCTATCCATGGTACAGCTTTAAACGTTGTCCATTAACTTTGATAAGTTTAGAGCTTGAAGGATGACTTAGGTGAAAAACTCCGTACGGTTTGGCCTTCTCTACTCTGTATGGACCTTCCCATCGTGATCTCAACTTGCCTGGCATGAGCCTTAGTCGAGATTTGTAAAGGAGGACTAAATCCCTAGGTTGGAACTCTTTTCTCTTGATGTGCTGATCATGTACAGCCTTCATCTTCTCCTTGTATAGTCTTGAGTTCTCATAAGCTTCTAGGCGAAGGCTTTTCAGTTCTTGTAGTTGCAACTTTCTTTCAGCTCCGGCTTTCTCAATTCCCATGTTGCACTCCTTTACTTCCCAAAAGGCTTTGTGCTCTACTTCAACAGGGAGATGACAAGCTTTTCCATAAACTAAGCGGAAAGGACTCATCCCAATGGGTGTTTTGTATGCTGTTCTGTATGCCCAGAGTGCATCTTGTAGCCTGGTGCTCCAGTCTCTTCTATGAGGTTTGACTATCTTCTGCAAGATACACTTTATCTCTCTGTTTGACACCTCGGCTTGCCCATTAGTCAGAGGATGGTAGGCTGTTGCAACCTTATGAATTATCCCATGCTTCTTCATTAATCCTATTAGTCTCCTATTACAAAAATGGGTGCCTTGATCGCTCACGATTGCTCGTGGTGATTGATGAGCGGATAATTTATACGCTTTTTGACATTGTTTTTTAGTATGTTTTTAGTAGGATCTAGTTACTTTTAGGGATGTTTTTAATAGATTTTGTGTTAAATTCACATTTCTGGACTTTACTATGAGTTTGTGTGTTTTTCTGTGATTTCAGGTATTTTCTGGCTGAAATTGAGGGACTTGAGCAGAAATTAGATTCAGAGGTTGAAAAAGGACTGCTGATGCTGTTGGATTCTGACCTCCCTGCACTCAAAGTGAATTTTCTGGAGCTACAGAACTCGAAATGGCGCGCTTCCAATTGCGTTGGAACGTAGACATCCAGGGCTTTCCATCAATATATAATAGTTCATACTTTGGCCAAGAATTGACGACGTAAACTGGCGTTCAACGCCAGCTTTCTACCCAAATCTGGCGTCCAGCGCCAGAAAAGGATCCAAAACCAGAGTTGAACGCCCAAACTGGCACAAAAACTGGCGTTCAACTCCACAAATGGCCTCTGCACGTGCAACACTTAAGCTCAGCCCAAACACACACCAAGTGGGCCCCGGAAGTGGATTTATACATCAAATACTTACTCATGTAAACCCTAGTAGCTAGTTTATTATAAATAGGACCTCTTACTATTGTATTAGGCATCTTTGGATTACCTTATGATCCTTTGATCACGTTTTAGGGGGCTGGCCATCTCGGCCATGCCTGGACCTTCACTTATGTATTTTCAACGGTAGAGTTTCTACACTCCATAGATTAAGGTGTGGAGCTCTGCTGTTCCTCAAGGATTAATGCAAGTACTACTGTTTTCTATTCAATTCTTCTTATTTCGCTTCTAAGATATCCATTCGGACCCAAGAACGTGATGAAGGTGATGATTATGTGTGACGCTCATCATCCTTCTCCCTTATGAACGCGTTCCTGACAAACACTTCTGTTCTACATGAAATAAGCTAGAATGAGTATCTCTTAGATCTCCTAACCAGAATCTTCGTGGTGTAAGCTAGAATGATGGCGGCATTCAAGAGAATCCGGAAGGTCTAAACCTTGTCTGTGGTATTCCAAGTAGGATTCAATGATTGGATGACTGTGACGAGCTCCTAACTCGCGATTGCAGGGCGTTAGTGACAGATGCAAAAGGATAGTAAATCCTATTCCAGCATGATCGAGAACCGACAGATGAATAGCCGTGCCGTGACAGGGTGCGTGAGCATATTATTCACTGAGAGGATAAGATGAAGCCATTGGCAAGGGTGATGCCTCCAGACGATTAGCCGTGCCGTGACAGGGCATTGGATCATTTTCCCGAGAGATGACCGAAAGTAGCCATTGACAGTGGTGATGTATCACATAAAGCCAGCCATGGAAAGGAGTAAGACTGACTGGATGAAGATAGCAGGAAAGCAGAGGTTCAGAGGAACGAAAGCATCTCTATTCGCTTATCTGAAATTCCTACCAATGATTTACATAAGTATCTCTATCCCTATTCTATTATTTATTATTCGAAAACCATATTATCATTATATATCCGCCTGACTGAGATTTGCAAGGTGACCATAGCTTGCTTCATACCAACAATCTCCGTGGGATTCGACCCTTACTCACATAAGGTATTACTTGGACGACCCAGTGCACTTGCTGGTTAGTTGTATCGAAGTTGTGACAATTATGAATTAAGATCAGAGCACCAAGCTTTGGAGCCATTACCAGGGATTGTTCGAGCCTGGAGATCACAATTTTGTGCACCAAGTTTTTGGCGCCGTTGCCGGGGATTGTTCGAGTTTGGACAACTGACGGTTTATCTTGTTGCTCAGATTAGGTAATTTTCTTTTTGTTTTGTTTTCAAAAATTTTTCAAAAATCTTTCAAAATTTTCTCCTTTGTTTTCGAAAAAAAAAAATTAATTAAAAATGTTTTCAAAAATAAATTATTCTATGGCTTCAGAATTTTTAAGAATGAATTCTAGTGTTTCATGAAGCATGTTGAAGCCTGGCTGGCTGTAAAGCCATGTCTCAATTCTTATACTCAAGAGAAGAGCTTCTTTATCTTTCTTAGCCAATTGGCTGTTGAATGTAAGGAATGTCAGGCGTGTCATGTCTGAGTTACATACTAAAGCTTGGCTGGCTATTAAGCCATGCCTGACCCTTTGATTGGAGCTTTAGAGCATAAGATTCCTGGAATTCATATTAAAAATTTTGGAATCCTTTTTTTTCTTTTTCAAAAGAATTTTTCGAAAAATATAAAATAAAAAAAATCCAAAAAAAAAATTTAGAAAATCATAAAAATCAAAAATATTTTTCTGTTTCTTGTTTGAGTCTTGAGTCATATCATAAGTTTGGTGTCACTTGCATATGCATCTTGCATTTTTTCGAAAATTTCATGCATTCATAGTGTTCTTCATGATCTTCAAGTTGTTCTTGGTAAGTCTTCTTGTTTGATCTTGATGATTTTTTGTTTTGTTTCTTTTCATGTTTATCATATGCATTCTTGAATTCTTAGTGTCTAAGCATTAAAGAATTCTAAGTTTGGTGTCTTGTATGTTTTCTTTGCATTAAAAATTTTTCAAAAATATGTTCTTGATATTCATCATGACATTCGTAGTGTTCTTGGTGTTCATCTTGACATTCATAGCATTCTTGCATGCATTCATTGTTTTGATCTAAAAATTTCATGCATTGCATCATTTTTCTTGTTTTTCTCTCTCATCATAAAAATTCAAAAATAAAAAAAAAATATCTTTCCCTTTTTCTCTCATCAAATTCGAAAATTGAGTTGACTTTTTCAAAAATTTTTAAAAATCAAAGTTGTTCCTTATGAGTCAAATCAAATTTTCAATTTGAAAATCTTATCTTTTTCAAAATCTTTTTCAAAAATCAAATCTTTTTCAAAATTCTTAGTTATTTTCGAAAATTAAAAAAATATTTTTCAAAAATCTTTTTCTTATTTTTATATCAAATTTTCGAAAATAACATAATCAATTAATGTTTTGATTCAAAAATTTGAAGTTTGTTACTTGCTTGTTAAGAAAGATTCAAACTTTAAGTTCTAGAATCATATCTTGTGATTTCTTATAAATCAAGTCATTAATTGTGATTTTAAAAATCAAATCTTTTTCAAAACTAATTTCAATCATATCTTTTCAAAAATATCTTCTTATCTTATCTTTTTCAAAAATATATTTTCAAAATATCTTTTCTAACTTCCTAACTTCTTATCTTTTCAAAATCTGTTTCAACTAACTAACTAACTTTTTGTTTGTTTCTTAACTTTTTCAAAACTACCTAACTAACTCTCTCTCTCTAATTTTCGAAAATATCTTCCCTATTTTTCAAAAATTTCTTTTTAATTAACTAATTATTTTTATTTTTAATTTAAAAAAAAATTTCGAAAAAATACTAACAATTTTCAAAAACCATTTTCGAAAATCACTAACTCTTTTTCAAAATAATTTTCGAAAATTATCCCTCCCCCATCTTATTCTATTTATTCATTCATATCCTAACATATCATCTCACATCTCTGCCATCCTCACAGTTGTGTTTCTTCCATTATATTACATTCTTTGTCTCCCCCTCTTCTTCTACTCACACAGGGATCCCTATACTGTGGTATAAAGGATCTCTATTATTATTATTATTTTTCTGTGCCCTTTTCTTTGTCATTATGAGCAGGAGCAAGGATAAGAACATTCTTGTGGAAGCAGATCCAGAACCTGAAAGGACTCTGAAGAGAAAATTAAGAGAAGCTAAAATACAACAATCCAGAGATAACCTTTCAGAAATTTTCGAACAGGAAAAGGAGATGGCAGCCGAAAATAATAATAATGTAAGGAAGATGCTTGGTGACTTTACTGCACCTAATTCCAATTTACATGGAAGAAGCATCTCCATTCCTGCCATTGGAGCAAACAATTTTGAGCTGAAACCTCAATTAGTTTCTCTGATGCAGCAGAACTGCAAGTTTCATGGACTTCCATCTGAAGATCCTTTTCAGTTCTTAACTGAATTCTTGCAGATATGTGATACTGTTAAGACTAATGGAGTAGATCCTGAAGTCTACAGGCTCATGCTTTTCCCTTTTGCTATAAGAGACAGAGCTAGATTATGGTTGGATTCTCAACCCAAAGACAGCCTGAACTCTTGGGATAAGCTGGTCACGGCTTTCTTAGCCAAGTACTTTCCTCCTCAAAAGCTGAGCAAGCTTAGAGCTGATGTTCAAACCTTCAGACAGAAAGAAGGTGAATCCCTCTATGAAGCTTGGGAAGGATACAAACAGTTGACCAAAAAGTGTCCTTCTGACATGCTTTCAGAATGGACCATCCTGGATATATTCTATGATGGTTTATCTGAGCTATCAAAGATGTCACTGGACACTTCTGCAGGTGGATCCATTCACCTAAAGAAAACGCCTGCAGAAGCTCAAGAACTCATTGATATGGTTGCTAATAACCAGTTCATGTACACTTCTGAAAGGAATCCTGTGAGTAATGGGACGCCTATAAAGAAGGGATTTCTTGAAGTTGATACTCTGAATGCCATATTGGCTTAGAATAAAATATTGACTTAGCAAGTCAATATGATCTCTCAGAGTCTGCATGGAATGCAAGCCGCATCCAACAGTACTCAAGAGGCTTCTTATGCAGAAGAAGCTTATGATCCTGAGAACCCTGCAATAGCAGAGGTGAATTACTTAGGTGAACCTTATGGAAACACCTATAACTCATCATGGAGAAATCATCCAAATTTCTCATGGAAGGATCAAAAGCCTCAACAAGGCTTTAATAATGGTGGAAGAAACAGGTTTAACAATAATAAACCTTTTCCATCATCCACTCAGCAACAGATAGAGAACTCTGAACAAAATGCTTCTAATTTAGCAAATCTAGTCTCTGATCTATCCAAGGCCACTGTGAGTTTCATGAATGAAACGAGGTCTTCCATTAGAAATCTGGAAGCACAAGTGGACCAGCTGAGTAAAAGGATCACTGAAATCCCTCCTAGTACTCTCCCAAGCAATACAGAAGAGAACCCAAAAGGAGAGTGCAAGGCCATTGACATAAGCGCCATGGCCGAACCTGTGAGGAGAGGAGAGGACGTGAATCCCAAGGAGGAAGACCTCCTAGGACGTCCAGTGATCAATAAGGAGCTTCCCTCTGAGGAACCAAAGGACTCTGAGGCTCATCTAGAGACCATAGAGATTCCATTGAACCTCCTTATGCCCTTCATGAGCTCTGATGAGTATTCCTCTTCTGAAGAGAATGAGGATGTCACTGAAGAGTAAACTGCCAAGTTTCTTGGTGCAATCATGAAGCTGAATGCCAAGTTATTTGGCATTGATACTTGGGAAGTTGAACCTCCCTTGTTCATCAATGAACTAAGTGATCTGGATCAACTGACATTGCCTCAGAAGAGACAGGATCCTGGAAAGTTCATAATACCCTGTACCATAAGGCACCATGATCTTTAAGGCTCTGTGTGACCTTGGTTCAGGAATAAACCTCATGCCCCTCTCTGTAATAGAGAAACTGGGAATCTATGGGGTGCAAGCTGCTAAAATCTCACTAGAGATGGCAGACAGCTCAAGAAAACAGGCTTATAGACAAGTAGAAGATGTATTAGTAAAGGTTGAGGGCCTTTACATACCTACTGATTTCATAGTCCTGGATACTGGAAAGGAAGAGGATGAATCCATCATCCTAGGAAGACCTTTCCTGGCCACAACAAGAGCTGTGATAGATGTTGACAGAGGTGAAATAGTCCTTCAATGGAATGAGGACTCCCTTGTGTTTAAAACTCAAGGATCTCCCTCTACAACTATAGAGAGGAAGCAGAAAAAGCTTCTCTCCAAGCAGAGTCAATCAGAGCCCCCACAGTCAAACTCTAAGTTTGGTGTTGGAGAGTCTCAACAAAGCTCTGCACATCTGTGAGGCTCCATGAGAGCCCACTGTCAAGCTATTGACATTAAAGAAGCGCTTGTTGGGAGGCAACCCAATGTTTATCTAATTCTTATTTTTATTGTTTTTCATGTTTTCTTAGGTTCATGATCATGTGGAGTCACAAAATAAACAAAAAAATCAAAAACGAAATCAAAAACAGCAGAAGAAAAATCACACCCTGGAGGAGCATCTGTCTGGCATTCAAACGCCAGAACAGAGCATAGTTTTGGCGCCGAACACCCAGAATGGGAGCATCCTGGCACTGAACGCCCAGAACAAGCATGGTTCTGGCGTTCAACGCCAGAAATGGCAGCAAAGGGGCGTTGAACGCCCAAAATGGGCACCAACCTGGCGCTGAACGCCCAGAGTTGTGTGCAAGGGCATTTTGCATGCCTAAATTGGTGCAGGGATGTAAATGCCTTGACACCTCAAGATCTGTGGACCCCACAGGATCCCCACCTACCTTCACTCACTCTCTTCTCTCTTCTCAATCATCCTCTATTCCCAATAAACACTCATCCCTTCTGTCTTCCATTTACCACTCACACCCATACACCTACTTACCTTCAAAAATTCAACATCTCTTCCCCACCCAATCCCACCCATATGGCCGAATACACACAGCCATCCATCTCCTCCATATCCTCTTCTTCTTCTATTCTTTCTTCTTTTGCTCGAGGGCGAGCAACATTCTAAGTTTGGTGTGGTAAAAGCATAGCTTTTTTGTTTTTTTCCATAACCATTGATGGCACCTAAGGCCAGAGAAACCTCTAGAAAGAGGAAAGGGAAGACAAAAGCTTCCATCAAGGGTCTATAGCTCAGTGGTAGAACATTTGACTGCAAATCAAGAGATCCCTGAGATACCTCAGGGGATACATTTTCTTCCACACAATTATTGGAAGCAACTAAGGATGGAACATCAAGAGAACTCCATCATGCTTCATGAAATAAGAGAAGATCAAAAAGCAATGAGGGAGGAGCAACAAAGACAAGGAAGAGACATAGAAGAGCTCAAGGACATCATTGGTTCCTCAAGAAGGAAACGCCACCATCACTAAGGTGGATTCATTCCTTGTTCTTAATTCTTCTGTTTTTTGTTTTCTATGTTATGTGCTTATCTATGTTTGTGTCTTCATTACATGATCATTAGTAGTTAGTAACTATGTCTTAAAGTTATGAATGTCCTATGAATCCATCACCTCTCTTAAATGAAAAATGTTTTAATTCAAAAGAACAAGAAGTACATGAGTTTCGAATTTATCCTTGAACTTAGTTTAATTATATTGATGTGGTGACAATGCTTCTTGTTTTCTGAATGAATGCTTGAACAGTGCATATGTCTTTTGAAGTTGTTGTTTAAGAATGTTAAATATGTTGGCTCTTGAAAGAATGATGACTAGGAGACATGTTATTTGATAATCTGAAAAATCATAAAAATGATTCTTGAAGCAAGAAAAAGCAGCAAAGAACAAAGCTTGCAGAAAAAAAATAGAAAGAAAAAGAAAAAGCAAGCAGAAAAAGCCAAAGCTCTTAAAACCAAGAGGCAAGAGCAAAAAGCCAATAACCCTTAAAACCAAAAGGCAAGGGCAATTAAAAAGGATCCCAAGGCTTTGAGCATCAGTGGATAGGAGGGCCTAAAGGAATAAAATCCTGGTCTAAGTGGCTAAACCAAGCTATCCCTAACCATGTGCTTGTGGCGTGTAGGTGTCAAGTGAAAACTTGTGACTGAGCGGTTAAAGTCAAGGTCTAAAGCAAAAAAAAAAAAGAGTGTGCTTAAGAACCCTGGACACCTCTAATTGGGGACTTTAGCAAAGCTGAGTCACAATCTGAAAAGGTTCACCCAATTATGCGTCTGTGGCATTTATGTATCCGGTGGTAATACTGGAAAACAAAATGCTTAGGGCCACGGCCAAGACTCATAAAGAAGCTGTGTTCAAGAATCATCATACTGAACTAAGAGAGTCAATAACACTATTCGAAATCTGAAGTTCCTATAGATGCCAATCATTCTGAACCTCAATGGATAAAGTGAGATGCCAAAACTATTAAAGAGGCAAAAAGCTATAAGTCCCGCTCATATGATTGAAGCTCTGTTTCATTGATAGTTTTGAATTTATAGTATATTCTATTCTTTTTATCCTATTTTGATTTTCAGTTGCTTGGGGACAAGCAACAATTTAAGTTTGGTGTTGTGATGAGCGGATAATTTATACGCTTTTTGACATTATTTTTTAGTATGTTTTTAGTAGGATCTAGTTACTTTTAGGGATGTTTTTAATAGATTTTGTGTTAAATTCACATTTCTGGACTTTACTATGAGTTTGTGTGTTTTTCTGTGATTTCAGGTATTTTCTGGCTGAAATTGAGGGACTTGAGCAGAAATTAGATTCAGAGGTTGAAAAAGGACTGCTGATGCTGTTGGATTCTGACCTCCCTGCACTCCAAGTGAATTTTCTGGAGCTACAGAACTCGAAATGGCGCGCTTCCAACTGCGTTGGAAAGTAGACATCCAGGGCTTTCCATCAATATATAATAGTCCATACTTTGGCCAAGAATTGACGACGTAAACTGGCGTTCAACGCCAGCTTTCTACCCAAATCTGGCGTCCAGCGCCAGAAAAGGATCCAAAACCAGAGTTGAACGCCCAAACTGGCACAAAAACTGGCGTTCAACTCCACAAATGGCCTCTGCACGTGCAACACTTAAGCTCAGCCCAAACACACACCAAGTGGGCCCCGGAAGTGGATTTATACATCAAATACTTACTCATGTAAACCCTAGTAGCTAGTTTATTATAAATAGGACCTCTTACTATTGTATTAGGCATCTTTGGATTACCTTATGATCCTTTGATCACGTTTTAGGGGGCTGGCCATCTCGGCCATGCCTGGACCTTCACTTATGTATTTTCAACGGTAGAGTTTCTACACTCCATAGATTAAGGTGTGGAGCTCTGCTGTTCCTCAAGGATTAATGCAAGTACTACTGTTTTCTATTCAATTCTTCTTATTTCGCTTCTAAGATATCCATTCGGACCCAAGAACGTGATGAAGGTGATGATTATGTGTGACGCTCATCATCCTTCTCCCTTATGAACGCGTTCCTGACAAACACTTCTGTTCTACATGAAATAAGCTAGAATGAGTATCTCTTAGATCTCCTAACCAGAATCTTCGTGGTGTAAGCTAGAATGATGGCGGCATTCAAGAGAATCCGGAAGGTCTAAACCTTGTCTGTGGTATTCCAAGTAGGATTCAATGATTGGATGACTGTGACGAGCTCCTAACTCGCGATTGCAGGGCGTTAGTGACAGATGCAAAAGGATAGTAAATCCTATTCCAGCATGATCGAGAACCGACAGATGAATAGCCGTGCCGTGACAGGGTGCGTGAGCATATTATTCACTGAGAGGATAAGATGAAGCCATTGGCAAGGGTGATGCCTCCAGACGATTAGCCGTGCCGTGACAGGGCATTGGATCATTTTCCCGAGAGATGACCGAAAGTAGCCATTGACAGTGGTGATGTATCACATAAAGCCAGCCATGGAAAGGAGTAAGACTGACTGGATGAAGATAGCAGGAAAGCAGAGGTTCAGAGGAACGAAAGCATCTCTATTCGCTTATCTGAAATTCCTACCAATGATTTACATAAGTATCTCTATCCCTATTCTATTATTTATTATTCGAAAACCATATTATCATTATATATCCGCCTGACTGAGATTTGCAAGGTGACCATAGCTTGCTTCATACCAACAATCTCCGTGGGATTCGACCCTTACTCACATAAGGTATTACTTGGACGACCCAGTGCACTTGCTGGTTAGTTGTATCGAAGTTGTGACAATTATGAATTAAGATCAGAGCACCAAGCTTTGGAGCCATTACCAGGGATTGTTCGAGCCTGGAGATCACAATTTCGTGCACCAGTGATCCAAAGCGACAAATAATGTGGTTTCTCACAAAGGAAACAACAGTGTTAGCATCATCAGTGCAGGTAGGAATTGCTTCCACCCATTTGGAAACGTAATCCACAGCTAACAATAAATAAAAATAACCATTAGAATTTGGAAATGGACCCATGAAGTCAATGCCCCAAACATCAAAAATTTCACAGAAAAGAAAAATTTGTTGAGACATCTCATCCCTCTTGGATATATTACCAAATTTTTGGCATGGAAAACAAGATCTACAAAATTCAACAGCGTCTCTAAAAAGAGTAGGCTACTAGAATCCACAGTCTAAGATTTTTCTAGCTGTTCTTTGAGGGCCAAAATGTCCTCCACTCTCAGATGAGTGACAGGCCTCTAAGATGGACTGGAATTCTGATTGAGGCACACACCATCTAATTACCTGGTCAGCGCCACATCTCCATAAATATGGATCATCCCATATATAATATTTAGACTCACTTTTCAGCTTGTCTCTTTGATGCTTAGAAAAGTTTGGAGGAAAGGTGTGGCTAACTAGATAATTAGCTACAGGTGCATACCAAGGGACTACCTCAGATACTGCTTGCAGGTTATCAAATGGGAAATTATCAGCTATAGGAGTGGGGTCATCTGTAATGTGCTCAAGGCGACTCAAGTGGTCTGCCACTAAATTCTGGTTACCACTCCTATCCCTAATTTCCAAATCAAATTCTTGTAATAGCAGTATCCAACGTATAAGCCTCGGTTTGGACTCTTTTTTAGCTAATAGATACTTTAGAGCTGCGTGGTCTGAGTACACTACTACCTTCGTACCAAGTAAATAGGCTCAGAATTTATCCAGAGCAAAAACAATAGCAAGAAGCTCTTTCTCAGTAGTAGTGTAATTGGACTGAGTGGCATCTAAAGTTTTAGACGCATAAGCAATAACAAAGGGGTCCTTACCTTCACGCTGAGCCAGTGCTGCTCCTACTACATGGTTGGAGGCGTCGCACATTATTTCAAATGGCTGGCTCCAGTCTGGTCCTCTGACAATTGGAGCTTGAGTCAGGGCGGTCTTCAGCTTATCAAACGCTTGTTTGCAATCCTCACTGAACTCGAACTCAATATCCTTCTGCAGTAGTCTAGATAAGGGAAGTGCTACCTTACTGAAGTCCTTAATGAATCTCCTGTAAAAACCTGCATGGCCAAGGAACGAATGGACTTTCCTCACAGAGCCGGGTAAGGTAAACTAGAAATAACTTCCACCTTTGCTGGATCTACAGAAATGCCAGTATTAGACACAACATGTCCTAGTACAATACCTTGTTTTACCATAAAGTGACATTTTTCAAAATTTAATACAAGATTTGTACGGACACATCTATCTAATACTCTAGATAATCCATCTAATCAAAGGCTAAAGGAATCGCCATATACACTAAAATCATCCATAAAAACTTCCATACATTCCTCAATAAGGTCAGAGAAAAGACTCATCATGCACCTTTGGAAGGTAGCTGGTGCATTGCACAAGCCAAAGGGCATTCTCTTGTAAGCATAAGTCCCAAAAGGACATGTAAAAGTGGTCTTTTCCTGATCCTCAGGAGCTATATGAATCTGGAAATAACCTATGTAACCATCTAAAAAAAATAATGTGATTTACCTGACAGGCGATCCAGCATTTAATCAATGAATGGAAGAGGATAGTGATCTTTACGAGTGGCCTGGTTGAGGCGTCTGTAGTCAATGCAGACCCTCCAGGCGTTCTGAACTCTGGTTGCCATGAGGTCTCCATGCTCATTCTTCACTGTAGTGACTCCAGACTTCTTGGGCACCACTTGTACTGGGCTTACCCATTCATTGTCTGAAATGGGGTAGATGATATCTGCCTCCAGTAGTCTGGTCACTTCCTTTTTGACAACCTCTAAGATAGTGGGGTTCAGTCTTCTCTGGGGTTGACGGACAGGTCTTGCTCCCTCTTCTAAAAATATCCTATGCTCACAGACTTGAGGGTTGATGCCTACTATGTCTGCCAAACTCCAACCAATTGCCTTCTTATGCCTCCTCAGCACACTAAGTAACTGCTCTTCCTGTTGAGAAGTGAATTCCCTTGCAATGATAACTGGAAACTTCTGCTCGTCTTCAAGGTAAGCATATTTGAGGTGTGGAGAAAGGGGTTTTAATTCTAACTTCTGATCATGGTCAGGCTCTGGGTTGTATGGAGCTGGTAACAATGGTAAAGCACTGTCATTGTCCTCTGAGAATGTCCCCACACTTGGACCTTGTCCTATGTACTTCTCTTCAAATTCCTCCTGGTGAACTTCTGCCACAGTTTCATCTATAATGTCATACTGGAGGATAGAATTATCCTCCGGAGGATGCTTCATAACTCCATTCAGATTGAAGATTACTACTCGGCCATCTATTTCAAAAGAGTATGTTCCTGAAAAAGCATCTAATTTGAACTTTGAGGTCTTCAGGAATGGTCTTCCGAGTAGGATTAATGATGGCTTCTCTGAGTCATTTTGGGGCATCTCCAGGATATAAAAATCAATGGGAAATGTGAGCCCCTTAATGCCCACTAATACATCTTCAGCAACTCCAGCCACTGTAATAATGCTTTTATCTGCTAACACAAAATGAGCTGCCGACCTTTTTAAGGGAGGGAGCCTCAAAATATCATATATAGACAAAGGCATTATACTCACACATGCTCCTAAATCACACATGCAATCAGAAAATACTACACCACCAATAGTACAATTAACCATACATGGACCTGGGTCACTACAGTTTTCAGGTAAACCTCCCATTAAAGCAGATATGGAACTACCTAAAGGAATAGTTTCTAATTCATTAATTTTGTCTTTATGTATACATAAATCTTTTAGAAATTTTGTATATTTAGGTACTTGTTGAATAACATCAAAAAGAAGAACAGTTACCTCAATCTTTTTGAATATCTCTACCATTTTGGGATCAGGTTCCAGCTGCTTCCTGGGCTTCCTTGCAAGTTGTGGAAATGGAATGGGAGTGGTGTCTTCTGCAGTGTCTGCGCCCTTTGGTGCTTCCTCCTGTGGTTGAATTTCTTCTTTTTCAGCCATGTCCTGTATGTCCTCTTCCTCTTCAACATCTTCTATTTCCACTACCTCTTCAGCTGAGGCGTGTTATGGTGGGCTTGGCTCCTCCTGATTCCTCTCCTACAGTGTGGTTCTGGACCTTAGGGTGATAGCATTAATGCCACCCTTTGGATTGGGTAATGGTTGAGAGGGAATTCCACTGGAGCTCAAAGGCTGGTTATTGGAGTTATTCATTGATCCAATCTGTGAGACAAGAGCTTGCAAAGTAGAGTTCAGACCATTTAGTGTAGCATAAAGGTTATTTTCCATGGTCTGTTGTCTCCGATCAATAGATTGTAGTAAGTCGTTATTAGAAGATGAAGAAGGATAAGTAATTTGAGAGGTCTACTATTGGGTATTCTGTGGTCCTTGGGATTGCCTCAGGTGAGGTGCTCTATAAGGCTGGTTCTGGTTCTGCTGCCAGTTCTTGTTATTATTTCACCTCTGATTTCCCTGATTGTCTCTGCCTCCTCTATTGTTGTTGTCCCTCCAATTCTGGTTAGAATTGTCCTGCCATCCATGGCTGTAATTGCCACCTTGATTGTGCCCTTGGTTGGGGCGGTCATAGAAGTTATGAGTGGCTGCCACGGTGTTGTCTTCCTGCTGGAGCTGCGGACATTCATCAGTATAATGGCTATAATCAGCACAGACTCCGCAAACTCTCTGTGGGACTAACTGTTGGCTTTGCTGTGGTGGAGAAGGTTGAGCTTGCTGAACTTGTTGTTGATTCAATTGCATCTGCTTCAGCAAGTTGGTCATTTCACAGATACTCTGAGTTAGAGCAGCAGTCTCTCTGCTAGAGGATACTTCTGCAACGGTTTTTGAATGGCCTTGTTTCTGCCTGTGATTCCGAGTAGATTCAGCTAAGTCGCTGATCAATTGCCATGCCTCATCAGTATTTTTGTACTTTTTCATAGACCCATTGCTAGCACTTTCCAATGTGGTCTTATCTTGGGGCCTCATGCCTTGTGTGATGTAACCGAGTAACACTATCTTGTCAATCATATAGTGGAGGCATGCTTCCAGAAGATTACTGAAGCGCTCCCAGTATTCATAGAGAGTCTCGGATTCGTCCTGAATAATCATGGAAATGTCTTTCCTTAGTTTATCAGTAACTTCAGCTGGAAAGAACTTTTCCAAAAATTCTCTTCTAAGTGTATCCCAGTCGGATACAGTTGCTGCGGGTTGAGTGTAGTACCACTCTCTTGCCTTTCCCTCAAGAGAAAACGGGAAAGCTTTCAACAAAATTGAAGTTTTATCTGCACCATCACGCCTGACAGTAGAACAGGCTGCTTGAAAATCTCTCAGGTGCTTGATAGGCTCTTGAGCAAGTAAGCCATGAAACTTGGGCATCAAATTGAGCAGTGCAGTCTTTATTTCAAAGTTTGTAGCCACCGCTGGGTGATGCGCTTGAAACGGTTGCATTGTAAAATCAGGGGCTCCAGCCTCCTGGATAGTAACTCTCCTAGGTGCTGCCATGTCACCTACACGTAAATCAATTGAATCAGTAGAACGGGGGCTGGTTTCTTCCTCAAATGACGTTTCAGATCCGCCCTCTGAGAGGACTAACTGCGCCGAGCTTGCCTTATTCGTGAAATAGTTCTTTCAATCTCAGGATCGAATACTGGCAAGCTTGGATCAGGAAGTGAACGCGTCATCTAACGAAAGAAACAAGCATCCCATAGTAGCAAAATAAAATAAAATGCAAATAAATAAATTCCAATCAATAACTTAGCACTCTATTGCAACTCCCCGGCAACGGCGCCAAAAATTGACGTGGCGAAAATTGGCGAGTCAAGAATTGTTATAAGATATGCGTTGCAAGTATAGTTCTTAACCAACCAGAAATCCGCTTATCAATTTAGAAGGGTGTCACAAAAATTAAAATTAAAATACTGGGAGTATGAATCCCAGGTCGTCTCCCAACGAGTTGCAGAAAGGTGTGCTATTTTATTAATCAGATGTTTTCAAAAAGGATTTGAGTTGAATAAACAGGAAATTAAATTAGAGAAATTAAATAATTTAAATAAAATCCTTGACTGGGAGTAGATTAGTTGGAAGCCCTATTCTTGTTGAAGTACTCTCAAGATTAATTGATAATTGTAGGTTGTCCTGTTTAGTTATCCCTTACTAGGTAAGGGAAAGTCAAACAAGTTGGAATGCTACTTCTATTCACAAGTTCCAACCCCATCAATTGAAAGGGATTGGTGTCAGTGACTAGAGGGCAATCCAACAATAAACCCAATTACAATTTTTCTTTTGAGCATTCCAACTCAAGGGTTCCTTTCAATCAACTCCCCATCAAGTTAGGGAACTACTCGCTCATTGTGAATGTAGAATTCATAACATAGGAAAGGGAATTAAAGAAAGACATGATAAATAAAAATCAAAGAAATCAATTAGAAATAAAAATAATTCTTGTATTAATAAATTCTAAAATAATCCAATAGTAAAATTGAGTAAATTAAAGGACATGGAAGAGTAGAGCCAAGTAAAGAAAACGAACTAGAATGACGAAGTCTTGATGAGGTAATAACTCTTCTCAATATCCCAATGCAAAAAGCAATAGAAATAAAAATCCTAAGAACTATGAATGTGTAAAGAGAAAACCTAGAGGAGGAGTAAAACTAGATCTAAAAACTAAAAATTGTGTAGAATGAATGTTGTTGTTGGTTTCCGCATGTTCTCTGGCTCTAGTCTGCTTTTCTGGGCCGAAAACTGGGTCAAAACAGGGCCCAAAATCGCCCCCAGCGAATTATGCAGATTATGCAGGTCGCGCACATCACGCGATCGCGTCATTCATGCGGCTGCGTCATTCGGCGTTTTGCCCTGCCACGCGAGCGCGTCGTCCACGCCTTCGCGTCACTTGTGCTATTTCAATCCGCGCGGTTGCGTGAGCCATGCGGCCGCGTCACTGCGATTTCCTCTCTTTCGCACGGTCGCGCGAGCCATGCGGCCGTGTCACTTCTCACTGGTCATCTCCTCAATTTCTTGTGTTCCTTCCATTTTTGCAAGCTTCCTTTCCAATCTCCAATTCATTAATGCCCTATAAAGCCTGAAACACTTAACACACAGATCACGGCATCAAATGGAATAAAGGAGAATTAAAATACGTAATTAAAAGTCTCTAGGAAGCAAGTTTTCAATCATGTAATAATTTTAGGAAGGAAATATAGATGCATGCTAATCATATGAATAAGTGGGTAAAGATCATGATAAAACCACACAATTAAACACATTATAAACCATAAAATAGTGGTTTAGCAGGGTAATTTTGGGAAGGAAATGTAAATACATGCTAATTTAATGAATAAATGGGTAAAGATTTGATAAAACCACACAATTAAACACAATATAAACCATAAAATAATGGTTTATCACATGCCTGACGCGAACACATGGATTGGAAACTGCACGAGTGACGCGAATGCGTGGACGACGCGCACGCGTGGCAAGGCAAAACGTTGGATGACGCAAACGCGTGGATGACGCGATCGCGTGACGTGTGCGATCTGCAGAATTTACAGAATTCGCTAGGGACGATTTTGGGTCATGTTTTGACCCAGTTTTCAGCCCAAAAAAACAGATTATAGCTGGGGAACATGCAGAGACCAGGAGAGAGATTCACTCCGCATAATTTTTAGTTTTAGATCTGACTTTATTCCTCCTCTAGGTTTTCTCTCTACACATTCATAGTCCTTAGGATTTTGTTTTTATTGCTTTTTGGATTGGGATATTGAGAAGAGTTATTACCTCCGCCAAGACTTCATCATTCCAGTTTGTTTTCCTTACTTGTCACTTACTCTTTCATATCCTTAATTTGTTCAGAATTACTATTGGATTATTTCTTTGAATTTAATAATACAAGAACTATTTTTATTTTTAATTGGTCTTTTTGATTATTATTTATCATGTCTTCCTTTATTTCCCTTTTTTATTTTGTGAAGTTTACATTCATAATGAGCGAGTAGTTTTCTAACTTGATTGGGAGTTGATTGTAAGGAGAACCTTGAGTTGGAATGCTCAAGAGTGAAATTGTAATTGGGTTTATTGTTGGATGGCTCTCTAGTCACTAACACTAATCCTTCCCAAGGGAGAGAATTAGAACTTGTGAATAGAAGTAGACTTCCAACTTGCTTGACTTTCTTCTACCTAGTAAAGGATAACTGAACAGAACAACCTTCAATTATCAATTAATCTTGGGAGAACTCCAACAAGGATAGAACTTCCGATTAATCTACTCCTGGTCAAGATTCTTATTTAAATTACATAAATTCTCTGATTTAATTTCCTGTTTATCAAACTCAAAACCATTTTGGAAAACATCTGATTAATAAAATAGCACATCTTTCTGCAACTCGTTGGGAGACGACCTGGGATTCATACTCCCAGTATTTTAATTCTAATTTTGTGACAAACCTTCTAAATTGATAAGCGGATTTTTGTTGGTTAAGAACTGTACTTGCGATGTATCTCTTATATTAATTTCTCAATCCGCCAATTTCTGCCACGTCAAGCAGCTAACATGTCAAGGTCCACTCCTGAGCTTTTTTGTTGTAGCATCATCTTAACAAGTGATTTTAGTTAATCTAATTCTTTTTACATCACATCAACCTTGTTCTCTAATGTTGCTTTCTCAGTTGCATGTTGCTGCTTAAGGGTGGCAATTTCTTCATTTTTCTTCAACAAAGTTGGTGTGGTAACTCTTCCGTGACATCGCACTCTCCCTGCCTTCTCTTTCCCAAATATGGATCGGAAAGCTCTAATTGCTAATTCTTTAGACTTTTTATTCTCAGCTTGCAAATGTGCCTATATTAATGTGAAGAAAAATAATAGTAATAAAATAAGAGTAATACACAATTGGACTAAAAGCATATATCATTTGACAACATCGAAACAAATAGTAGAGATTAAGAATAATGTCAAGATTCTTTAACTCAACGCAAGCATAAAAGTAACCACAAGTGATGGAAAAATTGCCAAGACACAAGAAATTCATAACCTATTTTAACCAAATTAACTTCTAATACTTACAATAACATCCAGAGTGTCTTCATCCAATGATTTTTCCTTTGTGCTTTGGCGAGTCTCAACAAACATTTCTGCTTGAGTAGGTGGTTCATTATTTTCCTTAGAAGCAGCCTATAGGTCCAATTCAAATAGCATTTACACAGAGTTAAAAGGCACATCATACATACACATACAAATTCACAAAGAATTAAAAATTGTACCAATCTTGCACGTATTCTTACAAAATTTATTGGTCCCTTTCGATGCCTAAATTTCTGTTGTGCCCTATTTTTCTTATTCTTCGCAGACATTTTCTACATAACAAGAGACAAGTATTATCAAAAAATAATCATACTTCACTCATATGTGTATATAATATAATTGCATAAACAATTACACTAAGTTTCACATGTCTTACCTTAACTTTCTCAGTTCTCCAATAAGCAACTAAATTGCGAAAATGACTCTCAGGTATGCTCTTAGGACGATTTTTCAGCATCTCATTAACACATTTGTATGGTAGAAAATGAGTTCGCTTTATTGTGGTCTTATACCTTCTCCAGTTGTCATTGATACGAGCAAGGACCATCCTCTTTCCTTCAGTTGGAATAATGAATTTAGCCTATAAAACACAAATATTATTTGCTAGTAAGAATAAAATACATGTGTACATTTCCAGATACTTTCTAAAAGAAACAAGAGTAAAGTTCTCACTTGAACATATTCCCAAATGGCTTCTTTATCTTTAATCCCCTTTCAATTTGTGTAAATTAATGGACAAAAATCTGAATTCCTTGCCACTATGCCCAAAAATTTGCTCAAGTTGTTTACAGCTTCATCAGTAGGACCAATTGCCTCTCCTTCAGTATCTAGAGTAATTTCTTCTCTATCTTTCAACTGTCTTGCATGAATCTTCAAGCATTGTGTAGGTCCTCATATTTTTTTCACTGTTGTCTCTATACAAAGATACTAATTATATACTATCCCTCTTATTGATTTATAAGATATTTAATTGAAAAAAAAAACAAATTAAAGTAACCTATTGAGTTGAATTTGGTCACAAAACAAAACTAAAGTAACAAATTACCAAATTCAATTCACAAATTGGAATTCAATTAACACAAATTTTTAAAAATTTTGGCAGCATTCTGACAGTAAATAGGACATTTCTGAATTTAAACAAACAGCAAAATCAACCCATATGAACTCACTAGAATCAAATCAGCACTAATTAGGATCAATTTATATGAATTAAATGGAAGCACGCGAAAATGGCAATTAGCAGCAATATAAAAATTAGCATAATAAGGCCATCATCATCATTGCTCAATCAAAAGAAGGCATGAAATCAGCCATTAACAAGGATAAAGCAGCACTATACAATTTGAAACAAAACTACAATAACCATCATTTGTCAATTAAAACAGTTAAAAAAAACCATTCAAACCAGGCATCAATAACAACCAAAAAGTTTAACCTAAATCCACTACAAAAGAGAACATCTCAACCAATCATGAGACTAACAATTTGTATCTAACAAACTATGCAAAGAAGCTTAAGCAATCAATTAATATATTCTTAACAATTAAATGTTCAAACAAATTTAAAAAGATAATATATTAAATGATTTACCTGTAGTGTAGCTCAATGTCTAAGGTAGTCGCAGTTACAGAGAGACCTGCTATTTGATTCTCTTTTTCTGGTTTTAAAGAGACAAACTAAAACAGCAACAAAGAATAAAAATATAAGTAATTCATAACTAGATTTTTTTAACAAAAAATTCACTTTTAAAACCAGTTTTTAGAAATCTTATTTTCAAAAGTGATATGTAACTAAAAAATCAAACAATAGAATTATCAAGTTTAGCAACACAGATATCCAGAACACAATGCACTAACAAAATGTGTTCATCTTCAAATAGATAGCATCATCATATGTTTCTTCTACTACACTCTATCCCCAAGAAAAAATCTAAAACAATTAGTACAATGATGAGTTTTGCTAACTAGAACTCAAATTGATGAACAATGCACAAACAGTTTTTGAACAATACAAATTTGAACAATGCACAAACAGCCAAATACAAATTTCTCTTTCTATCTTATTAGCCAAATAAAACCTCAAAATAGTTTTTGAACAATGCACAAACATCACCACTTTCCTTTCTTCTTCTTAAATCCAACAAAAATACCCAACAGCCAAAGCCCTAACTAAGCAACAGAAAATCAGAGAAGAACACTTACCACAGATGATAACCCACAAACGGCCGATGCAGTGAAGCAGCAGCAGCAAAGAGACAACCCACATATGACAACCCTTTTTTTTTATTTTAAAGAGACAAACTACAACCGTAACAAAGAATAAAAATAGTAATTTTAGTCAATATTCTTAAAATACTTGTTATCAAAAATCAAAAGCAATATTAAAAAGAACACAAAATGAGAACAGCATTTTGAGATAACAAATTACTAAATCAAAATTAGAATAGCACTGTACCAAAAAGTATTTCAATTGAAACTCTTCTCAAATGCCTTCTATAATTGAGGTCCAAAAAATTATTTTGTTAATATAATTTGGCCCACTTTTAAACTAAAGGACTTTTAATAAAGTATATTTAAGTCTGTCAATTGAAGGTCTTTTATATAAAATTTAGTTCTGATGAAGTTTCAGAACAGAACCCATGACCAAAATAAAAAAGATAGGAATGTTGTAACTTTTTGTATAAGAGTGGCAACTGGCATACATGGTAGTGCACTTATGGGTAGCAAGTAGCAACTAGCAAGCAATTATCAGGGTAGTTCAAAGAAGAAAATGATAAATTTTATTATCATTAAACTAATTCAAATGAAAAAAAAATAATCTATTCCATCAAATATTTTAAATAATAAATATTTATCCTGATTAATTGAGGCATGTAGGAAGAATAGTAGAATTTATGCTTATCTCTAAGTCAAATAGTTGGAATACGCATGAAATTCCTCTGTTAAAGTATATTTAAGTCTGTCAATTTAAGGTCTTTTATATAAAATTTAGTTCTAATGAAGTTGCAGAACAGAACCCATGACCAAAATAAAAAAGAAAGGAGTTTTGTAACTTTTCGTACAAGAGTGGCAACTGGCTTGCATGGTAGTGCACTTATAGGTAGCAAGTAGCAACTAGCAAGCAATGATCAGGGTAGTTCAAAGAAGAAAATGATAAATTTTATTATCATTAAACTAATTCAAATAAAAAAATTTATCTATTCCATCAAATATTTAAAATAATAAATATTTCTCCTGATTAATTGAGGCATGTAGGAAGAAGAGCAAAATTTATGCTTATCTCTAAGTCAAATAGTTGGAATAAGCATGAAATTCCTCTGTTATCCCAGATGAAACCAACCAATATAAAAAGCAGTCCACAACTCACTGAAATAATAACATTATACAACAAGGCTAAAATAAACAAAGCAGATAAATAAAATAAAAAATAAAGGGGTAAGTAGTGTTTTGGTCCCTAAAGTTGAGCGTGAAAATCGAAATCGTCCCTCATCTAATTTTCAATTTAGAATCGTCCTTAACATTTTTTTCGTATTAAAATCGTCCTTTTAATTTTTTTGGACAAAAATACCCTCACCACTACCAACACAATTACCTCCACCACCACCATCACCACCAACACCAACACCAACACCAACCAATACCAACACCAACACCAAGACCAAGAACAAGAACAAGAACACCAAACATGCAACAGCAACAACACCAAACAACACCAAACCAAGAAGCAGAAACAGTGACAACAGAAATCATCAAACACAGCAGCTCCGTTAGCAATTTCCAGCACCAGTTTCCATGGCAGCAACAGTGACAACAGAAAACGGCCTCCTCTCCTTTCCGGTTTGTGATTCCAGTGGCGGCAGCAACATTCTCGAAACAAGACAGAATTAGAATGAGTAACGGAAACCTCCGACCAGTTCCAGCGGCGGACTTCATTCACGGCGATGGCGACGAAGGTCACAAACGACGGCGGCGTGGAGCACAGCTCCTTTTCTTCTCGGTGGTGACCCTAACTCTCGCGTTTCTCTCCTTTCTGTCGGCGACGGTGACGGCGACGGCAGCTCCAAGCTTCGCCGGCACCAGCACCGGCGCCGTCCCCCTCCCCCTCCCCCTCTTCCTTTCCCCTCCCCTCCCCTCCCCTCCCCCTCTTCCCTTCCCCTCCCCTCCCTTCCCCCTTCGTATACCCTTTTCTTCCCCCCTCCCCTCCCACGCGTTTTCTCCCCCCCAACACGCGTTTTCTTTTTTTTTTAATTTTATAACTTTTATTATTAAAATAGGAATAGGGATAGTTTAGGAATAACATAAAAAATTTTATTAAAAAGGACGATTTTAATACAAAAAAAAACGTTAAGGACGATTCTAAATCGAAAATTAGATGAGGGACGGTTTCGATTTTCACGCTCAACTTTAGGGACCAAAACAATACTTAACCCAAAAATAAACAATTGAGAAACAGCGATATAGAAATTACTCTATAATCCTCAATAAAGAGTTATTGGGAATCCACCATAGAACACCTCACAGAAAGCAGAGAAACAGAACCATAATGCCACCGAATACACTACTCGCAGATAATAAAAGTTTTGCTACCTTAAATAACAGACTAACCTAAGCCCCAGGTTCATTTCACAAGTACGCAGTCCAAATTCAAACCAGAACAGAAAATCGGTCAACATTCAACCCTCATCTTGCTCATGTTCACAAACATCACCACTTTCCACAGCCAACAAAAATACCTGATGAGCGGATAATTTATACGCTTTTTGGCATTGTTTTTACATAGTTTTCAGTATAATTTAGTTAGTTTTTAGTATATTTTTATTCGTTTTTAATTAAAATTCACTTTTCTGGACTTTACTATGAGTTTGTGTGTTTTTCTGTGATTTCAGATATTTTCTGGCTGAAATTGAGGAACTTGAGCAAAAATCAGATTCAGAGGTTGAAGAAGGACTGCAGATGCTATTGGATTCTGACCTCCCTGCACTCAAAGTAGATTTTCTGGAGCTACAGAACTCCAAATAGTGCGCTCTCAATTGCGTTGGAAAGTAGACATTCAGGGATTTCCAGCAATATATAATAGTCCATACTTTGATTAAGGATAGATGATGTAAACTGGCGTTGAACGCCAGTTCCATGCTGCGTTCTGGAGTCAAACGCCAGAAACAGGTTGCAAAGTGGAGTTAAACGCCAGAAACAGGTTACAAACTGGCATTCAACTCCAAGAAAGACCTCTACATGTGTAAAGCTCAATGCTCAGCCCAAGCACACACCAAGTGGGCCCCAGAAGTGGATTTCTGCATCATTTACTCAATTCTGCAAACCCTAGTAACTAGTTTAGTATAAATAGGACTTTTTACTATCTTTGGAAAAAGCTTTTGATTAGTTTTATGCTATCTTAGACTTTTGTGAGGGCTGTCCATTCGGCCATGCCTGAACATTTATCACTTGTGTATTTTCAACGGTAGAGTTTCTACACACCATAGATTAAGGTGTGGAGCTCTGCTGTTCCTCAAAGATTAATGCAAAGTACTACTGTTTTTCTATTCAATTCAACTTATTCCACTTCTAAGATATTCATTCGCACTTCAATATGATGGATGTGATAATCGTGACAGTCATTATCATTCTCAAATTATGAACGCGTGCCTGACAACCACTTCCATTCTACTTTAGATTGAATGGATATCTCTTGGATATCTAATACAGGGGACCGAGTCTGTGTTATTAGTGTCTTCGTGGTATAAGTTAGAACCCATGGACGGCCATTCTTGAGAATCCGAAAAGTCTAAACCTTGTCTGTGGTATTCCGAGTAGGATTCAGGGATTGAATGACTGTGACGAGCTTCAAACTCGCGAGTGCTGGGCGTAGTGACAGACGCAAAAGGATCAATGGATCCTATTCCAGTACGATCGAGAACTGACAGATGATTAGCCATGCAGTGACAGCACATTGGACCATTTTCACTGAGAGGACAGGTGGCCATTGACAACGGTGATGCCTAACATATAGCTTGCCATGGAAAGGAGTAGGAAGGATTGGATGAAGACAGCAGGAAAGCAGAGGTTCAGAGGGACAAAAGCATCTCTATACGCTTATCTGAAATTCTCACCAATGAATTACATAAGTACCACTATCCTATTTTATATTTTATTTATCTTTTACTTATCAATTCATAAAATCCGTTGAATCCGCCTGACTGAGATTTACAAGGTGACCATAGCTTGCTTCAAGCCGACAATCTCCGTGGGATCGACCCTTACTCACGTAAGGTTTATTACTTGAACGACCCAGTGTACTTGCTGGTTAGTTGTACGAAGTTGTGAAACAGAATTAAGAACATGAACGTGCGTATTGAGTTTTTAGCGCCGTTACCAAGGAAGAAATGATCACGATTTCGCACACCAATACCCAATAACCAATCAAGCCCTAACTAAGCAACAGAAAATTAGAGAAGAAGACCACTTACCACAGATGACAACCCACAAACGGCCAATGCAGCAAAGCAGCAGCAGCAAAGCACAATCCACAATCAGCCAAGACAGTGAAGTAGAAGCAGCAAGGTAGAAGCAGCGAAGCAGAAGCAGAACAGGGGAGAAGCAAGGACGCCGTGGAGAAGCAGTAAAGCCTCGGAGAGGGGAGAAGCAGCGACGCCACGGAGAAGAGAGACTCCGCGACGCTGGGAAGAAGGAGGCAGCGATGATTCGGGAAGAACGCAGCAACAATGATGGTGCGACGATGGTGACTTGCGATTTGGGGCTTCCTGGTGACTTGCGATGATGGTGCGATTTACGGCTTCATAGAGAGCTGCGGTGCGATGACGTCTCTGATTCTGATGGCGTGGGTTAGGGTTCGGTACGGTGGAGGGAGGAAGAGCGTTCTTCGCTCTTTGGTTTCGAAGAGAAGATAAGGGCTTTCTTAGTTTCGTTTTGCTGTATTCCTTTATTAATTAGGAAAAAATTAATAATCAATAATAGATATGTAATATTTATTTTAAAATTATTTTAATTTTATTTCTTTATATTAATATTTATTATATATTTATAATAAAAAATATATAATATTTATTATAAATTTATTTTAGCTTTATGTGTTCAAAATATAATATTTTTTATATATTTATAATAATATATAATATTTATAATAAATTTATTTTAATTTTATTTTTTTAAAATAATATTTTTTATTTATTTATAACAATAGTTTTTTAGTATTTTATAAATTCAATATTTATAGAAAAATAGTTTCAATTTATATAATTATTTGAAATTATTTTTATTAGTATTGTTTAATTTGTATAATTATTTAAATAATATTAAAAAATAATTGTTTCATAAATAATTGTTGTAATGGTTGTAAAACCGTTCTTTAAAATAGTTAAAGAGAACGGTTTTATTTTATTACTATAGCATAATGAAAAAATAAACTTCAACAGCAATACTGTAAAAATCGTTGTCTAAGACTATCTAATGGAACGGTTTTAAAGTGTAGTATTTCGGCAACGGTTTTAATGCGTTTCTTTTGTGCAATTCTTTAAACAACAATAAAAAATCGTTGCTTAAAGTCAAATCATGGTAACGGTTATAAAACTATTCTTTAAAATAGTCAAAGAGAATGATTTTAATTTGTTGCTATAAATTGATAAAAAATTAAATTCAACAGTAACACTTTAAAAAACTGTTGTCTAAACCTTTCAATTGAATTATAATTAAATTAATTAGACTAATAAATCAATAAATGAATGACTAAAGTAGTTCGATAACCGACTCAATATTCAATTCTCAAAAACTTGGGTAAGACACCTAGATGGATATCCCAATACAATTAGCAATATAAAAGAGAAAAGTATGTTTGGTCTCTGGTGCTTCATCATTGCCATTAAACTTGTCTCTAGTTTCATATTCTAACAAAGCCCTAAATTATCTCTCCTCTCACTCGTTTCTACTCATCAGAAGTAGAATGGCAGGATCATCCACCTCTGCAATAAACAGAAGGTACGTACCAAATAAGAAACAATATCTTCTTTCAAATTAATATTAAGTTTGCGTTGTGTTTCATATCATCATATGTAAGAATAGTAGCATATACTACAACGTTTCTCAACTCATCCATGACATAGAACTTTAATTTCTGCCTCTTATTGCTTGCAAAAGCTTAATTTATGATCTTATCCCCCCCAAAAAAAAAAAAAACCTCTTGTTGTAACAATGAAATAGGTTAGACTTTTTTTAATTACTTTCAATTCAAGGGCAAAACTAGGTGGAATATTAAAAAATGACCAAAAATTAATTTCATCATAAATAAAATTTAAATAAAAATTTTAAGGAGATTAAATTAAAATTTAGGGGATACTATGAGGTTCCGCCTCTGTTTCAGTTTAGAACTATTTTTTATTAAGAAAAAGAACCTCCAAAAATTTGATAAAATAAAAAAGTAAAAATAATTTTATATAATTATTTTTAAAATCCGCAACTATTTTTTTTTAGAATCAATTTATACCTATTTTTTAATTTATACCAATTTTTAATTATTTCAATTTACATCTATTTTTTTATTTACAGTGCACTCAATAAATTCTTTTATAATTAATCTTAAAAGAGAATTAAAAATGGAATTAAAAGAACTTCTTTTTATATCGTTTTATATAATTCTTCTTAAAATCTACAACTTTAAATTTTGTTTTATTCTCAAACTTTATTTTTTAAAAATCCTTAAAAAATTGAATTTGAAGAGTACTAATTGTATAATAGTGATATGCAACATTATAACAGTTTTTTAATTTAATCCAACCAAAAATCACTCTATAAAAATCTTAGGACCATTTTTAACATTAGTCTTATTCATTAAATTCAACAACTTTTTGTAAAATCCACCATGACCCAAAAACGATGTGTTACACCACTTTCTTTCCCATTCTAAAATTAATTTGCGACAAGTTGATACCGCTGCTTAATTCAATTTCATTATTCCAAAAATGATTTCTTTTTATCAATTTGGTGTGTCAATTTAGGCACCTCGGTGAGATTCCAACTCTTTTCCTGTCGATAGCAAGATCCTACTTTGTCGTATTCCTCATTTAATTGTTTCCCCTCATGACTCATGTATATTACAAGACTCTAGCAATAACAGCCGTTTGATTGGAAGTTGAAGGCCACTCAAATAAATACACCTAAAACGTCTTTTTTTAAAGATATTTTTATGTTGTGTTTTAATTGGTTTCTGTATAATTTATTCGGTGTTCCTCATCACATATTATTGAATTCCTCAAAAGATTTTCTTTCCAGAAATAATAAAAAATATTTAATTTAGACTAAAACAAAAAAGGTAATAAATTAACTATTAGATTTTCTTTTTTTAAAAGATTATTTACATAAAAAATATATCACATTCATCAATATATATATATATATATATATATATTATAAACAAGCTCTTAAAATTTTTATAAATAAAAAAATAATTAATTTATATTCGTACAATATATAAAATAATTACTATATTATTATTATATTATATATTAAGATTCACTAATTTAAATTTTTTTTTTATTTTTAATATAAGCATTAGAAATAAATAAAATTTTTTATAACTAAATGTAGTGTAACAAAATATATATAATATTAATTAGTTCTTAAAAAATTCTAAAAAGATAGTTTCTTTCATTTTAGTAAAATAACTATTTATTAAAGTAGACAAATTAATTATTTTCTTCTCATATACAATTTTTCTAAGACATAAAAGTAATTAATTAGGAGATTGGTTAAGATAATTAAAGTCACTATTTCATTAAATTTTTAATTTAAAAAAAAATTCTAGTTAATTTTGGTATAGAAATTTCGAATTTGAAAACATTAATAAAAATTATGTTGAATTTTGATTTATTTGATTCTCATTTAAATTAATCACTACATAAGTTAAAGTTCTGTTTTGAAGTTATGTTCGAGCTTTAATCTGATTTTTAAAGTTTAAATTTACTTAGTTTGATTTTTTAACTTAGGTATCCGTGACTCATATTAGGGTTTTAAGTGTTTAATTGAAAAAAAAAATAAGGTAAAAAAATTTCAATTATCACATCAAACAGTCGCTAAAATGTATAATGTAACAGTCGTTAGTCCATCTCAGCATGTCGTTAACGATTTTGTGAGACAATGACAAAAATAAGATTAGGAACCAATGTGAGTTATAACTATTAAGTTGGGAGACTAAATTGAGTAAATCGAAATTTTTGAAATTATATTGAAACATAGTTGTTAGAACTGAACCAGTGATCGAACCGGTCAAGCTACTGGTTCATTGGTTTATTGGTTCAACCGATAAATCACTGGTTGAACTGATAAAACCGGTCTCACGTAAATATAAAATATAAAATAGTTAAAAACTTAAAATTAAAATTTTAAATACATATCTTCACTAACATTTTATGAAGAATCAAGTCTCAACTTCTAAAAATAACTAATATAAAAAAATCATAAAATTTTAATACTACAATAGTATCTTATTTTGACACAATAAAAAAATAATTAATTCACAAAGCCTATCATCTAACTATAATATCAGTAGATTTTAACACTATCATCAAAACAAATAACCTTAATCACAATACTAGCAATAAAATAGATCAAGTAAATTAATAAATTTTTAGTAAAATTTATATTTATATTAATAATGGTATATAATTAAAATATAATTAATTTTAAAAATAGAAAAAACAAAAATTAAATTAAATTAGATATTTATGTATACTATATAATTAGTATTTGTCAAATATATTATTCAAAAGTGCAATGGCTAAGTGGCAAGTAGAGGTTGCTTTTGCTCCAAGGTTCTTGGTTCGAGCTTGTGGAGACATTTTAAAAAAATTTTCAAGTTGACCAGTTCGGTTAGACCGATTTACACCGGTTCTTATCGGTTTGCACCGGTTTTATTTCTTAAACGGTCCAAGGAGTAAATCGAACCGAACTAGGGTTCGGTTCTAGTCCAGTTCACTAGTTTTTCGGTCGAACCAGCCGATCCAGTTTTTACAAGTATGGATTCAAATACGAACATAATTTCAGAGACCAATAAGTATTATCTCTTTGTTGACAATTAAGTTATTTTAATGGTAATTAAGATCTAATAATGGTTTATAATAAAAGAAGCATTCTTTTGCAACAATGAACCTATAGTAGTAGTTAGGGGTGTTTATAGATTAGATCATATCCATATAAATCCACAGTATTTATCCGTATCTGATCTGTAATTTGAGGATATGATCTGATCTGTAAGATGATCGGATTGGATCGAATCGGATCCACACTCTAATCAGATAGAAGTAAATATGTTTACAAAAGTAAACAAAAAAAATTATTGACTTTTTTTATAAAATAATTTTTTTTATTTTTTTTATTTTATATATGGATATATTTGATATCTGATCCAAACATAAAAAGTGCAAATATCGAATTTGATCTAATGAGTTTAGTACGGATTGGATCGAAATTTCAGCCATATCCCATCTGTAAACACCCCTAGCAATAATAACTAAAAAATTATAATAATTATATTTTTAACTAAGAGGAAGTGCAAAAAAAAGTACTAAATACAAGAACATTTAATCAAAAATTAAAAGAAAATTTTACTTTAAAACAGTTGGACTTTTTTTGCTCATATATATATATATATATATATATATATATATATATATATATATATATATATAATTGTTTTATATATCACACAAATATAAACGTTTTTTTATATGATCTTAAGAAAAGTTTTGTAAATTCCTAACCTTGTTATCGATTTTTGTAGTGTTAGCCCTCATATTATCAATTTGATTCATATGTAATTCGGATGATAAATTATTTGGTGACGTACTTTCTTTTTTACTGTGATATACTTGTTGTTTTTTATTATTATTATTATTATTATTATTATTATTATTATTATTATTATGTACATTAAAAAATAACAGGCCAAATTATTGCCATAACATAATAGAAGTATGGAAGTTTATCATTCTTCTCTAATGGAGGAAACAAAATTCTTTTCAATGGTTTATTTAACGTTTAGTAGAATAAAAATAAATATTATTAGAATAATTTTAGTACGAGTTTAATATTTTTATTCATCATAAAATATTTATAGAATTACTCGTAGATAAATTTTGGAAAAAAGAAAAAAAAAACATTATTTTTAATTTTATTTTTAAATAAACTTTATTTTTAATTTTAAAATAAATTTTATTTTTATTTTTTAATAACATTAATTTTTTACCCTAAATAATTATTCAATTATTTTTTAATCATATATAAATAAATTATTCTTAATAAGTCAATTATCTTTTTTAAAAAATAATTAATTATTAAAATAATTAAACTTTTCACAACAAAAATAATAAAAAAAATTATGAACGAAAAAAATTAACTATCTTGATAATTTTTTGTATTTTTATTCATATTTTAATTATAAACATAAATATAATTTAATTATATTATTTATGAAATGTGACTATAGATGTAGATAAAATTTAGTTATATTACTTATATATAGTTTCATTGTATTGTATTGCTTATAAAGTTAGATTATAATTATGACAATAGAATTGTTCTTGTATTTTTATATGTGTGACTAATTGGTGGTGTTAAAATATTACTCTTAATTATAAATAAGGTTTATAATTTAAAAAATCAAAGACTCAATTAAAAAGATATGAAAAAATGATATTAAAATATTCTAACTCTTTAAAATAAAAATATTCAAAATTTAATTAAAAATTATTTAAAATTTAAACTCAATAAAAATTTATATTCAATGTGTTTTGTATTAAATATATTTAATAACCTATTATATCATATTGGTTGAAATTAGTTTTTATAATATTAATTTTTTAATAACATTTTATTAAAAAAAAATCATCTTTTCAAAATTTTTTAAGAACTAATTAATATTATATATATTTTATTACACTACATTTAATTATAAAAATTTTATTTATTTCTAATGCTTATATTAAAAATAAAAAGAAAATTTAAATTAGTGAATCTTAATATATAATATAATAATAATATAGTAATTATTTTATATATTGTACGAATATAAATTAATTATTTTTATATTTATAAAAATTTTAAGAGCTTGTTTTATATATATATATATATATATATATATATATATATATATATATATATATATATATATATATTTTGATGAATATGATATATTTTTTTATGTAAATAATCTTTTAAAAAAATCTAATAGTTAATTTATTATCTTTTTTGTTTTAGTCCAAATTAAATATTTTTTATTGTTTCTGGAAAAAAAATCTTTTGAGGAATTTAATAATATGTGATGAAGAACACCAAATAAATTATACAGAAACCAATTAAAACACAACATGAAAACATCTTTAAAAAAAGACGTTTTAAACGTATTTATCTGAGTGGCCTCCTTGTAAGTTTTAACAAAAAATAATAACGAGGGAAATAATATTGACATTTATAAATTCGATATAGTCAATTTATTTTTTTAAGTTATTGTTTATTTTATTATTTTAACTATTTAGAAAAAATAACACCTCCTCCTTCTTCTATTTATAAAATATATACTCTTTTTTTTCTTTAAGATTAAAATACTATACACTTTATTCCAATAATTAACATCCTATCCATAATCATATATCTATTAGAGATAATTATTTAATTGATTCAAATAATAATATATTTATTATTTTTGTAATAAATTCAAATATTTTATATTATGTAATAAAATATTAAAATTAAATAAAATTTATTACAATAATAAATATATTTATATTATTATTATTTGAATTAACTAATATATTTTCATTAATTTATATGTAATTATAATGATTATGAATCAATATTTTAATAAAATAGGATAAAATATATGTGATTTTAATTTCATAAAAAATATATATTTTATAAATAAAAAAGAGAAGGATATTTTTTTATTTTTTGTAATAACTAAAAACTTTTTATGATAAAAAGAATTTAAATAGTATCTATTTCGTACTAATGATTTGGGTTTGGGATTATACCTAATGATGGAGTATTTTTTTTCTTTTAAACTTTTTAGTTTTCGTGATTCTGTTAAGTAGGTGTTAGTCCCAGTACATTCTTTCCTCTATCCTAATGTTAACATTTACTCATGTAATTCAAAAATAAAGAGATGAATTTCACCTTACTCTATTTTTATTCTTAAATAGATTAAGTAAACTTTTATAAGCACTAAAGCATTTTTTAATATAATATTCCATCTTTCTCATATTTCTTGGTCCGCACAGCGGCTGCAAACTATATTGTATTGTATTACTTTGATAATTGTGAACAACTGAACATGTTGTAGGTAGTGATGAGTGACATATAGAAAACACTCGGTTGTGATGATCGAGGTTATGTCAGATTAATTAAATAAATTTTAATAATGGAACTGATTTAAATTATTAAATTAACTTTACCAGCATTGGATTGGAAAGTTGTGGAATAAACGGTAAGCAGCTTAGTTTAATTTGTGGGGAGAATGATACAAATTTAAACTTTGACAATTCTATTTATTAAAAGAAAGAATAAATTTAATTACTCAAATTTCCGAAATTATAAGAGCATTATTGCATTGCTTAGCTTCCTACAATTACAAAGAAGAAAATAATTTTATGTAAATTTACATCTAATATGCATGATTTATAGTATTTATTTGTATCCTATTTAAAATTTACATATATGATCTGATTTGTAAATTTATCAGATCGACTCTAATTTGATCCGCAGATAAGTAAGAATGAATAACAAATTTTAGATAATATCTACGAATTCAATCCGTAAATTTAAATAAACAATGTAAATAAAAATATATATACAATATAAAACCTATTTCTCCTCTCCTCCTATTTCGATTGCACTTTCTTCACATCACTTCTTCTCTTCCGTCCTCAACGATACCATCGCCAATTCTCTGTTGCAGCCATGCCAGAGTGTTGCTTGTCATTGGTGTTGCTCATTCCTCACTCCTCTTCCTCGATCGGTTCCTCCAAAGAAGTTGAAGATTCCTCACTCTCAGTTTTCATAGCTTGCTGCTTTTTTATGTTCATCGCTAGTTCTCTGCTTTTCTATCCTTCACTTCTTCAGTTTTTTGCTACAAGAAAATTATTGGATACTATCGAATTTATTGATGGATTTACCAAAAAAATCTTATGATAATCTGTTTATTATCAGATTTAGCGACAGATTAAATTCGACGAAATAAACCTCTTCGATAATTATTTACCGGTGAATTTTTTTGTCCGCCGCTAATTATCGACGGATATTTTCTGCCGGTAATTATTTGCCGTCGAATTTATTCCTCGGTAAATTCGATGGCAATATATTATTTGCTAATAATTTAATTAATAACTATCGGTGGATTTAACCGACGGTAAATCCGCCAGTAAACTTAACTCTTTTTTTTTAATACTAACAATTAACTAATTTATCGTCTATAACATCAACCATACATTATCATAAATTAAGCCAATATAATAATTAAATCAAACACCAATTCATATTCAATAAAAATTTCATTATCAATAATCTCATAATCATTACAGCAATTTGTGATGCAATTGCATAACATCGCTATGAGCAAATAGAAATTATATGTAGATACTAATGATTTATCTAAATTTGTAGTATCTCACCCTATAGATATTCAAGAGAAACTAATACTAAAGTTATTGGGAGCAAGAAAATTTTTATATAAAAAATTTAACATTCCAATCATAACATCATGAACAAGGCAACAAAAACAATCTCTCAAGAATGGAATCTGACATTTGAAAGCATGTCATCAAACTTCTTCATAGCTTGAACCTGAAGAAAAAGAAAAACCAAATAGTTTAGTTCCAGTCTCAACAAATTATAAAATAAACAATATTTGAAAATCATTGAGCATGGCCAAAAATGGATAAGTGCATTATGTTCATGATATATGCACATAACTGATTACTTTAGCACATTATAATAATTCAATATTTTTTTATATTGTAGCTTTTTTACCTAAAAAATAATCTAACAAAAAAGAATGAAAATGGATTTTGTAAGCATACAATTTTAGAATAGGATGCATATCTCAAGAGTATAGTTCAATAAAATATTCAATCTTAAACCCTGAGTGTAATACAAGTGAATGGTAAATTATGCAGAAACTTTAAAATATAAAATTGGCTACAAATAGCTCTGGTAACAATAAAATTGATCTACAGATTCTTTGAATGGCAATGGCAAATTGATAGCTACAAGGGTGAACTAGCATTATATATTTGCAATATAAGTAACACTACCTTGTGCATCATCGATAAAGATACCATCAATTCTTCCTTCTTTTGAAAGAAATTAAATAAATGTCAGAGAGTATGTAAGCATTGCTTAATTAAACTTCATTTCAAGTAGCTATTCTTTTAACAAAGTTAAATTCACACCTTCAAATTTAAAACATAAATGCTGAAGAGTGAGCATTGCCTAATTAATTCAAAAAGGAAGGCATAAAAAAGATAACCATTTCATTTAAGAGTGTGATTTTATAAATCAACATACAAATACAATGTTATTTTACACAAACCATGGACAAAACCCATTTGTGCGCCAAATAATTTCAGATTTATGAAACCAATTCTTTTTTCTTTTGATTCTCAAAATATCCACAAAATCTAAAATTGTTATCATAGTCATAAATCTCAAACAAAAGCAATTCACCAAAAGTGACAAGGTCATACTTTTGGGACAACTGTGGAAGAAAGAAAAAATAGACACTTATGGGGAGCTAAAACAATAACACAAACAACAAGTAGGAGTGTCAGCGACACAACCAGTAGCAACAGCAACTAGTGAACAGAGTTTCTGATGAGAAAAAATTAAAAAGATGTGCAACAACAACACGAACAAAGGCTCAGCAAAATAGAACTTTTGGTGAGAAGCATACACGATGGGTTTAGGTTTTCATTTTGCGCCATTAGAGTTTATTTAAATAAATTACAAAAAAAAATAGGGAGAGGGAGAGAGAGGACAACCTACTAGAGGGAGGAAGGAGGCAGTTCCGGCGACAAAGGGAAAGTGGCGGCAGCAGTGTGCGAGAGCAACAAAAATGGCGGCGACAAAGCGACAAAAGCGGTGCAAGGAGCATCAGTCGAGTCCACGCTGTCTTTGGATGTTGGTGGTGGTCGCCGACGCTAGCAGAGGGGCTGGCAGAGGTAGCTTGGGGGAGAGAAAGAGAGAAAGAGTAGTTCGAAAAAATGAGGCGGAGTGGGTTTGAGATTCAAATTTAGGGCGAATATTACCATTGATAACACTTTGCGAGTGACCAAAACGTAGCGTTGGACTAATTAAGGTTATCATTGTATTTATCTGTCGGTAATATTCTCCCTAATTTTTTTTCTTTTGTCCTCTAATTATTACTGGTGAATTTACCATCGAAAAAAGAATCTGTCGATAACTATTTTACCCAACAAATTTATTGCCAAATCCACCGTAATCCTGCCGCTAACTTCCAATGCTAAATCCGAGAAAAATTTTGACCTTCCAATGTTAAATCCGACAAAAATTTTGACGATATTTAATATTTTTCTTGTAGTGTTTTCAGCTCGTCACCTCGTTCTTTGCCATGCGCGAAAGCTCGTGCGCTTTCCTATGTTCATCATTAGTTCTTGCTTCTCTTTTATGTAGATCTAGTTCCAATTTGACAGGTCTCCTTTATCTAGTTCTATAGTTTTGTTTGATTTTCTGCTTTCTTATTCTCTAGTCCCTGCATTCAATTACTAGTTTGATGGTTTAGCTTTCTCAATAATTTTGTACTTATGTTTCAATTTAGTTAAATTTTTTACTTTATTTTAAGAGTACAAAATTAAAGATATTTCTCAAAGAAAGGTTAAAGATTATTTTTCTATTTTTTTAAATAATATTCGATTCAATCTAATAAATTATGTGTGGATTAGATCGAGATTTTTATTGATGTCTGCACTTATATGATCTACAAATATTTTTAAAAGCAAATTTATCATTAATTCTATAGTCTTCAATTCAAATTTTCAACAAATAAAAATTACATGTTAAAAGAAATATAATCACAATTTTAAATTAATTAAATTTTTCATAATAAAATAGAATGAATATTAAAGACATAAAATAGGTACCTTATTATTTTTACCATTTCAAAATAAATCATTAAATATAATAAAAGAATTAAGAGAGACAAATGTATTCTTAATATTATATATCTCTCTATTAATTTTTCTATTCTTCTAACTTTTTTTTTAGTTGTTAATAGAAAATATAATAGATAAAATCAATTAATGACTTTTTAAAATTAAAAAAAGAGGGGATTAATATATTATCTATAATCATTTTATATTTGAGTTAATACTAACAAATTTTTCTTCGACTTATATACAAAATAAGCACTAGCATCATTTCTTCATTTAAAAGTAAGAATTTACATCTTAAAAATATTTTTCTTATATAAGATTGCTTCATCATCATTATTATTAACATCCTCAATCTTTATTGATTTTAATTTTATTTTATACAAAATTACTTCATTATTACTATTAACATCCTCAATCTTTATTGATTCTAATTTGTGAACCTGCAAAAAGAATAATAAAAATTTCACAACACTATTTTTATGTGTATCACTCAAATTAGGACACTTATATTTACATTCAATTTATAATTTTTTTTTGAGTTTATCACTCTTACCTTTTTTCACTCTTGAATTATTTTATACAAGTTGCTCTTTAGAAATAAAAAAAAGGACTAAAATAAGATAATCTTAATAATGAAACTTTTAATTATTTGACAAGAAAAGAAAAACAAATTAAAGACACAATTATAATCTCAATCCTAATTGATACTCTAAAGTACGTAACAAATCTGAAAATATTTGTATACTTAAAAATTGAAATCAATAATCTTGTTAATTGTATGACCTTCTCCTCATTTTTTTTTTCTTTTTGTTATACTACACTTTTTTAGAACACTACCTCATTTTTTTGTTTTTTTTTAATTCTCCACTTTTTCTTTTTTTTTCTTTTCCTTAATTTTTGATTTTTTTAATATCACTCTAAAAAAAATTACAGAAATAAAAGATAAAGCATATGACTCTTAAATTAATTCTAACTAGCTAATTTAAGTCATATTTGATTTTATTAGATTAGATTTAAATATTAAACCACCAAAAATTTGCTAATTAAATTAAATCAAATTTAATCTTCATAGATTAAATAAATTTTGATTAAAATTTTAAACTCCTAAAAATACTATAAAACAAATCAAAATCAAATAAAATCTTTTAATAAATTCTAAAAATCAAACTTAAATCTAAACTATTCTATTTGAAATTTAAACAGAAAAAAAGAAGTCTAATCTTAAAGTAATTCTAAAATTTTAACTAAATCCAACTAACTTAGAGACAATTTATATATAGAAAACTTTTCATAATTATTTGTAATAAAATTGTGAAAGAATAGGAAAATAAAAGAATTGTGAAAGAAAAAGATGAAGAAATTTTATTGATTGTTGATTGAATGAATTGTAAACTATAAAGGTAAAATTAAGTATATATAGAGTATTGGCCTATGAAAGATAAAAGTAGATAAAGATAAGATATAGATAAAGATAAAGATAACTATAAGATAAGATAAAGATTAAATTATCATTTAATTTGTGTATTCTGTTGGGCTGAATTTGTGGGCCGTGAGACGTCTTTATTGTTGTCATGGGCTAAGGTGGAAGAGTGGTTTAATACGCCCCCGCAAGCTGGAGGATGAAAGATGTCAAGAACACTAAGCTTATTCAGATTAAGATGGAAGGGTTGAGGAGACAAAGGCTTGGTGAAGATGTCAGCTAGTTGCCCAGAAGAGGGAATTGGGAGAAGTTTCATCACTCCAGCTTGAGCTTTTTGTCGAACCAAGTGACAATCAACCTCTAAATGTTTGGTCCGTTCATGAAAAACCGGGTTAGCAGCAATATGAAGAGCACTCTGATTATCACAATATAAAACTGGTGGGCGGATAGGAGAGATGCGTAAAAATTGTAACACATTTAGTATCCATTAAAGTTCACAAGTTGTGTTGGCAAGTGCACGATATTCTGCTTCCGTGGAAGAGCGGGCAACGGTGGTTTGTTTCTTGGTCTTCCAAGAGACTAAAGAACTGCCTAAGAAGAAATAATAACCTGTTAAAGACCGTCGAGTGTCAGGACATCCGGCCCAATCAGAGTCACTGAAGCCGAGAAGCTAAATTTCTGATTCCCTTGGAAAGAAAAGTCCTTTGCCGGGACTAGTTTTCAGATATCGTAACACATGCTTGGCAGCTTGAAGATGAGATTCCGTAGGAGATGCCATGAATTGACTTAATTGTTGAGTGGCATACATGATGTCTGGTCGAGTAGTGGTGAGATAGATAAGACGGCCAACCAAACGACGATATACAAAAGGGTCGGATAGCAAGGGACTTTTGTCTTGATATAGTCTTGTGGTACTATCCATTGGAACAGAGGCAGGTTTAGCACCTAATAAACCAGAATCCTCCAAAAGATCAAGACAATATTTTCTCTGAGATAAGCAAATTCCCTTCTCTGATTGAGCAACTTCAATACCCAAAAAATATTTTAATGGGTCCAAGTCTTTAATTCGGAAGTGTTGGTGTAAAATAGATTTAATGGCAGCAAGTTCAGAAATGGAATTACCAGTCAGAACAATGTCGTCAACATAGACTAAAAGGATAGAAATTTGATCACCAATGAATTTGACAAATAAACTATAATCAAATGAGGTCTGCTGATATCCATGAGATAGCAAAAGATGAGAAAGTTTGTCATACCACATACGACTAGATTGTCGTAAACCATACAGTGACTTTAGTAGCTTACAGCATTGATTCGGTTGAGGAGATATAAATCCGGGTGGCAGAGTCATATAAACATCCTCAGAAAGATCCCCATGTAAGAAAGCATTATTGACATCCAACTGATGTATAGGCCAATGCTTCATAGAGGCCAATGCCAAAACTAATCTGATAGTGGCAGGCTTGACAACAGGAGAGAAAGTTTCCAAAAAATCAACACCTTCAGTTTGAGTGAACCCTTTAGCCACAAGGCGTGCTTTATATCGATCAACTAAACCATCAGGCTTGCGTTTGATGCGATAGACCCATTTACAGCCAACCGGCTTAACCCCTGCAGGGCAATCAACAAGACGCCAAGTTTTGTTCAGCTCAAGAGCATCCAACTCATCTTTCATAGCACTACGCCAATTAGAGTGTTGATTGGCGTCCTTAAAAGACTTTGGCTCAACGTCAGAATGTAGAGATAAAAGAAACTTTTTATGTGAAGATGAAAGAGAAGAAAAAGACATGACTGAAGATAAAGGATACTTGCACTTTGAGGGAGATTGATTTGTAGAGATGAGAGAGGAATTACACAAGTAATCAGAGAGATATGCTGGAGGTCGGTGAGGCCGGTCGGAATGACGAGGATGGGGTTGCTCAGGTGGTGAAGAAGGTGACGGGAGATGAGAAGGTGATGGTGGACTGATGTCTAGTGTTGAAAGTGATTCGGTGGTCATGGGTTCAACTTGGTTAGGAAACGATAGTAAGGAAGAAGGAGAGGTTGTTGGAGAAAATAAAGAACTAGGTGGAGTTGGGTCAATGGGTATAGGTGAGGGTTCAACTGGAAGACTAACTGAATCTTGTTTTTGAGAAGGTGTGTTTGGCAATGTTGGGCTGAGTGTCTGGAATTGGACATTTTTTGTGACTAAGGGCAAGATCTTTTCATAAAAAATCACGTTTCTAGAAATCTCAATTCTTTTATCTTCTAAAACATAAACAATATACCCTTTAAAACCAGATTGAAAGCCAATAAATACAGACTTTTTGGCTCTTGGATCAAATTTTGATCTATTTGCCATTTGGGTAGAAACAAAACATAAGCATCCAACAACTTTAATGTCATGATAATTTGGTGGATGATTGAATAAAATCTCAAATGGTGTTTTAAAATTAATTGCAGATGATGGAACTCTATTAAGTAAATAAACAGCATGTCTAACAGCATAAGACCAAAAAGATTATGGTAAATTAGATTGAAACATAAGAGCACGAGCTATATTCAAAATATGTTGATGCTTGCGTTCTACCCTTCCATTTTGTTGAGGAGTTTCAACACAACTACGTTGATGAATAATGCCCTTTGAAGCATAAAAATCAGGTAAAATAAATTCTGGTCCATTATCGGAACGAATAGTTTTGACTTTGGAGTTGAATTGTGTTTCAATTAAAGTAATAAAATTTTTTATTTGATTATGTACTTCTCCTTTTGATTTTAATAAAGTAACCCATGTAAAGCGGCTAAAATCATCAACAATAGTAAAAAAATATTTATGATTATGAATAGAATTTTGTCGAAACGGACCCCAAATATCAAAGTGTAATAAATCAAAACTTGCATTGGCTTTGTTAAAACTTTGAGAAAATGAAAGTTTCTTCTGTTTAGAAAGATGACAAATGTCACAAGCCTCATCATGATGCATAGAGATAAAAGGAAATTGTTTATGTAAATGATTAAGTCTTTGCCCAGAAAGGTGTCCTAAACGAAAATGCCATATATTGGAAGGTGTAATGGGTGGAGATTGGATGGAATTTATGGAGTGTGTAGTGGATGAATTTTTACCGAAATTGGGTTCAAAGACATATAATCCCTTTCTCATTCTGGCCAAATCAATTGTCCCCAAATTGTTGCTCTGTAGAGTGCAAGAAGAAGATGAAAAAGTGAGTTCACATATGAGTGCTGAAGTAATTTTTGAAACAGAGATAATATTAAAGTTGAAATGAGGTAAATAAAGAACATCATGAAGAACCAAGGATGGTGAAAATTGAACGATGCCTTTATAAGAAACAGTAGTTCGAGAACCATTTGGTAAATGAACAATAATAGGAGAAATTTGTGTGTAAGAAATAAACCAAGACAAATTTGATGCAATGTGATCTGTGGCCCCAGAATCAATGATCCAAGTATTCAAGAATGAATCTCGATTTGAAGAATTGTTAACAGTAGAAAAGGTATTGAAAGAACAAAGATAATGAGTAGTTGGACTTGGCAGAAGCTCAAGTTGGTTTGAAGGACGAGCTTCTTCATTGAAAGGAAGTGCCATGAAAGAAAAGTGTTGGGCTGACGAAAGGTCCAAAAGAGACTCCGGATGAAGTTGCTGGTGTGCCATTTTTTCTTGATCCATGGATGTCAGCAGAGCTCAAGAGAAGCTCTGATACTATAATAAAATTGTGAAAGAATAGGAAAATAAAAGAATTGTGAAAGAAAAAGATGAAGAAATTTTATTGATTGTTGATTGAATGAATTGTAAACTATAAAGGTAAAATTAAGTATATATAGAGTATTGGCCTATGAAAGATAAAAGTAGATAAAGATAAGATATAGATAAAGATAAAGATAACTATAAGATAAGATAAAGACTAAATTATCATTTAATTTGTGTATTCTGTTGGGCTAAATTTGTGGGTCGTGAAACGTCTTTATTGTTATCATGGGCTAAGGTGGAAGAGTGGTTTAATAATTTGTGCCCCAAGTAACTTCAAAAAATTCATATTCTTTACTCCTCAAGTTGATGCAATTCCGTGCAATTGAAATAAACTCTTGGTCTCTTTAATTTTTAAAATCGACATAATATAATTTTCTAATAATTAAATCCTTAAATATAATAAGATTACCATTTTATTTTTTGACACTAGAAAAAAAATACTTTCTTAAACACGTATCAATAATCTATCTCCAAAACAAATAAAAAGTCATAATCATATAAATTTAAAAACAAAAATTATACATTAGAGTAATAGGTGCGTTTCAATTTTGTGAATCTAATTTATAAAAAATATTAGAAGATTAATATTTTTAGGGAAAAAAAAAGTTAACGCGGACAATTTTTAAATTTTTAATGTATAATTTTTAAATTTCTAAGATTGAGAACTGGCAAGAACTTATTAAATTTGATAAAAATTAGTCCAACCAAATTGTTAAAGTATAAATTTCAAAATTGATAAAGATAAGATTTAAACTAAAGTTCTTCTTATTACTACATACTTCCTTTATCATTAGGCTATACTATTTCTTGTTATATAATATAATAATTATTAATTATAGTAAAACATACAATAATTTTATTAGATATTATTTTAATTTTATATTTACTTATATTTAAATTAATTATATTTTTTATTATACATAATTATTAATATAAATATAAATGTTATTAAATATGTATACATAAAATATTAAATATTTTTATTAATTTTAATATAATTATATAATATTTATTAATATTATTTTTTAATAAATACATATAATATATAGTAATATAATAAATATAAATTAATTAATTAGTTATTAAAATTAAAAATAATGACTTTAATATAAAAATAAAAATAAATTTTTTTATTATTTTATATAATTATTTAATAATAATTAAAATATAATTTTTGGATTATAATTTGTTGAGATTTAATTATTTTTAAAATATTAAAAAAATATATTTTAAATTTTTATTTACGTAAAATTAAATTAATCAATTTAACTAATAACTTACTAGTTGAATCAGTGAATTAAGTTAGTTATTAAAATTAAAAATAATTATTTTAATATAAAAATAAAATTAATTTTTTTATTATCTTATATAATTATTTAATAATAATTAAATTATAATTAATTGATTAAAAATTATTGAAATTTAATTATTTTTAAAATATTAAAAGAATATATTTTAAAATTTTAATTATTTTATATTTTTATTTATATAAAATTAACTAATTTAATCATTAACTTATTAATTAAAATTAACGGTTAAAATAATTGAAACACCAAAATTTTTGATACATTTAAAATTTTTCTAATTTTCCAATAGTTTAATCGATATGATCTCCCATTTGGTTCAGATAACTATATAAAGATGCAGGCTACATGGGAGTAAGCATAGAGTGGCATGTGGAAGTGTTTGACCTTCGAATGTTGAGTGGACTCGTGCGTGGGTTCTTAGATCCAATTAACGAGGAAGTTCACACATATATTTTTATAATGATAAATTTATAGAGATTTTAATCATTTTCTAAAAACAAAACAAAAACACATGACTATTAATTAATTTAAATATATTTATTATTAAATTTTGTTAAAAAATATAAAATTATTTTTAAATTTTATTTATTTTACTTCTATTTTAAAAAAAATTTATTTACATTAAATATACTTTAACAATTAAATTTTTGGTAAATTTAATATATACAAACAAAAAAAAATATTAAAAACTATTAAAAATTATTATTATTTAATTATTAACTCAAATTTTATTTTTTATTTTTAAATATTAATAACTAATTAATGATTAAATTTTTAACGAGGAAAAAAAAAAGAAGTTACTTCTCTTGTTTGACCGGACAGTATGAACCTTTCTCAGGCTGGAAGGAAAAGTGGCATTAATAACTGGAGGAGCAAGCGGAATAGGCAAACGCACGGCGGAAATATTCGCAGAGCACGGAGCCAAAGTAGTGATCGCAGATGTCCAAGACGAACTAGGCCACGCGGTTGTCCAATCCATAGGACCATCCACATGCACCTTCGTCCACTGCGACGTCACCGACGAGGACCAAGTCAAGCGCGCCGTCAACACCGCCATCGAAGCATACGGCAAGCTAGACATCATGTTCAACAACGCCGGCATAGCAGACCCCAACAAGGCCCGAATAATCGACAACCACAAGGCCGATTTCGAGCGCGTCCTCAGCGTCAACGTAACCGGAGTTTTCTTGGGGATCAAGCATGCCTCGCAGCCCATGATCAAGGCCGGTGGCGGCAGCATAATCTCGACGGCTAGCGTCAGCTCGTACGTGGGCGGCGCCGCCTCCCACGCCTACTGCTGCGCTAAGCACGCGGTGGTTGGGCTGACCAAGAATGCGGCGGTGGAGCTCGGACAGTTTGGGATCAGAGTGAATTGCTTGTCGCCTTACGCTCTTGCGACTCCTTTGGCTACCACGTTCGTCGGGGTGAACGATGAGGAGCTTGAGAATGTGATGAACTCGCTCGCGAATCTTAAAGGTGTTACCCTTAAAACTGATGACGTGGCCAATGCTGCGCTTTATTTTGCTAGCGATGATTCCAGGTATGTCAGTGGACAGAACTTGCTCGTTGACGGTGGCTTCAGCATTGTTAACCCCTCCTTTCACATGTTTCAGTATCCACAAGACACTTAGATTTTGAAAAATGTAAGCATACAACACATCGCTTTTAGTCACATTTATATGAAAATTGACTATATAATTAGTTTTGAATCAGTTTTATCGTAAAGATGTCTAAAAGTGATGTGTTAAATTTGTAATAGAGTGCATGTTGAAGAAATAATACTTCAATAATATGGCTCCAACTTAACAGAGTCCATGTGTATTATTGACTTATGATTTGTAATATTCTACATTATTTTCCCCAAGCCACCAGCTTATTATAACAATGTTCTAAATTGATAAACTAAAAAGGGCAAAGGAACAACGATTTAAGAACTAAATATTATAATTGTCTAAGAATGAAAAGTTATTTCTATATAATCTTGAAGCCTCTTCTGTTTGTTCAGCTAGAGGATTCCTGATATTCCCCATCTCTCAACAAATGGTAATGTTGCATCACTACTTTATTTATCTCTTGAGCTTCAGTTGCCTTATCCAATGTTGAGTTGGACTTTGTTGCCAAATTCCAAGTCCATTTATCACTAAGCTAGTTCTATATATAATTATCTATAGAGAGCTTATGGATAAGGAATACACCATGTTCCTTACCATACCACTTTATCTGGTTACAAGTAAGCCAGTTCTAGATGGCTACCATGGCTATAAATTGACTCAACAATAATGCAATTACCAATGGTAAGCAATTAACTGTTGATGCTAACATTATAACCTTTGTGATTTATTCTTAAATAAGCTTACTAACTAATTTGGGTTTTCAATTATTTACTTAAAGAAATAAACCATCTGCTTTATTTACTTATTAATTTGATTTTGAAATTATCTGAAACATTAGTAGAAGTTCTTCGGTGCAGCCGACCTCGTCGGCTGGTGGAGGGCGATGGACAAAATCGAATTCGCTAAGAAGGTCCATCTCCTTTGTGACAACCACAACCTCAGCTCCATCGTGTGTGCCACCATAGCCACTAAAATTATAGTCATTGTAAAACGCACCTTACATGTATTGCTACCTACCATCCCATAGAGGAAAAACTACGGTAACCGTTATAAGAGTACACACAAATTATAGCATAAACTCACATTATAGACTACAACACATTCATTTTCTGTAATTTAGAGAGACCATCCAACCTTGCAGTTGTCATATAATTTTGCAATTAATTTAGTCCGATCCACGTAACTTGACTAAGTTAACTACAAATTGGACAACAATTACAAACATTTTTAAACTATAAGAACCCATTCGATCACGAATAAAGTGAAACTATAAAAACTTATGGAGTGATTGGATATTATTAGAACACACACTCATTACTCACAAAACAGAATATATTATTAGCTAATAGCGGCTTAGGCATCAATGCAATTGGTGGTTTGGTTGTTTTTGAGAACGTTCGCTATCATAGCGAATGACGCATTGGTTGAGCTATAACCCCCATCCACCACAAGGTTTACTCCACTTATGAACCTCCCCTCGTCGCTGCTCAAATAAACCGCCGCCTCCGCCACATCCTCCTCCTTAACCACCCCACCTTTCAGCACCCCCACCGACTGCAGGATCTCCTCCGTCCCCTCCCTCTCCATCTTCAACCAACCGTTCAGCATTGGCGTCGCAATCCCCCCCGGAGCAATGCAATTCGCTCTAATCCCATGCTGACCAAGTTCCACGCACAGATCTTTCATCAGCCCCACCAAGGCGTGCTTGGATGCGCTGTAAGCCGGTTTTGCCTGGCCTCCGATCACAGAAGTAATGCTCGTCGTGAAGAGGATAACGCCTCCCCTCTGTGCCTTTACCATGACCCTCGCTGCATGCTTGGCGCCCAAGAAAGCCCCTAAGACGTTGACATCGAAGATTCTCTTGAAGTCTTGGACGGTGGAGTTCTCCATCGGCCGCTTGATGTTGTCACCGGCGGTGCCGGCATTGTTGTACATGATGTCAAGGTGGCCGTATTTGGAAACAGCCAAATCGACCGCGTTTTTGACGTCTTGTTCGGAGGTCACGTCACAGTGAACGTAGTCGATGTTGTTGTTGTTATTAGTGGCACATTCTTTGGTGATGAGGGATTTGCAGAGAGAGATTCCCAGTTCGTCTTGGACATCTGCGATGATCACCTTAGCTCCGTGTTGAAGGAATAGTTTTGCGGTGGTTGCACCAATGGCCCCCGCACCTCCTGTGATTATTGCCACCTTACCTTCTAGCCTGCAACGTTTATAAATATAAACAATTAAATGACATAACATTTTTATGAAAGACGAATTTAAATTAAAATAATCTTTTTCAAAAATACTTTTTATCTTTAATTTTATTTTTAATATTTTAAATTTTTGTCAAAATTATCCTTAAACATTAACTCTATCTAAAATATAAGACAAAATTAAATATATTCAGGGATAGCATTGGCATAACTTAAAAATGTTTTAAAAATAAAATTAAATGAATAGAAAAAAGAAAAAATTTGAAAACAATTATTACTGAATAAACATTTTTCTTTCTTTTTAAATAAAATGTGTAAGACCAAGGACTTAGGATGTAACAGTGTCACAATTAAAAATCCACAATAATATCTATTCTTCTACTTCGACATCCCAACTTAAGAGTACATATAATTGTAAATCTTGGAGAGCTAGAGTTAGAGTGATAGAGAAAGGAGAGGGAGGGGGATTATCTAATTCAAATATTAACTATAAATCATTTTCCTATTCAAGCCTTTATTTTACTTTTTTGTGTGTGTATTTTCTTGTCAAAATATCAATCCACAGATATAATCTATAAGAATAGGTATGGAAACGACCTTTTAGCAACTGGGGCCATGGGGGAGGATTATATTTGTTCTTCTTGGAGTAGCAATGTATCAAGTGGCAGGCTATCAAAGGATGAATTAGTGAATGCTAAGATGATAAGATTCCCCTACTTTATAGAGTTTATAAGGAAGTAATTTTTGGAGTTGAATTGTGTTATTAAAACACGGTGCGAATTAATTAAAATAAGGAACAAAACTATGAAAATGTAAGATATAAATGAATGCCGACAAATGGTATGTATGTAAAATGCTCCTGATTAATGCGTTCAAGTCAACTATATTGTAGGTCAATTAATTAGGCAAAAAAGGAGCTAATATTCTCTTTTTAGTTTTTATCTCTCTCTTTGGTTGAATATCTCATGATCAAAACATTAAATTAAAAATAAAAGATAATATAGATTAACAAAAATATTATTTATATACTAAAGTTAATCAATAAAATCAGTTAATATGTATTTATATACAAATATATGTTTAATTCAATTTGTCATGATACGTTTCACTTATTTTTCGTCATCTTTAACAGATAATATCAAAATGAGCTTGTATCAAAATTTCATTTCAGGAGAAGATATAACTTCTCTCTCAAAATGGTGAGCTCGACCCGAAATTTACTTAATCAATACCTTTGTTAGATCAATAAATTACGAAATTTTAATCGATGAACTTAGTGCAAGTAAAGAACTTGATAATAATATGAAATAACCAATAAAATTAACAATATATGAAAAGTACAATGATAATGAAGAAATGAAACGATAAAATAAATTGCAATAAAAGAAATTGTAAAAACGGACACACACACACGTTCAGAGTCGACAACAGCAAGAAGTGAAATGGCTTCTGGTTCAATGTACGCTATCTTGCCTAGTTCAATCAATGGCAGAAAAAACGAAAAGAAAATGAAGAAAATAAGAAAAAAGTGATGACATTCAATGCTTACATGCACAAACACTTCATTCTTTTGGGAATTTTATAAAGTTTTAGTGTTGCTCAGAGTAGGTTGCAACGCATATTTGTGTTGATTTCAATCTTCTTATTTATAAAGATAAACATTGGCAGATACTCATTTTCCTTCCCACGTTCTTCCTTTAACTTGTTCCCCAAAATTTGCACCATGTTCTCTATAACACCCTAACTTTTAGCACCTCACGATCGCACTAAAAGTCCAAGCGCTACCTATCTCTAATCCTTTATTTTAGTACTATATTTATCTAATATTGAGCCTTCATGAATACAAACTGGATTTTTAATTATGAAAACAAAAAAAGCCTTTACTTTAAACCACATAATCACAAAATTATATCCACATAATATTAAATACATTGACTTATTCAAAATTTCAAAAATAGAAGTCCTACCCCTTTAAAACCCAAAATAATAAACAACGAGGAAAAAAATAAAATCTAAGACTAAACCAAATACAGAAAATAAAAACATATATATACATAAAGCTTTGTAGTTTGGTCGTGGCTTCGAGCCAAAACTTTCTGAATATGTCACTGAAAAAGAAAATCTGTAGGGGGTGAGAACATCGTCCTTGCAGGTTCTCAGTAGGAAAGGGAATACCATTAAAGCAAAGAAATACTTGCAAATAGAAAAAATTTCATTATAAAAATAGTTTATCCATGAAATAATTTTTTAAAAAAGTTTTGTAGAAAAAGTTACTTTGAAAGGTCGTAAAGAAACTTCTTTAATTTACAAATCAATAAGGTGAATAGTTTAAAGAAATGAAAAGGACCAAAGACGTGCCTAGGGCTTCCTACCCCACAACTTACATCACTCATTCCTATCCATCCAGTACATAAATTAGAGAAATAAGCTAAGGCAATATCTAGTCCATCGTACCTCAACCTCTATCACCACATATCAGAAATAACCTTCAGCATCACCACCGCCAGCATGAGGGATCTCTTAGTTGTTCAAACACAAGCAAGACAAGCAAATAAGACACAAGTATATTCAAGTAATGCAATTAGCACATATGCATTTAATATGCATAACTAAGCAAGCCATGACAAGTAGCAAACTCAACCAAGTCAAACAAATGTAAATGATGCATGCCTGCCCTATGGCCAATGAAATTATTTGTCGATTATACAACCAAACTCAACATGTCCGGAAGCGAACCCTGGATAGTCCCTGCGTGTGCGCATCCCCAAGAATTATTCATATACGTATTCATTCATTTATCATCTCATTGGGGGGAATTATCCGGAAAGTTAAAGTGTCCGGCCACATCTTACGACGGAGGATCAACAGAGTATTGATGAATCCACATTTCATGATATTTATTTGCTCTATTTGGGTGGATTTTATCAACTTTTCCTACACTTATTTAATGAAATAGCTTAGTTTTGTGATTTCTTCCTAAATTGTGCTTGAAAGTAAAAATATACTTTTTAGGCCTTTTAATTGCTAAATTTTATTCACTTTAGTCCCATTTGATGCCTTGATGTGTTTGCTAAGTGATTTCAGGTTTTCAAGGCAAGTATGGGTTGAAGAAGTGAGAAAAAGAGTTTGCAAAAGGGAAGAAACCATGAAGAAATGGAGTTTGGAAGATTCAGCGATCCGTGCGTGTGTACAGTGATGCGTGGTACGCACAAGCGCGAGCTTGGCGACACGTACGCGTGGAAGTGAATTTTGCTCAGTGACGCATACGCGTGACCCACGCGTACGCGTGACCCGAGTCACGAGTCATGTGAACTCAATAATGCAAATCGCTGGGGGCGAATTCTGGGCCTCCAAAACCCAATCCAACTCATTTCTGAAGCTATTTCAACCTCAATTCAAGTGGAAGCACGGGAGGGGGGGCAATTAGGTTTATTAGCTTTTACATATTTTTCTTTTAGTTTTCTAGAGAGAGAAGCTCTCCCCTCTCTCTAGAATTAGGTTAGGTTTAGTTTAATTTCCTTTAATTTCAGTCTTTTAATTCTTGTTCTAGTGTAGTTCCCTTTATGTTTTCATGCTTTCTTGTCTTTATCTTCTTCATCTCTTTTGTTATTTCCTTTATTTTGTCATTTTTATATTTATGGACACTTTTGTTGAATTTAATTTTAATTAATGCAAATTTATGTTTCCATGTTATTCTTGCTTTCTTTAGTTGTTATAATCATTTTCTTGCCTTGGGTAGTTAGATTTTATTTTTAATGCAATTTAATGTTATTTTATTTTCATACACACCAAGTGTTTGATAAAATGCTTGGCTTAGTTTTTACTTAGTTTTTCTCCACTCTTGGCTTAGAATTGATGACTTTGGTGATCCTTGAGTCATTGATGTCCATTCTTGTTTGATACAGTAGAGTAGTTAGTTGATTTAGTTTCCCTTGACTCTAAGTGACCCATTAATAGTGTTGACTAGGACTTAGGGATTGGAATCAACTATGCCTATTTGACTTATCCTCGATGTAGGGTTGACTAAGTAGGATTAACTCTTCATAATCATCATGTGTTTGTGGTCAATGGCTGGGATAGGTAACCTTAGCTCTCAATTACTTGCCAAGAGGTTTCTTGCATTTTAATTATCCTTTCCTTGCATTTAATTGCTTTGAATTTAATTGCTTTGACTTTAATTTCTTGCATGATCATTTAATTGCTTTCATTTAATTTCTTGCATGTTAAGTTAATTTCTCGCTATTTACATTTCTTGCCTCTCTTGCAAACAATCATAGCCAATAATTGAGCACTTCAATTGCAACTCCTAGGGAAAACGACCCGGGATTTCAAGCTCCCGGTTATTGTGTTTTGATTGTGACATCTTTAGAGAATTTAAATTTGATTGGGATTTAATTGTTGATCTAGACTATACCTGCAACGAAGAGATTCTATTATGTGAAAATCTAGATCAACGATAAATTCCATCTATCAAGTTTTTGGCGCCGTTGCCGGGGAGTTGCAATGGTGTTGTTTTTGTCTATTGTATATATGTTAATATGTAAAAAGCTTGCTTTTTGGTTGTCTTTTGTTTTTGTCAATGGTTAGGATTGGGATCTCGGAGGACATTGGACATTCTAGCATTGGTGGGGAAGTCAAGCACAAGCCACCATAGCAAAGGCTCTCCCAATTGTCTAACTTAAAGATATTAAATAAAAGTGTTTGGTAACATCTTTCTAACTCTCCCTCTCCTTTAGCACTTGCTTGTTGAATTTTGGCTTCTTTTAGTTAGCTAAGTTTGGTAGAATTTTTGTGTTGATCTTGTAGTTTTAGGGTAGAATAAGTTTTGGGGTTGGAAATGCTATTTTGGATGTAATGTTTGGTGCCATAGAGTCCTAAAATTTTTTGAGAAAAACAGAGCATGTGCGTGCTGGTATGCGAAATTGTGATTACACTTTTCACAACTCCGCACAACTAACCAGCAAGTGCACTTGGTCGTCCAAGTAATACCTTACGTGAGTAAGGGTCGATCCCACGGAGATTGTCGGCTTGAAGCAAGCTATGGTTATCTTATAAATCTTAGTCAGGAGATTAATGATAAAAATGATTTTTGTTTATGAAAAGTAAATAACATGAAATAAATGGTACTTGTGATTCAGTAATGAGAAACAGGCTGAGGTTCCGGAGATGCTCTGTCATCTGAATCTCTGCTTTCCTACTGTCTTCTTCTCCAAACACGCATGGCTTCCTTCAATGGCAAGCTGTATGATCCTCTCGGATGAAAAATACCAGGTACGATCTCTGCATGGCTAATCAACTGTCGGATTTCTCGTCTCGGATGAAAAATACCATGTACAGCTACCGCACGGCTAATCATCTATCGGTTCCCACTAGCGTCGGAATAGGACCCTTGTCCTTTTGCACACTGTCACTGCACCCAACATTCACAGGTTTGAAGCTCGTCACAGTCATCCCTTCCCGTATCCTACTCGGAATACCACAGACAAGGTTTAGACTTTCCGGATCCCAGGAATGCTGCCAATTGATTCTAGCCTATTCCACGAAGGTTCTAACCTCCGGACTCAGTCCGTGGATTAGAGACCCAAGAGATATGCACTCAAGCTGTCGCCTAATGACTACGTTGAGCTCAGATAGAATGGGAGTGGTTGTGAGGCACGCGTTCATAGGTTGAGAATAATGATGAGTGTCACGGATTATCATATTCTCTATATTGAAGTACGAGTGAGTATCTTAGAATAGAATCAAGCATGATTAAATAGAAAACAGTAGTAATTGCATTAATCCATTGAAACACAGCAGAGCTCCTCACCCCCACCTATGGGGTTTAGAGACTCATGCCGTAGAAGATGCAATATGAAGTGTAAAATGTCATGAGTTCCAAAATGAATCTCTAAAAGTAGTTTTTATACTAGACTAGTAACTTAGGTTTACAGAAAATGAGTAACTAAGTGCAGATAGTCCAGAAAATCCACTTCGAGTGCAGGAGGGTCAGAATCCAAAAGCATCTGCAGTCCTTTCTCAGCCTCTGAATCAGATTTTTGCTCAGGTCCCTCAATTTCAGCCAGAAAATACCTAAAATTACAAAAAAACACACAAACTCATAGTAAAGTCCAGAAATGTGATTTTTGAATAAAAACTAATAAAAATATAATAAAAAGTAACTAAAACATACTAAAAACTATGTAAAAATAATGCCAAAAAGGGTATAAATTATCCGCTCATCACAACACCAAACTTAAATTGTTGCTTCTCCCCAAGCAACTAAAATCAAAATAGGATAAAAAGAAGAGAAAATACAATAAATTTCAAATATCAATGAAGCTCAATTCCAATTAGATGAGCAGGACTAGTAGCTTTTTGCTTCTGAACAGTTTTGGCATCTCACTTTATCCTTTGAAGTTCATAATGATTGGCATCCACAGGAACTCAGAATTTAGATAGTGTTATTGATTTTCCTAGTTCAGTATGTTGATTCTTGAACACAGCTACTTTATGAGTATTGGCCATAACCCTAAGTATTTTGTTTTCTAGTATTACCACCGGATACATAAATGCCACAGACACATAACTGGGTGAACCTTTTCAGATTGTGACTCAGCTTTGCTAGAGTCCCCAGTTAGAGGTGCCCAAGCTCTTAAGCACACTCTTTTTGCTTTGAACCACGACTTTAACTGCTCAGTCTCAAGCTTTTCACTTGACACCTTCACGCCACAAGCACATGGTTAGGGACAGCTTGGTTTAGCCGCTTAGGCCAGGATTTTATTCCTTTAGACCCTCCTATCCATTAATGCTCAAAGCCTTGGATCCTTTTACCCTTGCCTTTTGGTTTAAAGGGCTATTGGCTTTTTCTGCTTGCTTTTTCTTTTTCTTTCTTTTTCTTTTATTTATTTATTTTTTTAAAAATTTTTTCGCCATTTTTTTTGTTTTTTTTCGCAAGCTTTGTGTTCTTCACTGCTTTTTCTTACTTCAAGAATCAATTTTATGATTTTTCAGATTATCAATAACATTTCTCCTTTTTCTTTATTCTTTCAAGAGCCAACAATTTTAACATTCATAATCTTCACAATAAAAAATATGCATTGTTCAAGCATTCATTCAAAAAACAAAAAGTATTGCCACCACATCAAAATAATTAGATTATTTTCAAGATAGAATTCGAAATTCATGTACTTCTCTTTTTTAGAAAAATATTTTTCATTCAAGAAAGGTGAAGGATTCATGGACATTCATAGCTTTAAGACATAGATACTAGACACTAATGATCATGTAATGAAGACACAAACATAGGTAAAACATAAAGCATAGAAACGAAAATAGAAAAGAAAATAAACAAGGAGATTAAAGAATGGGTCCACCTTAGTGATGGTGGCTTCTTCTTTCTCTTGAAGAACCAATGGAGTTCTTGAGCTCCTCTATATCTCTTCCTTGTCTTTGTTGCTCTTCCCTCATGGCTCTTTTTGAGGTCCATGAGTGGGCTCTCTTGTTTGCTCCATCCTCTTTCTAGTGATGGGCTTTTGAGATGAATCTCTCCATCTTCCATGACTCAGAGTTGGAAGTAATTGCCTTCCCTTTCCTCTTCCTAGAGGTTTCTCCGGCCTTAGGTTCCATTAATGGTTATGGAAAACAAAAAGCAGAGCTTTTTTTCACACCAAATTTAAAAGGTTTGCTCGTCCTTGAGCAAAATAAGCAAAAGGGAGTAGAAGGAGAATGATACAATTAATTTTGAAAATTTATTACTTTATGCAAGAAAAATTTAAAAAGAGTTGAAAAGAATTTGAAAAGATATGTAAGTTTTGAAAACGTTTTAGAAGGAATTGAAAAGAATTAAAAAAGAATTAAAAAGTATTGGAAAGGTAATTAATATTTGAAAATAGAAATTGAAAGATGAACGTTTAAAATATATTTGATGCAAAAAATTATGAATTAAAACATGAAAAATTGAAAAAAAAAAACGAATTGGAAACAAAATTACCTCCCTTGTGTCATCCTGGCATTAAACACCCAGAATGCTATCTATTCTGGCGTTTAACGCACACTTGACTGCCTCTTTGGGCGTTTAACGCCCAGCCAGATACCCTGGCTGGCATTAAATGCCATGAATTCTTCTTTACTGGGCGTTTTTCTGAACGCCCAGAATGCTGCCTGCATGGGCGTTAAACACCCATTTTGCTATCCTTACTGGCGTTTAAACGCCAGTAAGCCTGTCCTCCAGGGTGTGCTGTTTTTGATTTTGCTTTAATTCTGCAGCTGTTTTTATGACTCCACATGATCATCGACCTAAAGAAAACATAAACTAACAATGAAAAATGAAATGAAAAAGTATTTAACATAGATAAATAAGATTGGGTTGCCTCCCAATAAGCGCTTCTTTACTGTCTTTAGCTGGACTTTTACTGAGCTTTTAATTTAGTCTCAGTTTTGAGCACTCTTGCTCAACATTGCCTTCAAGATAATGTTTGACTCTCTGTCCATTAACAATGAATTTTTTGTCAGAATCAAAATCTTGAAGCTCTACATAACCATATGGTGACACACTTGTAATCACATATGGTCCCCTCCACCGGGATTTCAATTTTTCAGGGAACAATCTAAGCCTAGAGTTAAACAGCAGGACCTTATGTCCATTCTCAAAGACTCTAGATGACAGCCTTTTGTCATGCCATCTTTTTGCTTTCTCTTTATAAATTCTAGCATTTTCGAAAGCATTGAGTCTGAACTCCTCCAGCTCATTCAACTGGAGTAATCTTTTCTCTCCAGCTATCTTAGCATCAAGGTTTAGGAACCTGGTTGCCCAGTAGGCCTTGTGTTCTAGTTCCACTGGAAGATGACAGGCTTTTCCATACACAAGCTGGTATGGAGAGGTCCCTATAGGAGTCTTGAATGCTGTTCTGTATGCCCACAGAGCATCATCTAGACTTCTTGCCCAATCCTTTCTACAGGTACTTACAGTCCATTTCAGGATTCGTTTTCGTTCTCTATTTGAGACTTCAGCCTGCCCATTTGTCTGTGGATGATATGGAGTTGCCACTTTATGGTTAATTCCATATCGGACCAGAGCAGAGTCAAGCTGTTTATTGCAGAAATGAGTGCCTCCATCACTGATCAGTATCCTAGGGACACCGAACCTACTGAAGATATGCTTCTGGAGGAACTTCATCACTGTCTTAGTATCATTAGTGGGTGTTGCAATTTCCTCTACCCATTTAGATACATAGTCTACTGCCACTAGAATATAAGTGTTTGGGTATGATGGTGGGAAAGGCCCTATGAAGTCAATACCCCATACATCAAACAGCTCAATCTCTAGGATCCCTTGCTGAGGCATGGCATAACCGTGAGGCAGATTACCAGCTCTCTGGCAACTATCACAGTTACGTACAAACTCTCGAGAGTCTCTATAGAGAGTAGGCCAGTAGAAACCACATTGGAGAACCTTTGTGGCTGTTCGCTCACCTCCAAAGTGTCCTCCATATTGTGATCTATGGCAATACCATAGGATCTTCTGTGCCTCTTCTCTAGGCACACATCTGTGGATTACTCCATCTGCACACCTCTTAAAGAGATATGGTTCATTCCACAAGTAATACTTTGCATCAGAAATCAATTTTTTCATTTGTTGCTTATTGTACTCTTTTGGTATGAATCTCACAGCTTTATAGTTTGCAATGTCTGCAAACCATGGTAATTCCTGAATGGCAAAGAGTTTCTCATCCGGAAAGGTTTCAGAGATCTCAATAGGAGGGAGGGACGCCCCCTACTACTGGTTCTATCCGGGACAGGTGATCTGCTACCTGGTTCTCTGTCCCTTTTCTGTCTCTTATTTCTATATCAAACTCTTGCAGAAGCAACACCCATCTTATGAGTCTGGGTTTTGAATCCTGCTTTGTGAGAAGATATTTTAGAGCAGCATGGTCAGTGTACACAATCACTTTTAATCCTACTAAATAAGATCTGAACTTGTTAATGGCATACACCACTGCAAGCAACTCCTTTTCTATGGTTGTGGAATTCTTCTGTGTGTCATTTAAGACACGGTTAGCATAGTAAATGATGTGCAGAAGCTTATTATGCCTCTGTCCCAGTACTGCACCAATGACATGGTCACTGGCATCACACATTAGTTCGAATGGTAATGTCCAGTCTGGTGCAGAAATGACTGGTGCTGTGACCAGCTTAGCTTTCAGAGTTTCAAACGCCTGCAGACACTCTGTGTCAAATACAAATGGCATGTCAGCAGCTAGCAGATTGCTCAGAGGTTTTGCAATTTTTGAAAAATCCTTTATAAACCTCCTATAGAATCCTGCATGCCCCAGAAAGCTTCTGATTGCCTTAACATTGGTGGGTGGTGGTAATTTTTCAATTACCTCTACCTTAGCTTGATCCACCTCTATTCCCTTGTTTGAAATTTTGTGCCTAAGTACAATTCCTTCAGTCACCATAAAGTGATATTTTTCCCAGTTTAAAACCAGGTTAGTCTCTTGGCACCTTTTCAAAACAAGTGCTAGATGGTCAAGACAGGAGCTGAATGAGTCTCTAAATACTGAGAAGTCTTCCATGAAGACTTCCAGAAATTTCTCTACCATATCAGAGAAGATAGAGAGCATGCACCTTTGAAAGGTTACAGGTGCATTGCACAGACCAAATGGCATGCTTCTGTAGGCAAATACTCCAGAAGGACATGTGAATGCTGTTTTCTCTTGGTCCTGAGGATCTACTGCAATTTGGTTGTAACCTGAATAGCCATCCAAAAAGCAGTAGTATTCATGACCTGCTAGTCTCTCTAGCATCTGGTCTATGAATGGTAAAGTAAAATGATCCTTTCTGGTGGTTATATTGAGTCTTCTGTAGTCAATACATATATGCCACCCTGTAACTATTCTTGTAGGAACCAGTTCATTTTTTTCATTATGAACCACTGTCATGCCTCCCTTCTTGGGGACAACTTGGACAGGACTCACCCAGGGACTATCAGAAATAGGATAAATAATCCCAGCCTCTAGTAACTTAGTGACCTCTTTTTGCACCACCTCCTTCATGGCTGGATTCAGCCGCCTCTGTGTTTGAACCACTGGCTTAGCATCATCATCCAATAGGATCTTGTGCATGCATCTGGCTGGGCTAATGCCCTTAGGATCACTTATGGACCACCCAAGAGCTGTCTTATATGTCCTTAGCACCTGATGTAGTGCTTCCTCTTCCCTTGGCTCTAAAGCAGAGCTTATGATCACGGGAAAAGTGTCATCTTCTCCCAGAAATGCATATTTCAAGGATGGTGGTAGTGGCTTGAGCTCGGGTTTAGGAGGCTTCTCCTCTTCCTGAGGAGTTTTCAGAGGTTCTTCTATTTTCTCTGGTTCCTCCAGATCAGGCTGAACATCTTTAAAAATGTCCTCTAGCTCTGATTCGAGACTCTCAGTCATATTGACCTCTTCCACTAGGGAGTCAATAATATCAGCCCTCATGCAGTCCTTTGATGTGTTTGGATGCTGCATAGCTTTGACAGCATTCAACTTAAACTCATCCTCATTGACTCTTAGGGTTATCTCCCCTTTTTGGACGTCAATGAGGGTTCGTCCAGTCGCTAGGAAAGGCCTTCCTAGAATGAGAGTTGCACTCTTATGTTCCTCCATTTCCAGCACTACAAAGTTAGTGGGAAAGGTGAATGGCCTAACCTTGACAATCATGTCCTTAATTACGCCTGATGGAATCTTAATGGAGCCATCAACAAGTTGGAGGCATATCCGGGTTGGTTTAACTTCTTCAGTTAAACCAAGCTTTTTGATAGTGGATGCAGGTATTAGGTTGATACTTGCCCCAAGATCACATAGAGCTGTCTTGGTACAAGCACCCTCTAATGTGCATGGTATCATAAAGCTTTCGGGGTCCTTAAGCTTATCTGGTAAGCTTTTCAGAATGACTGTACTGCATTCTTCAGTGAGGTAAACTTTTTCAGTTTCTCTCCAATCCTTCTTATGACTTAAGATCTCTTTCATGAACTTAGCATAAGAGGGTTTTTGCTCAAGTGCCTCTGCAAATGGAATCTTTATTTCAAGAGTCCTGAGATAGTCTGTAAAGCGGGCAAATTGTTTATCCTGTTCCACTTGGCAGAGTTTCTGAGGATAAGGCATCTTGGCTTTGTATTCTTCAACCTTAGTTGCTGTAGGTTTATTTCCTACAGAAGTGGTTGGAGAAGCTTGCTTAAGGGGGTATCAGCACTTGCAGGTGTCTGATCCCTTATTGGCGTTTGAACGCCAGAACTGGCCATCCCTTGGGCGTTTAACACCATTTTCTTACCGTTTTCTAGCGTTTGAACGCCAGAATCATTCCTCTCTGGGCTCTTACTGTCCTCAGAGGGGTTTTGGGTGGTGGGTTGGTCATCCTCTGTCAGTTGTTCCTTTCTTGGCTTTCTGCTGCTTTGAGGTGAGACATTCAATGTCTTCCCACTCCTTAATTGAACATCTTAGCATTCTTCTGTTATTTGTTTAGATAGTTGCTGTCTTGTCTGATCCAATTGTGCTTCCATATTCTGGTTAGAATTTTTAGTGTCTTGGAGCATCTCTTTGAATTCTGCGAACTGTTTTGTTATAATAAGCAATTGCTGATTGAGTTCAGCAACTTGTTCTTGAGGACTAAGTTCAGTGGATACTACTTTAGCCTCTTCTTTCATGGAGGTCTCACCACTTGAGTACAGGTGCTGATTTCTGGCAACTGTATCAATGGGCTCTTGAGCCTCTTCAATTGTCTTTCTCATATGTATAGATCCACCAGCTGAGTGGTCTAGAGACATATGGGCCTTTTCTGTAAGCCTATAGTAGAAGATGTCTAATTGTACCCATTCTGAAAACATCTCAGAGGGGCATTTTCTTAGCATCTCTCTGTACCTCTCCCAGACATTATAAAGAGATTCATTATCCTCTTGTTTAAAGCCTTGGATGTCCAGCCTTAGCTGTGTCATCCTTTTTGGAGGAAAATATTGATTCAGAAATTTGTCTGATAACTGTTTCCATGTTCTTATGCTTACTGTGGGTTGGTTATTTAACCACCTCCTAGCTTGATCTTTTACAGCAAATGGAAACAGTAATAATCTGTAGACATCTTGATCTACTTTCTTATCACGTACCGTGTCAGCAATTTGTAAGAACTGTGCCAGAAACTCAGTAGGTTCTTCCTGTGGAAGACCAGAATACTGGCAATTTTATTGTACCATGATAGTGAGCTGAGGGTTTAGCTTAAAACTGCTGGCTCTGATGGGGGGTATACAGATACTACTCCTATATGAGGCAGTAGTGGGGTTAGCATATGACCCCAGAGTCCTTCTAGACTATTCATTTCCACTTAGGTCCATGATGGAGAAAGGGAGATGATGTGGATTGTGAATAAAAATTTTATTCCCCCCTTTTTTTTTTGAATTTAACGAAATTAAAAATAAAGTAAATAAATAAAATGATGCAAGTTTCGAAAATAAATAAAAAAAGAAAAAGAAATAAACGAAATTGGAAAAATAATTTAATTAATTAATTAAAAAGATTTGAAAATTTTTGGGTGAGGATTTTCGAAAAATGAAGAGAGAGAAAGTGGTTAGGAAGTTTTGAAAAAGATATGTTTTAAAATTAAAGATACTTGTAAGAAAATAAATAAGAGAAAAGATTTGAAAAAGATTTGATTTTAGGATTTAAGATTAGAAAAGATAAGATAAGTTAGGTAAGAGAAGACAAGAAATTTAAGAGAAGATAGGTTTTTAAATTTTGAAATTTGAATTTTGAAAAAGTCAACAATATAAGATAAAGATTTGAAAAATATTTAAATTTTGAAAAAGGTTTGATTTTTTTTAAATTTTAAATTTAAATTTTAAAATTTGAATTTTGAATTTTGAAATTTAATTAAAAATTTGAAATTTGAATTTGAAATAAGATAAGATAAGATTTTGAAAAAGATATGATTTTTGAAAAAGATTTGAATTTTGAAATTTAAAACTAAGATAAGATAAGATAAAATTTTAAAATAAAAATCTGAATTTTTAAATGTAATTTTTGAAAATTCAATTAAAATTAAGAGAAAATATATTTTTGAATTTAATGAGGAGAGAGAAAAACAAGTAAAAGACACCAAACTTGAAATTTTTAAGATTAAAACAGAAAGAGAAACAAGAACACTTTGAATGTCAAGATGAACACCAAGAACACTTTGAAGATCAAGATGTACACCAAGAACAAATTTTAAAAATCATTAAGAAAATAAAAACACAAAGGACACCAAATTTAATTTTTTTTTATATTTTGGACACTAATAATTCAAAAATGTATAAGATAAATAGCAACAAACACCAAACAAGAAATTTTAAAGATCAAATGAGGAAAATTATCAAGAACAATTTGAAGATCAATACAGAACTAAGAACATATAATTAAAAATATGAATAAAAATAAAAACATGTAATTAACACCAAACTTAAAACATGAAACTAAACTCAAACAAAAAACTCAATTATTAGTTTATTGATTTTATCTATTTATTAAAAGTTTTCGAAAATTATCTAGAAAAAGAAAACAAGGATTATAAAATTTTAACAAAAACAATAATAGAAGACGCAATTTTAGTAACTCTAAATCAAAAAGATAAATTTTTCCTAATCTAAGCAACAAGATAAACCGTCAGTTGTCCAAACTCGAACAATCCCCGGCAACGGCGGCAAAAACTTGGTATGCGAAATTGTGATTACACTTTTCACAACTCCGCACAACTAACCAGCAAGTGCACTGGGTCGTCCAAGTAATACCTTACGTGAGTAAGGGTCGATCCCACGGAGATTGTCGGCTTGAAGCAAGCTATGGTTATCTTATAAATCTTAGTCAGGAGATTAATGATAAAAATGATTTTTGTTTATGAAAAGTAAATAACATGAAATAAATGGTACTTGTGATTCAGTAATGAGAAACAGGCTGAGGTTCCGGAGATGCTCTGTCATCTGAATCTCTACTTTCCTACTGTCTTCTTCTCCAAACACGCATGGCTTCCTTCAATGGCAAGCTGTATGATCCTCTCGGATGAAAAAAACCAGATACGATCTCTGCACAGCTAATCAACTGTCAGATTTCTCGTCTCGGATAAAAAATACCATATACAGCTACCGCACGGCTAATCATCTGTCGGTTCCCACTAGCGTTGGAATAGGACCCTTGTCCTTTTGCACACTGTCACTGCGCCCAACATTTGCAGGTTTGAAGCTCGTCACAGTCATCCCTTCCCGGATCCTACTCGGAATACCACAGACAAGGTTTAGACTTTCCAGATCCCAGGAATGCTGCCAATTGATTCTAGCCTATACCACGAAGGTTCTAACCTCCGGACTCGGTCTGTGGATTAGAAACCCAAGAAATACGAATTAAGCTGTCACCCAATGACTACGTTGAGCTTAGATAGAACGGGAGTGGTTGTCAGGAACGCGTTCATAGGTTGAGGATAATGATGAGTGTCACGGATCATCATATTCTCTATATTGAAGTACGAGTGAGTATCTTAGAATAGAATCAAGCGTGATTGAATAGAAAACAGTAGTAATTGCATTAATCCATTGAAACACAGCAGAGCTCCTCACCCCCACCTATGGGGTTTAGAGACTCATGCCGTAGAAGATACAATATGAAGTGTAAAATGTCATGAGTTCCAAAATGAATCTCTAAAAGTAGTTTTTATACTAGAATAGTAACTTAGGTTTATAGAAAATGAGTAACTAAGTGCAGATAGTCCAGAAAATTCACTTCGAGTGCAGGAGGGTCAGAATCCAACAGCATCTGTAGTCCTTTCTCAGCCTCTGAATCAGATTTTTGCTCAGGTCTCTCAATTTCAGCCAGAAAATACCTGAAGTTACAGAAAAATACACAAACTAATAGTAAAGTCCAGAAATGTGATTTTTGAATAAAAACTAATAAAAATATAATAAAAAGTAACTAAAACATACTAAAAACTATGTAAAAATAATGCCAAAAAGGGTATAAATTATCCGCTCATCACGTGCGCACACACCTATGCATATACACAACCCCAATTTTCACGTTCTGTGTGCGCGCACCACTCTGTGCGTGCGCACACTAGCTTTTGCACCTTTAGCACACCTTGTGCGTCTGCATCCCCCTCTTTTTGCGCCTTGTGCGTACGCACGGACCTGTGTGCGTATGCATAGACGGCGAGATAGCTTGCAATTTTGACGCTTCATGTTAAAAAAAAAATTTATCCTTTCTGTGCGTGGGCATAGGTTTGTCCCCATACACACCTCAAAACAAGGCCCCTGTTCGCAGCGTTTGCACACATAGTGCGAATACACAACCCTTTTTCATTTTTTCCCACCACGTGTACACATACATCACGCATACGCGTCACCTTGCATTTTCTCTATTCCACGCGTACGCGTTTCTCAAGCGTACGCGTCGACCCCCATTTTTTCACACATCGTGTGCACGTGTCCCCACGCGTACGCGTGACCCATTGTGCGTGCGCACGGCCCTGTGTGCGTATGCACGCCCCTGTTTTTCACTACTACACTTCTTTTCTTCTCTTCTCTCTACTTTTTCTCTTCTTTTCTCTTCTCCTCTCTTCTTTTCCTCCTTAAACGACACCCACCACTATACTTCACCACCCACAACACTCACCTTTAGTTAGTTAGTTAGTTAGTTAGTTTAATTTTCTATTTTGATGCTAAGTGTTGGATGATTGAGTTGATTTGTTGATTGTGTTGAGATATTGCTACTGAATTATTATTGTTGTTACTATTTATTGAGGTTGTAAATTGTTGCTTGGTATTGAATTTTTCATGTTTAATTTTGCACATACCAAGTACTCATAACATTGCCTTTGAGAAACTCTTTTGGATTTCTAAATTGCATGTTTTGGCCACCATGTAATTTGATTTCATAATCTATCATTAGGCAATTTAATTATAGTTGATGCATTTTTTGTTAGGTGATGTTTGCTATGATTGATTTTTCTTTAAGTCACCTAGTTCATGCATTGAAATTAGGGAATTGTGAAATTGGATCATAAGCTTGCCTAATGACACTTTTTGAGCTTTTTAAGCTTTGTGGACTATCCTTGTCATGTTTTTCACTTCATGTCAATTAGGTGTTGCTTCATTACCCAATTCATAATTCCTTGATTCTTGCTTGAATACTTTCATGCCTCTTTATTGCTTATTTGTTTATCTTAACCTAAAAGTTTTCTTTAAAGTATTTCAAGCACACTAGAATGAATGAAGTGCATGCTTATTTTATCTAATTGTGGCATAACTTTCTTTGCTAGTGTGTGTGTTCTACACCGCACAACTTAGATTACACACACTTATTTTATTCATGTCACAAACTTATTCACTCACTCATTCTAGTGATTTACACCTCATTCCAACAATCTTTGCTTCCTTGGCTTTGCATTTACTCACCTTATTATCTTATCTTCTATGTTTCATGGGTGAGCCACTATAAGCAACAAGGGAAGCGGGAGGAAGAGCATGCAGCAGCCGATTGATCCACCAGCTGAAGGTGGCAATCCGAAGTCACTTCACCCCTAGCTCACCTTTGAGTGCACGGAGGACCATGCAACCCTTTAAGTGTGGAGAGGTCGTCACCGATCGGTAATCTTGGGTGACATACTCTAATCCTAACACTTTCATATTCTTTTTGAATTCTTAGTTGTATTTTTTTTCTTCTTGGCTTGTATATATTTTAGTACCTTAATTGCATTTTTCTTAGTTTATTGCATTTCTTTGCATACATATAATAAGCTTAGTTAATTTAATGGAATTTTCTAAGAGAAACATTCTTGATAGGGCATTGATATCCTAATTGATTTGAGTTAGAACTTTTGATTGAAACTTGCTTGAAATATATTGTGGAACATGTTTTTGAGTTATGAACACATAAGCATGTGAGTTTTGAGCCTAATTATATGGTTACACCATATAACCACTATTTTCGTTCTTGTGTGTGTTATTCTCTTTTTATGATTGCAATCTTTGATTTGTTTAATTCTTTATGTCCATTGTTTGATGTATATATGCATTTATATGATTGAGGCCATCTTTTCATTAAGCTCACACTTATCCCAAATAGCCTACCCTTTTATCTCCCTTTGTTAACCAACTTTGAGCCTATTTCAATCCCCTTTTTGTTCTTAAAGTTAGCACATTACTAGCCTTAAAGTGAAAAACAATAAATGTCCCTTATTTAGATCTTTGATTAGCTTAGGCTAGTGAGAGTGTATCATCTAAGTGAGGGGAAGTTTGGGAACTTTGGTTGAGGTAAAAGTGGATTTTTGTACTTTTATTAAAAATCTTGGGAATTGGGTACATACTCATGCATCAAATACTTAAACCATATGCATTGACACCTTTGTATATATTATGTATTGAAAAAAAAGAGGATAATAAAAAAGGGACAAAATGCCCCAAAGTAGAACAACAATAACAATGCATATGAGTTGTGATTAAAAAGAAAATGCATGAGTGTATAAGGAAAGTGAGGAATGGGTAGTTAGGGTTGCTTTGAGTTGTATAAGTTGTTGTGTAGGTTTGATGAGAGATTAAGTTAGTCAAAGATTCAAATTTGAAGCTCACTCGACCACATATAACCTTACTGTTCATACACCGGTCCGAGCTATAAGGACCGGATTGGCCAAAGACAACGGGGCCGACCTCTTGAAAGATTGACCCCAAACCGACCTCTTCACAAAGAGGTCGGGAGATCACCACAAAAGGCTCAGAAAGGCCCAGAATAGAGAACCACCGCATACTGAGACACGGTTAACAAAAGATACGACCTCACCCACAAAAGATAAGATAAGATAAGATAAGATAATAAACTTATCTCAAGGAAGGTTGCACAGCACTACTATAAATACACTGGAGCACCTAGATATAAGATATATTCCAATTCTACAAAAAACCTGCCTAAAGCCCTTGCTGACTTAAGCATTGGAGTCTCTTGCAGGTACCACCACCCCCGGTGATCCAGGATCAAAACAGCACCTCAAGCTACAACAAGTCGAACACGACAGTCATGATCATACCAGAAGATCTCCCCCGAGATCGACCTCCCAGTTTCAGGTAACCCTCAGAACATTGGCGCCATTGCCGGGGAACCCTGAAGTCATCCCATCACCATGGCAAACAACCCTACCAACGACCATAACTCCAGCTTGGAAGAAGGAACACTGCTTAAGAACACGGATGCCACATCAAAGGACACGCCCCAATCCAAGGGAGATAAGCAACCTCAGAACACGAAAATTTTAGATGCCATCTGTGAACAGCAGGATGGCCTCAAACAGCTCGAACAAGAAGCTGAACGTCAGCGAGAATCCGAGCAGGATCTCCGGAGAGAAACAAGACAGCGTCGAGAGTTGGATGACAAGCTCTTAAAGCTCGAAGCCGACCTCAAAGCTAAAACCACTCAATCCAAGCGTGAGGATAGTCCTCACAAGGACCACGACCCGTTCACAAAAGAAATCATGAAGGCTAAAGTCTCGAAAGACTTCAAAGCTCCTGACATGACCCCATATGACGGTACATCCGACCCGAGCCATCATCTCAGCAACTTCAGAAGCCAAATATACCTCAGGGATGCCTCGGATGCGATTCGTTGCAAAGCCTTCCCGACCACGCTAACCAAGACGACAATAAAGTGGTTCGACAGCTTGCCTCCAAGATCGATCGCAAGCTTCGATGACCTCGCCAAAAAGTTCCTCGCCAGGTTCTCCATTCAGAAGGATAAAGCCAAACACGCTCCAAGCTTGCTAGGAATTAAACAAGGAGATCGGGAGAGCCTCCGCAGCTACATGGAAAGATTCAATAAAGTATGCCTTGACATACAAAATCTTCCTACAGAAGTGGCTATCATGGGACTCATCAATGGCCTACGAGAAGGACCCTTTAGCCACTCTATATCCAAGAAGCACCAAACATCTATGAACGAGGTACAAGAATAGGCGGAGAAATACATCAATATGGAGGAGAACCCCCGATTAGGAGAAACCTCAAAAACCGGATTCTCCTACCCACCTTGGGACAAGGATAAAGAGTCCAGGAAAAAAGAAGACCAATCTATAGAGAAACCCAGGAAATACCACAACTACACCCCTCTTCGGGTATCCCTTGTGGATGTTTACCGAGAAATATGCAACACTGAAAAAATCCCACCTCCTCACCCGATTAAACACAAAAGAGGAGGAAGTCGGATGGAGTATTGTGAATACCACCGAATCTACAAACACCCTACCAACGAGTGCTACGACCTCAAGAATGTCATAGAGAAACTGGCACGAGAAGGGAGACTAGATCGGTTCCTAGCTAACAGAGTGGACGAACCAAAAAAGAAAAGAAGGGACGAAGAGGGCAGACGAGTTGAATGTCCCCCTCACACCCCTGAGAGACATATCCACATGATCAATGGAGGATTCGCAGGAGGAGGGATCTCTAAGTCATCCTGCAAAAGATACCTAAAAGAGGTATACCATGTCGGAGAAGGGGACAGGTCACCTGACCTCCCCACTATCACCTTCACTCAAGAAGATGCCACGGGTATCATCCCTGGGCAAGATGACCCCATGGTTGTTACCATCATATTAGCCAATGCCAACCTCCACCAAACATTGGTCGACAAAGGAAGCTCTGCAGATATCCTGTTCAAATTTGCCTTCGACAAGCTTGGCCTACAAGAAAAAGAGCTCAGAGCATATCCAAATAGCCTATTCGGGCTCGGAGACGCCCCAATCCAGCCACTCGGGTACATCCCATTGCACACGACCTTCGTAAAAGGAACGCGATCTAGAACGCAAAGCATAACTACATCGTTGTCGACGTGAGCTCCACGTACAACACCTTCATAGGTCGGACAACACTAAATCAGCTCGCAGCAGTAGTCTCCATTCCACACTTATGCATGAAGTTCTCGACTCCAGAAGGGATAGCTACTATCAAAGGAGACCAAAAGCTCGCGCAACACTGCTATAATGAAAGCCTGAATCTAAAAGGCAACCTCAGAGGAAAAGAGTCCAATACCATTGAACTCAGGGGAGCCCGGGCTCGAGAAGAACTTCGTTCGCAACCAGAAGGTGAGACAAAGGAGGTCCAAATCGGAGACACGAGAGATAAAACAACAAAAATCAGCGCAAACCTAAAAGAAGACATAAAGGAGCTGCTAATAAAGTTCCTGAAAGACAACTCCGACCTCTTCGCTTGGAAGGCCGCAGACATGCCCGGCATAAATCCGGAACTAATGTGCCACAAATTGGCAGTATACCCTGGATCTCGGCCAGTGCAACATGATGCACCACTATTTCGTGGTACATTCTATGCTTAATTGAGTGAATTTATCAACTTTTCTCACATTTATTCAATATAATAGCATGGTTTTGTAATTTTTTCCTAATTTGTGCTTAAGAGTAAAAACATGCTTTTTAGGCCTCAAAATAGCTAATTTTAATTCACCTTTGATTCCACTAGATGCCTTGATGTGTTTGTTAGTGAATTTAGGTTGAAAAGGCTAGGAATGGATCAAAGGAGTGAAGAGAGAAGCATGCAAAGTGGAGAAATCATGGAAAATCAAGGATTTGTGGTGCATTCATCGACGCGCACACGTGGAACGACGTGCACGCGTGAATATGAAGTCGCATAGTGACGCGTACGCATGACGTGACGCGTACGCGTCGCTGCTCGCACATGACTTCATTAAAGTGAAAATGTTGGGGGCAATTTCTGAGCTTTCCAGGCCCAAATCCAATGGATTTCAGAGACTATTTCATGCAGAAATCAAGAGGGGTCAAAGGGGGAGGGGGTGGGAGCACATAGTTTAGTTTTCATCATGCTTTAGTTAGTTTCTAGAGAGAGAAGCTCTCTCTTCTCTCTAGAATTAGGTTAGGTTTAGTTTAATTCTTCCTTAGATCTATGTTTAATTCATGCTTTGATTTACTTTTCCTTTCTAATTTTTTGTGCCTTTACCTTTGCTTTCTTAGTTTAGTATTTTACTTCTTGTAATTGTTTACTTTGTTGTCGATGCACTCTTGTTTCTTCTATTTTTCTTTAATGCAATTTATGTTTGTTTAATTGCTTGTTGTTGTTAATTTTCTTGCAATTGGTAGTTGTAGATTCATTTTTCTTGCAATTTTATCTTGCTTTCCTTATATGCCTTCCAAGTGTTTGACAAAATGTTTGGAAGGATGTTAGAGTAGATTTTTGTGTTCTTGGCTTGGGATGGTAACTTAGGTGAACTTGAGTTACTAATGTCCAAGTGTTGATAATTGGTGTCCATTGACTCTAGCTTCCACTAAGTTAATTAGTAAGGTGGCTAGGACTTATGGATTAGGATTGATGTAGCTCATTTGACTTTCCTCCATTCGTTAGACGATGACTTAATGGGATTAATCTTTGCAATTATCATATTGTGGTTAGTAGCAAGGATAAAGATCATTGACCATTATTCCTTGCCAAGATCCTTTTCATCATTTGAGTTTCCATTTACTTTCGTTCCATTTGTTTTTCTTGTCCTTTATTCAAAACCCCAAAACACTTTGCCATCACCAATAATTAAGTACACTTCCCTGCAATTCCTTTGAGAGACGGCCTGAGATTTGAATACTTCGGTTACTTTTATTGGGGTTTGTACTTGTGACAAACAATTTTTTGCATGTGAGGATTTATTGTTGGTTTAGAACTATACTTGCAACGAGAATTTATTGTGAAATTCTAAACCACAAAAAATCCGATCATCAAAATGGCACCTTTGCTGGAGAATTGCAATTGTGTGCCTTGTTATTAGTTATTGTATATATGTTAATATTGTGAATAGCTTGATTTTTGGATTGTTTGTTAGTTTTTGTTGGCTTTAGGACTTTGTTTTATCACTTCTTATTAGCTTTTGATTTTTATTTTCTCTTTTCACTATGAATTCTCACCCTTTGGCTATGAGTTTGGCTACAACTATTTTGTAGGAAGTGGAGAATACAATGAGAACATGCATCAAGGATGGAACAATCAAAGTGGGAAGAGCCACAAGGATTTGATCAACCCTCTTGGCATCAACCTCCTCCAATGAATTATGATCAACAACTATTCCATGATGCATATCAATCCAATAGCTATTGTAGACCTCCTTGTAGTTACCAACAAACCCCACCATATGCCTATGAACCCCCTCCACAATATAGCTTTGAATCACCAAACTCACAAGCCCCTTTTTACCAATGCAAATGCCTTCCTATGACTTTCATCCATTATATAACCAATCGCACCTACTTCATCCTTGTGACCATTATGAGCGAAAACCTATAGACACTACAAGGATTTTGTTTATTTGTGGCAGTTTTTTTTCTTATTTGTGGAGGTTTATAACCCCCCACCAAATGGTTTGTGGGGGTTTCTAAAACTCCCAAAATTTGAGGTGCCACGAGGTCTTTTATGGGAGTTTTTAAAAACCTCCACAATCTATTTAGTGAGGGGGGGGGGGTTTGTGTGTGTTTAGTGGGGGTTTTATATTGGACTTTTGTGGCAATTTTAAATCACTTTGTGGCAGTTTAAAACCCCCACAAATTGATTTTTTAATTTAACAAAAAATAACTATTTTGTGAGATTTTCAAACCTCTACAAATTCTATAATTATTTATTTATTTTTAATTTCAAATTATTCATTAATCTCATCTCATTTACATACTCTCAAATTAAAAATTTATTTTTTAATATCAAAAATAGTAAACACACTCAAAGATAAGTCTTAAACACCAATTCGGTTCAGGAATTCCATAAAATCACCACAAAACAAGATAATCCAACTAAATTCAATACACAATGGTAAGCTTCAAAGTTAAGCCAATCCAATCAAAAATAGATTAACAGCCTACTACCCATAAATGAATCACAATTCTCATGAAAGATACAGAAAAAAACTTTCAAAAGGTGTAAACTAGTAAACCTCTGTAAACTAGTAATACTAAAATATTACACTTCTTACTATGCTTAAATATCATTAATATTAAGTTATCCTTCTAGTGTAGTGACATCAATTAGAGAGTCAATTACTAATTGCTCTACAAAAACTAAATGTATTGTCAATGGTGGTACTAATCAACTATTTTTAATCTTGACTCTCCAAGGAGGTAAGCCAAGCCTTTAGCAACGCCTATACAAATCTTGCGCCTTGTTGACCAGTCCAATTTCAATTGAGTTTTCTCTTTGTCTTTATTGCAATTGTCACCGAAATTAGATAACAAAGCCAAATGATCAGTATATACATTTTGTATACAACATTTTAGCTTATTAACGAAAGAGATACCAAACTCAAATATACAGAGTAAAGAAACATTACCCCACAGAGCACTGGCAAGGTTGTTGTTTTCCATATATTCATATATCAACAACATTTGATCTCCCTCCATAAAACAGCCATAGAGCTTAACTAGGCACGGGTGTTGCAAAGCAGAAATCATGCCAATCTCATTTGTGAACTCACAATTCCCCTGCTTCGACCTAAAAGAAAGCTGTTTAACTGCTATTGCTATGCCATTTGGAAAATACCCTGCATTTCCAAATGATTGTAACTATTTTTTTAGTGCAATAGAAACTAGAAAAGAAACAATGATATTGATTCAGATTCTAAAAAATAAATTCACTTATTTTCCACAATACCTTATATACTGGACCGAACCCTCCTTCTCCAATCTTGCAGGAAACACTAAAGTTGTTTGTTGCAGCTTTGATTTGCCTTAAGGTAAATATGCTAGTTTTTAGATCCAAACCCTGTAGGTCTGTTAGTTGAAGCCAAACAAGAAGAGAATGAAAAGTGAATTAAGTTATCTGTTTTTGGAAACTTAGTTATTGCATATGGCAGAATGGTCATTATTCTAAGAATATTAGAATAAATGAAAAGACAATCCATATATTTGGGTTTAGGAGTTGACAAGATAATTAATCAGCATTTACACAAGCAAATTCATATCAAGTTCTTGTTTGAAAAGTAATATTTACTATTAAATAGAGTAGCACCCTATAGTAGCATCTTAGTTCTTACCTCTATATAATGAACCTTTTTGTCGTAAACATCCTCGTCACCAAGCTATACCAAACGCCATGACAATAACAAGTGCTCCAGCCAATATAATTCCAATGATAGCCCCCACAGCTATGCCACTTCCTAGTCAAAGTTAGGGCTTAATTTTGATCGACTAAGTGCAAACTTCCTCACATATAACATGACAACATGCATATGCTCTGCCATAAAACTATAAGTAAACTATATGTCAGAAGATGCATATGCTCTGCCATCAAATGTGTGTATTTATGTATATAAATGAAGATGCATGCCTTTTGTTGCTGTCTCTTGAGTCTTGCATTTTCTTCCAGCAAGTGATCTACTTTAAGCTACAACTCGCTCGTATATGCCTAAAATAATACACAGTAAAACCAAAAAAAATGAAGACTTGAAGCAAAAAACAAAAGAAAAGAACAAAAGAAAAAATTGTACCTCATGAAAGCTTTGTGAAGTTACTCATCTGCAACATTTCTTATCCAAATCCCTTCATAACAAAAACAAAATGCATACATTATCAATGAAATCAAAGGAAGACTTGTCTAAAAGAGTATATACTGACCTGCCTAAGGAGTACATGTCTTACAGCATAATCAATGTAGTTCTTGACTGGTTACCCTGAGAAAATCATGTACCCGTCCTTGAACTTCATGGATTTAGCGCGCTGAGCCCTCAACTTGCCACTAATGATGACCTGTACAGAATCAAAATGTTATCGCAACCTAAGCATAGCAACAAAGAAACCTGAAATCAGATGCTGTCAAGAACAAACCTCGCATCCCTTGGCGCCATTTTCCATAACAAACCTCAAAACACCATAGTAGGCCATGCAAAAGTAGTTTTAGAAATAAATATCATATTGTTTAGTGGTACAGATAAACAGCAAGGGAAGTATCCTATTCATTAGAAGAATGCCCATACAGCAACCTGACTAACTGATGAGCGGATATTTTATACGCTCTTTGGGGTTAATTTCATATAATTTTTAGTGTGTTTTAGTTAGTTTTTAGTTTATTTTCAGTAGCTTTTAGGAAAAATTTATATTTCTGGACTTTACTATGAGTTTGTGTGTTTTTCTGTGATTTCAGGTATTTTCTGGCTGAAATCGAGGGAGCTGAGCAAAAATCTGATTCAGGCTGAAAAAGGACTGCTGATGCTATTGGATTCTGACCTCCCTGCACTCAAGTGGATTTTCTGGAGCTACAGAACTCCAAATGGTGCGCTTTCAATTGCGTTGGAAAGTAGACATCCAGGGCTTTCCAGCAATATATAATAGTCCATACTTTTCTCAAGGATAGATGACGTAAACTGGTGTTCAACGCCAGTTCCATGCTGCTGTCTGGCGTCCAGCGCCAGAAACAAGTTAGGAGTTGGAGTTCAACGCCAGAATTGGATCCAAAGCTGGTGTTGAATGTCCAAAACAGCCCTATGCACGTGAGAAGCTTTAGTCTCAACCCCAGCACACACCAAGTGGGCCCCAGAAGTGGATTTCTGCACCATCTATCATAGTTTACTCATTTTCTGTAAACCTAGGATACTAGTTTAGTATTTAAACAACTTTTAGAGATTTATTTTGTATCTCATGACATTTTTAGATCTAAAATTTGTACCTATTGACGGCATGAGTCTCTAAACTCCATTGTTGGGGGTGAGGAGCTCTGCTGTGCCTCGATGAGTTAATGCCAGTATTTCTGTTTTCTATTCAATCATGTTTGTTCCTATCTAAGATATTCATTTGCGCCTTATTATGATGAATGTGATGATCCGTGACACTCATCACCATTCTCAACCTATGAACGTGTGCCTGACAACCACCTCTGTTCTACACTAGATTGAATGAGTATCTCTTAGATTCCTTAATCGGACTCTCCGTGGTGTAAGCTAGAATTCATTGGCAGCATTCTTGAGAATCCGGAAAGTCTAAACCTTGTCTGTGGTATTCCTAGTAGGATTCTGGGATTGGATGACTGTGACGAGCTTCAAACTTGCGAGTGCTGGGCGTAGTGACAGACGCAAAAGGATAGCGAATCCTATTCCGGTATGATCGAGAACCTACAGATGATTAGCCGTGCGGTGACAGCGCACCTGGACCATTTTCACTGAAAGGAAGGATGGTAGCCATTGACAACGGTGATCCTCCAACACACAGCTTGCCATAGGAGGGACGTGCGTGCGTGAAGAAGAAGATAAAGAGAAAGCAGAGATTCTAAAGGCAAAGCATCTCCAAAACTCTAACATATTCTCATTTACTGCATAACAAGTAACCTTTAATTCATGCTCTCTTGTTCATTTGCAAGTCAATTGATAGCCACTGATTAATATCCTGACTAAGAGTTGCAAGATAACCATAGCTTGCTTCAAGCCAACAATCTCCGTGGGATCGACCCTTACTCACGTAAGGTATTACTTGGACGACCCAGTGCACTTGCTGGTTAGTTGTGCGGAATTACATAGTGTGAAGTAATTTTCGTGCACCCCTAACACCAGCCCCTAACATCTAAAAAAAATGAAGATCCAAATAAATACAAAACATAATTCATTCAAAAAATAAAATAAAATTTACAATGTAACAAACTAATCAGAGCAATATAATGACATAGCAAAAGAAGCAGTAGCTAAAGAGTTAATATTAAAAGATTTATCCCCCCAACATTACAACATAAATATAATAGAATTTCATGAATATAGATGATATAGAGGACATAATGATTTAGTCATCTTCCGACACAAACTTGGCGGAGCAGGCACCAAATTTGCTTTAAAGATGACAAAGCATGCTATTCTACAATCACCAAATTAAACCAGAGAAATCCGAGAAAGCAGTCACAAATTTGCAAGTCATGCTAAATGGAGCATAAATTATTTTAACTTTTCAATATCAAGCAAATCTAGCAAAGTTTAAGCTTGAATTCATACTCCCCTTTTTCTTGTTACATTCTTTGGAGCATGAAACCTCAAAATTTGATTTCTCAATAAGACTGAAAGCTCAATTGTCAAAAAGTTCATACAAATAAAGATCCTAGTTCAGTTCATGGAAACCTTTACAAAGTAGGAACAAATCCTCACCTCAATGACTCGGAACAACATGAGAATTAGTTCCATAAGATTTGATAGCTTCGATCGCACTATCGCAGCTTCAATTGAAGCTTCCAAAGTCTTTCGCTCGCTTTCCGTACAGATCTACTCAGCCAGCGCCACCGAGTTCGCACCTAAACCGCTCTGAGTGCTTCAAGCCGCTAGAGCAAAAGCAGAACCAGCGACAGCATCCACCGTGGAAGATGATGCAGAAGCGGAAGATCTAAAGCATTACTATCCCGAGAAGCGAGAGCTCCACGAATTGAGAAGCTCCACGATCACCTCGTCCTCATAACTCCACCGGCAACGCTTTGATGGAGGAGACATGGCAGAAACGGCGGCAAGGAGATGAATGGCAGTGGCTGAAATCGATATTTTAGGGTTCAGACTCTTTCATTCTCTCTCTCTCACAGAACTCTTTTCATTTTTTTGGAATGATAAGTTAATATTTGTTTGGGTTGGACTTTTAGTAATTAATTGGGTTAAGAATATTATAATAGTGGGAGTTTTTATTATATTATTTAAAATTGTCACAAATAAAATATACTATGAAGGTTTTAATAACTCCCACTAAAAAACTTCCACAAACAAACAAGAATTTTGTAGTGAGAACCACCCACATTCCAACATAATTACTCCAAAGAACCACCCCAATACACACCATCTCCATATTTTCGCCAAAAAGAACCATCTTCTTATTATGATCCCTTTCTCCAGAATAATGAGCCCTCCTATCCACCCCAAGCCCTAATGGATGATCCTCTCACTTTATTCCTTCAAAGACAAGAAGAGATAAAAAGGGACGTACTAGAATTTGTGGCTACCTTGACCAAGGTAGTAGACACCTCAATCTCCCGATACTCATGCACTCAAGAAAATTCCATCGCCAATTGTGGAGAATCAATAGAAGAGTGTAGCATGAAGGAGAGATTAGAAACTCCGGTAAAAAATGAGGAATGTTGTTTTGTATTGGAGCAATTGGAGGAAGCCATGATTGTTAAAGAAGAGGAAAAAGTGGTTGAAGACTTAGGAGATGTGAAACCACCATGGGAATCTCAAGAACCTCCCTCCAAGAAGCTTGATGTTGATGTTGAGGAGGGTGTACAACCTTCAAAGCATATCACAGTTAGAGATTTTGAAGAGGTTGATCAAGAGATGGATTCGATCATTGATGATTTCTTATCTATAATTGAATCCTCTCCCATTGGGCATGAATTAGAGGTTACTAAAGACAACCCTACACCAAGTGACATTGGTGATCTTGTTGAAGATTCTTCTATTGGGTGTGATGTTGATGTTGAAGTGGACGTCACACAACTTCCAAGGTTTGATTTAATTGATGATGAGGAGGATTTGGAAGAATTTGACAAGCAAGGAGAAGTTGAAGGAAGTTGTCAAGAGGTGAAAGTCACCAAAGAAGAACACAAGAGAGTGGAGCTTGTAAGGCCGTTGGAAACACTTCTCCCCAAGCCATCACCATCCATTCTTTCGTTCAAGTGGGTAAATCTTTTATCCATGAGCTTCATGATTCCACTTGAACATGGTTTGCTTGAGATGGATGGACAACTTAGAGCTCTTTGTGCCTTTAAGATCAAAAGGGAGATGGTTAGTGGTTGGCATTGCAATTCGAAGTTCATGATAGTTGCATGCTCAAGGTTTGATTACAAGGGTTAGTGTAGAACCAAATCGCATGGGTCTAGAAAGTTGTTTGGGTGCTCAAATGAGAATTCGGCGTGCCTACCACCCATTGGGAATCATGATGATCAACTTGAAGATGAGTGTCAGAACAAAGTGTGGGACCCCGGATCGTACAAGGAGAATAAAATTTGGGAGCCCTTAGCTTGTGCGGAACTCCATCAAGGCTTGGTGGCATCAATCTTGCAAAATGGAGCTTATTGGAGATTCAAGCATTGGTGGATGTTCCAAGATGAATTCAAGCACAAGCCACCTTGAGGAGGAGCTCCCCATAAGTCCATCTTAAGGACAATAAACAAAAGTGTTAGGTGGGAGACACCCCACCATGGTAACATCTTTTCTTTTTCTCTTTTGTAAATATTGGTAGAATTAGTTTAATTTCATGTTTTGATTGGTTTATTTATTTGGTAGTCTAGTATGTTAAATAAGGTTTTATGGTGTTTTGGTAGCTGTTTGGACGCTTGGAATGCTTGGTTTGGGGCAAGAACTTGGAAAATTTTGAAAAACAGAGCACTGGTGCACGAAATTGTAAATCACAACTTCGCACAACTAACCAGCAAGTGCACTGGGTTGTCTAAGTAATACCTTACGTGAGGAAGGGTCGATCCCACGGAGATTGTCGGCTTGAAGCAGGCTATGGTTATTTTGTAAATCTTAGTCAGGAGATTAATGATAAGAGTGATTGTATTTATGAAGAGTAAATTGAATAAATTAAATAATACTTGTTATGCAGTAATGGAGAACAGATTGAGGATTTGGAGATGCTCTGTCTTCCGAATCTCTACTTTCCTACTGTCTTCTTCTTCACGCACGCAAGGCTCCTTCCATGGCAAGCTGTATGTTGGTGGATCACCGTTGTCAATGGCTACCATCCATCCTCTCAGTGAAAATGGTCCAAATGCGCTGTCACCGCACGGCTAATCATCTGTCGGTTCTCACTCATGTTGGAATAGAATCTGTTGATTCTTTTTCGTCTGTCACTATGCCCAACACTCGCGAGTTTGAAGCTCGTCACAGACATCCCTTCCCAGATCCTACTCGGAATACCACAGACAAGGTTTAGACTTTCCGGATCTCAGGAATGGCCGCCAATAATTCTAGCCTATACCAGAAGACTCTGATCATGAACCAGGAGGCTAAGAGATACACACTCAAGCTAGTGCAGATAGAATGGAGGTGGTTGTCAGGCACGCGTTCATAGGTGAGAATGATGACGAGTGTCACGGATCATCACATTCATCAGGGTGAAGTGCGAGTGAATATCTTAGAATAGAAACAAGCGTGATTGAATGAAAAACAGTAGTAATTGCATTAATTCATCGAAACACAGCAGAGCTCCTCACCCCCAATCATGGGGTTTAGAGTGCAGGGAGGTCAGAATCCAACAAAATCTGCAGGGAGGTCAGAATCCAACAAAATCTGCAGTCCTTTTTCAGCCTTTGAATCAGATTTTGCTCAGGTCCCTCAATTTCAGCCAGAAAATATCTGAAATCACAGAAAAATACACAAACTCATAGTAAAGTCCAGAAATGTGAATTTTGCTTGAAAACTAATAAAAACATAGTAAAAAATAATTAAATTATACTAAAAACTACCTAAAATAGAAGAGAATATACGATAAATACCAAAATATCAATGAAACTTAGCTCCAATTAGACGAGCGGGACTCATAGCTTTTTGCCTCTGAACAATTTTGGCATCACACTTTATCCTTTGAAGTTCAGAATGATTGGCATCTATAGGAACTCAGAATTTAGATAGTGTTATTGATTCTCCTAGTTCAGTACGTTGATTCTTGAACACAGCTAGTTTATGAGTCTTGGCCGTGGCCCTAAGCACTTTGTTTTCTAGTATTACCACCGGATACGTAAATGCCACAGACACATAACTGGGTGAACCTTTTCAGATTGTGACTCAGCTTTGCTAGAGTCCCCAATTAGAGGTGTCCAGGGTTCTTAAGCACACTCTTTTTTGCTTTGGATCACGACTTTAACCGCTTAGTCTCAAGCTTTTCACTTGACACCTTCACGCCACAAGCACATGGTTAGGGACAGCTTGGTTTAGCCGCTTAGGCCAGGATTTTATTCCTTTGGGCCCTCCTATCCATTAATGCTCAAAGCCTTGGATCCTTTTTATTTTACCCTTTCCTTTTGGTTTAAAGGGTTACTGGCTTTTTTCTCTTGCCTTTTGGTTTAAAGAGCTCTTGGCTTTTTCTACTTGCTTTTTCTTTTTCTTTCTTTTTTTTCACCATTTTTTTCGCAAGCTTTTGCTTTTCACTGCTTTTTCTTGCTTCAAGAATCAATTTTATGATTTTTCAGATTATCAAATAATATTTCTCCTTTTTCATAATTCTTTCAAGAGCCAACAATTTTAACATTCATAAACAACAAATTCAAAAGACATATGCACTGTTCAAGCATTCATTCAGAGAAACAAAAAGTATTGTCACCACATCAAAATAATTAAACTAATTTCAAGGATGAATTCGAAATCATGTACTTCTTGTTCTTTTGTGATTAAAAATATTTTTCATTTAAGAAAGGTGATGGATTCATAGGACATTCATAGCTTTAAGGCATAGACACTAGACACTAATGATCATGTAAGAAAGACACAAACATAAATAAACATAAAGCATAGAGAACGAAAAAAAATAAATAGACAAGGAGATTAAGGAACGGGTCCACCTTAGTAAGGGTGGCGTCTTCTTCCTCTTGAAGAACCAATGGTGCTCTTGAGCTCCTCTATGTCTCTTCCTTGCCTTTGTTTCTCCTCCTTCATAGGTCTTTGATCTTCTCTAATCTCATGGAAGGTGCCATATGGTTATGGAAAATTAAAAAGTGGGGCTTTTTTCCACACCAAACTTAAAATGTTTGCTTGTCCTCGAGCAAAAGAAGAAAGAAAGGAGGAGATGGAGATGTGTGGTGGGTTCGGCCAAGGGAGGGTGATAGTGTGTATGAGGGGTTTATGATGGATGGGAGTGAGTGGTGAAGATAGTATGGAAAAGAGGGTGGGGATCCTGTGGGGTCCACAGATTCTGAGGGGTCAAGGACTTAGCATCCCTGCTCCATTTAGGTGTGTAAATGCCCTTAGAGTGCAATCCTGGCGTTTAACGCCAGATTGCTGCTTGTTTCTGGCGTTAAACGCCAGCTTTTCTCCCTTTATTGGCGTTTAACGCCAAGTTGGTGCTTGTTTCTGGCGTTAAACGCCAGACTGTAGCTTGTTTCTGGCGTTTAATGCCAGCTTGATGCTTCTTTCTGGCGTTAAACGCCAGTTTGATGCTTCTTACTGGCGTTTAAACGCCAGTAAGCTCTTCCTCCAGGGTGAGCTGTTTTTAATGCTGTTTTTGATTTTGCTTTGATTTTTGTGACTCCACATGATCATCATCCTAAAGAAAACATAAAATAAAAATGGAAAACAGAAAATTAACATAGCTAAGTAAAAACTGGGTTGCCTCCCAATAAGCGCTTATTTATTGTCTTTAGCTGGACCTTACTGAGCTTTTAATCTAGTATCAGCTTTGAGCATTCTTGCTCAACATTGCCTTCAAGATAATGCTTGACTCTCTGTCCATTAACAATGAACTTCTTATTAGAATCAATGTCTTGAAGCTCCACATAGCCATATGGTGACACACTTGTAATCACATATGGCCCCTCCACCGGGATTTTAGTTTCCCGGGGAATAATCTGAGCCTAGAGTTAAATAGAAGAACCTTCTGTCTTGGTTCAAAGACTCTAGATGACAGCTTTCTGTCATGCCACCTTTTTGCTTTCTCTTTGTAAAGCTTGACATTTTCGAAAGCAGTGAGTCTGAATTCCTCTAGCTCATTCAGCTGGAGCAATCTTTTTTCTCCAGCTAATTTGGCATCAAAGTTTAGGAACCTGGTTGCCAGTAGGCTTTATGCTCTAGTTCCACGGGCAGATGACAGGCCTTACCATACACAAGCTGGTATGGAGAGGTCCCTATAGGAGTCTTGAATGCTGTTCTGTATGCCCACAGAGCGTCATCCAAGCTTCTTGCCCAATCCTTTCTACGGGTACTTACAGTACGTTCCAGGATTCTTTTTAGTTCTCTATTAGAGACTTCAGCTTGCCCATTTGTCTGTGGATGATATGGAGTTGTCACCTTGTGGCTAATTCCATATCGGACCATAGCAGAGTAAAGCTGTTTGTTGCAGAAGTGAGTGCCCCCATCACTGATTAGTGCTCTAGGGACACCAAACCTGCTGAAGATATATTTCTGGAGGAACTTCAGCACTGTCTTAGTATCATTGGTGGGTGTTGCAATGGCCTCTACCCATTTTGATACATAGTCGACTGCCACCAGAATATAAGTGTTTGAGTATGATGGTGGGAATGGCCCCATGAAGTCAATACCCCATACGTCAAACAACTCAATCTCTAAGATCCCTTGCTGAGGCATGGCGTAACTATGAGGCAGATTACCAGCTCTCTGGCAGCAGTCACAGTTACGCACAAACTCTCGGGAGTCTTTATAGAGAGTGGGCCAGTAGAAGCCACATTGGAGGACTTTTGTGGCTGTTCACTCACCTCCGAAATGTCCTCCTATTGTTATCCATTACAATTGCATAGGATCTTCTGTGCTTCTTCTCTAGGCACACACCTACGGATTATTCTGTCTGCACATCTCTTAAAGAGATATGGTTCATCCCACAGGTAGTACTTTGCATCAGTAATTAGTTTTTTCTTTTGTTGCCTGCTGTACTCCTT